>NC_141691.1:1208987789-1209587789 GCF_964263255.1 Lissotriton vulgaris
AACAACAGCCAGACCTCTTCTGTGTCCATAGACAGACCTAAAGTTCATCTGCACAATGTCATTCGTAAACTTAGAAAACACAAGTAATGTAATTTGAAAAACGTGGAGTTTCTTTTGCTCATTTCACAATCACATCACCTGTGTTGCCTTTGCTTAGGTATCTCATAGTGCAGATGTAGTTCAGCATATGAAACAGTACGCAGAAGTGCAGCAGTGTATGCATTAATACATGTGAAGGCCTACCAATGAAGTAAGTCATGTCCACTTATTACATCATTCATGACATAGTCAGTGACATCATCAGCAGTGGATTGCGGGTTAAAAGAGTAGAAAACATTTACCTTATAATTCTTGTTAACTTTTTCAAATATTTTTTCATACTTTCAATCTGTAAAAGAGAGATGAAACATTTCAAAAATATTAAAACATGTATTTAAAAATGTGAAAAGACAAGGGAAAAGGTTCAAGAAGAAACAGTTTTTCAATAACTTTGACATTTACAGAAGCCTCTGCTGCTATACGTCCCCTACACAATCTTAAAGATATATATTTTAAACAAACAGTATCTTGATGCTGATGAAGTGAGGCCTATTTTGGAACATGGTGCATCTTTTGCACTGCTGATGTCTCACAATAGTGATGCAATAGCAGCGCAAAAAAGATGTAAAGCCATCATAAAATTGTGTCTAACATTTTAAATGATTCTTTCAGGATACAAATAAGATATGTCCTTTCAAGAGGTTTCTTTAAGGTGAGGTCTATTCAGTTTTAAAAAAAAACAGTACCCAGAAATGCAGCACTGTAAGCATTAACTTTGACACTTACAGAAGCCTCAGTTTCTCCATATCTACCTCACATTTCTAAATGTATATCATAAGTACAAAAAGTAGAACATTAATTATACATGTTAAATGGTTTATTTTTGCTGTTCTCAGAATGTATCAAATTTCACTTAAATCAGTGACTTGAAGGTATTCATCATGTAACAGCGGGGAAAAAAAAACACAATCAAAATGATTGTGTTTAAAAAACCCATACAACCTAAGAAATCTGAATTCAAAACTCCTTAAAATTAACTTACTTTCCATAACGTCGAAGGATGTCCTATGAACAGCATCCACTCTGTTGTGCTATAAATATTTTCTGCCCGCCACTTTCTGAAAGAAAACCTCCATCGTTTTGAAAAATATGTTACATATAATAAAATACTTCTCACATTCTACCACATGTTTCCACTTGGCCAAATCATGTTGCAGGGTTTTTCAACTCTTGTAATTCTTCTAATGAAATCCCGTCATTTTCTATTTTTCGCAACTTTCAAAAAGAAAACATTTAAGATTACTTTCACAATCCTGGACTACTAATATCTTACCCTTCTTGCTCACTCACGTTCTACTTTTCCTATGACACTGATACTGCTTACTATGAAGCAGACTTACTTGCATCAGGTTTATATAGTTGGATTTTTAAAATGACATTATAATTAAAAGTTTTGGACCAATAATCTAGACAGCATTGCAGACTTACATTCCCTCTACTTCATGAACCTTTTGCAATTCCTCAAAGGAAATTCCGAGATTCTTCCCTTAAAATTTTGGTTTTAAAAACACCAGGTAAGAATTTTTAAGGTCAAACGGCAATTTTGTTTTGAAACTTACAACAGAATCGTTGCAGAATGACCAGCCGTTTCGAGACTTTAAATAAGCTGTGTAATGTCCTGATGTTGTTGAAGGACCATCGTGATAGATAATTGCTACAGTTACAAAAGTCCTTCCTGATATTGACAGCTGAGAAGCAACAAATTTTTTAATAAAGTTGACAATTTTGATCCATCAGGCCTACATCGTTGGATCATTAAAATGACATACTGGCCATATCTTCGAATAAATAATGTTGACATCATTTCAGATTTACATTGGCTACACTCCATGTTGTGATCCGCTGCATTTACTAGCTTATTAAAGGAGACTGATTTACTATCTGGCAAAGTTAAATATATAAATCTTTCTGAGTCTACATTAGTAGTACTTGATACCATACAGTTCTCGCAGTCATGCTGCCATTGATAAGAAAGCCCAAACAGGTGATCTACATCTACACCCTCATCTTGCAATACATCAAGCATATACATTAAAAACTCCTGACAATCCTGCTGAATATTTTCAGAGAATTCTGTTTGACCTGAACATTCATCTAACAGATAACGAACTTCAGACACACTTTCTACTTTTGTTCGATCAGTGCTACATTTCTCTAATACAGAATTCAACAAGCAGCATAAACTTTGTTCCGAATTGAACACAATCTGTTCTTTTAAAGTCTCTAGTGAAAAGAGAACATTAACCACTACATTTGCATAGCAGTTGACACCAGAACTGTTTTCAAATTGAAAACCGACAACATCTTGAACAGAATCCACTTTCTTTCTGCATACAATTTTCGGTTCATCGACTTTTGGGCTTTTTGTTACAACCTCCCTACTGTTACTGATATTTCTTCGTTTCCGGCCTACCACACGTTTCTCAAACAAAGGATATTGAGGCAAATGTGGCGCATACTCTTTTCTTAACCTATTGTATTCCTTAACACAATCTAGATCCGCACAAATGTTTGTGACATCACAGTCAATCAGGTACAATCCTGATAAAGTTCTAACTCGTGACAATGCCACATATGCCATACCCTCCTTGAACACAGAACTGCCAATATTCACCAATGCACTATCTACACTTAAACCTTGCGATTTATGGATTGTCACCGCATATGCCAAGCAAACAGGAAACTGTTTACGGCGAACATATAAATCTTTAACAAGCAAAAACCTAGCAGAACAACGACCAATTAGCTGTACTTCCTCAATGCCATCAAATTTAATTTTTAAAAATTCAATACCATCTCTACTTCTGTATTTCTCAAAATCAACAACATTACCCATTGATCCATTTACCAGACCTCTTTCAACATGTGAATTCCTTCTCAAAATGATTCGGCAATTTAAGCATACATTCAAAGTCTTTTCAAAACCCGCTGTTTTAGATATAGTCTTCTCTAATGAATCCAATTTTGATTTCAAATTCTCTGACAAAATAATTGTTGATCCCATATGCTCTATTTTGTCAATAGCTTCAAGTTTCACAATCTCTTGCTTTTCTAAATTCAACATTTTGTTGTTGAAGATGGCACATTCTGCAAGAGTTGGCATCAAACATATTCCGGATTTCTTCTCAGTAATTTTCTGAAAAATATTCTCAGGCACAATGTCTTGTTCGGGATATAAATTTGACAGTAATCGTGCATTTAAAGCTTCTTTCCCATGCTCGGTCACTTTTCCAATTCTAATATCTTGTAGAATATTCTTGTAATCTTCATCCTTCGCCTGACGCATATTTTCATGCAATTCAGCATAATTGAAATTTAACCATATATTAACGTTGCCAATGCTCCCTAGGCACTTCCTGGTATCTTCATGCGTGAGTATTTTGAACACAGGTTGTCCTTTCACTGGTGTCAGCTGCAGAAGATCTCCAAAAACAATGATGTGTTTGCCACCAAATAACACATCATATTCAGTTTTAAGAACTTCTTGCATTCTCAAATGCACAAAGGCAAGCATGACATTGGAAACCATGCTTACTTCATCAATGATAAGAAGTTTCATTTTCCTCAAGATTCTTGAAACTTCACAACAAGCATCTCCAGATAACTTGTGGTATTGTAATTTGTTGTCATGCTCCACCGGCAGCATCAGTAGACGATGCAAAGTAATCCCTTTAATGTTATGTGCTGCCAATCCAGTAGGAGCAGTAACAACACAAGACAACGATGTTTCAGTCCTTTCCTGCAAATAACAAGAAATTGCCTTAATGAGGAAACTTTTTCCAGTTCCCGCTTCTCCACTCACGTACAGTCGGACTGGCTTCAACGATGTACATGAGCACTCTTTCTTCTCATGACTTAATCCATGCTCAATTTCCTTGGTAACTTCATCATATATTTTCCTCTGCTCAACGTTGAGTTGTTTTTCCAAGTCTTCTAAGTTAACTGCATCCTCCTGAGCATGTGCCATGGCTCTTTCCACTTCATTCATAGCAGTGGCAGCTTCATTTTCGATAATAGGTCCTCCTAGTGGATCCTGACTCAATGAAACAGAACTCTGACTATCCTGAGAACTGTCTCTGGCAATCTCAGCTGCAATCGTCGCTTCCTGCTCAATTTCCAAAGTCAACATTTCTTGATATTTGGGAAAAGCAGGACATTCTATGGTCTCCTTAGCAGCAGTGAAAGAGTCTTCGTAACAGAGGAAATCTCCAAGCAGTTCCTCTTCTGCACGCCAAGGCTTGAAAAGTTGCAAAAGTGCTAAATAGAAAAACTCCTTTTTTTCTGGAGATTCGCCACTCAATTTTCGATGGTTTACTAATTGGCATTTTCTTTGCTTAACCAGACATCCCTCACTTCCAATTACAGCATACACTCCTTTCTCAATATCTTCTTTGATGTTCCTCTTGAATATATAATTTTGTAGAACCTCATATAGACAAACATTCTCAAGGTGACTGCTTCGATTTGGATAATATGTGTCCAACATGTTGGTCTTCAAAATGTCGGTACTGTTTGGTTCCTTTTCTGCCAAATACTCAATTTCCCGGACAGGTTTTAGAACTCGATTTCGCGTTGCAGCAAGACCAAGACTCGCCCAAACGATACTCCTGGATTTGGCATAGAGACTTGCTGAAGACAACCGGTCACAACATTCGTAAGCTCCGATTTCTCGATGCGACAACATCTTCAGACTGAAACTGTACAACTTCTTGCTGAGGCTCTTTTCATGGGAAATGTCCTCCCACATATCCTTCAATTCTGTCTTTTCTTTTTTGGTGATGTAAGATGTCACATACCGAGCCACAGCCATACAGTTGTCAGCCACAAACTGTATATCCATGTTAGCATTCCACATGGACAAAATCACTGGGTTGTAGTCGTTGATGTACTTGGACTCTTCGTTCCTTTTCAAATTGTATGTATTTTTGGGTGATTTCCTTGTCACATTATGTCGCAGTGAAGACATCAAACTGTTCACTCTTCCTTTAGAAATCACCGGTCGTGGAAAGTTGAAACGACATTTGGTGTAGAACTTGTCCTTGTTTCTGAATTTACGACGACAGTACTTTCCACAACGATGGCTTTGGAAACGTAGAACTTGTTCTCTTAGGCTTTTCTTCTCCGTTGCGTTTGGAACAGCACACGTAGAATACTGTTCTATGAAATTCATCACTAAGTCATCCGGATCTGTTCCAAATTTAGGTGCATCCTTGATCCACAACAACATATGTATATGAGGAGCACCTCTTGCTTGGTACTCCTTTCTCCAGAAGAAATCCAACACCTCTCCAAGAGGTGGATTCTTCTTATTTGTGATGAAAGACATCATAGCTTCAAATCTATGATTGAAGTACCTGCATACATTCACTGGATCCAAAGAACACAGTTCTCCAGGTGTCTTGAATTCAGTGTTTTCAATATTTCCATTTGCCTCTCGTAGAAATTCAAGTAAGTCTTCCCAGCCATACTCGGCACAGCTCAGAGTGAGGAACCATGTTGGAGTTCCTAAGTTCCTCAGCATACATTTTAAATCACCATGACGACGGTACCAGTACTCATTAGTACCACGCTGACACGCCATGAGATTAATTAAGTGAGAATCCAAAATACTGTCTTGGACATTGACTTTATGCATAAAATCACTCGCCGAGATGTTTCGCATCTGTATACCACTTTTTAAGATGTGGTTCACTGCATATGACAGTCCAGACAGATCGCTTTCAAACAGGAGATGAAACAAATAGGGAATGCATTGACGAAACCTAGGATCTTCTGCATACAATCGTAAAGTCCGGTATTCAGACGCAGGAATTTGATGAGGTCGCTCATCATATCTTCCTCCTCGACCTGTGGGAAATAGCTGTGGGAAACACCGAGCTTCCAAACTTTCCTCCCAAACACTAATGGGACTCCCTTTGGCTTGTTTCATTTGAAACAACTCAATTGCATTCCCCATGACTTCCTTGGAATGCAAAGGATGAACACTATAATGTTCATATATTTCTTCACTTTTAGAGGCCTCTACTTTCTCAATTTGGCCAACACACAAATCGCTATCCTCTTCATCACTTACTTCCTCTTCTGCAACATATACATTTATATAGTACTTATTATTTTTCTTCAAATACAATGTTGCTTTTTTGACTTTCCTAACATCCACTAAATCTTGCCATATTTTCTTATTCTTTGTCGGAACACCATTAACCAAGATAACCAAAGGTTCCTCTACCACTTTTTCTACTCCAATTGTGTTAATGTTTTTGTTCAAATCTAGAGGCAAATAAACAACTCTTCCCTTTAATCCTCTCTGTAAATCTGCTGGAGGCAACTTCCCTGTCTTTGGCTCCATTCTTACAATAGCCTGAAAGGGATGGATACTTTGAATCAAAATAGATTCATAAGTATTTAAATCCTTCAATTCAGAAGGAATCTCAACCAATTCAAGATTATTATGAACCGCCCTAGCAGGCATCTGGTTTTTGTTTAATTTGTTACAACAATAAGTACACACACGTTGATCCGATCCCAAATTAAAAGTATTTTCTACCATCAAGTATGTAGCAAAATCCTTCCATTCACTATTATTTTCCCTTTCACTTTTTGCATATAAATCCACTAACTTAGTCTGATTCTTATAATAAGTGCGTCGACAACATACACAAGTGAAATTAGGCCTCTCACTTGATTTCATCTGAAACGTGGCAATTTCCTTCTGAAAATTATCTGTACTGGAAACCTGTACATTATCTTCAACATTACCCTCTACTTCTGGGTCAATTTGAACATTCTCATCTTTACTACCAAAGTAACAAAACTCAATTTCTTCACAAATATTCTTCACGTCTATTTCAGAACCATGCAAAAGAGCAGCACATAATTGTTTAAGCATAATTGCTGGACTCTTAGCATAATACAACATTCTCACTAATTTTCTCACTTTATTATGATGCACTGCTAGCATCCTGAAATGATGAAAAACACTCTGGCATACTCTCCTGGAAAGACAAGCCAGTGAATGACCACGCAAACCTGTCATTTGTCTCACTCTGCAAGGATCTAAATCTTGCAACAACTTCATTTTCTGCTTCAAACTTTTCTTATTAAATGTCCGTATAAAATCACAAAGCAAATTGATGGAAACCTGTCGCACACTGCAAATAGAACTACACTTCCAAATGTACACAGGACCCTTAGGACGTCTTCCTAAAACCTCATCACTTAGCGCCTCTTCTGTCTCTGTTGTCACAAGTTTTTCTTTTTCAACTGGACAACCATCCTTCACTTCATAAGCTCGACCACTGGTGTCAACTGCAAACACCAAATCATTATCCTGAAAATAACTCTCCTCATTAAAAAATGCCTCACAACTTGAACTATGCATCCATTCTCCGGAAAAAACTTCACAAAAGTTACTACGATTAACTACTCTCTTCCATCTACTTTTTGTTTTGAAATCAGAAATTACCTTGCTTAGTTTCCTAATTCTATTGATTACCAAAATAAACAACTTTCGCTTAATTTCAAAAGCATGATCAATAATTTTCTCTACATTTTTCTTCTTCTTATAAAATGCCACTTTCTGTTGGCCTTTCTTAATATTTTTTAATAAATTAACTATTATCCTATTGCGGAACATTCGTTTTCGAATGTCCCTAAACTGTTGTTTCCTTCTACTATCATGCACAGAGTTATCTCTTGCTCTACCAGTAACATTTTTGATTGGTCTTTCCTTACCATTTAAATTGCTTTTCTTTTTCTGAACTGAAACATTTTTTGGATAAATACTTTTTTTACTACAAATATTTCTTAAGAATGATTTTGTGCTCTTACCCGGAGCTTTCTTGGTGTTTTGAAAAGTATTTTGGGAAGAGGACTGCTGCAATAAAAGATCATCCTGCTGTCTTTGACGTTTTCTAGCCTTTCTAATTCGATTTTTTGTTGGCATTTTTCAAATTTGGAAAAGATCTGCAGTTGAATCTGTGGAAAAATATAATAAAAAATGTTATTAACCACTATTACCAAACAGTAAATGAATAACAGTCATCAAAAACTTAACGCCCTACTTATTATTTAACATAGCAAATCTTTTGCACCAGCACTGCATCACAAAAATGTCACACAGTGGTACAAAACAGGCATAAAACAATCATAAATCTCTCCCTAAAATTTTAAATGATTAATTCAGGATGACGATACGGTGTGGCCTATCTAAAGGTTTGTTTAAGCCCAGATCTTTGGACTGGGGTGAATGTGTGTCATTGATCCACATTCGGTCCATCACCTGTTTTATTTGTTTGAGGTGAGGCCAACACATGGTTGCAGATAAGATTTTCACTGAAGAAAACAAAGGAGATAATACATGTGAAGGCCTACCAATGAAGTAAGTCATTATTTTAAATCAATTACATTTCTGGACATGTACTGCTAGAGCTTCATAGGTTGTTTTGGGTCATATTTATAAGTCATTTGAGTGTCTATGATGTTATTTTTCCCTTTTTAAATGGAAAGCGTTCCTCATGGGGCAAGTTTCTTGTAAATACGCTCCCACCTGTGCTTGGCAAATTTAGATTTTGATTATGGGAGTTACATAGCCATGTTAATAATGTCCAAAAAATGGTGCTAGGGCATTCCAAAAAACGCGTTCATGTGTCTCAAGGACATTTTCAGTCATTTCCTCTTGAATGCAGGTATACAATTGATTTATATGCTGTGTTTAAAAACGATTATTTGAAATCAATTACATTTCTGGATATGTACTGCTAGAGCTTCATAGGTTGTTTTGGGTCATATTTATAAGGCATTTGAGTGTCTATTATGTTATTTTACCCTTTTTAAATGGAAAGCGTACCTCATGGGGCAAGTTTCTTGTAAATACGCTCCCACCTGTGGTTGGCAAATTTAGATTTTGATTATGGGAGTTACATAGCCTTTTTAATAATGTCCCAAAAATGGTGCTAGGGCATTCCAAAAAACGTTTTCATGTGTATTAAGGATATTTTAAGTCAATGAGGAAACACAGGTGATGTAATTCTGAAATGAGGAAAAGAAACTCCACATTTTTCAATTACATCACTAGTGTTTCCAAGGCCTACCAATGAAGTAAGTCATGTCCTCTTTACTCTTGAACAAAGGGCAGACCTCTTTTGAATCTGTGGTCACACCTAAACTTCATCTGCACAATGTCATTCATAAACTTAGGAAACACTCCCATAATCAAAATCTAAATTTGCCAACCACAGGTGGGAGCGTATTTACAAGAAACTTGCCCCATGAGGAACGCTTTCCATTTAAAAAGGGTAAAATAACATCATAGACACTCATATGCCTTATAAATATGACCCAAAACAACCTATGAAGCTCTAGCAGTACATATCCAGAAATGTAATTGATTTCAAATAATCGTTTTTAAACACAGCATATAAATCAATTGTATACCTGCTTTCAAGAGGAAATGACTGAAAATGTCCTTGAGACACATGAAAGCGTTTTTTAGAATGCCCTTACACCATTTTTGGGACATTATTAACATGCCTATGTAACTCCCATAATCAAAATCTAAATTTGCCAACCGCAAGTGGGAGCGTATTTACAAGAAACTTGCACCATGAGGAACGCTTTCCATTTAAAAAGGAAAAATAACATCATAGACACTCATATGCCTTATAAATATGACCCAAAACAACCTATGAAGCTCTAGCAGTACATATCCAGAAATGTAATTGATTTCAAAAAATCATTTTTAAACACAGCATATAAATCAATTGTATACCTGCATTCAAGAGGAAATGACTGAAAATGTCCTTGAGACACATGAAAGTGTTTTTTGGAATGCCCTAACACCATTTTTTGGACATTATTAACATGGCTATGTAACTCCCATAATCAAAATCTAAATTTGCCAACCGCAAGTGGGAGCGTATTTACAAGATACTTGCACCATGAAGAACGCTTTCCATTTAAAAAGGAAAAATAACATCATAGACACTCATATGCCTTATAAATATGACCCAAAACAACCTATGAAGCTCTAGCAGTACATATCCAGAAATGTAATTGATTTCAAAAAATCGTTTTTAAACACAGCATATAAATCAATTGTATACCTGCATTCAAGAGGAAATGACTGAAAATGTCCTTGAGACACATGAAAGCGTTTTTTGGAATGCCCTAGCACCATTTTTTGGACATTATTAACATGGCTATGTAACTCCCATAATCAAAATCTAAATTTGCCAAGCACAGGTGGGAGCGTATTTACAAGAAACTTGCCCCATGAGGAACGCTTTCCATTTAAAAAGGGAAAAATAACATCATAGACACTCAAATGCCTTATAAATATGACCCAAAACAACCTATGAAGCTCTAGCAGTACATATCCAGAAATGTAATTGATTTCAAAAATCGTTTTTAAAAACAACATATCTGTTTCAGCTTACATAAGAGACCATGGAATGGGCTCCATGTACAACAATAACTTGTGTTACTGCATGCCAGAATGCTACACCGAATATGCAATTAAAATTTAAAACCAAAATCTATTTGTATATCACTAGAGACAAAGCCACATTTTAAAAACACAGCTTTCTTCATCATTTTCTCCTTAAATCATACTATTCTCTATCTAAATTAAATAAATCTTTTCTCACCTTAGCAAATACTTTTTGAGTTTTGAAAACAGTCTCAGAAATACACCAAATTGTCTTCAGCGGAAGAAAAAGGATGCACTCCAGAGGCTGCAGCTATTGAAAGCACAGAAATACAGATATTCATTTCACATATCTCTCATATTAGCCAATCATAACTCTTCCCTCACTTTTTTCAAATCAAAACCCTTCCCCCCTCTGCCCTCTCTGCCTTTTTTCCATAGCAACCACCTCCTGGAAGACCTCTCATGTTTGCAAATTCACACAACAATGTTTCAATTGAACTCTGAACTCTCAGTGCACCTGCGTATCCAGTGCAATCTTTCATTAAATGTTTCTTCCTTGACCATTCAAATTACATCTTTCAAAGAACACATCCATGCACCCTAACTTTCTGTTTTCAGAAATGGAAATGCACCAATCACTGCTAATGAATCATTAGCATTGGAAATCCACAGTTTTTTTTCTTTACAAACTCCTACAGTTTCAACTGCCCTTTCATTACCACACTTCATCTGACTGCAGCCCAACCTTCTCCCACCATGTTTAAGGTCTGGATTGTTGGACATAGTTACATCCACTGGGCTCAAAGGTATGCTGAGAACAGAAATTTACACAACCTCAATTTACAAGATGTGGAAATTAAGTGGTTGGGCCAAAGAGGATTAAAATGTCACCAATTGATACCATTGGTGAAAACCTTTATGCATTTGCCAAAACCTGACCTGTTAATAGTGCACTGTGGAGGTAATGATTTGGGCACTTTGACTGGGGTAGGTCTGGAAATGCTTTTAAAGGACACCTTTGAGCAATTAATGGCACTTTTTCCTCAAACTGCCTTGGTATATTCCAATATATGCCAAAGACAGAAATGGAGGTGGTCCATCCAATTTTGTCCACAAATTGAGAAAGCGAGGAAGCATGTAAACAAATCTGTTTCAGCTTACATGAGAGACCATGGAATGGGCTCCTTGTACAACAATAACTTGCGTTACTACATGCAAGATATCTACAGAGGAGATGGAGTTCACTTCTCAGATGAGGGCAACAGAATTTTCATTCTGAATTTAAGACTGTGCATTGGTACCTACTTATAAGTACCTAAATGTACAATAAACCCAAAAGCTCTTCTCTGAGCTACCCTTCATCTGATCACACACTTTTATTATTTTTTTTCTAACTTTTTTCTGTAATTTTCAACAAACTACGCTCAAAGAGCGCTATCCGGTACGCGAACTGGAAGCTAACCGCGCAAAATTTTTAAAAAAAAGTTTTTTCTTCGCACATATAGTCCTCCTCAGCCACCCTCAGAAAATGTAGGGGGGCAAAATACTTGTACCATGCCCCCTTCTACCCATTCAGAACATTATTTACCCTCCATTTTATACCTTGATTCGACCGAAACACAAAATGGTGGACTCCCGATACGCTCCTAGTTCGCGGACCGGACCGCTTTCCGGGAAGCGGTCCAAAAAAAAGGTGGGAAAGTAATTTACAAAAAAACTACTAGAGACACTCTCACCAAATATAAATTAGCTCATACTACATAACAATCCCTTTCATTCTCACAAATTTGAATGAAATTTCATTTAGCCATTTAGCCTGTAGACCTCTCCAAGTACCGTGAGGTAAATTACTTCACAAAACACATCTGAAGTGTTGGAATTGACAACCAATGAAAATGTTACTTTCATTTTCTACTTTTATTACCTGACATTTGATTGGTTATATACCTGAATATATATAAAGGAAGAGAAGAAAACACAGCCATTTTGACTACTACTTCTTATTGTACATCACATTTGAATAGCTACCAAACACTTCAACTTGTTTGTGAAGGTAAGTTGTTATTTTTAAAACTGAAGTATATTGTGCACTATAACTTAATATGGTAGACTTTTTCTGATAGATATACACTATCCCTCTGTAGTAGTTATGGATTTAGATAGACTTCTCTGTTATAGTTATGAATGGAGTTAGGCTTCTCTTGGTTAAATTACATACACTTTTTTATAGTCCTATTTCCACTCTGATACTATACACTGCCAAAAGAAAAATTCACTGATAAAAACTGCCTATCTAAAATTAATCCCAACAGTGCCCTATCTCTACTAATATATATTTTTTTAATCATAATTTCAGGCAAAATGGAAGGCGAGCAACAAGTTAAATTTACAATTGTACTGGAGGAGAGCAGCCAAGAAAAAATTGATGATTTTATGGATCAAAGTAGAGACCAGGAACTACTACAATGTGTTGAAGCAGTGGATAACCTGCTTCAAAATGAGAACATGTTACACCCTATATTCAATTTTGAAATTTCTGACACTGAAATGTTAGAAAGTTTAATGAATTATGAAACACAATCAAAATAAAAAAAAATACTTTAAAAATAAAGAAAACAAAAAAAACCAACAAAAACAACAAACAATTAACATACAGTATTAGAAAAGTCTATCATTCTATTATCCTTATAGTACGCTGCCCAGAACGCTTTCCGGTTCGCGTACTGGGCGCTCACCACGCAAAAAAAAAAAAATTTTTTTTTTTTTGCCCTGCTGGGACCTTTTACAACCTCCACATAAAACCTAGGGGGTCAACGAGGATCTACTATGCCCCCTTATGGTAATTTCCCCCTTTGTTTTGGCCTCCTCTTGTCTCTCGATCCTACCGAGAGACAAGATGGCGGCCGCACCGGACTGTTTAGAATGTTGACAGACACCGAAGAGCCAATCAGCTTCGCATCGCAAAGTTCCGTTACGCGAAAAGTACGCGAACCGGAACGCTACCCGGAGCGCTGTTACAGATATATATCTTATTTTAAACGTTAATTTCTCAAAATCCACTGGAGCACATATATTGAGACCTAGCAAAGGCACATCGGGCTACCAGTCCCTACAATTTTGCCAAGTTTCGTGCAAATCCATTCAGCCGTTCGGGCTAAAAGTGAGGCCAACCGCCCTATGGAAATTAACATGGGAAAAACGCGTTTTGGGACCCCCCTTTTTTCTCGGCCCCCCCTTGCCAAACCCCCCCCAAATTTTCAGGGGCTGCTCAGAAACAAAATGTGCCATTTTCCTGAACATTTCAGCCGATTCCGTCCACAAACGCCAAAGTTATTAGACATAGAATTTTCAAAAATCCCATAGGGAAAAAATCCTAACTATATATACCTATTGGCGACCGCCAGTAGGTAATATATATATATATATATATATATATATATATATATATATATATATATACAATGAAAAAACCATAGGTTATAGTCCATATATAGTTAGGAATTTGCATTTACAAAACCTTATTTTACTCGCATAAAACCATTGAAATTCCATATATAGTTAGATGCGCTAACTATATATCGCGCACCCGCAATCCACTGCTGATGATGTCACATATTACATCATTCATGACATGGTCAGTGACATCACTGATGACATCACTGATGACAACATCCAGTTACTGTATGTTTCTGTAAAGTTTAAATATGTTTTACATATTGAAGAATGAGTGGATGTATAAGTGTCTGGATAAAGAATTTAGTAGGTGCATGGCTGACTGTATGAAAGAGTGATTAAATGTGTCTCACTGAGTGCATGGGTTAGTGACTAAACTGTCTTAATTTGTGCATCGATATGTCTGTTGTTGTGTAAGCTACAGCATGTGTTGATCAGTAGCTATATGAATAACTATATGGGTTATTGATTGGTTGCTCAAGTATTTGTATGGGAGACTGAGTATGTGTGTGGGTGGCTGGGAGGTGTGTCAGTCTGTGCATAGATGTGTAAGCAGTTGATTCACTAGGTGTATGAGTTCAAGAGTGCATGTGGAAACAGCTATATGGGCGGTTGACTGTGCATGGGTGTCTTGGTGAGTGAATGGATATCTCAGTGCTACATGTGCAAGTAAATACGTATGTAAAACACAATACATCTGAGAGTTGACATATATAAATAACTGTGGATTAGAGCCAGTGAATGTGTGAGTGGCTGTATGGATCACTGTGAGCTTGTATCAGGGATTGTATAAGAGAGTAAATATGTGTTAGAATATGATGGAATAAGTAAAGTATCTATAACTGTATAGTTGAGGAAATGGAGGTGTGATTGATTCTTTCCATGACTGACTAGGTGTGTGAGTAACTCCATGGATGAGTGACAGTCTGTGAGTGTCTGTTTATACTGAGTGTATGTAAGATTATATTAGAGTCTGAAGAGGTTCATTGTATTATCACATGACTGATGTCATCAGTGATGTCATCAGTGATGTCATTTGAGATGTCATCAGTAATGTCATTTGAGTTGTCATCAGTGATGTCATCAGTGATGTCACTGACCATGTCATGAATGATGTAATATGTGACATCATCAGCAGTGGATTGCGGGTGCGCGATATATAGTTAGCGCATCTAACTATATATGGAATTTCAATGGTTTTATGCGAGTAAAATAAGGTTTTGTAAATGCAAATTCCTAACTATATATGGACTATAACCTATGGTTTTTTCATTGAATTTCAATGGTTTTTTGAAAGCTAATATTTCTATCTATAAAATGTATTCTTCTTTAAATCATAAAATATATTGTACATGTTTTCTTATACATTTAAAAAAAAAAAAAAAATTGTTCCGCTCCTAGTCCGCGAACTGGTCAGCTTCCCGTTAGCGGAATTCAAAGCCGCGACTTAGTACGCGAGCCGATAATCGTTGCTTAAGCGTAACTGTTACGTTATCATGACGTTTTGCGTTGTCGCGTAATACGTTTTCCGACGCGCCAAGTTAGCGGACCCGGAAGCGGATTGGATAGCGGCGCAAAGCGCGAAACGTAAAGACAGCAGGTCATGTGACTCGATAATAACACTTTTCATTAGTTCATTTCACTTTTAGTTTCCTAATGATGTAATACTAGGTCATGTGATCTAAAATTAACACTTTTCATTGGTTTAGAACTTTGGCTTTTCCCAAATGATGAAAACCCCTCCTTCTTTCCTCACTCTGACTTTCATCTTGGTGAGAGAAAGACCTTTGTACAATCCAGAGAAATGGCTTCTGTTGTTGCTTCTGGTAGTGTTCCTCCACCACCACCTCCACCTCCTCATGGAAAAAAAGGACCACCTACTCAACCAATCTTTCCACAAGAGGAAGATCAGGAAGAGGAGGAAGAACCTGAATATTTGCCAGAGGAGCCCAGGAGGTACAACAGGAAGGAAAATTTCATATGGCAATTCTTTAAAATTCCACCAGGACAAAAGAAAGTGAACGCCAGATATGTCTTCTGCCGTATCTGTGATGATCGCCTTTCGAGAGGGACGGATAAAAAATATAGTTTTGGGAATTTCACTATGCACAGGCACATGAGCAGGTGGCACCCAAATAACTATAGTGCTGCTCAGCTTCGGGACGAACAACAAAATTCCCCAGCAATAGCCAGAAGATCGGTCGTGCCAGAAGTTTCGGGACCAGAAGCAAGGGAGTTGATCCCGAATATTCAAGTGGACATGGGGGAAGTGAAACAAATGTGCGTGTGGTGCAATCAAACATTATGCTTCCGCGAAAGTAGCATAACTCTCATAATGAGAGCAATCAAAAATCATGCATGTCCAAAACGCCCCAAAAAATAAATTCATCTTTGTTTTTGTTGCTCCTGTTGAGCCCTCTTCGATGAATCATTTTTGTTTCCCCCCTCCCCCCCAAAAAGTAAAAAAAATACAAAATGTTCAGAAAAAAACAAAAAAATATAAAAAATGTTCAGAAAAGTAATAAAAAAAATTTAAAACAACAAAAAGTAAAAAAAAGTTCTTTTCAGAACTACCTCCCCATTATTTAAAAAAATTGGTAGAATTCTTTGAACTCTGCCAAGCTCTATTTCTATTAGTTCGCTCCCAGTTCGCACTCCGGTACGCGAACTTTAAGCGCACCAAAAGGAACAGTAAGTATAAGGAAAGAAAACAGACAGCTATGTTACAAAAAAGACAGCTATAGGGAGTAAAGAAAAGATACTGTGACCCGCAATTCACTTCTGATCATGTCATATATTACATTATTTTTGACATGGTCAGTGACATCATCAGCAGTGGATTGCGAGTAACAGTTTTTTTTGTTTACGTCCTATAGCTGTCTTTTTTGTAACATAACTGTCTGTTTTCTATCCTTAAACTTACTGTTCCTTTTTTTAACGAGATAACAGATATGCCCACTTATTACATCATTCATAACATAGTCAGTGACATCATCAGCAGTGGAATGCAGGTTAAAAAAGTAGAAAACATTTACCTTATAATTCTTGTTAATTTTTAAAGAAAACTTTTCATACATTCAATCTGTAAAAGAGAGAACAAACATTTCCAAAAATATTAAAACATGTATTTAAAAATTAGAAAAAAGAAGGGAAAACATTCAAGAAGAAACACTTTTTAAACAACTTTGACACTTATAGAAACCTCTACTTCTCTACGATCCCTACACAATCCTAAATATATTTATTTTCAACAAACAGTATCTTCATGCTGATGAAATGAGGCCTATTTTGAAATATGATGCTTCTTTTGCTTATGTCTCACAATAGTGATGCCATAACAGCGCAAAAAGAGATGTAAAACCATCATAAAATTGTGTCTAACATTTAAAATTATTGTTTTAGGATGCAAATAAGATGTGTGCTTTCAAGAGCTTTCTTTGAGGTGAGGCCTCTTTTCTTTTTTTTAAAAAAAAACAGTACCCAGAAGTACAGCACTGTAAGCATTAAAATTGACAGTTACAGAAGACTCAGCTTACCCATATGTACCTCACATTTCTAAATGTATATCATAAGTACAAAAAGCATAACATTAAATATACATGTTAAACGGTTTATTTTTGCTGTTCTCAGAATGTATCAAATTTCACTTAAATCAGTGACTTGAAGGTATTCATCATGTAACAGCGGGGAAAAAAAAACACAATCAAAATGACTGTGTTTAAAAAACCCATACAACCTAAGAAATCTGATTTCAAAACTCCTTAAAATTAACTTACTTTCAATGACGTCGAAGGATCTCCTATAAACAGCATCCACTCTGTTGTGCTATAAATATTTCCAGCCCGCCACTTTCTGAAAGAAAACCTCCATCGATTTGTAAAATATGTTACATAGAAAAAAAAACTTCTCTCGTTCTATCACATGTTTCCACTAGGCCAAATCATGTTGCCGCGATTCGCAAGTCTTGTAATTCTTCCAATCAAATCCCGACATTTTCTATTTTCGCAACTTTCAAAAATAAAATATTTTAGATTATTTTCACAATCCTGGACTACTAATATCTTACTCTTCTTTGTCACTCATGTTCTCCTTTTCCTATGACACTGATACTGCTTACTATGAAGCAGACTTACTTGCATCAGGTTTATATAGTTGGATTTTTAATCTAGACAGCATTGCAGACTTACATTTCCTCTACTTAAAATTTTGGTTTTAAAAACACCAGGTAAGAATTTTTAAGATCAAACGGCAATTTTTTTTTGAAAGTTACAACGGAATCATTACAGAATGACCAGCCATTTCCAGACTTTAAGTAAGCTGTATAATGTCCTGATGTTGTTGATGGACCATCGTGATAGATAATTGCTACAGTTACAAAAGTCCTCCCTGATATTGACAGCTGAGAAGCCACAATTTTTTTTATTAAAGTTGACAATTTTGATCCATCAGGCCTACATCGTTGGATCATTAAAATGACATACTGGCCATATCTACGTATAAATAATGTTGACATCATTTCAGATTTACATTGGCTACACTCCATGTTGTGATCCGCTGCATTTACTAGCTTATTAAAGGACACTGATTTACTGTCTGGCAAAGTTAAATATATAAATCTTTCTGAGTCTACACTAGTAGTACTTGATACAATACAGTTCTCGCAGTCATGCTGCCATTGATAAGAAAGTCCAAACAGGTGATCTACATCTACACCCTCATCTTGCAATACATCAAGCATATACATTAAAAACTCCTGACAATCTTGCTGATTATTTTCAGAGAAGTCTGTTTGACCTGAACATTCATCTAACAGATAACGAACATCAGACACACTTTCTACTTTTGTTCGATCAGTGCTACATTTCTCTAACACAGAATTCAACAAGCAGCATAAACTTTGTTCCGAATTGAACACAATCTGTTCTTTTAAACTCTCTAGTGAAAAGAGAACATTAACCACTACATTTGCATAGCAGTTGACACCAGAACTGTTTTCAAATTGAAAACCGACAACATCTTCAACAGAATCCACTTTCTTTCTGCTAACAACTTTCGGTTCATTGAGTTTTGGTCTTTTTGGAACAACCTCCCTACTATTACTGATATTTCTACGTTTCTGGCCTACCACACGTTTCTCAAACAAAGGATATTGAGGCAAATGTGGCGCATACTCTCTTCTTAACCTATTGTATTCCTTAACACAATCTAGATCCGCACAAATGTTTGTGACATCACAGTCAATCAAGTACAATCCCGATAAAGTTCTAACTCGTGACAATGCCACATATGCCATACCCTCCTTGAACACAGAACTGCCAATATTGACCAATGCACAGTCTACACTTAAACCTTGCGATTTATGGATTGTCACCGCATATGCCAAGCAAACAGGAAACTGTTTCCGGCGAACATATAAGTCTTTAACAAGCAAAAACCTAGCAGAACAACGACCAATTTGCTGTACTTCCTCAATGCCATCAAATTTAATTCTTAAAAATTCTATTCCATCTCTATTTCTGTATTTCTCAAAATCAACAACATTACCCATTGATCCATTTACCAGACCTCTTTCTACATGTAAATTCCTTCTTAAAATGATTCGGCAATTTAAACACACATTCAAAGTCTTTTCAAAACCCGCTGTTTTAGATATAGTCTTCTCTAATGAATCCAATTTTGATTTCAAATTGTCTGACAAAATAATTGTTGATCCCATATGCTCTAATTTGTCGATAGCTTCAAGTTTCACAATCTCTTGCTTTTCTAAATTCAACATTTTGTTGTTGAAGATGGCACATTCTGCAAGAGTTGGCATGAGACATATCCCGGATTTCTTCTCAGTAATTTTCTGAAAAATATTCTCAGGCACAATCTCTTGTTTGGGATATAAATTTGACAGTAATCGTGCATTTAAAGCTTCTTTCCCATGCTCGGTCACTTTTCCAATTCTAATATCTTGTAGAATATTCTTGTAATCTTCATCCTTTGCCTGACGCATATTTTGATGCAGTTCAGCATAATTGAAGTTTAACCATATATTGACGTTGCCAATGCTCCCTAGGCACTTCCTGGTATCTTCATGCGTGAGTATTTTGAACACAGGTTGACCTTTTACTGGTGTCAGCTGCAGAAGATCTCCGAAAACAATGATGTGTTTGCCACCAAATAACACATCATATTCAGTTTTAAGTACTTCTTGCATTCTCAAATGCACAAAGGCAAGCATGACATTGGAAACCATGCTTACTTCGTCAATGATAAGTAGTTTCATTTTCCTCAAGACTCTTGAAACTTCACAGCAAGCATCTCCAGATAACTTGTTGTATTGTAATTTGTTGTCATGCTCCACCGGCAGCATCAGTAGACGATGCAAAGTAATACCTTTAATGTTATGTGCTGCCAGTCCAGTAGGAGCGGTGACAACACAAGACAGCGATGACTCAGTCCTTTCCTGCAAATAACAAGAAATTGCTTTAATGAGGAAACTCTTTCCAGTTCCCGCTTCTCCACTCACGTACAGTCGGACAGGCTTCAACGACGTACATGAGCACTCTTTCTTCTCATGACTTAATCCGTGCTCAATTTCCTTGGTAACTTCATCATATATTTTCCTCTGCTCAACGTTCAGTTGTTTTTCCAAGTCTTCTAAGTTAACTGAATCCTCCTGAGCATGTGCCATGGCTCTTTCCACTTCATTCATAGCAGTGGCAGCTTCATTTTCGATAATAGGTCCTCCAAGTGGATCTTGACTCAATGAAACAGAACTCTGACTGTCCTGAGAACTGTCTCTGGCAATCTCGGCTGCAATCGTTGCTTCCTGCTCAATTTCCAAAGTTAGCATTTCTTGATATTTAGGAAAAGCAGGACATGCTATGGACTCCTTGGCTGCATTAAAAGAGTCTTCGTAACAGAGGAAATCTCCAAGCAGTTCCTCTTCTGCACGCCAAGGCTTGAAAAGTTGCAAAAGTGCTAAATAGAAAAACTCCTTTTTTTCTGGAGATTCACCACTCAATTTTCGATGGTTTACTAATTGGCATTTTCTTTGCTTGACCAGGCATCCCTCACTTCCAATTACAGCATACACTCCTTTCTCAATATTTTCTTTGATGTTCCTCTTGAATATATAATTTTGGAGAACCTCATATAGACAAACATTCTCAAGGTGACTGCTTCGATTTGGATAATATGTATCCAACATGTTGGTCTTCAAAATGTCGGTACTGTTTGGCTCCTTTTCCGCCAAATACTCAATTTCCCGGACAGGTTTAAGAACTCGATTTCGCATTGCAGCAAGACCAAGACTCGCCCAAACGATACTCCTAGATTTGGCATAGAGACTTGCTGAAGACAATCGATCTGAACATTCGTAAGCTCCGATTTCTCGATGCGACAACATCTTCAGACTAAAACTGTACAACTTCTTGCTGAGGCTCTTTTCATGGGAAATGTCCTCCCACATATCCTTCAGTTCTGTCTTTTCTTTTTTGGTGATGTAAGATGTCACATACCGAGCCACAGCCATGCAGTTGTCACCCACAAACAGTATATCCATGTTAGCATTCCACATGGACAAAATCACTGGGTTGTAGTCGTTGATGTACTTGCACTCTTCGTTCCTTTTCAAATTGTATGTATTTTTGGGTGATTTCCTCGTCACATTATGTCGTAGTGAAGACATCAAACTGTTCACTTTTCCTTTAGAAATCACCGGCCGTGGAAAGTTGAAACGACATTTGGTGTAGAACTTGTCCTTGTTTCTGAATTTACGACGACAGTACTTTCCACAACGATGGCTTTGGAAACGTAGAACTTGTTCTCTTAGGCTTTTCTTCTCCGTTGCATTTGGAACAGCACACGTAGAATACTGTTCTATGAAATTCATCACTAAGTGATCGGGATCTGTTCCAAATTTAGGTGCATCCTTGATCCACAACAACATATGTATATGAGGAGCACCTCTTGCTTGGTACTCCTTTCTCCAGAAGAAATCCAACACCTCTCCAAGAGGTGGATTCTTCTTATTTGTGATGAAAGACATCATAGCTTCAAATTTATGATTGAAGTACCTGCATACATTCACAGGATCCAAAGAACACAGTTCTCCAGGTGTCTTGAATTCAATGTTTTCAATATTTCCATTTGCTTCTCGTAGAAATTCAAGTAAGTCTTCCCAGCCATACTCGGCACAGCTCAGAGTGAGGAACCATGTCGGAGTTCCTAAGTTCCTCAGCATACATTTTAAATCACCATGACGACAATACCAGTACTCATTAGTACCACGCTGACACGCCATGAGATTAATTAAGTGAGAATCCAAAATACTATCTTGGACATTGACTTTATGCATAAAGTCCCTTGCCGAGATGTTTCGCAGCTGTATACCACTTTTTAAGATGTGGTTCACTGCATATGACAGTCCAGACAGATCGCTTTCAAACAGGAGATGAAACAAATAGGGAATGCATTGACGAAACCTAGGATCTTCTCCATACAATCGTAAAGTCCGGTATTCAGACGCAGGAATTTGATGAGATCGCTCATCATATCTTCCTCCTCGACCTGTGGGAAATAGCTGTGGGAAACACCGAGCTTCCAAACTTTCCTCCCAAACACTAATGGGACTCCCTTTGGCTTGTTTCATTTGAAACAACTCAATAGCATTCCCCATGACTTCCTTGGAATGCAAAGGATGAACACTATAATGTTCATATATTTCTTCACTTTTAGAGGCCTCTACTTTCTCAATTTGGCCAGCACACAAATCGCTATCCTCTTCATCACTTACTTCCTCTTCTGCAACATACACATTCTTATAATACTTATTATTTTTCTTCAAATACACTGTTGCCTTTTTGACTTTCCTAACATCCACTAAATCTTGCCATATTTTCTTATTCTTTGTCGGAACCCCATTAACCAAGATAACCAGAGGTTCCTCTTCCACTTCCTCTACTCCAATTGTGTTAATGTTTTTATTCAAATCTAAAGGCAAATAAACAACTCTTCCCTTTAATCCTCTCTGTAAATCTGCTGGAGGCAACTTCCCTGTCTTTGGCTCCATTCTTACAATAGCCTGAAAGGGATGGATACTTTGAATCAAAATAGATTCATAAGTATTTAAATCCTTCAATTCAGAAGGAATCTCAACCAATTCAAGATTATTATGAACTGCCCTAGCAGGCATCTGGTTTTGGTTTAATTTATTACAACAATAAGTACACACACGTTGATCCGATCCCAAATCAAAATAATTTTCTACCATCAAGTATGTGGCCAAATCCTTCCATTCACTATTATTTTCCCTTTCAGTTTTTGCATATAAATCCACTACCTTAGTCTGATTCTTATAATAAGTGCGTCGACAACAAACACAAGTGAAATTAGGCCTCTCACTTGATTTCATCTGAAACGTGGCAATTTCCTTCTGAAAATTATCTGTACTGTAAACCTGTACATTATCTTCCACATTACTCTCTAATTCAGGGTCAATTTGAACATTCTCATCTTTACTACTAAAGTAACAAAACTCAATTTCTTCACAAATATTCTTCACATCTATTTCAGAACCATGCAAAAGAGCAGCACATAATTGTTTAAGCATAATTGCTGGACTCTTTGCATAATACAACATTCTCACTAATTTTCTCACTTTATTATGATGCACTGCTAGCATCCTGAAGTGATGAAAAACACTCTGGCATACTCTCCTAGAAAGACAAGCCAGTGAATGACCACGCAAACCTGTTATTTGTCTCACTCTGCAAGGATCTAAATCTTGCAACAACTTCATTTTCTGCTTCAAACTTTTCTTATTAAATGTCCGTATAAAATCACAAAGCAAATTGATGGAAACCTGTCGCACACTGCAAATAGAACTACACTTCCAAATGAACACAGGAACCTTAGGACGTCTTCCTAAAACCTCATCACTTAGCGCCTCTTCTGTCTCTGTTGTCACAAGTTTTTCTTTTTCAACTGGACAACCATCCTTCACTTCATAAGCTCGACCACTGATGTCAACTGCATGCACCAAATCATTATCCTGAAAATAAGTCTCCTCATTAAAAAATGCCTCAGAACTTTAACTATGCATCCATTCTCCGGAAAAAACTTCACAAAAGTTAGTACGATTTACTACTCTCTTCCATCTACTGTTTGTTTGGAAATCAGAAATTACCTTGCTTAGTTTCCTAATTCTATTGATTACCAAAATAAACAACTTTCGCTTAATTTCAAAAGCATGATCAATAATTTTCTCGAAATTTTTCTTCTTCTTATAAAATGCCGCTTTCTGTTTGCATTTCTTAATATTTTTCATTAAATTAACTATTATCCTATTACGGAACATTCGTTGTCGAATGTCCCTAAACTGTTCTTTCCTTCTACTATCATGCACAGAGTTATCTCTTCCTCTACCAGTAACATTTTTCATGGGTCTTTGCTTTCCATTTAAATTACTCTTGTTTTTCTGAACTGAAACATTTTGGCGAGAAATACTTTTTGTACTACAAATATTTTTTAAGAAAGATTTTGTGCTCTTACCCGGAGCTTTCTTGGTGTTTTGATAAGTATTTAGGGAAGAGGACTGCTGCAATAAAACATCACCGTGCTGTCTTTGACGTTTTCGAGCCTTTCTAATTCTATTTCTGGTAGGCATTTTCCAAACTATGAAAGAATCTGCAGTTGAATCTGTTGAAAAATTTAATAAAAAATGTTAATAACCACTATTACCAAACAGTAAATGAATAACAGTCATCAAAAACTTAATGCCCTACTTATTATTTAACATAGCAAATCAAGGCATATGACTGTGTATGATGTTATTTTTCTTTTTTAAATGGAAAGCGTTCTTCATGGTGCAAGTTTCTTGTAAATACGCTCCCACCTGCGAAACGGAACTTTGCGTGCAGAAAGCTGATTGGCTCTCCGGTGTCTGTCAACATTCTAAACAGTCCGGAGCGGCCGCCATTTTATCTCTCGGTAGGATCGAGAGAGAAGTAGAGGTGAAAAACGAAGGGGAAATTTAATGAAAGGGGGCAAGGTATACCCCAGTTGACCCCCTAGGAATGTTGTTGGGATTTTTAAAGGGTCCCCTGGGGAAAATAAAAAAATATATATTTTTCACGATAGAACCGCTTCCCAAACACCGAACTAGGCCGCAAACTGCACGAGAATACGCCATTTTGTGCTTCGTTTTAATTAAATTACTAGGAATAAGAAGGTGCGGGAGACGTATCCTAATCCCTTATATTTTCTGAGGGTGGCTGAGGAGTCTCATATATGTTGATACATGTGTTCCAGCGGCTGTGCGTGAGCTTCTTTTTATTTTTGCTGCGCGACGTCTGTTAACATTCGATTCGAAGGAAATCAGGAAGTGTTGACCACCAATTTCTCAGTGCGATAAAATATTTTGGGGCATATTATCAAGCCTACGCGCTAAAATTATCGCCGATAAAGCGGCGACAATGGGCTTGATAATATGCTCTGTGGAATTCCAATCGAAGCCCATTTTAGATGTCTTCACATCTAGCATGTGCTTCGATTTGAAATCCATAGAGCATATTATCAAGCCCATTATCGCCGCTTTATCGGTCGTTTTTGGCCGATAAAGCGGCGATAATTGAAGCACACAGGCTTGATAAAATACCACATTGTTATAAATGAATCCTTATTGAGACACAATGTCTGCGCCAACTTGCCTTTTTTACAATGCCACAATTTTGTCGTGCACGGTAGCCATTTTACATGCCAGGCTGGTCTCAGCCTATCACCTAGCCCTGCGAATGTAGGGAAATATTATCAAACCTGTACACTAAAATTATCGTCGCATTATCGGCCGAAAACGGCTGATAAAGCGGCGATAATGGGCTTCATAATATGCTCTGTGGAAATCCAATCGAAGCCCATGTTGGATAACATGGCTAAAAACTACTCAGCACCATTGTTTGGACATTATTAACATGGCTATGTAACTCCCATAATCAAAATTTAAATTTGCCAAGAACACTTGTGTTACTGCATGCCAGAATGCTACACCGAATATGCAATTACAATTTCGCAAAGTAACAAAATCTACTTCTATATCACTACAGACAAAGCCACAATTTAAAAACACAGCTTTCTTCATCATTTTCTCCTTAGCGATAAAAAGCGGTAGCAATGCATGAATATCACGCTGAAAAGTCAGCGATATTCATGCATTATCCTGCAAATGCTCTTAGCCATGTTATCCACCTCCCATTGGATAACATGGCTAAGAACTGCTCGCAAATGCGAAAAAAAACGGCCGCAATGCATGAATAAGGGTGAAAAGTCAACGATATTCATGCATTATTCAGCAAATGCTCTTAGCCATGTTATCCACCTCCCATTGGATAACATGACTAAGAACTGCTCAGAGCCCCATGAGGAACGCTTTCCATTTAAAAGAGAAAAAATAACATCATAGAAAAGAATCGTTTTTAAACACAGCATATAAATCAATTGTATACCTGCATTGTATACCACATTTTAAAAACACAGCTTTCTTCATCATTTTCTCCTTAAATCATACTATTCTCTTTCTAAATTAAATAAATCTTTTCTCACCTTAGCAAATACTTTTTGAGTTTCAAAACAGTCTCAGAAATACACCAAATTGTCTTGAGCAGATCAAACAGGATGCACTCCAGAGGCTGCAGCTATTGAAAGCACAGAAATACAGATATTCTTTTCACATATCTCTCATATTAGCCAATCATAACTCTTCCCTCACTTTTTTCAAATCAAAACCCTTCCCCCCTCTGCCCTCTCTGCCTTTTTTCCATAGCAACGACCTCCTGGAAGACCTCTCATGTTTGCAAATTCACACAACAATGTTTCAATTGAACTCTGAACTCTCAGTGCACCTGCGTATCCAGTGCAATCTTTCATTAAAAGTTTCTTCCTTGACCATTGAAATTACATCTTTCAAAGAACACATCCATGCACCCTAACTTTCTGTTTTCAGAAATGGAAATGCACCAATCACTGCTAATGAATCATTAGCATTGGAAATCCACAGTTTTTTTTCTTTACAAACTCCTACTGTTTCAACTGCCCTTTCATTACCACACTTCATCTGACTGCAGCACAACCTCCTCCCACCATGTTTAACGTCTGGATTGTTGGACATAGTTACATCCACTGGGCTCAAAGGTATGCTGACAACAGAAATTTACACAACCTCAATTTACAAGATGTGGAAATTAAATGGTTGGGCCAAAGAGGATTAAAATGTCACCAATTGATACCATTGGTGAAAACCTTTATGCATTTGCCAAAACCTGACCTGTTAATAGTGCATTGTGGAGGTAATGATTTGGGCACTTTAACAGGAGTAGGTCTGGAAATGCTTTTAAAGGACACCTTTGAGCAATTAATGGCACTTTTTCCTCAAACTGCCTTGGTATATTCCAATATATGCCAAAGACAGAAATGGAGGTGGTCCAACCAATTTGGTCCACAAATTGAGAAAGCGAGGAAGCATGTAAACAAATCTGTTTCAGCTTTCATGAGAGACCATGGAATGGGCTCCCTGTACAATAATAACTTGCGTTACTACATGCAAGATATCTACAGAGGAGATGGAGTTCACTTCTCAGATGAGGGCAACAGAATTTTCATTCTGAATTTAAGACTGTGCATTGGTACCTACTTATAAGTACCTAAATGGAACATAAACCCAAAAGCTCTTCTCAGAGCTACCCTTCATCTGATCACGCACAATTAATACTTTTCTCTAACTTATTTCTGTAATTTTCAACAAACTACGCTCAAAGAGCGCTACCCGGTACGCGAACTGGAAGCTAACCGCCGAAAATTATTTTAAAAATGTTTTTTCTCCGCACATATGGTCCTCCTCAGCCACCCTCAGAAAACCTGGGGGGTCAAAATACTTGTACCGTGTCCCCTTCTACCCTTTCTGAACATTATTTAACCTCCATTTTATATGTTAATTCGACCGAAACACAAAATGGTGGACTCTCGTTACGCTTCTAGTTCGCGGACTAAACTGCTTCCCGGGAAGCGGCCCAAAGAAAAGGTGGGAAAGTAATTCACAAAAAAAAAGAACTGGAGACACTCTCACCAAATATAGATTAGCTCATACTACATAACAATCCCTTTCATTTTCACAAATTTGATTGAAATTCCATTTAGCCATTAAGCCTGTAGAACTCTCTAAATACCTTGAGGTAAATTACTTCACAAAACACATCTGAAGTGTTGGAATTGACAACCAATAAAAATCTTACTTTCATTTTCTACTTTTATTACCTGATATTTGATTGGTTATATACCTGTATATATATAAAGGAACAGAAGAAAACACAGCCATTTTGACTGCTACTTCTTGTTGTACATCACATTACAAAACTTACCTAAGACTTCAACTTGTTTCTGAAGGTAAGTTGTTATTTTTAAAAATGAAGTATATTGTGCACTATAACTTGATATGGTACACTTTTTCTTAAACATATACACTATCCCTCTGTAGTAGTTATGGATTTAGATAGACTTCTCTGTTATAGTTAGGAATGGAGTTAGGCTTCTCTTCGTTAAATCACATACACTTTTTTATAGTCATATTTCCACTCTGATACTATACACTGCCAAAAGACAAATTCACTGATAAAAACTACCTATCTAAAATTAATCCCAACAGTGCCCAATCTCTACTAATATATATTTTTTTATTCAAAATTTCAGACAAAATGGAAGGCGAACAACAAGTTACATTTTCAATTGAACAGCCAAGACAAAATTGATGACTTTATGGATGACAGTAGAGACCACGAACTTCTACAATGTGTTGAAGCAGTGGACAACCTGCTTCAAAATGAAAAAAAATTACACCCTATAATAAATTATGACATTTCTGACAATGAAATGTTAGAAAATTTAATAAAGTATGAAACACAATCATAATAAAAAAATAAAAAAAATAAAGAAAACAAAAAAAACCCAACAAAAACAACAAATAATTAACATACAGTATTAGAAAAGTCTATCATTCTTTTATCCTTATAGTACGCTGCCCAGAGCGCTTCCCGGTTCGCGTACTAGGAGCTCACCACGCATAAATAATTTTTTTTTTTTTTTTTTTTTTGCCCTGCAGAAACCTTTTACAACCTCCACATAAAACCTAGGGGGTCAGGGAGGATCTACTATGCCCCCTTATCAAAATTTCCCCCTTTGTTTTGGCCTCCTCTTATCTCTCGATCCTACCGAGAGACAAGATGGCGGCCGCACCGGACTGTTTAGAATGTTGACAGACACCAGAGAGCCAATCAGCTTCGCTTCGCATAGTTCCGATAAGCGAAAAGTACGCGAACCGGATCGCTGCCCGGAGCGCTGTTACAGATATATATCTTGATTTAAACGTTAATTTCTCAAAATCCACTGAAGCACATATATTGAGACCTAGCAAAGGCACATCGGGCTAACAGTCCCTACAATTTTGCCAAGTTTCGTGCAAATCCATTCAGCCGTTCGAGCTAAAAGTGAGTCCAACCGCCCTATGGAAAACTCAATGCAAAAAACGCATTTTTGGACCCCCCTTTTTTCTAGGCCCCCCCTTGACGAAAGCCCCCCAAATTGTCAGGAGCTGCTCAGAAACAAAATGTGCCATTTTCCTGAAAATTTCAGCCGATTCCGTCCACAAACGCCAAAGTTATTAGACATAGAATTTTCAGAAATCCCATAGGGAAAAAATCCTAACTATATATACCTACTGGCGACCGCCAGTAGGTAATATATATATATATATATATATATATATATATATATATATATATATATTCAATGAAAAAACCATAGGTTATAGACCATATATAGTTAGGAATTCGCATTTACAAAACCTTATTTTACTCGCATAAAACCATTGAAATTCCATATATAGTTAGTTGCGCTAACTATATATCGCGCACCCGCAATCCACTGCTGATGATGTCACATATTACATCATTCATGACATGGTCAGTGACATCACTGATGACATCACTGATGACATCTCAAATGACATCACTGATGACATCACTGATGACATCTCATTTGACATTACTGATCACATCACTGATGATATCATTCATGTGATAATACGATGAACCTCTTCAGACTCTAATATAACCTTAGATACAATCAGTGTAAACAGACACTCACAGACTGTCACTCATCCATGGAGTTACTCACACACCTAGTCAGTCATGCAAAGAATCAATCACACCTCCATTTCCTCAACTATACAGTTATACAAACTTTACTTATTCAAACATATACTAACACATATTTACTCTCTTATACAATCCCTGATACAAGTTCACAATGATCCATACAGCCACTCACACATTCACTGGCTCTTATGCACAGTTATTTATATATGTCAACTCTCACATGTACTGTGTTTTACATATGTACTTACTTTGACATGTAGCACTGAGATATCCATTCACTCACCAATACACTCATGCACACAGTCAACCGCCCATACAGCTGTTACCACATGCACTTTTGAAACCATACCTCTAGTGAATCAACTGCTCACACATCTATGCACAGAGTCATACACCTCCCAGCCACCCACACACACACTCAGTCTCCCATACAAATACTAAGGTAACCAATCAATAACCCATATAGTTACTCATATAGCTACTTATCAACACATGCAACAGTTTACAGAACAACAGACATAATGATGCACAAATTAAGACAGTTTAGTCACTAACCCATGCACTCAGTGAGACACATTTAATCACTCACTCATACAGTCAGTCATGCACCTACTAAATCCTTCATCCAGACACTTATACATCCACTCATTCTTCAATATGTAAGACATATTTTAACTTCACAGAAACATACAGTCACTGGATGTTGTCATCAGTGATGTCATTTGAGATGTCATCAGTGATGTCATCAGTGATGTCACTGACCATGTCATGAATGATGTAATATGTGACATCATCAGCAGTGGATTGCGGGTGCGCGATATATAGTTAGCGCAACTAACTATATATGGAATTTCAATGGTTTTATGCGAGTAAAATAAGGTTTTGTAAATGCGAATTCCTAACTATATATGGTCTATAACCTATGGTTTTTTCATTGAATTTCAATGGTTTTTTAAATGCAAATTTCTAACTATATATGGTCTATAACCTATGGTTTTTTCAGTGAATTTCATTGGTTTTTTAAAAGCTAACATCTGTAGCTGTAAAATGTATTATTCTTTAAATCCCAAAATATATTTAGATGTTTATTGATAATTTTTTTTTTAATATTTTTTTTCTTCGCTTCTAGTTCGCGAACCGGGAAGCTTTCCGTTAGCTCATCTTGATGCCGCGATCTAGTCCGCGAACCGGTCAACGTTACGTTAGCGGAACAGTGACGCGCCGCGGAAGCGCGACGTATCACGTTATCGCGTAATGCGTCTAATGACGCGCCGCGTTAGCGCTCCCGGAAGTGCTCCGGACCGCGAACCGGAAGCGATCTGGGACGCGGCGCGCGCCGCGTAACGTAAGCGGAACAGGTCATGTGACTTGTTTATCAAACTTCTCATTGGTTCATTTCACTTTTGGTTTCCAAATGATGTATGACTAGGTCATGTGACCTAAAAATAACACTTTTCATTGGCTCAGAACTTTTGTTTTCCCCAAATCAAGTAAACCCCTCCTTATTTCCTCACTCTGACTTTCATCTTGGTGAGAGAAAGACCATTTATCTGAAGATCCACAATGGCTTCCATTGTTGCTGCAGCTGGTGCACCCCCACCACCACCTCCACCTCCCCATAAGAAGAGAGGACCACCCAGTCAAATTATGACTAACAGAGAGGAGGAAGATGAGGAAGAAGAAGAAGAGGAGAGAGAGGGACAACAATTTGTTGATGAGTTGCCCCGGGTTTCTAAACGAAAAACCAGTTTCATCTGGCAGTTTTTCACCATCCCTCCTGGAACCAAGAAAGTGAATGCAAAATATGCCACCTGCCTCATCTGTGACCACAGATTGTCGAGAGGCACAGAAAAGAAGTACAGTATGGGGAACTATACAATGCACCGTCACATGAGCAGGTGGCATCCCTTGAACTACAGCCGGGCTGAGTTGAGGGATCTTGAAGACAATCCGACGGCAACTCCTGTGGCAAGATCTACATCCACATTGTCTTTGACGGGAAGAGAGGCACAAGAGACTGTGCCAAACATCCAACGTAACTTCCAGCACATGAAGGTGTCTTGTATTTACTGTGGTGCTATGCTGTCATATGGCAACATGAGTGTCAACCTCATGAACATTGCATATGAAAATCATAAGTGCCCTAATGCACCCAAAAAGTAATTTTCTTTTTTTTTGCTCCAGTTGAGCCGTTTTGAAAGCCTGTTTTTTGTTGTCTCCCCTCCTTAAAAAACACAAAAAAAACATAAAACAGTTCTAAAAATACAAAAAAATCAAAAAATGTTCAAAAAATTACAAAAAAAACATAAAACAACAAAAACAAAAAAAAACAGTTCTTTTCAGAACTACCTCCCCTTTCAAACAAAATTGCTAGAATGTTTATCACTCTGGCAAGCTCTATTTCTTTTGGTTCGCTTCAAGTTCGCTGACCGGTTCGCGAACTTTAAGCGAACTAAAAAAAATATTTTTTTAAAAAAAAAGAAGAGTTAGTATAAGGGAAGTAAACAGAGAATAATGTAAAAAGAAAGACAGCTAGAGAGAGTAAATGAGAGATACTGTCAATGACATCATCAGCAGTGCATTGCGGGTAAAAAGAGTGGAAAACATTTACCTTATAATTCTTGTTACCTTTTTTAAATATTTTTTCATACTTTCAATCTGTAAAACAAAGAACAAACATTTCAAAAAATATTAAAACATGTATTTAAAAATTAGAAAAGACAAGGGAAAAGGTTCAAAAACAAACAGTTTTTCAACAACTTTGACATTTACAGAAGTCTCTGCTTCTCTACGTTCCCTACACAATCCTAAAGATATATATTCGAAAGAAACTGTATCTTGATATTGCTGAACTGAGGCCTATTTTGAAACATGATGTTTTTCTTGCACTGCTAATGTCTCACAATAGTGATGCAATAGCAGCGCAAAAAAGATGTAAAGTCATAATAAAATTGTGTCTAACATTGTAAATGATTGTTTTAGGATGCAAATAAGATGTGTGCTTTCAAGAGCTTTCTTTGAGGTGAGGCCTCTTTTTTTTATAAAAAAAAAACACTACCCAGAAGTACAGCACTCTAAGCATTAAAATTGATATTTACAGAACTCACCTTACCCATATGTACCACACATTTCTAAATGTATATCATAAGGACAAAAAGCATAACATTAATTATACATGTTAAATGGTTTATTTTTGCTGTTCTCAGAATGTATCAAATTTCACTTAAATCAGTGACTTGAAGGTATTCATCATGTAACAGCGGGGAAAAAAAAACACAATCAAAATGACTGTGTTTAAAAAACCCATACAACCTAAGAAATCTGATTTCAAAACTTCTTAAAATTAACTTACTTTCAATGACGTCGAAGGATCTCCTATAAACAGCATCCACTCTGTTGTGCTTTAAATATTTTCAGCCCGCCACTTTCTGAAAGAAAACCTCCATCGATACGTGAAATATGTTACATAGAAAAAAAACTTCTCTCATTATATCACATGTTTCCACTAGGCCAAATCATGTTGCCGCGATTCGCAAATCTTGTAATTCTTCCAATCAAATCCCGACATTTTCTATTTTCGCAACTTTCAAAAATAAAATATTTGAGATTATTTTCACAATCCTGGACTACTAATATCTTACTCTTCTTTGTCAGTCATGTTCTCCTTTTCCTATGACACTGATACTGCTTACTATGAAGCAGACTTACTTGCATTAGGTTTATATAGTTGAATTTTTAATCGAGACAGCATTGCAGACTTACATTCCCTCTACTTAAAATTTTGGTTTTAAAAACACCAGGTAAGAATTTTTAAGGTCAAACGGCAATTTTTTTTTGAACGTTACAACAGAATCATTACAGAATGACCAGCCGTTTCCAGACTTTAAGTAAGCTGTATAATGTCCTGATGTTGTTGATGGACCATCGTGATAGATAATTGCTACAGTAACAAAAGTCCTCCCTGATATTGACAGCTGAGAAGCCACAAAATTTTTTATTAAAGTTGACAATTTTGTTCCATCAGGCCTACATCGTTGCATCATTAAAATGACATACTGGCCATATCTACGTATAAATAATGTTGACATCATATCACATTTACATTGGCTACACTCCATGTTGTGATCCGCTGCATTTACTAGCTTATTAAAGGAGACTGATTTACTGTCTGGCAAAGTTAAATATATAAATCTTTCTGAGTCTACACTAGTAGTACTTGATACCATACAGTTCTCGCAGTCATGCTGCCATTGATAAGAAAGCCCAAACAGGTGATCTACATCTACACCCTCAACTTGCAATATATCAAGCATATACATTAAAAACTCCTGACAATCTTGCTGATTATTTTCAGAGAAGTCTGTTTGACCTGAACATTCATCTAACAGATAACGAACTTCAGACACACTTTCTACTTTTGTTCGATCACTGCTACATTTCTCGAAAACAGAATTCAACAAACAGCATAAAATGTGTTCAGAATTCAACAGAATCTGTTCTTTTAAACTCTCTAGTGAAAAGAGAACATTAACCACTACATTTGCATAGCAGTTGACACCAGAACTGTTTTCAAATTGAAAACCGACAACATCTTCAACAGAATCCACTTTCTTTCTGCTAACAATTTTCGGTTCATTGACTTTTAGTCTTTTTGCAACAACCTCCCTACTATTACTGCTATTTCTACGTTTGCGGCCTACCACACGTTTCTCAAACAAAGGATATTGAGGCAAATGTGGCGCATACTCTCTTCTTAACCTATTGTATTCCTTAACACAATCTAGATCCGCACAAATGTTTGTGACATCACAGTCAATCAAGTACAATCCCGATAAAGTTCTAACTCGTGACAATGCCACATATGCCATACCCTCCTTGAACACAGAACTGCCAATATTCACCAATGCACAGTCTACACTTAAACCTTGCGATTTATGGATTGTCACCGCATATGCCAAGCAAACAGGAAACTGTTTACGGCGAACATATAAATCTTTAACAAGCAAAAACCTAGCAGAACAACGACCAATTTGCTGTACTTCCTCAATGCCATCAAATTTAATTTTTAAAAATTCTATTCCATCTCTATTTCTGTATTTCTCAAAATCAACAACATTACCCATTGATCCATTTACCAGACCTCTTTCTACATGTAAATTCCTTCTCAAAATAATTCGGCAATTTAAACACACATTCAAAGTCTTTTCAAAACCCGCTGTTTTAGATATAGTCTTCTCTAATGAATCCAATTTTGATTTCAAATTGTCTGACAAAATAATTGTTGATCCCATATGCTCTAATTTGTCGATAGCTTCAAGTTTCACAATCTCTTGCTTTTCTAAATTCAACATTTTGTTGTTGAAGATGGCACATTCTGCAAGAGTTGGCATGAGACATATCCCGGATTTCTTCTCAGTAATTTTCTGAAAAATATTCTCAGGCACAATATCTTGTTTGGGATACAAATTTGACAGTAACCGTGCATTTAAAGCTTCTTTCCCATGCTCGGTCACTTTTCCAATTCTAATATCTTGTAGAATATTCTTGTAATCTTCATCCTTTGCCTGACGCATATTTTGATGCAGTTCTGCATAATTGAAGTTTAACCATATATTGACGTTGCCAATGCTCCCTAGGCACTTCCTGGTATCTTCATGCGTGAGTATTTTGAACACAGGTTGACCTTTTACTGGTGTCAGCTGTAGAAGATCTCCGAAAACAATAATGTGTTTCCCACCAAATAAGACATCATATTCAGTTTTAAGTACTTCTTGCATTCTCAAATGCACAAAGGCAAGCATGACATTGGAAACCATGCTTACTTCGTCAATGATAAGTAGTTTCATTTTCCTCAAAACTCTTGAAACTTCACAGCAAGCATCTCCAGATAACTTGTTGTATTGTAATTTGTTGTCATGCTCCACCGGCAGCATCAATAGACGATGCAAAGTAATACCTTTAATATTATGTGCTGCCAGTCCAGTAGGAGCGGTGACAACACAAGACAGCGATGACTCAGTCCTTTCCTGCAAATAACAAGAGATTGCTTTAATGAGGAAACTTTTTCCAGTTCCCGCTTCTCCACTCACGTACAGTCGGACAGGCTTCAACGACGTACACGAGCACTCTTTCTTCTCATGACTTAATCCGTGCTCAATTTCCTTGGTAACTTCATCATATATTTTCCTCTGCTCAACGTTGAGTTGTTTTTCCAAGTCTTGTAAGTTAACTGAATCCTCCTGAGCATGTGCCATGGCTCTTTCTACTTCATTCATAGCAGTGGCAGCTTCATTTTCGATAATAGGTCCTCCAAGTGGATCTTGACTCAATGAAACAGAACTCTGACTGTCCTGAGAACTGTCTCTGGCAATCTCGGCTGCAATCGTTGCTTCCTGCTCAATTTCCAAAGTTAGCATTTCTTGATATTTAGAAAAAGCAGGACATTCTATGGACTCCTTGGCTGCATTGAAAGAGTCTTCGTAACAGAGGAAATCTCCAAGCAGTTCCTCTTCTGCACGCCAAGGCTTGAAAAGTTGCAAAAGTGCTAAATAGAAAAACTCCTTTTTTTCTGGAGATTCGCCACTTAATTTTCGATGGTTTACTAATTGGCATTTTCTTTGCTTGACCAGGCATCCCTCACTTCCAATTACAGCATACACTCCTTTCTCAATATCTTCTTTGATGTTCCTCTTGAATATATAATTTTGGAGAACCTCATATAGACAAATATTCTCAAGGTGACTGCTTCGATTTGGATAATATGTATCCAACATGTTGGTCTTCAAAATGTCGGTACTGTTTGGTTCCTTTTCTGCCAAATACTCAATTTCCCGAACAGGTTTTAGAACTCGATTTCGCGTTGCAGCAAGACCAAGACTCGCCCAAACGAGACTCCTGGATTTGGCATAGAGACTTGCTGAAGACAATCGATCAGAACATTCGTAAGCTCCGATTTCTCGATGCGACAACATCTTCAGACTGAAACTGTACAACTTCTTGCTGAGGCTCTTTTCATGGGAAATGTCCTCCCACATATCCTTCAGTTCGGTCTTTTCTTTTTTGGTGATGTAAGATGTCACATACCGAGCCACAGCCATACAGTTGTCAGCCACAAACTGTATATCCATGTTGGCATTCCACATGGACAAAATCACTGGGTTGTAGTCATTGATGTACTTGGACTCTTCGTTCCTTTTCAAATTGTATGTATTCTTGGGTGATTTCCTCGTCACATTATGTCGCAGCGAAGACATCAAACTGTTCACTCTTCCTTTAGAAATCACCGGTCGTGGAAAGTTGAAACGACATTTGGTGTAGAACTTGTCCTTGTTTCTGAATTTACGACGACAGTACTTTCCACAACGATGGCTTTGGAAACGTAGAACTTGTTCTCTTAGACTTTTCTTCTCCGTTGCGTTTGGAACAGCACACGTAGAATACTGTTCCATGAAATTCATCACTAAGTCATCCGGATCTGTTCCAAATTTAGGTGCATCCTTGATCCACAGCAACATATGTATATGAGGGGCACCTCTTGCTTGGTACTCCTTTCTCCAGAAGAAATCCAACACCTCTCCAAGAGGTGGATTCTTTTTATTTGTGATGAAAGACATCATAGCTTCAAATCTATGATTGAAGTACCTGCATACATTCACAGGATCCAAAGAACACAGTTCTCCAGGTGTCTTGAATTCAATGTTTTCAATATTTCCATTTGCCTCTCGTAGAAATTCAAGTAAGTCATCCCAGCCATACTCGGCACAGCTCAGAGTGAGGAACCATGTCGGAGTTCCTAAGTTCCTCAGCATACATTTTAAGTCACCATGACGACGGTACCAGTACTCATTAGTACCACGCTGACACGCCATGAGATTAATTAAGTGAGAATCCAAAATACTGTCTTGGACATTGACTTTATGCATAAAGTCACTTGCCGAGATGTTTCGCATCTGTATACCACTTTTTAAGATGTGGTTCACTGCATATGACAGTCCAGACAGATCGCTTTCAAACAGGAGATGAAACAAATAGGGAATGCATTGCCGAAACCTAGGATCTTCTGCATACAATCGTAAAGTCCGGTATTCAGACGCAGGAATTTCACGAGGTCGCTCATCATATCTTCCTCCTTGACCTGTGGGAAATAGCTGTGGGAAACACCGAGCTTCCAAACTTTCCTCCCAAACACTAATGGGACTCCCTTTGGCTTGTTTCATTTGAAACAACTCAATAGCATTCCCCATCACTTCCTTGGAATGCAAAGGATGAACACTATAATGTTCATATATTTCTTCACTTTTAGAGGCCTCTACTTTCTCAATTTGGCCAGCACACAAATCGCTATCCTCTTCATCACTTACTTCCTCTTCTGCAACATATACATTCTTATAGTACTTATTATTTTTCTTCAAATACACTGTTGCCTTTTTGACTTTCCTAACATCCACTAAATCTTGCCATATTTTCTTATTCTTTGTCGGAACCCCATTAACCAAGATAACCAGAGGTTCCTCTTCCACTTTTTCTATTCCAATTGTGTTAATGTTTTTGTTCAAATCTAGAGGCAAATAAACAACTCTTCCCTTTAATCCTCTCTGTAAATCTGCTGGAGGCAATTTCCCTGTCTTTGGCTCCATTCTTACAATAGCCTGAAAGGGATGGATACTTTGAATCAAAATAGATTCATAAGTATTTAAATCCTTCAATTCAGAAGGAATCTCAACCAATTCCAGATTATTATGAACTGCCCTAGCAGGCATCTGGTTTTGGTTTAATTTATTACAACAATAAGTACACACACGTTGATCCGATCCCAAATCAAAATAATTTTCTACCATCAAGTATGTGGCTAAATCCTTCCATTCACTATTATTTTCCCTTTCACTTTTTGCATATAAATCCACTACCTTAGTCTGATTCTTATAATAAGTGCGTCGACAACATACACAAGTGAAATTAGGCCTCTCACTTGATTTCATCTGAAACGTGGCAATTTCCTTCTGAAAATTATCTGTACTGGAAACCTGTACATTATCTTCCACATTACCCTCTACTTCAGGGTCAATTTGAACATTCTCATCTTTACTACCAAAGTAACAAAACTCAATTTCTTCACAAAGATTCTTCACATCTATTTCAGAACCATGCAAAAGAGCAGCACATAACTGTTTAAGCATAATTGCTGGACTCTTAGCATAATACAACATTCTCACTAATTTTCTCACTTTATTATGATGCACTGCTAGCATCCTGAAATGATGAAAAACACTCTGGCATACTCTCCTGGAAAGACAAGCCAGTGAATGACCACGCAAACCTGTCATTTGTCTCACTCTGCAAGGATCTAAATCTTGCAACAACTTCATTTTCTGCTTCAAACTTTTCTTATTAAATGTCCGTATAAAATCACATAGCAAATTGATGGAAACCTGTCGCACACTGCAAATAGAACTACACTTCCAAATGTACACAGGACCCTTAGGACGTCTTCCTAAAACCTCATCACTTAGCGCCTCTTCTGTCTCTGTTGTCACAAGTAGTTCTTTTTCAACTGGACAACCATCCTTCACTTCATAAGCTCGACCACTGATGTCAACTGCATGCACCAAATCATTATCCTGAAAATAAGTCTCCTCATTAAAAAATGCCTCAGAACTTGAACTATGCATCCATTCTCCAGAAAAAACTTCACAAAAGTTAGTACGATTTACTACTCTCTTCCATCTACTTTTTGTTTTGAAATCAGAAATTACCTTGCTTAGTTTCCTAATTCTATTGATTACCAAAATAAACAACTTTCGCTTGATTTCAAAAGCATGATCAATAATTTTCTCTACATTTTTCTTCTTCCTATAAAATGCCGCTTTCTGTTGGCCTTTCTTTTTAATATTTTTCAATAAATTAACTAATATCCTATTACGGAACATTCGTTGTCGAATGTCCCTAAACTGTTGTTTCCTTCTACTATCATGCACAGAGTTATCTCTTCCTCTACCAGTAACATTTGTGATGGGTCTCTCCTTTCCATTTAAATTACTTCTCTTTTTGTTAAGAGACACATTTTTTTGAGCAAAATTTTTTTTACTACAAATATTTCTTAAGAATGATTTCGTGCTCTTACCCGGACCTTTCTTGGTGTTTTGACAAGTATTTGGGGAAGAGGACTGCTGCAATAAAACATCATCCTGCTGTCTTTGACGTTTTCTAGCCTTTCGTATTCGACTTCTGGAAGGCATTTTCCAAACTATGAAAGAATCTGCAGTTGAATCTGTGAAAAAATATAATATAAAATGTTATTAACCACTATTACCAAACAGTAAATAAATAACAGTCATCTAAAACTTAATGCTGTACTAATTATTTAACATAGCAAATATTTTCCACCAGCACTGCATCACAAAAATGACACTCAATGGTACAAAACAGGCATACAACACTCATAAATCACTCCCTAATATTTTAAATCATTAATTCAGGATGACGATAAGATGTAGCCTATCTAAAGGTTTGTTTAGGCCCAGATCTTTGGACTGGGGTGAATGTGTGTCATTGATCCACATTCAGTCCATCACCTGTTTTGTTTATTTGAGGTGAGGCCAACACATGGTTGCAGATAAGATTTTCACTGAAAAAAAACCAAGGTAAAAAAACATGTGAAGGCCTACCAATGAAGTAAATCATTAAATGAAAACCAATACATTTCTGGAAATATGCACTACTAGTGCTTCATAAGATGTTTTGGATCATATTTATAAGTTATTTGAGTATCTAGTATGCTATTTTACATTCTTCATGGTGCAAATTTATTGTAAATACGCTCCCACCTGCGGTTGGCAAATTTAGATTTTGATTATGGGAGTTAGATAGGCATGTTAATAATTTCCCAAAAATGGTATATAACCCCAAACAACCTTTGAAGCAAATGCTCTTAGCCATGTTATCCACCTCCCATTGGATAACATGGCTAAGAAATGCTTGCAAATGTGATAAAAAAAGGCCTGCAATGCATGAATAACGCAGAAAAATCAGCGATATTCATGCATTTTCCAACAAATGCTCTTAGCCATGTTATCCACTTCCTATTAAATAACATGGCTAAGAACTGCTCAGGGCACCATGAGGAACGCTTTCCATTTAAAAAGGGAAAAATAACATCAAAGACACTAAAATGCCTTCTAAATATGAACCCAAACAACCTATGAAGCAATGTGAAAAAAAACTGCCGCAATGCATGAATATAGCAGAAAAATCAGCGATATTCATGCATTTTCCAGCAAATGCTCTTAGCCATGTTATCCACTTCCAATTAAATAACATGGCTAAGAACTGCTCAGGGCCCCATGAGGAACGCTTTCCATTTAAAAAGGGAAAAATAACATCAAAGACACTAAAATACCTTCTAAATATGAACCCAAACAACCTATGAAGCAATGTGAAAAAAACGGCCACAATGCATGAATATAGCAGAAAAATCAGCGATATTCATGCATTTTCCAGCAAATGCTCTTAGCCATGTGATCCACTTCCTATTAAATAACATGGCTAAGAACTGCTCAGGGCCCCATGAGGAACGCTTTCCATTTAAAAAGGGAAAAATAACATCAAAGACACTAAAATGCCTTCTAAATATGAACCCAAACAACCTATGAAGCAATGTGAAAAAAAACGGCCACAATGCATGAATATAGCAGAAAAATCAGCGATATTCATGCATTTCCCAGCAAATGCTCTTAGCCATGTTATCCACTTCCTATTAAATAACATGGCTAAGAACTGCTCAGGGCCCCATGAGGAACGCTTTCCATTTAAAAAGGGAAAAATAACTTCAAAGACACTAAAATGCCTTCTAAATATGACCCCAAACAACCTATGAAGCTCTAACAGTACATATCCTGAAATTTAATTCATTTCAAAATTCGTTTTTAAACACAGCATATAAATCAATTGTATACCTGCATTCATGAAGAAATGACTAAAAATGTCCTTGAGACACATGAAAGTGTTTTCTGGAATGCCCTAGCACCATTTTTGGGACACTATTAACATGGCTAGGTAACTCCCATAATCAAAATCTAAATTTGCCAAGCACAAGTGGGAGCGTATTTACAAGACACTTGTCCCATGAGGAACACTTTACATTTTAAAAGGCGAACACAACATCTTAGACACTCAAATACCTTATAAATATGGCCCAAAACAACCTATGAAGCTCTAGCAGTACATATCTAGAAATGTAATTGATTTCTTAAATCGTTTTTAAAAGCAACATATCTGTTTCAGCTTACATAACAGACCATGAAATGGCCTCCATGTATTACAATATCTTGTGTAACTGCATGCCAGAATGTTACACCAAATATGCAATTATAATTTCTCTTTGAAACTAATTCTATTAGTATATCACTAGAGACAAAACCACATTTTAAAAACACAGCTTTCTTCATCATTTTCTCCTTAAATCATACTATTCTCTATCTAAATTAAATAAATCTTTTCTCACCTTAGCAAATATTTTTTGAGTTTTGAAAACAGTCTCAGAAATACACCAAATTGTCTTCAGCAGAAGAAAAAGGATGCACTCCAAAGGCTGCAGCTATTGAAAGCACAGAAATACAGATATTCTTTTCACATATCTCTCATATTAGCCAATCATACCTCTTCCCTCACTTTTTTCAAATCAAAACCCTTCCCCCCTCTGCCCTGTCTGCCTTGTTTCCATAGCAACCACCTCCTGAAAGACCTCTCATGTTTGCAAATTCACACAACAATGTTTCAATTGAACTCTGAACTCTCAGTGCACCTGCGTATCCAGTGCAATCTTTCATTAAATGTTTCTTCCTTGACCATTCAAATTACATCTTTCAAAGAACACATCCATGCACCCTAACTTTCTGTTTTCAGAAATGGAAATGCACCAATCACTGCTAATGAATCATTAGCATTGTAAATCCACAGTTTTTTTTCTTTAGAAACTCCTACTGTTTCAACTGCCCTTTCATTACCACACTTCATCTGACTGCAGAACAACCTTCTTCCACCATGTTTAACGTCTGGATTGTTGGACATAGTTACATCCACTGGGCTCAAAGGTATGCTGAGAGCAGAAATTTACACAACCTCAATTTACAAGATGTGGAAATTAAGTGGTTGGGCCAAAGAGGATTAAAATGTCACCAATTGATACCATTGGTGAAAACCTTTATGCATTTGCCAAAACCTGACCTGTTAATAGTGCACTGTGGAGGTAATGATTTGGGCACTTTGACAGGGGTAGGTCTGGAAATGCTTTTAAAGGACACCTTGGAGCAATTAATGGCACTTTTTCCTCAAACTGCCTTGGTATATTCCAATATATGCCAAAGACAGAAATGGAGGTGGTCCAACCAATTTTGTCCACAAATTGAGAAAGCGAGGAAGCATGTAAACAAATCTGTTTCAGCTTACATGAGAGACCATGGAATGGGCTCTCTGTACAACAATAACTTGCGTTACTACATGCAAGATATCTACAGAGGAGATGGAGTTCACTTCTCAGATGAGGGCAACAGAATTTTCATTCTGAATTTAAGACTCTGCATTGGTACCTACTTATAAGTACCTAAATGTACCATAAACCCAAAAGCTCTTCTCAGAGCTACCCTACATCTGATCACTCACAATTATTATTTTTCTCTAACTTTTTTCACTAATTTTCCACAAAATTCGCTCCCCGGAGCGCTACCCGGTTCGCTAACCGAAAGCTAACCTCGCGGAATTTTTTTAAAAAAAATTTTTTTTCCGCACATATAAGCCTCCTCAGCCACGCTCAGAAAACCTAGGGGGTCAAGATAAGTCTACCATGACCCCTTCTACCCATTCTAAACATTATTTGCCCTCCATCTTGTATCTTAATGCGAACGAAACACAAAATGGTGGACTCCCGTGACGCTTAAGGTTCGCTAACCGGGCAGCTTCCCGGAAAGCGGTCCTAAAAAAAGGCGGGAAAGTAATTTACAGAATAACGACTAGAAACACTCTCACCAAATATAGATTAGCTCATACTACATAACAATCCCTTCCATTCTCACAAATTTCATTGAAATTCCATTTAGCCATTTAGCCTGTAGACCTCTCCAAGTACCGTGAGGTAAATTACTTCACAAAACACATCTGAATTGTTGGAATTGACAACCAATGAAAATGTTACTTTCATTTTCTACTTTTATTACCTGACATTTGATTGGTTATATACCTGTATATATATAAAGGGAGAGAAGGAAACACAGCCATTTTGACTACTACTTCTTGTTGTACCTCCTATTTCAAAAGCTTCAAAAAACTTCAACTTCTTTGTGAAGGTAAGTTATAATTTAATATATTGTGCACTATGACTTAATATAGTAGACTTTTTCTGCTACATATACACTATCCCTCTGTAGTAGTAGTGTCTTGGTTAAATCACATACACTTTTTTTTAGTCCTATTTCCACTCTCATACTATACACTGCCAAAAGATAAATTCACTGATAAAAACTGCCTATCTAAAATTAATCCCAACAGTGCCCTATCTCTACTAATATATATTTTTTTAATCCAAATTTCAGGCAAAATGGAAGGCGAGCAGCAAGTTTCATTTTCGATTGAACTGAAGGAGAGCAGCCAAGACAAACTTGATGACTTTATGGATGACAGTAGAGACCACGAACTTCTACAATGTGTTGAAGCAGTAGACAACTTGCTTCAAAATGAAAAACAATTACACCCTATAATAAATTATGACATTTCTGACAATGAAATGTTAGAAAATTTAATAAAGTATGAAACACAATCATAATAAAAAAAATAAATAAAGAAAGAAAACAAAAAAAAACAAGAAAAACAACAAACAATTAACATACAGTATTAGAAAAGTCTTTCATTCTTTTATCCATAAAGTTCGCTGCCCAGAAAGCTATCCGGTTCGCGAACTTGGCGCTTACCACGCAAAAAAAAATTTTTTTTTTTGGACCCTCCTAGGCCCTTTTAAAACCTCCACATAAAACCTAGGGGGTCAACGAGGATCTACTATGCCCCCTTATGGTAATTTCCCCCTTTGTTTTGGCCTCCTCTTGTCTCTCGATCCTACCGAGAGACAAGATGGCGGCCGCTCCGGACTGTTTAGAATGTTGACAGACACCGGAGGGCCAATCAGCTTCTCATCGCAAAGTTCCGTTACGCGAAAGGTTCGCGAACCGGATCGCTGCCCGGAGCGCTGTTACAGATATATATCTTGATTTAAACGTTAATTTCTCAAAATCCACTGAAGCACATATATTGAGACCTAGCAAAGGCACATCGGGCTAACAGTCCCTACAATTTTGCCAAGTTTCGTGAAAATCCATTCAGCCGTTCGGGCTAAAAGTGAGTCCAACCGCCCTATGGAAATTAACATGGGAAAAAGGCGTTTTGGGACCCCCCTTTTTTCTCGGCCCCCCCTCCACAAAACCCCCCCAAATTTTCAAGGTCTGCTCAGAAACAAAATGTGCCATTTTCCTGAAAATTTCAGCCAATTCCGTCCACGAACGCAAAAGTTATTAGGCATAGAATTTTCAGAAATCCCATAGGGAAAAAATCCTAACTATATATACCTACTGGCGACCGCCAGTAGGTAATATAATACCTACTGGCGACCGCCAGTAGGTAATATATATATATATATATATTACCTACTGGCGGTCGCCAGTAGGTAGTTATAGTTAGGATAATTTTCAATGTTAAATCTCAACATTCTATTTTGAATAACTTTGGCGCCGGTTGACGAATCTGCCTGAAATTTTCAGGAAAATGGTCTCATGGCGGTCCGGTCCTTCCCTGAAAGTTTGGGGGGGATTCGTCAAGTGGGGGCCGAGATAAAAGGGGGGTCCCAAAACGCGTTTTCCCCATGTTAATTTCCATAGGGCGGTCGATTTCACTTTTAGCCCGAACGGCTGAATGGATTTCCACCAAACTTGGCAAAATTGTAGGGACTGGTAGCCCGATGTGCCTTTGCTATGTCTCAAGATATGTGCTCCAGTGGATTTTGAGTAATTTAGGTTCAAAAAAATATATATATCTATAGGCGCTCTCCCGTGCGCGCACGGGAGTGCGCTCCAGGCGCGACACGCGACTTGCGCGCAGGAAGCTGATTGGATCTCAGTTGTCTGTAAACATTCTAAACAGTGCGGAGCGGCCGCCATCTTGTGTCTCGGTAAAATCGAGACACAAGGGGTTTGAAAAAAAAAGGGGCAAATGACCATAAGGGGGAAGAGTAGACCCCCTCTGACCCCCTAGGTTTGATGTAGGGACTAAAATAGGGTCCTGCAGGGCATTAAAAATTTTTTTTCGTTTTGCGCGGGGATAGGCGCTCTCCCGTGCGCGCACGGGAGTGCGCTCCAGGCGCGACACGCGACTTGCGCGCAGGAAGCTGATTGGATCATAAGGGGGAAGAGTAGACCCCCTCTGACCCCCTAAATCCAGGACTATATTTATGAAGGCCTTGCGCTGTTAGTTTTGCGCTTCCTGTGCGTCAATTTTTGTGACGCACCAGCGGTGTAAAAAAATGCGCATTGTTATGCAATATTTAAAAAGTGACGCATCTATCTAGATGCGTCACTTTTTAAATATAGTGCAACGAGGTACATTTTATTACACTGCTGGTGTTATGCGTCACTTTTCTGTGCGCACTCCTTATGACGTTCCAGATGTGTCATATTTAATGTATGACGAATCATGTTGCAGATACAATATGGCGCAGAGTTTTAAAAAGTGACCCATGTACCTAGATGCGTCACTTTTTAAAAATAGCGTCAGGTATAATGTATGCAGAGGGGGTGTTCTCCCGCAAAAAGCTTTGTAATAGCGACGCAGTGAAATCTTTGAGATTTCACTGCGTCAGTTTTAGGATGCTGTTGCGTCAAAATCTTGTGCCTGCTTTACAGCAGGTGTTAGACTGAGGCAAGACCTTTCATATGCTGCTTTCCCCATTTGAAAGGACACATTACTGGAGTTGCGTCACTTTTGTGACGCACTCCAGCAATGCGTTACTTGGAATGTCATAAGGAGTGCGCACAGAAAAGTGACGCATTGCACCAGTAGTGTAAAAAAATGTATTGCGTTGCGTTATATTTAAAAAGTGAGGTATCTAGGTAGATGGGTCACTTTTTAAAATCAAGCGCCACATTATATCTGCGTGAGGTATAATGCATGCAGAGGGGGTGTTCCCCCACAAAAAGCTTTGTAATAGCGACGCAGTGAAATGTTTGAGATTTCACTGCGTCACTTTTAGGATGCTGTTGCATCCTTTAAATATAGTGCAACGAGGCACATTTTATTACACTGCTGGTGTGATGCGTCACTTTTCTGTACACAGTCCTTATGACATTCCAGATGTGTCATATTTAATGTATGACGAATCATGTTGCAAGGAGTTACAGATACGTCAGTATTTCTGACATATGTGTAAACATAAAAGTGATGCGAGGCCGGCGCAAAATTTTGACGCAATAGCATCCTAAAAGTGACGCAGGGAAATCTCATAGATTTCAGTACGTTGTTATTACCAAGCTTTTTGCGAGGGATTGCCCCCTCTGCATACATTATACCTGATGCAGATACAATATGGCGCAGAGTTTTAAAAAGTGACCCATGTACCTAGATGCGTCACTTTTTAAAAAATAGTGTCAGGTATAATGCATGCAGAGGGGGTGTTCCTTGCAAAAAGCTTGGTAATAATGACGCAGTGCGTCACTTTTAGGATGCAGTTGCGCCAAAATCTTGCGCCTGCTTCACAGCAAACCTTTCACATGGTGCTTTTTCCATGTGAAAGGACACATTACTGGAGTTGCGTCACTTTTGTGACGCACTCCTGCAATGCGTTACTTTTGTGTTTACAGATATGTCAGAAATACTGACATATCTGTAACTCCTTGCGAATTGATTAGTCATATATTAAATATGACATATCTGGAATGTCATAAGGAGTGCGTCCAGATAAGTGACGCATCGCTATTTTCACGTAGCGATGCGTCACTTTTCAGAAATGAGGCCTCCAGTTTATTCACTGTGTCATAACTTTCTTTTCTAACACTCACCTTCTTTCAGTCCTCCTACTTCACTTCCTTTCACCTCTCATACCTTTCTGTTCTTTCTTACTCATTCTCCTTTCAATTATCAATGCACTATATTTCACTTACTCTTCATTTTTTAAGATTATAGCTCTTTGATGAGAATTGGAGGTAGTTCTGAAAAGAACTTTTGGTTTTCTTCTTTTAACTGAAGAGGAACAAAAACAGGGAATAGAAACTGCTCAACAGGAGCAAAAAGAAAAGAAAAAAATTAGGGGTGGGAAGGGCAGTGATGGTTCTCTAATGCCCGAACCATGAGCAGGACACTTTGCTCCCCATAGGTGAGGAGTTGATTGCAGTATCTGCATCTGACGACCCCATGGTTGAATGCAGGTTGGATGTTTGCTACCTGCCCCTGAGATTGTTCTCTTCCAGAAGAAGTTGCTCCTCCTGTTGATGTAGAGGCCCCACCTCTGGGAACCTCCTGTGCCAGAGCCCTGACACTTTCTCGGGCAAAATTCTGGGGGTGCCTGGTCTCCACATGGCGAATCATGGTGAAGTTGCCAAAAGAGTATTTTTTTTGGGGGTTACCCCGTGACAGGACCTTTTTGCAGATCCTGCACTCTACTTTTGGTGCATTCACCTTCTTCTGGTCTGCTGGAAATTTAAAGAATTTCCAGATGAAATGTCCCTTCACCTTTGGGGTAGGTGGCTCTTCATCAATGAAGTCATCTTCACTGCTGGATGATCTGGCAGCCATGATGAATCCAGGAATATGGAGCAGCAAAAAAGGCAGGTCTTTCAGTCACAAAAGTGAAAGAAGAAGTGAAGGAAATGGGTGGGGATTTCATTCATTGTAAAAAAAAACTGTTAGCAACCAATGAAAAGTGTTATTTTAGGGTCACATGACCCGACGCGTTTACGGTGCGCGCTCCGGTGCACTTCCGGGTGCGTTTACGCTGCGCGATCGTAGGCGCTTCCGGGGCGCACACGTGGCGCGATCGTAGGCGCTTTTGCGTGCGTTTAGGCGCCGCGCACGTAGGCGCTTCCGAGGGCACGTACGTTGCGCGCCGAAGTGACGTCATCAATCTTTAATAGAAATGCATAATCATTTTCCATATTAAAAAAAACAAATTTTATTTGTATGGTACGAAATGTTTTGCATTATTATTAACTTTTCATTCATATTTTTTTTTCACGAACGACAGTTGCGCTCTGGGTGCGCTTTCAGATGAGCTCTCGGAGAAGCTTACAGGAGAGCTTAGCTGAAAGCTTCCAGGAGCGCGCACCCAGAGCGCAAAAGAAAAAAATTATAAAAAAAATGAATACTTAAAAAAAACAGCAAATTGTAAAAAAAAAAAAGGTTAGAAACTCGATATACAAAGGAATTAGCATTTAAAAAACCTATGAAATACACTGAAAAAACCATAGGTTTCACACCAGTTATAGTTAGGAATTAGCATTTTAAAAACCTATGAAATTCACTGAAAAAACCATAGGTTTCACACCAGTTATAGTTAGGAATTAGCATTTAAAAAACCTATTAAATTCACTGAAAAAACCATAGGTTTCACACCAGTTATAGTTAGCTGGAAATTTTACTGATATAAAACCATTGAAATTCCCACGTTATAGTTAGTCGGACTCACTATAACTTGCGCGTGCAATGCACTGCTGATGACATCACATATTACATCACTCATGACATGGTCAGTGACATCACTCATGACATCACTGATGACATCATCCTTGCGACAGAGTGACAGACCTCCTTTTAGTGTAATGTAACCCTTGAAACACATATTCAAAAATAGAAACTAATATTTTCAAAAAAGTGGATATACCCATACCAGTTACAACAACCAATTCAGTAATACCACCATCTAATACACATCCACTCATGTGTATGTATATGGGTTATTAGATATTTTTATTAGTATCAGTATGAGTGTCTATATGGTTTGGTGGGGGTATTACTTAGCACATAGATGCATGAGTGACTGACTCTTTGTTTGTATGTGTTTTGAAGACAGCATATGTACAGGACTGTATGGGTGGATGAGTGTCTATATGTGTTTGTTAGTGAGTGAATGACTGTCTCACTAGTGTCTTTATCAGTAACTACATATGTTTTAATCTGTGAGAGTAAGAGATTGTAAGAGTTCCTGTTTAAATAAGTATGTGTTTATATAAGTGATTGTTTAAGAGAATAAATATGTGTAATTTTAAATAGAAGTAAGGTGGAAGTGTGTGTATAACTCTATATTCAAATAAATGGATGTTCAATAGTTTATTTGCACGTGTGAATATGTGTGTGAGTAACTTTTGGATGAATGTCGGTGTGTAACAGGATGTATAGGTGTATCACTTCATATGATGAGTGAGTATATGTATGAGTGACTATATAGAACTGTTGGTGAATGAGTGGATGTGTATATAGATAGTGGAATTACTGAATTGCTTGTTGTAACTGATATAGGTATCTCCATTTTATTAAAAATTTCAGTTTCTATTTTTGAATATGTGTCTCAAGGGTTACATTATAGTGAAAGGAGGTCTGTCACTATGTCACAAGGATGGTGTCATGAGTGATGTCACTGACCATGTCATGAGTGATGTAATATGTGATGTCATCAGCAGTGCATTGCACGCGCAAGTTATAGTGAGTCCGACTAACTATAACGTGGGAATTTCAATGGTTTTATATCAGTAAAATTTCCAGCTAACTATAACTGGTGTGAAACCTATGGTTTTTTCAGTGAATTTAATAGGTTTTTTAAATGCTAATTCCTAACTATAACTGGTGTGAAACCTATGGTTTTTTCAGTGAATATATATATATATATATATATATTACCTACTGGCGGTCGCCAGTAGGTATATATAGTTAGGATTTTTTCCCTATGGGATTTCTGAAAATTCTATGCCTAATAACTTTTGCGTTTGTGGACGGAATTGGCTGAAATTTTCAGGAAAATGGCACATTTTGTTTCTGAGCAGCCCTTGAAAATTTGGGGGGGTTTTGTGGAGGGGGGGCCGAGAAAAAAGGGGGGTCCCAAAACGCCTTTTTCCCATGTTAATTTCCATAGGGCGGTTGGACTCACTTTTAGCCCGAACGGCTGAATGGATTTGCACGAAACTTGGCAAAATTGTAGGGACTGTTAGCCCGATGTGCCTTTGCTAGGTCTCAATATATGTGCTTCAGTGGATTTTGAGAAATTAACGTTTAAATCAAGATATATATCTGTAACAGCGCTCCGGGCAGCGATCCGGTTAGCGAACCTTTCGCGTATCGGAACTTTGCGATGCGAAGCTGATTGGCCCTCCGGTGTCTGTCAACATTCTAAACAGTCCGGAGCGGCCGCCATCTTGTCTCTCGGTAGGATCGAGAGACAAGAGGAGGCCAAAACAAAGGGGGAAATTACCATAAGGGGGCATAGTAGATCCTCGTTGACCCCCTAGGTTTTATGTGGAGGTTTTAAAAGGGCCTAGGAGGGTCCAAAAAAAAAAAAATATATATATTTTTTTTGCGTGGTAAGCGCCAAGTTCGCGAACCGGAAAGCGTTCTGGGCAGCGAACTTTATGGATAAAAGAATGAAAGACTTTTCTAATACTGTATGTTAATTATTTGTTGGTTTTGTTGATTATTTTTTAATTTTTTAATTTTTTAAGCAATTATTTATTATTGTGATTGTGTTTCAAAATTTAATAACATTTCTAACATTTAACTAGTTTATGAATTACATATAAAAATGATTAAAGACTCAAACAATTTTTTAATATTACATACAATTTTATTTTTCGGATTGTTTTTCAAAATTTAATACAACGTCTAGCATTTCACTGTCTGATATGTGTTCTTGTTCAGTGAACATAAGTTCCAACATTTGACCGTCATCATAATGAAGTAAATGATCCACAGATTCTACACATTGAACTAATTCATGGTCCCGTGATTCATCCATGAAATCTGAGTCATCATTGTCCTCAATAACTTTTTCTGTGTTGTTCTCCAGAACAATTTCGAAGGAAACATTCTGCTCACCTTCCATTTTATTGCTGTAATTTGCATAAAAAATAAATATATCAGTAGAGATAGGGCACTGTTGGGTTTAAGTTCAGACAGGCACTTGTGAGTTTATAACAGAGAAGTAATCTATGGGCACTGTATGGTTTCAGGCGTGAAGTAGTACTATTAAAAAGTGCCTGTGAAGAAGCCTAAGTAAATTCATAATTATACCACAGAAACCTAAATCAGTCCATAATTATAATAAAGAAGCCTTTCTCAATGTCTAACTCTTACAGAGGGATAGTATATAACTATCTGAAAAAGTTTACCATATTTACTTATAGTGCACAATATACTTCAGTTTTAAAAATAACAACTTACCTTTAGAAACAAGTTGATGTTATTAGTGATATTCTAAATGATATATACAACAACAAGTAGTAGTCAAAATGGCTGTGTTTCCTTCTCTTCCTTTATATATATTCAGGTATATAACCAATCAAATGTCAGGTAATAAAAGTAGAAAATGAAAGTAACATTTTCATTGGTTGTCAATTCCAACACTTCAGATGTGTTTTGTGAAGTAATTTACCTCACGGTACTTGGAGAGGTCTACAGGCTAAATGGCTAAATGAAATTTCAATGAAATTTGTGAGAATGGAAGGGATTGTTATGTAGTATGAGCTAATCTATATTTGGTGAGAGTGTCTCTAGTCGTTTTTCTGTAAATTACTTTCCCACCTTTTTTTTTGGACCGCTTTCCGGGAAGCGGCCCGGTTCGCGAACCTTAAGCGTCAAGGGAGTCCACCATTTTGTGTTTCGGTCGCTTTAAGATACAAGATGGAGGGCAAATAATGTTTAGAATGGGTAGAAGGGGTCATGGTAGACTTATCTTGACCCTCTAGATTTCTGAGGGTGGCTGAGGAGGCTTATATGTGCGGAAAAAAACATTTTTTTTAAAAATTCCGCGAGGTTAGCTTTCGGTTCGCGAACCGGGTAGCGCCCCGGGGAGCGAATTTTGTGGAAAAATAATGAAAAAAATTAGAAAAAAATAATAATTGTGAGTGATCAGATGAAGGGTAGCTCTGAGAAGAGCTTTTGGGTTTATGGTACATTTAGGTACTTATAAGTAGGTACCAATGCACAGTCTTAAATTCAGAATGAAAATTCTGTTGCCCTCATCTGAGAAGTGAACTCCATCTCCTCTGTAGATATCTTGCATGTAGTAACGCAAGTTATTGTTGTACAGAGAGCCCATTCCATGGTCTCTCATGAAAGCTGAAACAGATTTGTTTACATGCTTCCTCGCTTTCTCAATTTGTGGACAAAATTGGTTGGACCACTTCCATTTCTGTCTTTGGCATATATTGGAATATACCAAGGCAGTTTGAGGAAAAAGTGCCATTAATTGCTCAAAGGTGTCCTTTAAAAGCATTTCCAGACCTACCCCTGTCAAAGTGCCCAAATCATTACCTCCACAGTGCACAATTAACAGGTCAGGTTTTGGCAAATGCATAAAGGTTTTCACCAATGGTATCAATTGGTGACATTTTAATCCTCTTTGGCCCAACCACTTAATTTCCACATCTTGTAAATTGAGGTTAGGTAAATTTCTGTTCTCAGCATACCTTTGAGCCCAGTGGATGTAACTATGTCCAACAATCCAGACCTTAAACATGGTGGGAGAAGGTTGTTCTGCAGTCAGATGAAGTGTGGTAATGAAAGGGCAGTTGAAACAGTAGGAGTTTCTAAAGAAAAAAAACTGTGGATTTACAATGCTAATGATTCATTAGCAGTGATTGGTGCATTTCCATTTCTGAAAACAGAAAGTTAGGGTGCATGGATGTGTTCTTTGAAACATGTCATTTGAATGGTCAAGGAAGAAACATTTAATGAAAGATTGCACTGGATACGCAGGTGCACTGAGAGTTCAGAGTTCAATTGAAACATTGTTGTGTGAATTTGCAAACATGAGAGGTCTTCCAGGAGGTGGTTGCTATGGAAACAAGGCAGACAGGGCAGAGGGGGGAAGGGTTTTGATTTGAAAAAAGTGAGGGAAGAGGTATGATTGGCTAATATGAGAGATATGTGAAATGAATATCTGTATTTCTGTGCTTTCAATAGCTGCAGCCTTTGGAGTGCATCCTTTTTCTTCTGCTGAAGACAATTTGGTGTATTTCTGAGACTGTTTTCAACACTCAAAAAATATTTGCTAAGGTGAGAAAAGATTTATTTAATTTAGATAGAGAATAGTATGATTTAAGGAGAAAATGATGAAGAAAGCTGTGTTTTTAAAATGTGGTTTTGTCTCTAGTGATATAGTAATAGAATTAGTTTCATAGAGAAATTGTAATTGCATATTTGGTGTAACATTCTGGCATGCAGTAACACAAGTTATTGTGGTACATGGAGCCCATTCCATGGTCTGTTATGTAAGCTGAAACAGATATGTTGCTTTTAAAAACGATTTAAGAAATCAATTACATTTCTGGATATGTACTGCTAGAGCTTCATAGGTTGTTTTGAGCAATATTTATAAGGTATTTGAGTGTCTAAGATGTTATGTTTTCCTTTTAAAATGTAAAGTGTTCCTCATGGGGCAAGTGTCTTGTAAATACGCTCCCACTTGTGCTTGGCAAATTTAGATTTTGATTATGGGAGTTACCTAGCCATGTTAATAGTGTCCCAAAAATGGTGCTAGGGAATTGCAGAAAACACTTTCATGTGTCTCAAGGACATTTTTAGTCATTTCTTCATGAATGCAGGTATACAATTGATTTATATGCTGTGTTTAAAAACGAATTTTGAAATCAATTAAATTTCAGGATATGTACTGTTAGAGCTTCATAGGTTGTTTGGGGTCATATTTAGAAGGCATTTTAGTGTCTTTGATGTTATTTTTCCCTTTTTAAATGGAAAGCGTTCCTCATGGGGCCCTGAGCAGTTCTTAGCCATGTTATTTAATAGGAAGTGGATAACATGGCTAAGAGCATTTGCTGGAAAATGCATGAATATCGCTGACTTTTCTGCGATGTTATGTTTACCTTTTTAAATGGAAAGCGTTCCTCTTGGGGCAAGTGTCTTGTAAATACGCTCCCACTTGCGCTTGGCAAATTTAGATTTTGATTATGGGAGTTACCTAGCCATGTTAATAGTGTCCCAAAAATGGTGCTAGGGCATTCCAGAAAACACTTTCATGTGTCTCAAGGACATTTTTAGTCATTTCTTCATGAATGCAGGTATACAATTGAATTATATGCTGTGTTTAAAAACGAATTTTGAAATCAATTAAATTTCAGGATATGTACTGTTAGAGCTTCATAGGTTGTTTGGGGTCATATTTAGAAGGCATTTTAGTGTCTTTGATGTTATTTTTCCCTTTTTAAATGGAAAGCGTTCCTCATGGGGCCCTGAGCAGTTCTTAGCCATGTTATTTAATAGGAAGTGGATAACATGGCTAAGAGCATTTGCTGGAAAATGCATGAATATCGCTGATTTTTCTGCGATATTCATGCATTGCGGCCGTTTTTTTTCACATTTGCAAGCACTTCTTAGCCATGTTATCCAATGGGAGGTGGATAACATGGCTAAGAGCATTTGCTTCAAAGGTTGTTTGGGGTTATACACCATTTTTGGGAAATTATTAACATGCCTATCTAACTCCCATAATCAAAATCTAAATTTGCCAACCGCAGGTGGGAGCGTATTTACAATAAATTTGCACCATGAAGAACGTAAAATAGCATACTAGACACTCAAATGCCTTATAAATATGACCCAAAACATCTTATGAAGCACTAGTAGTGCATATTTCCAGAAATGTATTGGTTTTCATTTAATGATTTACTTCATTGGTAGGCCTTCACATGTTTTTTTACCTTGGTTTTTTTCAGTGAAAATCTTATCTGCAACCATGTGTTGGCCTCACCTCAAATAAACAAAACAGGTGATGGACTGAATGTGGATCAATGACACACATTCACCCCAGTCTAAAGATCTGGGCCTAAACAAATCTTTAGATAGGCTACATCTTATCGTCATCCTGAATTAATGATTTAAAATATTAGGGAGTGATTTATGAGTGTTGTATGCCTGTTTTGTACCATTGAGTGTCATTTTTGTGATGCAGTGCTGGTGGAAAATATTTGCTATGTTAAATAATTAGTACGGCATTAAGTTTTAGATGACTGTTATTTATTTACTGTTTGGTAATAGTGGTTAATAACATTTTATATTATATTTTTCCACAGATTCAACTGCAGATTCTTTCATAGTTTGGAAAATGCCTTCAAAAAGTAGAATACGAAAGGCTAGAAAACGTCAAAGACAGCAGGATGATGTTTTATTGCAGCAGTCCTCTTCCCCAAATACTTGTCAAAACACCAAGAAAGGTCCGGGTAAGAGCACGAAATCATTCTTAAGAAATATTTGTAGTAAAAAAAGTTTTGCTCAAAAAAATGTTTCAGTTCACAAAAAGAAAAGTAATTTAAATGGAAAGGAGAGACCCATCACAAATGTTACTGGTAGAGGAAGAGATAACACTGTGCATGATAGTAGAAGGAAACAACAGTTTAGGGACACTCGAAATCGAATGTTCCGTAATAGGATATTAGTTAATTTATTGAAAAATATTAAAAAGAAAGGCCAACAGAAAGCGGCATTTTATAAGAAGAAGAAAAATGTAGAGAAAATTATTGATCATGCTTTTGAAATTAAGCGAAAGTTGTTTATTTTGGTAATCAATAGAATTAGGAAACTAAGCAAGGTAATTTCTGATTTCAAAACAAAAAGTAGATGGAAGAGAGTAGTAAATCGTACTAACTTTTGTGAAGTTTGTTCCGGAGAATGGATGCATAGTTCAAGTTCTGAGGCATTTTTTAATGAGGAGACTTATTTTCAGGATAATGATTTGGTGCATGCAGTTGACATCAGTGGTCGAGCTTATGAAGTGAAGGATGGTTGTCCAGTTGAAAAAGAACAACTTGTGACAACAGAGACAGAAGAGGCGCTAAGTGATGAGGTTTTAGGAAGACGTCCTAAGGGTCCTGTGTACATTTGGAAGTGTAGTTCTATTTGCAGTGTGCGACAGGTTTCCATCAATTTGCTTTGTGATTTTATACGGACATTTAATAAGAAAAGTTTGAAGCAGAAAATGAAGTTGTTGCAAGATTTAGATCCTTGCAGAGTGAGACAAATGACAGGTTTGCGTGGTCATTCACTGGCTTGTCTTTCCAGGAGAGTATGCCAGAGTGTTTTTCATCATTTCAGGATGCTAGCAGTGCATCATAATAAAGTGAGAAAATTAGTGAGAATGTTGTATTATGCTAAGAGTCCAGCAATTATGCTTAAACAATTATGTGCTGCTCTTTTGCATGGTTCTGAAATAGATGTGAAGAATATTTGTGAAGAAATTGAGTTTTGTTACTTTGGTAGTAAAGATGAGAATGTTCAAATTGACCCTGAAGTAGAGGGTAATGTGGAAGATAATGTACAGGTTTCCAGTACAGATAATTTTCAGAAGGAAATTGCCACGTTTCAGATGAAATCAAGTGAGAGGCCTAATTTCACTTGTGTATGTTGTCGACGCACTTATTATAAGAATCAGACTAAGGTAGTGGATTTATATGCAAAAAGTGAAAGGGAAAATAATAGTGAATGGAAGGATTTTGCCACATACTTGATGGTAGAAAATTATTTTGATTTGGGATCGGATCAACGTGTGTGTACTTATTGTTGTAATAAATTAAACCAAAACCAGATGCCTGCTAGGGCAGTTCATAATAATCTGGAATTGGTTGAGATTCCTTCTGAATTGAAGGATTTAAATACTTATGAATCTATTTTGATTCAAAGTATCCATCCCTTTCAGGCTATTGTAAGAATGGAGCCAAAGACAGGGAAGTTGCCTCCAGCAGATTTACAGAGAGGATTAAAGGGAAGAGTTGTTTATTTGCCTCTAGATTTGAAGAAAAACATTAACACAATTGGAATAGAAAAAGTGGAAGAGGAACCTCTGGTTATCTTGGTTAATGGGGTTCCGACAAAGAATAAGAAAATATGGCAAGATTTAGTGGATGTTAGGAAAGTCAAAAAGGCAACAGTGTATTTGAAGAAAAATAATAAGTACTATAAGAATGTATATGTTGCAGAAGAGGAAGTAAGTGATGAAGAGGATAGCGATTTGTGTGCTGGCCAAATTGAGAAAGTAGAGGCCTCTAAAAGTGAAGAAATATATGAACATTATAGTGTTCATCCTTTGCATTCCAAGGAAGTCATGGGGAATGCTATTGAGTTGTTTCAAATGAAACAAGCCAAAGGGAGTCCCATTAGTGTTTGGGAGGAAAGTTTGGAAGCTCGGTGTTTCCCACAGCTATTTCCCACAGGTCAAGGAGGAAGATATGATGAGCGACCTCATCAAATTCCTGCGTCTGAATACCGGACTTTACGATTGTATGCAGAAGATCCTAGGTTTCGGCAATGCATTCCCTATTTGTTTCATCTCCTGTTTGAAAGCGATCTGTCTGGACTGTCATATGCAGTGAACCACATCTTAAAAAGTGGTATACAGATGCGAAACATCTCGGCAAGTGACTTTATGCATAAAGTCAATGTCCAAGACAGTATTTTGGATTCTCACTTAATTAATCTCATGGCGTGTCAGCGTGGTACTAATGAGTACTGGTACCGTCGTCATGGTGATTTAAAATGTATGCTGAGGAACTTAGGAACTCCAACATGGTTCCTCACTCTGAGCTGTGCCGAGTATGGCTGGGAAGACTTACTTGAATTTCTACGAGAGGCAAATGGAAATATTGAAAACATTGAATTCAAGACACCTGGAGAACTGTGTTCTTTGGATCCAGTGAATGTATGCAGGTACTTCAATCATAGATTTGAAGCTATGATGTCTTTCATCACAAATAAAAAGAATCCACCTCTTGGAGAGGTGTTGGATTTCTTCTGGAGAAAGGAGTACCAAGCAAGAGGTGCCCCTCATATACATATGTTGTTGTGGATCAAGGATGCACCTAAATTTGGAACAGATCCGGATGACTTAGTGATGAATTTCATCGAACAGTATTCTACGTGTGCTGTTCCAAACGCAACGGAGAAGAAAAGTCTAAGAGAACAAGTTCTACGTTTCCAAAGCCATCGTTGTGGAAAGTACTGTCGTCGTAAATTCAGAAACAAGGACAAGTTCTACACCAAATGTCGTTTCAACTTTCCACGACCGGTGATTTCTTAAGGAAGAGTGAACAGTTTGATGTCTACGCTGCGACATAATGTGACGAGGAAATCACCCAAGAATACATACAATTTGAAAAGGAACGAAGAGTCCAAGTACATCAATGACTACAACCCAGTGATTTTGTCCATGTGGAATGCTAACATGGATATACAGTTTGTGGCTGACAACTGTATGGCTGTGGCTCGGTATGTGACATCTTACATCACCAAAAAAGAAAAGACCGAACTGAAGGATATGTGGGAGGACATTTCCCATGAAAAGAGCCTCAGCAAGAAGTTGTACAGTTTCAGTCTGAAGATGTTGTCGCATCGAGAAATCGGAGCTTACGAATGTTCTGATCGATTGTCTTCTGCAAGTCTCTATGCCAAATCCAGGAGTCTCGTTTGGGCGAGTCTTGGTCTTGCTGCAACGCGAAATCGAGTTCTAAAACCTGTCCGGGAAATTGAGTATTTGGCAGAAAAGGAACCAAACAGTACCGACATTTTGAAGACCAACATGTTGGATACATATTATCCAAATCGAAGCAGTCACCTTGACAATGTTTGTCTATATGAGGTTCTCCAAAATTATATATTCAAGAGGAACATCAAAGAAGATATTGAGAAAGGAGTGTATGCTGTAATTGGAAGTGAGGGATGCCTGGTCAAGCAAAGAAAATGCCAATTAGTAAACCATCGAAAATTGAGTGGTGAATCTCCAGAAAAAAAGGAGTTTTTTTATTTAGCACTTTTGCAACTTTTCAAGCCTTGGCGTGCAGAAGAGGAACTGCTTGGAGATTTCCTCTGTTACGAAGACTCTTTCAATGCAGCCAAGGAGTCCATAGAATGTCCTGCTTTTTCTAAATATCAAGAAATGCTAACTTTGGAAATTGAGCAGGAAGCAACGATTGCAGCCGAGATTGCCAGAGACAGTTCTCAGGACAGTTAGAGTTCTGTTTCATTGAGTCAAGATCCACTTGGAGGACCTATTATCGAAAATGAAGCTGCCACTGCTATGAATGAAGTAGAAAGAGCCATGGCACATGCTCAGGAGGATTCAGTTAACTTAGAAGACTTGGAAAAACAACTCAACGTTGAGCAGAGGAAAATATATGATGAAGTTACCAAGGAAATTGAGCACGGATTAAGTCATGAGAAGAACAAGTGCTCATGTACATCGTTGAAGCCTGTCCGACTGTACGTGAGTGGAGAAGCGGGAACTGGAAAAAGTTTCCTCATTAAAGCAATCTCTTGTTATTTGCAGGAAAGGACTGAGTCATCGCTGTCTTGTGTTGTCACCGCTCCTACTGGACTGGCAGCACATAACATTAAAGGTATTACTTTGCATCGTCTACTGATGCTGCCGGTGGAGCATGACAACAAATTACAATACAACAAGTTATCTGGAGATGCTTGCTGTGAAGTTTCAAGAGTCTTGAGGAAAATGAAACTACTTATCATTGACGAAGTAAGCATGGTTTCCAATGTCATGCTTGCCTTTGTGCATTTGAGAATGCAAGAAGTACTTAAAACTGAATATGATGTGTTATTTGGTGGGAAACACATCATTGTTTTCGGAGATCTTCTGCAGCTGACACCAGTAAAAGGTCAACCTGTGTTCAAAATACTCACGCATGAAGATACCAGGAAGTGCCTAGGGAGCATTGGCAACGTCAATATATGGTTAAACTTCAATTATGCAGAACTGCATCAAAATATGCGTCAGGCAAAGGATGAAGATTACAAGAATATTCTACAAGATATTAGAATTGGAAAAGTGACCGAGCATGGGAAAGAAGCTTTAAATGCACGATTACTGTCAAATTTATATCCCAAACAAGAGATTGTGCCTGAGAATATTTTTCAGAAAATTACTGAGAAGAAATCCGGGATATGTCTCATGCCAACTCTTGCAGAATGTGCCATCTTCAACAACAAAATGTTGAATTTAGAAAAGCAAGAGATTGTGAAACTTGAAGCTATCGACAAATTAGAGCATATGGGATCAACAATTATTTTGTCAGACAATTTGAAATCAAAATTGGATTCATTAGAGAAGACTATATCTAAAACAGCGGGTTTTGAAAAGACTTTGAATGTGTGTTTAAATTGCCGAATCATTTTGAGAAGGAATTTACATGTAGAAAGAGGTCTGGTAAATGGATCAATGGGTAATGTTGTTGATTTTGAGAAATACAAAAATAGAGATGGAATAGAATTTTTAAGAATTAAATTTGATGGCATTGAGGAAGTACAGCAAATTGGTCGTTGTTCTGCTAGGTTTTTGCTTGTTAAAGACTTATATGTTCGCCGTAAACAGTTTCCTGTTTGCTTGGCATATGCGGTGACAATCCATAAATCGCAAGGTTTAAGTGTAGACTGTGCATTGGTGAATATTGGCAGTTCTGTGTTCAAGGAGGGTATGGCATATGTGGCATTGTCACGAGTTAGAACTTTATCGGGATTGTACTTGATTGACTGTGATGTCACAAACATTTGTGCGGATCTAGATTGTGTTAAGGAATACAATAGGTTAAGAAGAGAGTATGCGCCACATTTGCCTCAATATCCTTTGTTTGAGAAACGTGTGGTAGGCCAGAAACGTAGAAATATCAGTAATAGTAGGGAGGTTGTTGCAAAAAGACTAAAAGTCAATGAACCGAAAGTTGTTAGCAGAAAGAAAGTGGATTCTGTTGAAGATGTTGTCGGTTTTCAATTTGAAAACAGTTCTGGTGTCAACTGCTATGCAAATGTAGTGGTTAATGTTCTCTTTTCACTAGAGAGTTTAAAAGAACAGATTGTGTTCAATTCGGAACAAAGTTTATGCTGCTTGTTGAATTCTGTGTTAGAGAAATGTAGCACTGATCGAACAAAAGTAGAAAGTGTGTCTGAAGTTCGTTATCTGTTAGATGAATGTTCAGGTCAAACAGACTTCTCTGAAAATAATCAGCAAGATTGTCAGGAGTTTTTAATGTATATGCTTGATGTATTGGAAGATGAGGGTGTAGATGTAGATCACCTGTTTGGGCTTTCTTATCAATGGCAGCATGACTGCGAGAACTGTATGGTATCAAGTACTACTAGTGTAGACTCAGAAAGATTTATATATATAACTTTGCCAGACAGTAAATCAGTGTCCTTTAATAAGCTAGTAAATGCAGCGGATCACAACATGGAGTGTAGCCAATGTAAATGTGATATGATGTCAACATTATTTATACGTAGATATAGCCAGTATGTCATTTTAATGATCCAACGTTGTAGGCCTGATGGATCAAAATTGTCAACTTTAATAAAAAAATTTGTGGCTTCTCAGCTGTCAATATCAGGGAGGACTTTTGTAACTGTAGCAATAATCTATCACGATGGTCCATCAACAACATCAGGACATTATACAGCTTACTTAAAGTCTGGAAACGGCTGGTCATTCTGTAATGATTCCGTTGTAACTTTCAAAAAAAAATTGCCGTTTGACCTTAAAAACTCTTACCTGGTGTTTTTAAAACCAAAATTTTAAGTAGAGGGAATGTAAGTCTGCAATGCTGTCTAGATTAAAAATCCAACTATATAAACCTGATGCAAGTAAGTCTGCTTCGTAGTAAGCAGTATCAGTGTCATAGGAAAAGGAGAACATGAGTGACAAAGAAGAGTAAGATATTAGTAGTCCAGGATTGTGAAAATAATCTCAAATATTTTATTTTTGAAAGTTGCGAAAATAGAAAATGTCGGGATTTGATTGGAAGAATTACAAGACTTGCGAATCGCGGCAACATGATTTGGCCTAGTGGAAACATGTGATATAATGAGAGAAGTTTTTTTTCTATGTAACATATTTTACGTATCGATGGAGGTTTTCTTTCAGAAAGTGGCGGGCTGATAATATTTATAGCACAACAGAGTGGATGCTGTTTATAGGAGATCCTTCGACGTCATTGAAAGTAAGTTAATTTTAAGGAGTTTTGAAATCAGATTTCTTAGGTTGTATGGGTTTTTTAAACACAGTCATTTTGATTGTTTTTTTTTTTCCCCGCTGTTACATGATGAATACCTTCAAGTCACTGATTTAAGTGAAATTTGATACATTCTGAGAACAGCAAAAATAAACCATTTAACATGTATAATTAATGTTATGCTTTTTGTCCTTATGATATACATTTAGAAATGTGAGGTACATATGGGTAAGCTGAGTTCTGTAAATATCAATTTTAATGCTTACAGTGCTGTACTTCTGGGTACTGTTTTTTTTAAAAAAAGAAAAGAGGCCTCACCTCAAAGAAAGCTCTTGAAAGCACACATCTTATTTGCATCCTAAAACAATCATTTAAAATGTTAGACACAATTTTATGATGGCTTTACATCTTTTTTGCGCTGCAATTGCATCACTATTGTGAGACATTAGCAGTGCAAAAAAAGCACCATGTTCCAAAATAGGCCTCAGTTCATCAACATCAAGATACAGTTTCTTTAAAATATATATATTTAGGATTGTGTAGGGGACGTAGAGAAGCAGAGACTTCTGTAAATGTCAAAGTTGTTGAAAAACTGTTTGTTCTTGAACCTTTTCCCTTGTCTTTTCTAATTTTTAAATACATGTTTTAATATTTTTGGAAATGTTTGTTCTCTGTTTTACAGATTGAAAGTATGAAAAAATATTTTAAAAAGGTAACAAGAATTATAAGGTAAATGTTTTCTACTCTTTTTACCCGCAATGCACTGCTGATGATGTCACTGACACTATCTCTCATTTACTCTCTATAGCTGTCTTTCTTTTTACATTATTCTCTGTTTACTTCCCTTATACTAACTCTTCTTTTTTTAAAAAAAATATTTTTTTGGTTCGCTTCCAGTTCGCGAACCGGTCAGCGAACTTGAAGCGAACCAAAAGAAATAGAGCTTGCCAGAGTGATAAACATTCTAGCAATTTTATTTGAAAGGGGAGGTAGTTCTGAAAAGAACTTTTTTTTTTTGTTTTTGTTGTTTTTTTTTTTTTTTTTTTTTTCTGAACATTTTTTGATTTTTTTGTATTTTTAGAACAGTTTTATGTTTTTTTTGTGTTTTTTATGGAGGGGAAACAACAAAAAAACAGGCATTGAAAACGGCTCAACAGGAGCAAAAAAAAAATTACTGCTTGGGTGCATTAGGACACTTATGGTTTTCGAACACCATATTAATCAAGTTGACGCTCATGTTCCCATACGACAGCATAGCACCACAGTATATACAAGTAAACTTCATATGTTTGAAATTTGGTTGAATGTTTGGCACAGTTTCCTGTGCCTCTCTTCCTGTCAAAGACATTGTTGAGGTAGATCTGGCCACAGGAGTTGTCGGGGGATTGTCTTGTAGGTCCCTTAACTCAGCCCGGCTGTAGTTTAAGGGATGCCACCTGCTCATATGTCGATGCATAGTATAGTTGCCCATACTATATTTCTTCTCTGTGCCTCTAGACAATCTGTAATCACAGATGAGGCAGGTGGCATATTTAGCATTCACCTTCTTCTCTCCAGGAGGGATGGAGAAAAACTGCCAGATGAAACTTGTTTTTCTCTTAGAAACACGGGGCAACTCTTGGATAAATTGTGGTTGATCTCTATCTTCTTCTTCTTCTTCCTCCTCTTCCTCCTCTCTGTTGGAGGTAAATTGACTTGGTGGTCCTCTCTTCTTATGAGGAGGTGGAGGTGGTGGTGGGGGTGCACCAGCTGCAGCAAGTATGGATGCCATTGTTCAACTCCAGGTAAATGGTCTTTCTCTCACCAAGATGAAAGTCAGAGTGAGGAAAGAAGGAGGGGTTTACATGATTTGGGAAAAGCAAAAGTTCTGAACCAATGAAAAGTGTTATTTTTAGGTCACATGACCTAGTCATACATCATTTGGAAACCAAAAGTGAAATGAACCAATGAAAAGTTTGATAAACAAGTCACATGACCTGTTCCGCTTACGTTACGCGGTGCGTGCCGCGTCCCGGATCGCTTCCGGTTCGCGGTCCGGAGCACTTCCGGGAGCGCTAACGCAGCGCGTCATTAGACGCATTACGCGACAACGTGATACGTCACGCTTCCGCGACGCGTCACAGTTCTGCTAACGTAACGTTGACCGGTTCGCGGACTAGGTCGCGGCATCAAGATGAGCTAACGGAAAGCTTCCCGGTTCGCGAACTAGAAGCGAAGAAAAAAAATATTAAAAAAAAAATTATTAATAAAGATCTAAAATATATTTTAAGATTTAAAGAAGAATACATTTTACAGCTACAGATGTTAGCTTTTAAAAAACCAATGAAATTCACAGAAAAAACCATAGGTTATAGACCATATATAGTTAGGAATTTGCATTTACAAAACCTTGAAAATTCACTGAAAAAACCATAGGTTATAGACCATATATAGTTAGGGATTTGCATTTACAAAACCTTATTTTACTCGCATAAAACCATTGAAATTCCATATATAGTTAGTTGCGCTAACTATATATCGCGCACCCGCAATCCACTGCTGATGATGTCACATATTACATCATTCATGACATGGTCAGTGACATCACTGATGACATCACTGATGACAACATCCAGTGACTGTATGTTTCTGTAAAGTGTAAATATGTCTTACATATTGAAGAATGAGTGGATGTATAAGTGTCTGGATGAAGGATTTAGTAGGTGCATGACTGACTGTATGAGTGAGTGATTAAATGTGTCTCACTGAGTGCATGGGTTAGTGACTAAACTGTCTTAATTTGTGCATCACTATGTCTGTTGTTCTGTAAACTGCTGCATGTGTTGATAAGTACCTATATGAGTAACTATATGGGATATTGATTGGTTGCCCAAGTATTTGTATGGGAGACTGAGTGTGTGTGTGGGTGGCTGGGAGGTGTATGACTCTGTGCATAGATGTGTGAGCAGTTGATTCACTAGATGTATGGGTTCAAAAGTGCATGTGGAAACAGCTGTATGGGCGGTTGACTGTGTGCATGAGTGTATTGGTGAGTGAATGGATATCTCAGTGCTACATGTCAAAGTAAGTACATATGTAAAACACAGTACATGTGAGAGTTGACATATATAAATAACTGTGCATAAGAGCCAGTGAATGTGTGAGTGGCTGTATGGATCATTGTGAACTTGTATCAGGGATTGTATAAGAGAGTAAATATGTGTTAGTATATGTTTGAATAAGTAAAGTTTGTATAACTGTATAGTTGAGGAAATGGAGGTGTGATTGATTCTTTGCATGACTGACTAGGTGTGTGAGTAACTCCATGGATGAGTGACAGTCTGTGAGTGTCTGTTTACACTGATTGTATCTAAGGTTATATTAGAGTCTGAACAGGTTCATCGTATTATCACATGAATGATATCATCAGTGATGTGATCAGTAATGTCAAATGAGATGTCATCAGTGATGTCATCAGTGATGTCATTTGAGATGTCATCAGTGATGTCATTTGAGATGTCATCAGTGATGTCATCAGTGATGTCACTGACCATGTCATGAATGATGTAATATGTGACATCATCAGCAGTGGATTGCGGGTGCGCGATATATAGTTAGCGCAACTAACTATATATGGAATTTCAATGGTTTTATGCGAGTAAAATAAGGTTTTGTAAATGCAAATCCCTAACTATATATGGTCTATAACCTATGGTTTTTTCAGTGAATATATATATATATATATATATATATGTATATTACCTACTGGCGGTCGCCAGTAGGTATATATAGTTAGGATTTTTTTCCTATGGGATTTTTGAAAATTCTATGTCGAATAACTTTGGCGTTTGTGGACGGAATTGGCTGAATTTTTCCAGAAAATGGCACATTTTGTTTCTGAGTAGCCCCTGAAAATTTGGGGGGGTTTCATCAAGGGGGGGCCGAGAAAAAAGGGGGGTCCCAAAACACGTTTTTAACATTGAGTTTTCCATAGGGCGGTTGGACTCACTTTTAGCTCGAACGGCTGAATGGATTTACACGAAACTTGGCAAAATTGTAGATATGGTGTGCCCGACGTGCCTTTGCTATGTCTCAATATATGTTCTCCAGTGGATTTTGAGAAATTAACGTTTTTAAAAACAGATATATCTGTGACAGTGCTCCGGTTAGCGCCCCGGTTCGCGTACCAGACGCGTAACGGAACTTCACGAAGCGAAGCTGATTGGTTGTCGGGTGTCTGTCAACATTCGAAACAGTCCGGAGCGGCCGCCATCTTGTGTCTCGGTAGGATCGAGACCCAAGATGTGGCAAAAACAAAGGGGGAAATGAGCATAAGGGGCAGAGTACATCCTCCCTGACCCCTTAGGTTTGATGAGGGGGCTGTAAAAGGGCCCCGCGGGGCAAAAAAAATAATTATTATCGTTCTTTATGCAGGGGGAGCGCTCGGTACGCGCACCGGGAAGTGGTCCGGGAAGTGTAATATTGGGAAAATAGGATGAAAGAATGTTCAAATATTGTATGTTTATTGATTCTTATTTTTTTTATTTATTTATTTATTTTATTTAAGTACCAACATGTAGGTACAAATGCAGAGTCTAAAAATAAAAATACATTGTTTCCTTTGTAGATATCTTGCAGGTTGTTTCAGAAGTTATTGTGGTATATGGAATTCATAGCGTAGTCTGTCAGGAAAGCAGAAACACCATGGAGGCAGGAGTTGATAAAGAGATGTTAAATACACATTGGAGATGATATAGTGGAAGAAAAGAAGTAACTATGAGCAAAATTAAAGTTGCACAGTATATTTAAAGTCTAATTTAACATTATAATCAATTTGCTACTAGTTTAAAAAATACATATAAAAATGAATATTGTCTCAAACAATTTTTGAATTATTAAATATAAATTTATTTTTCTGATTTGTTTTCAAAATTAAAAAGAACTTCTAATAATTCTTGGTCAGATTGTGTCTGATTTTGAATTAAGAAATCCACAGCTTCAACACTTTGCAGAAGTTCTATGTCCATTGATTCATCAAAGAATTCTGATTCATTATCTGTATCTTGGTTGCATTCTGCAACAATTTCCACATTATTTTTTTGTTCTCCTTCCATTTCTGTGCTGTAAAATGAATTTTAAAAAAATATATCAGTACAGATAGGGCACTGTTGGGTTTAAGTACAGACAGGTAGTTTGGTTTTTTAAACTGTGTTTTTTTCTTTGGGCAGTGTATGGTATCAGACTGGAAGTAGAAATATCAAAACATTTATGTGAAAAAGTCTAAGTCAATTCTTAATTATACAAGCAAGCCTAACTCCATCCATAACTAAAACAGAGAAGTCTATTTTATTCTATAAGTATTACAGAGGGATAGTATATAACTATCAGAAAATGTTTTCCTAATTAACTTAAAGTACAGAACATACTTCAGTTTTTAAAATAACATCTTACCTTTCAAATAGAAGTTTAAGTTCTCAGTTGAAATGCACTTGATATGTACTTCAAGAAGTAGTAGTCAAAATGGCTGTGTTTCTCTCTCTTTCTTTATATATATTCAGGTACATAACCAATCAAATGTCATGAAATAATAGAAGATCTTGAAAGTAGCATTTTGATTGGTTGTCAATTCTAATACTTCATAAGTGTTTTGGTTAGGTAATTTACCTCAGGATATTTAATCAGGCTTACAGCATAATTTTCTCAATGAAATACCATCAAATTTGGGGAAATGGTAGGGACTGCTATGTAGTAGGGGCTATTCTATATTTGATGAAAGTGTCTGTAGTGGTTTTTCTGTAAATTACTTTCCCACCTTTTTTTATTGAGCGCTTACCGGTGCGCTCCCCGGTACGCGAACCGGCAGCGTTCGGGAGTCCTCCATTTTGAGTATTGGTAGAATTGAGACACAAAATGGAGGACAAACAATGTTCGGAATGGGTAGAAGGGGGCACGGTAGACACTTTGTGACCCTCTAGGTTTTCGGAGGGGGGATTAGGATGCTGATACATGCAAAAATAAAAAAAATAAAAAAAATAAAATTTCGCAGGGGGAGCGCCCGGTACGCGCACCAGTAAGCGAACCGGGGAGCGCACTTTGGTGAAAAAAAAAAAAGAAAACATTTTATAGCTTTTGATATTTGCTATTAAAAAACCATTGAAATTCACTGAAAAAACCATAGGTTATAGACCATATATAGTTAGGAATTAGCATTTACAAAACCTTGAAAATTCACTGAAAAAACCATAGGTTATAGACCATATATAGTTAGGGATTAGCATTTACAAAACCTTATTTTACTCGCACAAAACCATTGAAATTCGCATATATAGTTAGTTCCACTAACTATATATGGCGCAACCGCAATCCACTGCTAATGATGGCACATATCACATCATTCATGAAATGGTCAGTGACATCACTGATGACATCCCAAATGACATCACTGATGACATCACTGATGACAACATCCAGTGACTGTATGTTTCTGTAAAGTTAAAATATGTCTTACATATTGAAGAATGAGTGGATGTATAAGTGTCTGGATGAAGGATTTAGTAGGTGCAGGACTGACTGTATGAGTGACTGATTAAATGTGTCTCACTGAGTGCATGGGTTAGTGACTAAACTGTCTTAATTTGTGCATCATTATGTCTGTTGTTCTGTAAACTGCTGCATGTGTTGATCAGTAGCTATATGAGTAACTTTATGGGTTATTGATTGGTTGCCCAAGTATTTGTATGGGAGACTGAGTGTGTGTGTGGGTGGCTGGGAGGTGTATGACTCTGTGCATAGATGTGTGAACAGTTGATTCACTAGATGTAGGGGTTCAAAAGTGCATGTGGAAACAGCTGGATGGGCGGTTGACTGTGTGCATGAGCAAATTGGTGAGTGAATGGATAGCCCAGTTCTACATGTCAAAGTAAGTACATATGTAAAACACAATACATGTGAGAGTTGACATATATAAATAACTGTGCATAAGAGCCAGTGAATGTGTGAGTGGCTGTATAGATCATTGTGAACTTCAATCAAGGATTGTATAAAAGAGTAAATATGTGTTAGTATATGTTTGAATAAATAAGGTGTGTATAACTGTATAGTTGAGGAAATAGAGGTGTGATTGAATCTTTGCATGACTGACAAGGTGTGTCAGTAACTCCATGGATGAGTAACAGTCTGTGAGTGTCTGTTTACACTGATTGCATCTAAGGTTATATTAGAATCTGAAGAGGTTCATCGTATTATCACTTGAATGATATTATCAGTGATGTGATGAGTAATGTCAAATGAGATGTCATCAGTGATGTCATTTGAGATGTCATCAGTGATGTCATCAGTGATGTCACTGACCATGTCATGAATGATGTAATATGTGACATCATTAGCAGTGGATTGCGGGTGCGCGATATATAGTTAGTGGAACTAACTATATATGCGAATTTCAATGGTTTTGTGCGAGTAAAATAAGGTTTTGAAAATGCTAATCCCTAACTATATATGGTCTATAACCTATGGTTTTTTCAGTGAAAATATATATATATAGTCCCCGAACAGAACAAAGGTTACAGAGACGTTATAGTTAGGAAATAGAAATAGACCTGATGTGGGTAAATAGGTGTCTCACTGGGTGAATAAGTGTCTGAGTGGGTGTGTGAGTCTCTGAGTGGGTGCACCAGTATCTGAGTGAGTGTCTCAGTGGGTCTGTGAGTAGGTATGAGAGTGAGTGGGGTTGTGAGTGGCTCCATGTGTGTGAGTCAGTCTGTAAGAAAGTAAATGAGTGTCTGAGTGGGTCTGTGGGTGGGTGTGTGGATCTGTGAGTGGGTACATGAGTATCTGAGTGGGTGTCCAAGTGGGTGCACGATTATCTGAGTGGGTCTGTGAATGGACGCATGAGTGTCTAAGTAAATCTGTGAGTGGGCGTGTGAGTGTCTGAGTGGGTCTGTGAGTGAGTGCATTAGTTTCTGAATGGGTTTGTGAGAAAGTGTATGAGTGCCTCATTGGGTCTATGAGTGGGTGCCTGAGTCTCTGAGTGGGTCTGTGAGTAGATGTGGGAGTGTCTGAGTACTCTCTGTTTTGCCCTCTACTGCTCTGGTTTGCCTTTTCTGCTTATTTTTTGCTCTCTGTTTTTTCCTTTTCTGCTCATTTTTCTGCCCTCTGATTTGCCTTTTATAAGTCCTGGGGACCACCACCTCAAGAGGGATTTACTGATATTAAGGAGGGGGGTACGTGGACCCCACTTCATTAAGCTTCAAGAGCCCCAGGGCCCTCAATCTCCCCGGGGCTTAATTTGAAGCAAAGGAGGGGGCTGCACGGACCTCCCCTCTTGGGGCTTTAATATGCCCGGGGACCACAACCTCCGTTGCGGTAACTAAAAAAGTATGCAGGGGCCGTGTAGATCTCCCTGGGCCCCGAGGACCATCACCTCCCCAGGGCCAAATACATTCTTTAAAGTGGGAGAGGGGCTGCATGACCCCCTTGTCCGGCCACATAAGCCCTGGGCATCCCATTCCGGGGGCCGGCCTTAACTCAATGGGGGAGGGGTGCCTTGCGGCACCCTCGCCAGTCCAATTTTGGCCCCGGGGCCCGGCTTGTATCCCTGGGTGTCCCAGCCAGGCACCCAGTATGCCGGATAGGGACCGCAGAGGGAGCCTCAAGGCCCCTGTGGTCCCAGCTGGCTCCCCACCTCTTGAGGAAGCTGGCACTGCTATTGCACACAGGAAGCTGCTGGAAATGCAGCTCCCTGTGTGCAAGAGCAAAAGTTTGATCTCTTTCCCTTCACGCATTTCTGTGGGCAGGAAAAGAGATGAAAATTATGCTTCCAGTGGGAGGGAGCACTTTTGTCAAAGCTCATGTCAAGTCAGAGCAAACAGCTATGTTCCGGGAGTGGGCACCTGGGACATTGCAGGATCAGGACCTATCTTTTTAAAATGCCCCAGGACCTGTCCCACCTGAGGGCTTTTTCAAAACAAGTGCGGGAGCCCGCACTTGTTTTTAATCTTTTTTTTTTTCTGTGGATGCAAAAGTTTTGCAAAGCAGTCTTATTAGTTCACAAAACAATAAGTTTTAACAAAACGGGGGGGCAGTCTCCTTCTTCTGCTGTGACTGGTTGCTTCTTGGCCATACTTCTTTTCTAAGGTTGTTCCCCTTGAAATTTAAGAATGTCCACCAACCATCGGAGAATGTTTAGAACGTCTGCCTCAAAAAAGGTTTTAAAAAAAAGAAAAAAGAAACGCAGTAACTGCAGTGCAGTATGTCAAGGGACAGCTTAGTGCTACCTTCACCACACCCGTGAAACTTCTTTCCTTTAGTGCGGTTGTTAATGTGTGCTTCCTGTCCACCAGCAGAGTATTGCAAATATATTTAGGATGAAACTTGCCTGTGGCCATGACCCCTCCTGGGAAGTGGCAGTGGGTACACGATGGGCTCTTCTTCTGGGATACTAGCGATGACAGTGGGGCTCTCATCAAGCTGGCATGCAGTTGGATTTCCTGCTCTGGTTCCGTCGTCCTCGTAGTTTCAGCTCTGGTCTTCCTCCGTCCTTCAGGCAGCTTCCTGGCAACACACGGCTTGCGCTGCGTCTCATCTCTCTTTTCCAAGGTCTCGGGTCTCTCCCTGAGCTCCTCCTTCCGGATGTTGTCCGCGCCTTCAGTTGAACATACTGCATATGCTGGTACTCTAACCTCCCATTTGTCAAACTCATCATTGGCCACCATGTTGCCTTCCTGAAAGGCGGCCAGTGCCCTATTTTATTGTTATAACATGAAAATGGCAACTTTCAAATGGTTATGAAAAGAAAATGCAAACTTTCTAAAAGTGACCTTTTCAGAATTATGATCTGAAATCTGCTTTACCATTAAGAGGATTTTAAATGACAATATATTTGAGTGTAAACACCATTTCCTATCTTCTCTTAAACTGTCGTTCTCATGTATTAAGTGTAATAAGGTAACTCAATGTTATTCTGTGGGTGAGATAGGCCTTGCAATGGTGATAAATGACTTTAGGGGGTTTTCAATACCAGGCATGGAAAACTTTAACCTACATGTCCCACTTTTTAAATATGATGCTCCCTAACCACCCATGAGACTTTAGGACCTACATAAGGATGATTTATAAGTATTAACAAGCATTGGCATAGCCAATAGGTCTCTCCTTTGTGACTATGCAAGTGTTTACCCTGCAGCACATTATTCTGGGCGCTGTACACGGATGAATTCATTAACCCCTTACACCCCAAACGCCTCTGCAAATGGATGCAGCAGCTACAAGAGTGGTCTTAATTTGCAGTGGTTTATTATGTCATTTGTTCCTAGTTCTCCTTTTAATGTGTTTGAATTAATAAAGATGTACAGGCCTTCTTCCGGAAAATCAGGTTGAGGAAATTCTTTGCAGACAAAGAGACACCACCTAATAATAACATCTCTGGCTTTTGACCCACCTCTGTATTTACACCCACACTGGATCAGGTTCGTCTCGAGGTGGCCATATTTGAGAAAAGTGTTTATGCCAAAATTCAAAATATGACAACATTTGTTCCCAAACCTGCCTATAACTTGAACTATGACGAGTATCAAGCCCTCAAAAAGTTATCCTCTGACCACACGCTCACCGTGAAACGGAGCGACAAGGGTGGGTGGAATGCGGTTGTTGGCAGCCTTAATTATAAGGAACAAATCCTTTCCATGCTCAACCATCCTGAACATTACCATAAAGTGACATCCTATCCATCCGAAAGGATTAAAACTGAGATCTTTAATGTCACACATGCCGCCCTTCAATGAGGCTCTATTTGTGACCAAGAATTTGAATTCTTTAACAAAACTTTTTTCAAAATCACAGTCTTATACGGGGTACCCAAAATGCATAAAAATCAGCAAACTCCCCCCTACCGACCCATAGTGTCCACCATTGGATCGCTTACAGAACCCCTGTCCACATTTGTCGAGCTTGTCTCTTACCTATCATCTGTCGGCTACCAGCCTATGTTTGAGACACTGGTCATCTCATCACCAAGATTGAGGGCCTTGAGTTCAATACTGATACTTATATACTCGTCTCGATGGACATCGAGGCATTGTATTCTAATATTCCCCAGCAAGGGGCCCTGGAAGCCGTCAAGAAAATGCTGGATGGTTCAGATTGTGCATTGGAAAAACTATTCATTCTGGAATGTCTGGCAATTGTTTTCAAATAAAATTACTTTGAGTTTGACAAAGTTACATACCAACAAGTGCTTGGCATAAGTATGGGTGCGGCTTGTGCCCCATATGTGGCAAATGCATATATGGGAGCCTTCGAAGAAAGATTTATTTTCAATGAGATTGCTCCCTTTTTCAAAAATGTTACCAACTACAATTGTTTCATTGACAATATCTTTTTTATTTGGAAGGGCCCACAGGACCAACTCAATGAATTCCTCTTGTGGATCAACCTTTGTGACACACATCTTAAATTCACTGCCAACACCAGCACCACCAGAATTGAATTTTTGGATGTATGGATCCAAACTAACAATCAGCAAATTGAAGTCTCTCTCTACACCAAACCGACTGCCCGTAACACTCTACTCCTCTACGACAGTTTTCATCCGCAGAGCCAGAGAAATAGTATTCCATTCGGCCAGTTCCTTAGGCTCCGCCGTAATTGTACGGATATCAACAACTTTGAAATCCATGCCTCTTAACTCAAAAACAAACTCCTGGAAAGGGGTTACCCACACAGACTGATAAGGGAGTCCTATAAAAGGGCCAAATACTACAATAGTGAAGCCCTCCTGAGCCCCAAAGACAAAAAGGAGGAACTTGTTGTTGTTACCACACACTCCAATTTCAACAATAAACTCAGATCTATTATTAACTCCCAATGGCATATTTTGAATACAGACAAAACAACCGAGCAACTCAAAAAACCTATTTTTGCATTTAGACGAAAGAGAAACCTGAGAAATGCCCTGGTTAGAGCCACCATTCCAGAGACAAAGAAGCATCACTGGCATCAATCTGATCACTGAAAGCCACAGGTGTGGCTGCTGCCACGCTTGTGATCAAGTCATGACTACCCCTGTTCTCACGTGGGGAAAAAGAGAATTTCTATTCAAAGAAATGACTAATTGTCGAACAAAAAATGTCATTTATCTTCTCCTCTGCCCCTGCTCTAAAGGAAATGTTGGCGAGACAGGGAGGGAGTTCAGAACACGTTTTTCTGAACACAAATCATCTATCAGGAACTCACGACCCGGGGCACCTCTTGTAGCCCACTGGAAAGATATGAAACACTCATTGGAAGATCTTAAATGGCTCATTTTGGAACACATAAAATGCCCCCTACATGGAAATGTTGATGCACTACGTGGCAAAAGAGAAGTGTTTTGGATATTCACCCTTAACACGCCCACCACAGGCCTGAATGAAAATCTACAGTGGGAAAATGCGATCACTTAATCTCACCAGAGATTTCCAATGATGTGAGATTATTCTGTAGTGATCGCCATTTCTCCAATTTCCCCTTTACCAGTCTGCCTTCTATTGCCCAAGTATCTACACATTTAGTTACTAGTCTGTTCTTTACGATCATTGCATTTCCACTCTTAGAAACCAAATTCGAATTCTCCATTTTCCTAGTACTGTTTTATTTTGTCATTTTGGCCCTTTTTTCATTCATTGAATTGCCATTGCGGATTGCTGTTCCTTGCATGTTACAAATTCAGCGCTGTTAATCGATTCATATAACAGCCATTTTCCTGCTACCTTATATCAGCGATTAACACACTAGCCTTAATATATAGTGATCGCTACTGCGATCACTCAAAAAAATTGTTTTCTTTCGCCAGTCTGCTTTTCGTTGCCACAGTTTTTTTATAACTGAAATTAGTCTGTCTTTCATGACCATTGTATCTCCACACTGTATCACTAATTACGAACTTCTCAATTCCTTAGTATTGTTTCTCTATTTTTCGCAAATTTGGTCTTTTTTCCATTAATTGAATTTTTATCGCGAAACGCTTACCTCTTCCTCGCTACAAATACAGTGCTGTTTATCGATCTACATGACCGCCATTTTTTCCGTTACCACATACTTCTGGTTAGCGCTCTAGTTTACCGACACAGTACAAACCTCAGGTGATCTTCATTACAATCCTGCTGAACGGTATTTATTGAAGCACAGTCTCACTGTTTCTAATTGCGTTCCTGGGTGTGGACGCACGCGGAGGCTGCCCGCCACTGAATCGATGTACTCTATGCGCTTTTCCAGCTGAACAGGTATTTGATTTCCGTCTACCCGACAATTTACACTTTTTCTGACCCATTCAATTTATGCTCACTCTAAGTCATTCTCCCTCTGTTTTTTCTTTGCCCCGTAGGTCAGAGCGCCTCTAGGATCCGTGAACTCTTGATCACCAATGCTCAGTTTTTAAATAGAACAACCACACGCGTACCCTCATACGCTTTCAGGTACCAGAACTTTTTCTTTCCTGTGATACCTTGTTACTTGTCAGACGAAAGATTGTTGTCTCGACACTGAACCTCTGGGGTTATTAACCTTTTGGAGCACACGTAGTCTGTCTATTAATAGAATTGCACAATCACTTTTTCTATTTCTCTGATACGTAGCACATTTTTGGAAAAGGAACTCATTACTATGTAGCCTGCCTAACCGTGTTTATGGTTTAGCATTACCCTTTGATCTATGGGTTATTAACCTTTTGGAGCACACGTAGTCTGTCTATTAATAGAATTGCACAATCGCTTTTGCTATTTCTCTTATACGTAGCACATTTTTTAAAAAGGAACTCATTACTATGTAGCCTGCCTAACCGTGTTTATGGTTTAGCATTACCTTTTGATCTATGACTTACTAGCACCAAAACGGGGATACTTTTATAAACATGCTGCTCTTTCCTTCCACCTTAGGAGGATAACTGTGGAATTCTTCCGTTTTACATATTCGATTCTACGTACCAAGAACATTCTAGGACTTCGCTGCACCCCTAACTGCATTCTCTAAATCTGTTTCTTCACTACCAACAGGTATTCTATGCAACTATCTAAATTGAATCGAAATATCATTTTAGTTATTCCATTTTATGTGTAGTATACTTTTAAAAGAGAGAACCCCATACTGTGTTTTTTGTCCAACCACTCCCATGGTTTTGTAGTACCCCTGCTTGCTTTATAAGTCTTTAGCGTCCAAACGGGTATTTATCTTTATAAATACGTTGTTCCTTCCTTCCACTTTAGGAGGACACCTTTTGAATTCCTCCATCTTGCACATTTATTTTCACTATCAAAAGCATACCAGGATTACGCTGCACACCAAACTGGATTCTTCGTACCTGCTTTTACATCACTTACAGGTATGTTATGTAAATCCCTAAGTTGGATGGTCGTTGACTATCAGGAGCTATTTTTCTCTCCTTAGGCCACCTTCCTTACAGATTGTAGATACAACTTGTTCCGGTTTAGGATCCATTAAATGTAAACCCTTGGTGTTTTACTTCCAACAAATAGAAACATGGAACACTGTTGGTTTCTCATCAGCCATCTCCAGAACCCATTTACTTCCTGGAACGCCTTTTTGATAACTATTTTTTGTTATAACCTAATGTAAAGGCTTAGGTTTATTCATGTATTGATTGATTTTAAATGTTTTTTCTCTTCACCATTTTGGGACCTTGTGGTTCTCTTTCAGATTTTTCTTTGATTTAGTATGAATGATGTAAGCCCATGTGTCTGAATATGTATGTTTACACTCTGCCTTGCCCTCATTTGTGACCTAGAACTGTTGTACATAGCTTTTTTATATAATCTTACTTTCTTTGTCATTTTCCCGTTCACACCCACAGATATGCTTCGTCAGCCCTAAATAGAGAATGTGAACAAAAACCTATACTGACTTTGCTTAACAAAATTGGATCTTAAAGACCGTGCAGATCTCTGGATTGAACATATGCGCCCTGATGAAGGACTTTCTTAAATTATTCTCTATTTCCGAAACGTGCGTCGGCGCTTCTTCCCTACTGTATGACGTTCTGATGTTCTGATTGAGTATGATTATATGGTTTGTGTGATAGAGAGTTTTGTGGATGAATGATCAGAATGACTGAACTGTGTGATATGTTTTTAGTGTTTTATTAGTGTTTGGGCTGATGTTTTTCCATGACTGTATAACTTAATGAATTTTCATGCACAAGAAGTTGACCTAAATTTATTTTGGTCCTGAGAATCTTATCAAAAAAATTATTATTTAAAAATACATGTTTCTAAAATTATTTCAGCTGTTCTGTGGGTGACTTTGGTTGATTTCATTAAGTTGGTGTTTCATTCAATTGGAAATGCCCCTTTTCATGTTTTTGTAACATTTATCTTCCCTGGTGGGTTGTTCCCCTTACCTATCTTTTGCTTAGGTTTACAGGGTCCCTCTTCCGTATTTTGGCATTTATTATGTAACCCTACAACAGCTGGTGCTCTGATTACAAATTAAAATTTAAATGATGAATACATTTGGTCAGAAGAAGAGCGTGACTGTCAAAATGCTAATAATAATTCTAAAGACAAGATATGTGCAACGTAGAAGCCAGGCGGCTACTCAATAATCTTAAAGGCAAGCAAACGAAATGCAGAAGAAGACTCATGCAGTGTCTAAAGTAAACCATCTGGTGAAAACAGAACAAGGATTCAATTTGAAAAGGAGTTGATGCTGAGATTGGTAGCAGACTGCACCCCTGCACCCCAAAAGAAAAGCATGATACTGTTCAACTACTAACGAGCAAAGCATGTTGTTAATAGTCAAACAAATGAAAAAATAGAGTGAAAGCCATAAATATGGCAAATGTAACTTAATAAAACAGTTACTTAAGTTGAGAACAAGCAGCCGTTGTGGTGGCTTTGAGAAAAATGGTTATGTTTTGATAGCATGACCTTATTAATCAAAGAACATGTTCAGTATAAACCCATCAGAAAGTGAATGCTGTTGGTGTGGCACATGAACCTTGCTAAGGCAGAATAAAGAACAAGAGTAAATAAGAAAGAGCCGACGTAATGGCTTCAAGAGAAACGTTTATACTCAGTTGGCGTGATTTAATTGATTGAAGAACACGTTTAGTATAAATCTATCAAACCAGAAAAACACCAGCCATCTTTAAGGTCATACAATGGTGTAATGGAGGCTATATTAAAGGCAACGCCAAAATACAGGAAAAACAAAAGCCAAAGACTTCCTTTTTGGGTAATCTATGTCATACGGAGACTAAATCTCAGATCGGCAAAACAGTCACTAAGTGTTTACCCATACAGCACATTATCCTGGGTCCTGTATACGGACGAGTTCATTAACCCCTTACACCCCCACCCACCCCCGCAAAAGGATGAGGCAGCCACAAGAGTGGACTAAATTTGCAATGGTTTCTTTGTTACAGTGAATAATTTGGCTATTCATATTATTTAAAAAGCAGGAAATAAATGCACACGAGAGACACTATTCCAACTACACCTTAGAAGAAGGACTAAACATGTGGAATCCCTTCACCACACACACACACACTAGAGAATAGCTCATCCCCGAGCTTGCAGGGAAAAGCCAGTGCAACCTACCTGAAATTACCATAACATTACTTGTACAAACTGTGATGGCCACCAGCAGCTAGATTGTATAATCGTGACATCCATAATGGAACAGGAAGGCTAGCTATACATAACATTAACCAGCACCTAACAAGTTATATCCTTAAAGATAAGCGGTGTGCATCTGTGCAATGTATCTACTGTTGGGCTAATTGGTCCAGGTCATATATACATACAATGAGCAACAAGTGGTGTGCGTTTGTGCCATGCGTTAGAAGTGAAAGGGCTAGTTCAATGAGTTACAGTTACTGCGGGCTTAGCCTCTTAAGTGCTGCGCCTATACCAGCGGCCGACGGCACCACTACCTCGGGAGTGCTGCCGTCGGCCGTTGGACGTTCCAGCTGCACCTGCGCAATGGAACGTTCAGCACTGGAGCTGGACGTTCCAAAGCAGCTAAGGTGTTAATAAGCGAAGCACGTCCGCGCAAATCCTCAAAACTGCTGTTAGTGAAATGCTGCGCCTTCACACTAAAATAGGAGTACCAAGTTAGCATTTCTTATATCTTGTGGTACGTATCCACGGGGTAGTTGCAGTGAGTGCCATTAAATTATGCCTAAAAGATTTTCACATCCATGGTATATTATTTATCTGTAGCCCGCTGTGTCAAACAAACGGGACTCCGATGAGCTGCTCACAAAGGACTGCTCTGGCGAGACAAAACGGCAATCAGAGTGCCGACTTCGGACGGACAGTAGCCAAAGTTGCAACCAAGGCTAAATAAATTAAAAACTAGTGAGCCGAAACTAAACATATGATCGAATTGTGAAAATGGGGGACAAATGCAAACTATTCACCAAAGGAATTTCGAAAGGTAGAGGAAGGAACCATTGAAAAGCGATGTGTGTGCTGAAAGGCCATAGAGAAGATACAACATGTCTCGAGAGACACTGCATGCGCTGCCTAGGCTTGCCCTAAACAGAAAGCTTTAGGCCTGGCAAAAGTTTTATTTGGCCAGGTCAAAATAACAGTTTAAAGCTGCACTATAGGCCGCAGAGGCAAGCCTGCGATGTTTTGAAAAGCTACTTTGTGGGTGGCACAATGAGTGTATTTTCAGTTCAGTTCAAACAAAGTTTATTTAGACCATTTAGTCTTTAAACTACAGCTTATACAATAATCTTAATTGCAACCATATGATCCTTAAAACTTCATTCCTAAAAAATTTAAAACAGTAATATTTAATTTTAGATAGCGATACACTTTTTTGCACTTAAGCCTCTAATGAATTAGGAAAGTTATATACACACTGCATATATTTCGCAATGGCTATCGCAGAATCTAAATTTTCCATATCTTCAAGAAGCTCCCATACTTGCAAGCGCGCCTTTACATCATACTTTAAAAAAATCAGACGAAGAAATAAATTACGTAAATTAAAAAAAAATCGACAATTCAATAAAATGTGTAAAATGTTACATTTCATCCCCAACTCATACATGCATTTGCCATCGGGTTGCATTAGGCCTGATTTTATTGCACTATTTGTTACAGCCGGATTTATTCCAATTCTTATCCTTAGAACTTTCATTCTTAACCATCGATTTGATAATATATCAATGTAGGACTAACTTATATCTTTCTCCCAGCTTTTGCTCATACATTTTACAGAATCTTTCTGACTGAAATACTCTCGGTCTATTGCTCTTGACAGTTCTTTTTTCTGCCTTTTGAGTACGCTCTTTATTACAATGATCTGCAATGTCTTCGGATGAATGTTCACCTTCAGGTGGTCACAGATCGTCTGAAGTTTGCTTCTTGTGGCTTTAGCCCATTTTAGCTCACTAACTTGGATCTCTTTCATACACCATTGAGATACCTTTGTGACCTCCTCACGACCCATCGATTCCAAAATCTAAGAAGACTTTGTTGCACCTGTGTATTCCATGCTATCAGTCCTGATTTCAGTCTGATAGCTTGGATCATTGTCGAGCTTGGCAGGGACAATAAAGATTTTAGGAATTTCCCTTCCTCTTTATCCCAAGAGCTTTTACCATCGATACCGAAGATTTCTGAACCATATTGGGAATTGAGGGGGAATCATTGCTATATAGGCCGTCAGTAGAGGTTTATGGGACATATCACCATAACTATGATTGAATCTTTTCAGCCCACAATGAGTCGTCCCGGCCCACTAGCTGCATTTAATTTACAGGCCTGTGTACATGTAGTTGTAATACCATTTACTAGGAGCTTACAAGTAAATTTAATGTTCCGACTAGGTGTAGGCTAATTGCACCATTGTTTTTAGGGAGAAAGCAGAAGCACTTTAGCACTGGTTAGCAATGGTAAAGTGCACAAAGTCCTAAAGACAACAAAAACAAATTCAGAAAAACAGGAGGGGTGAAGCCAAAAAGTCTTGGGGATTACCGTCCAAGGGCTGCAGGTCCAACATGCCTGTTCTCTCAATTGCATACTTTTTTGACAGACATCATTATAAAAACTAGCATTTTTAGAGCAAATTATTCAAAATCCAAACGTGTTATTACAGACAACATATGATAATATTCCATAATCATATGTGTGTTAATAACAACCAAACATTGATTCGATATTTATGATTTCATATTTTTATGCCACTGACAGCATTATTAAGTGATAAGACTTTTAAACGATGCATCCTGATTACATTAGTTATTGTCGTTTTATTCCTAATGAACTCTCATATATACCAATGCATAGAATACGTTTTACAACTAGCTGTTGCATTATAAAACTCCCTCTAATTTAAAAGTATTATTATATTAACATGAAACTATGAATTACGTAAACCTTTGTGATCTATTTCAATAGAAAGGAGATATATTGCATGGAAAAAACTGATCAGTTCATTAAAGTATACGGACTACCTGGAGATAAAAACCAGTATGCTGTGGGAAAAGTAAATCAAATATACAAAAAAAATGAAGGATTCACGCCAGGATCGTGGAGGGAAATTTTCGATGGTAAAACGGTCCAGGAGGCAGGTGAAGGTTTTTCAGTTATTACAGGGGCAGAAAATATTAGAAAGACATTAAATGAAATTGAAGGGCTGAAGCGGACACTTAGGCGCTGATTACAGCTGAGGGGTGATTCCTGAACCCTATTGCACACAGGCATTTGCACAGGGATCGGATTCTGGTTAGCAAGCAAGTTATCACAACTGGCTGTTTTCCTCTGACCGATTTTGGAAGTTCAAACCTGCCTAAATGTATTGGTTGGAAAAGAAAAAAAGCCAAACACTGTGGCATTTAGTTGTTTAAATACTTATGAGGCATTTTATGCATCATTTACAAGTGAAAAAGTTGGAGCTGCAGACATTTACCGCACCCAGTAAAACCTCCCTCCATGGTAATGCTACGTAATAGGTGCAGCAATCTGTCCTCCTCCTTTTTAATAGTGACTTCAGCTGGGTACAAAAATCATGGAAATGATTATGATTTGATTAGCCGCAAGTGGGTGTATTGGAGAGGAAATTGAAGTGAATAATTCTATACAGGCGTGAATGCCCAAAGGCATCTTGACCCTGGGGCCTGCTAAATACAGTACTGAACAAGAGGAGTATGTAAAAGATCATATCACAGGGGGCAAGAAAAACAGCCAGGTTTTCAGATGTTTCCTAAAACAGGACAGGTTTGACTGACATTTGAGATGTAGAAGGGAAGGGTTATGGAACACAAGTTCATAGGTGCCCTGAGGGCTGCACATTATTTGTACTAGTGTGCAAAGAGGAACAGTGTTATTTTTTGCATAATGCGGCCCTTGGTAAGCATCTGGCCAGCTGTCATTTTGTCTTACGTACTTTATTGGCGCAACATGTCTATTGTCTTACTGTTTTTTATGGAAAGCTGAAAAAACACATGTAACTTAAACATAGGAATGTAGGCCCATATTTATCAAGGTTTTGCATGGCCATTGCACCCCGCAAAGGGGTGCAAGGGCGACACAAAACCTATGTGAGATTTCTCAAGCCATGCAAGGCCACCTTGCATGGTCCTGCATGGTTTGATCAATCTAGAGTAACGCAAAGCAGTGCAAATGGCTGCAGTGCATTACTCAGCAGCAGAAAGTCTCCCATGGATGGAGTGTGAGTGTTCCTAAGCATCCATCCATGGATTTTGGCACATTCCCAGATATATCATTAGTGCTAAACCTGCCTCAATATGCAACGCCTCCCCAGGTGAGTTTGTTCCCTCCTTCTACATGTGCTGCATGCTGCCATGCACATAGAGGAAAATGCCTTTCAGAATTGTATCCCTTCTTGCACAAAAACAATCCTGCCTACAACACAGGCACTCTTGCAACATGATGCAAAGGTGCCTGCATTGGTGCTAGGCAGTCGAAAGTGCTCCAGTGCTAGGAACGGACTGAAATGCACAATATAATGGTATATGGCGCATTCCTGCCCTTTCCCCAAGGTAGCTTGCTGCGTTGCAATTTGTGAAAGAATGATAAATCTGCCCTGTAATGTCCACAGTGTCACGATGGTGGAGAAACTTTGCTGTTAAATTCTCTTCCAAATGTGGCACTTTCTCTAGTGCTATTACCGCCAAAAACTACTTCAGGCACTTTATCTTTTTCTTTAACTAACGTTTACAATTAAAAAGAGGTAATCATAAATATTTTGGATTTTTGTAACTTGTATACTATACCACAATGGACATGGCTTTCATAAACGTATTATTTTGCTGGTAATGCAGTCGTGGGAAGTAATGAGAATAACATCTTTTTATCTAGAGTTCTAAGAGAGATGGACTTTGTTATGGAGATTATTGTTGTGCATTAGGGATTCACAAAGATTCAAAAAGATTTGTTTGGGCAAATGAAAAGATCTGCTTGAACATCTCAAATTCACATCAGCCTTCTTAAACTAAATTTATAAAAATTACAACTGAATTAAATTCGGGGGAAGCCAGTGGCATATTCAAGATCTTCAAGCTGCACTTGAGCAAATACAATTCCATGTGCACATGTGCCTTTCTCCAATGCAAACCATTGCCAGCTTCGTATGGGAGGCTGGAGTGAATCTAAGTTGCTCTTATGCATTCCTTAACTTTCTGCAATGCACTTTATGTGAATTGGGCCACAGGTGTTTTGATCAATAAATGACTAAGAACAGAAAAATAAGTGAAAATGTTTTCTCTTGAAGTACTAGTTACTAGGTATACTAAATATATGTTGCTTTTCTAGGTCGGGTAGAAGGAGTATTCCACTATGATCGCCACACAAGATACCAGCTGACGTTTGATGATGCCCTCATGTCATGTAGATTGGATTTTGGTGCTGAAATGGCAAGTTTGGCCCAGCTCCTTGTCGCATACACATCTGGGCTGGAGGAGTGCCGGGCAGGCTGGCTCCTATCAGGAGAAGTTGCTTACCCAAGGATACAGAGAAACTGGAAGTGTGGCGAAAACAAAACTGGCATCGTCTCCTACGGCATCAGGAAGGACCTCTTGGAAAAATGGGATGTGTTTTGCTACAAGCTTGATGATGACTGTTCAATGTACAATAGGACATATCTGGACTCTGTTTCAAGCCATTTGGAAGGAAGTCTGCATAATGCAAGCGTTCCCCCACAGCCAGTGGAGAGACAGTTAGTGAGCCCAACTACAGCTGAACTAAGTCAAGTCACTGTAAAACCAGTCAGTAGTCATGGGGCAACTCTAGGGCCAGGGCCACCCCGGCTAAATGTGCACAATACCTCTTCTACTACTACTATTAGTTCATTTGCCACTGATTCACCACCTGTAGCTAAACTGTACAATGCAGATAATCTCAGTATCATATTTCCCTCTGAAGAAAACATTTCATACAAAGAGCTGCTAACCGAGAAAGTGCAAGATAGCACGCCGCCGGTTATTAATGATTTTGCCACTACAAGAGCTGAAACTGAAAGTCAAAAATCAGTTCCATTTCCCATAAACCTCACTAAAGTTTCCGAAACTGCTTTAAGTGATACTACACTTGGCCTTTTGGAATTCACATCACCTATTATAGAAGATAGACTATTGGCTGAAGTTGTGAGTTCTGAAAAACATTGGTCTGGACACAACAGCATCAAAACTCCACTGTCAAATGCAACTTTTAGTGCTGGAAAGTTCAATATTAAAGGCTCTTCTGACAGCAGCAATTCACAAATCGCTCCATTGCTCCCAACGGCATGGACCATGGGCAATAGGCAAAAATCAGGTTTAGTTACTCCAAGTGAAGAAGTGTGGAAGGCCCCAACTGGGCATGGTGATGTTCAGACTTTTGGTGCCACAAATGACGATGATCGCATCAGTGTGTCAGTGGAAACTAAGTTGGCATTTCTGCCTCAAAGAGCCCAAAGGCTTGAAAAACCTACGAAACTCTCTGTAACAACTAGTCACACAGGCCAGGCGCCAGTTTATGCTACCCAATCACAGAAAGTGGTACCAGATGAGGCAATTACACCCATCTCTTGGTCTTTAAACACAATTAAAGAAAATACTTCAGACTTTCCAAATGCTTCTTCATATATAATGGATATTGGAACAAGTGTTGGACCAATCCCAAGGCAGGAAATTGACTTAAATGACACAGACCAAACTAGTGCAACCACTACAAGCGAACATACTGTTTTCAAAAGTCAAACAACCACTTATTTTGAAATTGACAAGCAAGCCAGATTTCACGTCCTAAACCATGAGTCAACCAGGCATCCCTCACCGTTAACCACCTTCTCTGTTGAAAATTTGCAACTTCCTAGCAGTGCGCGCCAAGAACCAGGAGGTTCAATTATTCCTCTTGTGACTTCTTCTGGAGTTCAGGAACCCAAACCTACTGTAAACACAGAGAAACCCAACAAATCCCTTGCTTCACCAGTCATTAAAACAGAAGCAACTGCTTCCTTTAAACTTCCTTCATCTTTGCATGAGCCTTTAGGTAAGCCCATCTCTTACAATCTATTTTCTAAAATGGTTAGCTTTGACAAACTATGTAGGAATATTGAAACGTTTATTAGGAATTTCTTCTAATGATTGATTTGTAGTGGGGAAAGTGATGATCATGAGTAGACTAACATAATCTGACCATACATTCCTCTTTTCCGGACTGCCCAAATGTATGATATAGCTAATCATAGCAGCCTGAAAGAAATGGAAATGGCTTGGTGAGGCCATGATTAATAACACGTTTGTTTTAGCTAACAGTATTGTACATCTGATGTATACTAAGAATATTCTAAAGGTTTTAAATGACTGATAATAAAAAGGTACTGTACAAGAGGGAGAGTGGCGAAAAGTTTAAAATACATTAGTAGGATCACACAATGCCCAGATACAGAGATTTTCAGATTGCTGCCAGAAAGAACGCCCCCTCAAAAATCTCTTTAGCTCTCAAGTGATCCTCCATAGGGAAGTCAAACGGGTCAAAGCTTAACAGAGCCAGATATGTTAGGAAAAGCACACATCAACAATGGCAATTTAGATGAAGGAAGATGGTCGAAAAGTATGTTATCCATTTGAAAGCCTAGAGAGAAGACTGTTTATCATTGAAGTATATGAAGTGTGTCTAAGAGTTTGGAAAATTACCATGACGCATTATGGGTCTGTTAGAAATGAGGGGTCTTTAGTTGTCAGTGGATTGCACCCTGTCCAAGTAGGGACCCTTATTCTAGTCATGGTAACTGAATCACACAACTAAAATAACCCCTGTGCCCCCCCCTTGGTAGCTTGGCACAAGCAGTCAGAGGCAATGTGTAAACATTTGTACAAACCACACACAGTTACACCGTGAAGCCACTATAAAAGGACATCACCACTTTAGTAAAATAACCAATATTCATCTGTATAAAACAAGACCAAAATAACAAAAATCCAACATACACATTCAAGATAGCACTTTAAAAAGGTTCAAAACAGTTCAGTCCATAGGAAACTATGGATGTTTTGCTTTTATGAAAAAGTACCTGGGATGTGTCACAAATAAAATATGAAAACAGGTGCATGGTAGATGAAAGGCCACAAAACAAAGCAATGCATCGATTCCTTGCACCCAGGGAAGGTGATCTGTTGATTCCTTACTGCCAGAGGAGGTGATGCACCAATTCCTTGCTGTCAGGGGAGGTGGTGCAGCGATTCCTTACTGCAAAGGGAGGTGATGTTCCAAATTACAGATACGCTGTCTTGGTTCCTTACTGCTGGCCAACGTCGATGAAGAACTTGGTGCACAGGTGCGATTCATCAAAAATTTGGACATGCTGTGTCGATGCGGCAGTGGCAAAAAAGGTGCTGCATCAATTTTCCAACTGCATAGAAGGTGATGCGTAGACTCCTTCAGCCGCACAGTAGGGCCTGCGTCTGAGTCGGAGCTGGTGTCTCGGATGTTCGAGACAAAATGCTCAGGGCTCAGACTTTCAGTCGCACAGCAGGCATTGCATCGATTCTTCTGCCGCGCCACTGTGATGCGTTGGGTTTTCAACCGCACGGTGGTGCTGCGTCAGGATAAACAGGTGCTGAAGGGTGGTGCGTTGATTTTCTTCTGTTTGCAGCAAAGCCACCTCATAGGGCCCAGAACTGGAATTGGCACCACTTGGCAAATCAGAACTCACAGCAAAGGATTCATGGGGTTGTAGGTGAAGTCTTTGAAGGCCCTGAGACTTCTTAGCAAGAGGCAAGCCCTCACAAGCCCTTGGAGAACCTTGGAAGCAGGATACAGAAAGCAAAGTTCAGTCCTTTCACTGCCCAAGACAGAAGCAGCGATCAGTAGGTCAGATCAACACAGCAACAAGCAGAGTGGTAGTTTCCCTCATACAGCTTATCCAGCTCTTTTTCATGGAAGAATCTCCTCTAAATCCGGGAGTGTTCTGAAGTTATGGTATCACAGCTCCAATACTTATACCAGTTTCTGCTTATGAAGCAGGCAAACTTTAAAGGAAAGTCTTTGTAGTGCACAAGACCGTTTCTTTTCCTGACCTGGCTCCAGACACTCTACAGAAAGGTGAAGACAGCTTTGTTTGAGGACAGGTACAGCCTTATTCAGGTGTCAGTGACAACTCCTCCCACCACTCTAGCTCAGGAAGGTCCATCAGCCTGGTGATGAGCACTCAGGATATGCAGGGCACATCTCAGCTCCCTTTGTGTGACTGTCTAGAGTGAATGCACAAACAGCCAAACTGTCAGTCTAAACCAGACATGGATTCCACAGGCAGGCAAAGGCACAGAAAGGGAAAGTAAGAAAATTCACACTTTCTAAAAGTGGCATTTCAAACATGCAACTTAAAAAACAACTTTGCTAAAAGATGTATTTCTAAATTGTGAGTTTACGGACACCAAATTGCAAATCTCTTTCTCGTCCCAATTGGAAGTTACACATGTAAGAGGTTTCAAGGCAGCTCTAATGATAACAAAACGAAATGGCCAGTATTTCACCACCAGGACATGTAAAACACACCAGGGCATGTCCTACCTTTCTCATACACTGCACCCTGCCCATGGGGCTACCTTGTGCTTACCTTAGGGGTGCCTTACATGTAGAACAAGGTAGCGTTTGGGCCTGGCAGATGGGGGCACTTGCCAGGTCGACACAGCAGTTTACAATTGCATACACAGACACAGCAGTGGCAGCATGGTTACAGGACTACTCATATGGGTAACACAGTCAGTGCTGTAAGCCCACTAGTAGCATTTGAATAACAGGCCCTGGGCGCACACATTGTACAGTACTAGGGTCTTACCAGTAAATCAAATTAGCCAATCATGTATAACCAATCATAATCACAATTTAAACAGGGAGTACTTGCACGTCAGCACTGATCAGCAGTGGTAAAGTGCCCAGAGTTCTAAAACCAGCAAAAACGATATGCAGCACATGTTCAGAAGCAAAAAGACAGAGGGAAAACACGCCAAAGATGCCAGGTCTAACAGGGTCTTTTCAGTAGGGAGAATATCCAAAAGCAGGAATTGAACTGAGTGGAACTGAAATTCCTTATTGTGGACTCAGTTGCTAGAGGTGCTTTCACACTTAGTCATTTTCATGGAGCTCTGTCAGATCCATTGATAGTTATTCAACTATGCAGTTCCCAGGTGGTATGGGTCAGAACAGATCCAGAATGGAAAAAAGGAGGAGATCAGGTTTCACAGATAACCTCTTCTCCTGATGGATGACACCACTATGTCACAGGCTTATTGGTGTAGGTCCACAAAGGATTCAATTATTTGTTTTGGAGTTGTCCTTTAGAACATACATATGTGGTTTGGACTTTCAATTCTTGGATTTTAGATACATTTCTCCTTTATGATGCAGGTGTAGGATCTTGCTGCCTTCCCTTCTCCTCTCTTGCTAGGCATTGAGCAACTTCTAGGCAGTGCACAATGCATGCAGCCTACGACAGGGATTAAGTCAAGAAGTCTCCCCTTTGCACTAAGAAAAAGGTAGACGTGACTTCAGCCTATGCAATACATTTCCTGGATGGTACAGGATTGGAATTGCACAGCTTTATACTGCACAGTCATTTACAACTTCTGATGGGCCACCTTTCAAGCCAAATTTGGCTTGTGGTGTTTGTATGTCTAAGCACATATTACTGCTCTACAGCATTATTCCAAAGATTGGTTGTAGGCAATAGAAAGCTCATTAGTGACTTCATTCTAAGGTCAAAATGGCTTCAGAGATCCTTGGTGGGGATGTAATCTCAGAGAGACGGTGATTTCCAGAAATCCCCACCTTCATACTATGCCATGTGTGTCCTCTTGGGGCTAAAAACATTTCTCTGTCTGATGTGCCCATTTTTGAGGGGGTCATATGGCTTCAGTAGCCTCTCCGGAACTACGAGCTGCTGTTACCCAATTCTGGAGCCATGGAGCACTCTGACAACTGGGACCTGCCCCAGCCGCCAAAGGACAAATAAGACTGAATCAAGAACGGCGGCATAAGGCTCTAAACATTTTAATATAAACTTAACATGCAGCACTAAATCTCATTATCGTGTGCAAGGGCACACAGAAGTCCCCCCTGCCAGCCCTGAACACTGACTGTGCCATGCTGCTGTGAATCTGTGAAGCTATCATATTGTTACTAACTTTATCAACCTAATAAGAATAAAGGTTTATCTAATTTCAATGATATATAACACTACATGGCCAATGCAATTATTGAGTGCTCTCATTTTGTTATATGGTTGGAATCTGATTTCTAAGCCTACATCACTTTCCAAAAATTGACTTAAACCTTACCTTTCCCTGAAAATCAAAGCCAAAACAAAAGGTACTTGGTTGGATTTAGTTAGCTCGCAGTAGAACCTGGTTCCTGAGGTTTCAAGGAAAGCTGGCAGTACTTTCTACAAGGATTACCCAATACTCCTCACTTACTCAGGCCCCACAGAACTGGCTTGACATTCAGTACTGCTTGTTTGGCATCTTTCTCTTGCAATATTATTCTCTGTAACAAACTCTGCTGCTCCATGGATATAGTTACACAATATTTGAAATGCCTAAAATAAACGTATTTTTTTGCAGAACATTTTATTAAAATGTTTATAGTTTTGTAAACTTTGAAGCAGACCTAATAATGCACTTGGAATTTGGTTACATAGGCTTAAAATGCGTCCACAATTGTTGCTACATGTTTCACTAAATCCAACTCTTTCCAGGTGGTCTACCACACAGTTATAATAAAATCTCAGAAGAAAAGAGTCCTTTGGGGATAAGTCCCTAAATACTTTTTTTGGCTGAGGTTTTATCATAACTGGTGTCTGGCTAAGCTCCGATTTTTTTTAACATGGCACATTTATACCTCTCTTGAAAGAACCCCCCATCTGACTCAAAGTACCCTGTCACCCTTCTACTTAACAGGGTCAAGACTGATTTGCATAGTGCTGGGTCCAAACTGGGGTGGTGTGGTGAGCAAAAGAATGATGGATTAAACCCAGATCCTTGTGACTGGGGTTGAATGTTTGCAATGGCCAGCATTCCGTCCATCAATTGTATCTTTTGCATATGCACCCTTCTACTTGAAGCAGCTAAAATATTATAATATCATATAGCAAAACAATTGTCATTTTCTAGAAGCACAGACTCCTTGATGATACTCAGGCTGGTTCCTGCCTCCGGAGAAACCCCAAACTTGTCCTCACAGCCATTGCCAGCGATCTCAACATTGCCTCTAAAAGGATAGTGCCCATGCCCTAACAATCCTTCTTTTGTCAGGAGATTTTGTCACTGTCAACCACTCACTATTACTACATGATCTTCAAAATACTGCCATATGTGACTCAGGGACGCCACAGTGCCACTCTATTTTATTTAACTTTGTTGCTGAGCAAATGCTCTATTGCCCCCATTGCCTACACCTATGGGGTCTGTCAAAGCTCCACATTGTCCCCTTATCCGTAAAAACTCCCCTAGCCACATGTTATGACTCTCTGAGGTTCGATTTTCATTATTATGCAAACCATACCTAGATTTGGGTTTGTCTTTCTAGCTCATCCAGCAGCAAACGTCTACTCTGCAAGACTGACTAGATAGATGAAGATTAAATATCAACACTGATAAAAGACAAATACTTGCCAGCAAAAACAAAAACCCCTCTCTCCGGTCGCCTTCTCTTCTACCCTATCGTAAGGGCACATATCTTTGAAAAAAAATTCTTCTTTGCTCAACCAGATACAAGCGATCCAAAATCAAGTGGCCCGTCTTATTTTTTCTGCCCCAAGATTCTCCAAAGCTTTGCCTTCTTCTTGCCCATCTCCAATGACCCTCTATTCTTTTTAAGTTTTAAAAGTGAATTTTGCTTGGTAACAATGCAAAACACAATAAAATAAAGTATGGAGTAAACAATAAACATATACTGATAATGTTAAGATATAAGGGTTAAAACCTGAAAAAGGTCGGAAAGAGAGAAAGGGAGGGGTAACATCATATACCATCAAACAACTGCATACCATTATATAATAATAACACTAAATGCATAAATATAAAAACTAGCGAATATAATACAATACAAAGCAACAAATATATGTAAATTCATGGATGTTTAGGTACTTCTTAAATATGAGGGTTACGTGAATATGTCTTGTTGGCAGAAAAATGTATAACGTTTATGATGTTCAACCAAAGAAGATCTCTTTTCATAGCGAGAGTAACTGGATGTACATATATATCTAATCTATGATTATAGCAGACTCCATACCACCATGCCTGAAAAGATACAGAAGACGCATCCTTCCATGACTTGGTAATCTGTTGAAAGGCAACAGCAAGGAGTAAATCAATTATACAAAAATCACTAGATTGAGATGACCAAACCTCTGAAAGCTTCCCAGGAAAATGTGTTGAAGAAAATGGGATGTGTGTTTGAAAAATAATGTTTATCAGTTGCCAGATTCATATCCAAAAGTTATGGATAGGAGACATTAAAATAGCATGTGTTTAAGATCTGCTGGATAAACAGTACATGACCAACAGGAAGAGGGAATATTGGGATCCATTTGATATAATTTGGCAGGTGTTCTTGGAAGACTGTTATAAATGAAAAACAAACTACTAGCTAGCAGACTTGCCCCCGTAATCCATAAAATGATCTCGGTTAGGCAACATGGTTTTGTCCTGGCAGATCAACCACTGATCACATTCAGAGGGTGATCTCACTCTTTGACATGGCTGAAATAACGGGAGACCTTATGGCACTGATATTGCTAGATGCTGAAAAAGCATTCGATAGGGTCCCCCGGCAATACCGATGACCGCCATGTCAAAGAGTGGGATAGGGGAGCAATGTATCACAGCCATCCGCATGATGTATGTCAACCCAGAAGCGGTGGTTACAATAAACGGGGATACTTCCGACATCTTCAAGGTGACGAGAGGGACAAGGCAAGGCTGTCCCTGCTCACCTTTACTATTCGCCATCTTCATAGACCCGTTTATTAGCAGGTTAGAAAACAACCAAGCCATAACGCCGATAAAGACCCCCAATGGAGACATTAAAACACTAGCATATGCGGACGACATCGCTATAGTCACAAGCAATCCTAATGAAACACTAAACATAATGAAAGAAGAAGCATATAACTTTGGGGAAATATCTGGGTACAAACTAAGGGGGTCATTAGGATCGCGGACGGACTTGCGTCCGTCCGCGACCCCAGGGCAGGAGGGAACCTCCGCATGGCATGCGGAGTTCCCTCCTGTGCAATTAGGATGTGACCGCAAGGGTTGCGGTCACATCCTCTATTTTTAACATTGCGGCGGGTGGAGCTTCAAGCTGCACCCGCCGCAATGTTAAAAATGCACGCATTTCATTTGCATGCAGTAAGAGGCAGGCACCGCGCGGTGCCTGCCGCTTTCTGCATGCAAATGCAGGGGGGTATCATAGGTACCCCCCATGTGCACCCCCCACCCCCCCTTCACCTAGGGGGCCCGCAACGGGCCCCCGCAGTGAAGTTCCGTATGCTTTTCCACGGCGGAAAACCCGCCGCGGAAAAGCATACTTTACAGGCCATCCTAATATGGTGGACGGTGTCTGGAAGACACCGTCACCATATTAGAGCTTTTCCGCCGCGGTTGTAAGCCGACCGCGGCGGAAAAGCTGCGGACGGAAACCAGGACCCACCAGCCATCCTAATGTGGCGGTGGGTCTTTGGTCAGTCCGCTGCGGTTTTTCCGCATCCTCTGGGCCGGCGGTGCCTTTCGCCGACCCCGAGGATGCGGAAAAACTGCAATCATAATGACCCCCTAAATCAGGACAAGACCCAGGTCATAATCAACAATAAAAGCAACCTTAGCGACACCAGGGTAGTTGATAATGCAGTGTATCAAGGAGTTAACATCACTTCAAATCTAAACAACTTAGTTAACTTGAATATGAATCCACTGTTGAAACAAACAGAAAAAACACTGAAGAGATTGCATAATCTACACCCAACTATTATTGGAAGATGCAAACTAATTAAAATGTTAATTTTCCCTAAATGTTTATATTTTTTTCGAACTATATGTTTACATTTTGACCCACAAATCTTCAAAAAAAGTGATGCTATTTTTTCCCGATTTATTTGGGGGTACAGCAGATCAATAAGAGCCTTCAAGTTTATCACTTTGCCTAAAGATAGAGTTTGTCTTGCCCTACCTAATCTTAAAATGTACTGGTGGGCCTCTATACTCAAATATAGCAGAGCACTTTTAATTTCCGATAAAGATACTGACTATGAAAGGTTGGTCCCTACCCCACAAGAACTCATTCTAGGTAATGATACAAACGATCATCTTTCGCGACTGACTTATGATTGTCACTTTAAAAAAGTTTGTTTTAAATCGCTAATGGGAACCTATATGGCTTGGAGTCATATACGTAAACTTCTGGGGATTGGTAGGTCTTCGCATTATACGAGTATCTCTGGAAATAAGAATCTTCATGAACTATTTACTGACGCTTGTATGAAACGATGGGTCAGGCTGGGCATTACAAAATTCTGTGTATTTTATAACTCAACAGATTTTAGCTCATTCGAAATACTAAAAAATAAATTTGGCCTAGAAAACCATGATTTCTATAAATACTTGCAACTTAGAGCCTTCATAACGAAAAAAGGGTGCGGTAGTGCGGCCTTCCAGAAAATCCAGGTAATCGAAATAATAGCACAAAATAATAGAGTTAAAATCGGGCAAATCAATAAAAATTTGACAAACGCTTCTCCTGACGATATGGACAAACACATTAAAAAGTGGCACAATCAACTGGAGACATCGGAAACTACAATCCATAAAGCACTTGAATTTTCCCAATTACTATTAATAGCATCCAACCTGCAATCGCAATATTACAAAACCTTTTATCAATTATATTATACACCCCAAAGAATAGCCAAATGGAGTACGGGGAAAGGGAGCCAATGTCCTTGAAGCGCCCATCCCGAAGCAGACTTAATTCATATGTTGGCCACCTGTAAAGAACTACGGACTATTAGACAGGAGGTCTCCGTGTTTCTCTCAAGAATTTTTGAAACAAACTTGGAGATAACTACCGTGGAAATAATCCTATGGGTTGATGGTGATATTAGACCAAACCAAATAAAGGGACTAGTGTTTGTAGCTATGGCAGTACTCCGAATTTGTCTTGCTACGGCCTGGCTTGATCCTCTCCCACTCACGTTTCAACAGTGGCGAGCACGACTATTAGCAACTTATAGCCTGGAGATTTCAATTTACAGTAGAAAGGGTAGGAACATGAAAAAGAAAGGATTAGCAATATGGGTCCCCATAAAGCACTGGGTAGAAGTTACTGACTAGTCACGTCTTGAAAGTTTTCTTTATTATATTTTTGGGTTAAATTATGAATGTGTACAATAATTTATTCACATCTATCATTGTTTAAATTTGTTATTTAAAATGCCTGTATGAGGACGGGGTGGGGGAGTTGATTGTTTAAAAACTGTAAATATCCTAATCAAGAATGGTTTAAAAATAAATAAATAAATGAAAAACAAATTTTGAGTGGTATTTGCTGCTCTGGAAGATTTCCTTATTTTAGTTAAAATTTTAATCCATACTAGAACTGGGAAAGAAGTTTGCAAATCAGACTCCCAAAAACATTCCACCTCTGTTTTATCTTAGTAACTGAAAAAGAAGTTAAGTGTTTATTAATTTGAGACACAGAGGGAGAGATACACAAGATCGACCTTATATTAGGGGATGGAGGGCAAATCATAGGATTAGGCGGTAATTTATCATAAGAGGATTGAACCACAGAGATTAAGGATGAGTAATTGGATTAACATGTGAAGGGCTACCGAAAAAGGAACACAAACCTCATCTTGAAAAAGTTGAAAAGTCCATCTAAGTCCTTGGGCCAACCAATCGTTCCCAAAAAACAGGTTTATTATTGATCTTAATATGTTTATTATACCAAATTGATGAATTTAAAAACTGAGTTTTATTACTTTGAGAAGACATGAAAAGAGGTTGGAAGACCTTACAAGCATTTTAAAAAATCGTAAGAGATAATGTTAAGGGTTTATGAGAAAAGAAGATATACCCCTCAAAAGAGAAAGGATGAAAAAAAGATTTTTCAAGATTTATCCACAAGAGATAGGTTATAGAATCATTTTGTGATGACAAAAAGGAAGATTGTTTAAGAAAGAAAGAAGTATGGCAAAAATGAAAATCCGAAAAGTTGACCCCTCCCACATGTTTAGGTCTTTTGAATTTACAGATAGATATTCTAGCTTTTTTATTGTGCCATAAAAACTTTGATAAGATATTATATAGTTTCTTATAATGTGAACAAGGAATATTTATAGGAATGCTGGATAAATAAAACAGTATTATAGGAATTAACATAATTTTTATAATAACTAGAGGACCCCTTCATGATCAAAATAATGGATGCGACCAAGATGTAGACGGAATTAATACCGACTCTAATTCTTTCAGATTTAGGGTGACAGTTTCTTTTACAGAAACACTAAACCTTAGTCCAAGATATTTATTTTGATCTGAATTCCAATGGAAAGAAGAAGAAGTCAAATCTGCATGAAAACATAATTTATTTAAGGGAAGGATTCCACATTTATCAGCATTTAATTCATACCCTTAGATAAAAGCAAAGTTATCGACTTCTATCAAAAAGGCTGGTAAAGAAGTCTGTGGCTGAGAAATAAAAAGAAAGCTGTCATCCGCATAAACTGGAATTTTAAAGTGTTTATCGGAGTAGAGAAAACCTTTAATATGTGAGTTCAACCGAATTTTTATTAAAAAAGGCTTCCAGGGCATGAATAAACAATGGGGGAGATAAGGGAAAACCTTGTCTGACACCTATGTGAAGGGAAAATGACGGGGACATAAGTCCATTAGCTAAAATAGAGGATTAGGGAGATGAATATAGTAAAGAAACATACAGCCTTATTCATGAAGCCGAAATCGGCTCGCAAAGGGCCAGATTCTGAAAATCTGGCCCTTTGCGAGTGCGATTTTTGCATTTGGGATTCATCATCCCAAATGCAAAAATCGCTAATTGCGATCTCACAATTTTGCGAGGAATTACATTTAAGTAATCTCTATTTGAGATTCCGTAAATGCAATTCATCATCCAATTTTGTTTTGCGAATTCGCAATTTCTGGCCGCAATTTACCGCGAGGTCAGACCTCGTGGTAAATTGCAAAAACTCAGAAAAATGCTTTTAAATGCATTTTTCTGAGTTGCATGTTACACACACACATGTCCTTTGGACATGTGTGTGTGCAACACCTGTGTAAAATTTCATTTGAGGGGTGCTACAGGGTGTCCTTTGGACACACCTGGCACCCTTCAAATCTCTATCTTATTTGCGATTAGCTAATTGCTAATCGCAAATAAGTAATACTCCCCATTCATTCCTATGGGCCTTTTGGCCCATAGGAATGAATGGCGAGTTATTCCTTATTTGCAATTAGCAATTTGCTAATCGCAAATAAGGATTATGTAGGAATCGCATTTCTTTATGTAATTTCTACATGAATCCCGTTTTGCGAGTCCTTAATAGCGATTCGCTATGAATCGCTATTAGGGGCTCGCAAAACGGGAGAATGATGAATCAGGCTGTAGATTAATAAATTTCAAGCCAAAACCAGACCAAGAAAGTGTGGAAAAAATAAAAGACCGACTAACTCTATCAAAAGCTTTCCCAGCATCTAAAGAAACCACAGCCAAAGAATATTTATATGTCTATGATTTGTTTTTTGCAATTATGATTTGCTTAGGGCTTTAAAAAAATCTAGTATTATCTGATAAATGTCTACCTTCAATGAAACCACATTGTTCCTTCCAAATTAATTGAGGTAGTAAAATATCCAAATAAAGGGCAAGTATTTTCACAAATATCTTATAGTCTAAACTGATTGAAGATATAGGCCCATAGTTTTTGCACAAAGTATGGTCTTTATTTACCTCAGTGCAAGGAGGAAGCCATCAGTCATCGCTGGCCCCAAAGAACCTTGTTAACGTACCCTTTCAACTAGAGATTGCACTTGTTGTTGAGCCTGCTGTTTTGCCCCTTTAGAGACTGTCAATAGTTCATCCATTCGCCCCCTGACTAGGTCTGTTTGCAATCCCTCTCAGCGAACTGTGGCCCAACCTCCAGCACCAGCTACAAAGAGAAAGTGGGATGGGGCTCAACAGAGGAATAAAAATCCAAAAAACCCTAAACTCCAAAAACCTTCCAGAACTGGCATGAGAGAGTTTATTACAACTTCATTAGGGGCGGAGATCCCTTCACCACCTTGTGCGATGGGGCTGACAGGCCTAGACTCTACAGAGGCTCGTTCCCTACGTGATGAAGTGGATCTACTGGCATAAATGGGAGCCCCCTTTACTTCGTCTCATCGTCCTCTCATTGACAGACTCTCCCTCATAGAGGACAAACTTTTGCACATTGAAACTTGTTTGGTACTACATAAATCAACCAGTAACTTGCTAGGAGGGGTCAGTCTGGTCTAGCTGGCATGACCTGTGCTCCAGTACACATTCCCCGAGTCTATAATGGCTTACCACCTGTACCCTCAAGCAACCCGATATTACCTACGTCTAGGGGGTTAGCTGAGCCGGTCCCCTTGAGAATTCGGGCAATGCACTCCATGGTGAAGGAGACCCTAATCTGACCTCAAATCAAGTAATTTCTTCCCAAGAGGGTGATTTAATTTTGGTTCCTAGGGGGAAAGATAAAGCTGAAAATCCGCAGAGATCTGTGCTAGGCTGGGATTTAAAAATTTCTAGTCTCCCATGTATAGATCTGCCACCTGAATCAATCCCGTATGTTGTTGTCTTGGCCGGTGTTCCTGGGCTGGCCCATGATAAGGTGGAATCATATTCGGCCCTTAAAAATAAATGTTTCCACTGGCTAAACCTCAACAGACCACTTCCACGACAGGAACATAGTGAAATCTTGTTTGCTTGGAGAGTTAGCTGGGTGGGCCAGTGTAAGAAGGACACCGAGGGTGATTGTATACTGATTAACTTCAGAGATAGCCAGGTGGTTAACTACCTATGCGACTGGCAGCTAACAAGGGCAACCTCACGGATAAGGTCCCTTTCCCTAACCTACTTCTACCCCCTCATTCACTTTATCCTCTTTCAGAAAGTTGGGGTAAACGATGGGTAGGCAGGGAATGTTTGCCGCAGGCAGGAAGAAAAAACATTAGTTACGCTAATTCCAGCGCTCCCTTTCCCTTTGTTCTCCCCATAACAATAGATTTAGCACCCTAGACCAAGTTGATTGACTGACTTGTTGCAGTCAAGTCTTATGACTTGATGAGGGAGACACGACTAAAGACCAGTTACGGACCCTGAAGAGGGGTCTAATAGCTGAGGATATCTATAGGGGAGCCAATGATGATAGTGAGGGGGTTAGCACCTGCAGTCCACCTGGAAGGGCGGGGAGCTTGCAAGTTACTACTGCAACCCAGGGAGAACTTACTTGATCCCCGCATGCCATAGGAATAAATATGGGTCAGGAAGAGGTGCTGTTTGATAACTTTGTTTTGAGAAGTAATGACTGGGTCCAAACAGAGAATGTTCAAGGGGAAATAGTGAGCCACTACGATTCTAGGCCTGAAACCACGGGGACCACAGAGAACTAGCGCACCCCCAATTCCAGGGCTTAGGATATTATCATGGAAAATAGCTGGGCTCAAAGCAAAAATGGATATCCCTGAGTGGGGCAAATTTATCGACTCCCACGAGATCTCCCTATTCCAAGAGACCTGGGCTTTGGAGTCGCTGCATAGGGTTGGGTTTGCCACTTATAGTAAAGCTGCCACTTAGGGGCTAAGGGGCAGGCCTTCCGGAGGGTTGAGCATCTGGGTCACTACACATCTTGGTTGTTTAGTCAAACCTATAGACACCCACTCCCCCGATATTCTATGTGTTGTACTCTCCTTTAATTGTTCCCCTAAGTTGGCCATTATCAACGTATACTCATGCCCTGTTAAGTATTTGTCAGACTGCGCAGACGTTGGACTGCCTGACTGCCTTTCTTTCTACGTTACCTGAGCAGATCTTCCCCATTATTGGCGGGGACTTCAACTCCCATTTTGAACGCCTAAATGGTCTATCCCACCCCATAACGAGTGACGAGGATGCCTCGTGGGGTATCCCAGCATGCAACAAATACCCCTTGAGGGGTTGGACCCCTCTAGCCCTACAACTGACCACATTAACTCTTAATCATTCCTTGAGAGGATGTAATGGCCGATTGTTTGCAGACAACCCAGGGAAACATACATTTGAAAGAAATGGCAAGGCGTCCACAATAGACTGTATTTTGGTGAAGGTGGGCATCTGGCACAGGATAGTGAATTTTCTGGTTCAGTGTCATCCTGAAAGCGATCACAAGCCTTTAGTCATTACTCTGGATTGGTGTAACTTGGCAGCTGGGAACGCTGAGACTGCTCAGCCGACCCCGAATTAATTGCTATAGAGAGTAGGAGAAGAATCCACTGGGCAACCTTCCTACAAACACCTGAGGCAAAGGCTTCCTTGTACAAATCGATTCTACCCTTTTTGGAAAAGGCTAGTCTTATTCCAGATAGATGTAGTGATATTGATTGTCTGGAGGAGTTGGGGGCATTTCGCCAGGACTTGGTTGGAATACTGGCTGAGTATTTTTATACTTCTTCAACCAAGAAAAGGAAGGAAGAAAGTGGTAACAGTCCTTGGTACAATAGGGCATGTAAAGAAGCAAGGACAGATCTACTGATCAAATTACGTGTGGGGGGCGTCGCACCCATCAGGGAGGCCAGGGCCTTTTTAAAGAAAATGATTTTAATTGCAAAATCTGAATGGGAGATTGAGAGGTGGCAGTCTATCAAGAATGCCCTAGATGTTAGGGAGTGATGCTATTTTTTCCCGATTTATTTGGGGGTACAGCAGATCACAAAGAGCCTTCAAGTTTATTACTTTGCCTAAAGATAGAGGTTGTCTTGCCCTACCTAATCTTAAAATGTACTGGTGGGCCTCTATACTCAAATATAGCAGAGCACTTTTAATTTCAGATATAGATACTGATTATGAAAGGTGGGTCCCTACCCCACAAGAACTCATTCTAGGTTATGATACAAACGATCATCTTTCGCGACTGACTTATGATTGTCACTTTAAAAAAGTTTGTTTTAAATCGCTAATGGGAACCTATATGGCTTGGAGTCATATACGTAAACTTCTGGGGATTGGTAGGTTTTTGCATTATACGAGTATCTCTGGAAATAAGAATCTTCCTGAACTGTTTACTGACGCTTGTATGAAACGATGGGTCAGGCTGGGCATTACAAAATTCTGTGTATTTTATAACTCAACAGATTTTAGCTCATTCGAAATACTAAAAAATAAATTTGGCTTAGAAAACCATGATTTCTATAAATACTTGCAACTTAGAGCCTTCATAACGAAAAAAGGGTGCGGTAGTGCGGCCTTCCAGAAAATCCAGGTAATCGAAATAATAGCACAAAATAATAGAGTTAAAATCGGGCAAATCAATAAAAATTTGACAAACGCTTCTCCTGACGATATGGACAAACACATTAAAAAGTGGCACAATCAACTGGAGACATCGGAAACTACAATCCATAAAGCACTTGAATTTTCCCAATTACTATTAATAGCATCCAACCTGCAATCGCAATATTACAAAACCTTTTATCAATTATATTATACACCCCAAAGAATAGCCAAATGGAGTACGGGGAAAGGGACCCATTGTCCGTGATGCGCCCATCCCGAAGCAGACTTAATTCATATGTTGGCCACCTGTAAAGAACTACGGACTATTAGACAGGAGGTCTCCATGTTTCTCTCAAGAATTTTTTAAACAAACTTGGAGATAACTACCGTGGAAATAATCCTAGGGGTTGATAGTGATATTAGGCCAAACCAAATGAAGGGACTAGTGTTTGTAGCTATGGCAGTACTCCGAATTTGTCTTGCTACGGCCTGGCTTGATCCTCTACCACTCACGTTTCAACAGTGGCGAGCACAACTATTAGCAACTTATAGCCTGGAGATTTCAATTTACAGTAGAAAGGGTAGGAACATGAAAAAGAAAGGATTAGCAATATGGGTCCCCATAAAGCACTGGGTAGAAGTTACTGACTAGTCACGTCTTGAAAGTTTTCTTTAGAATAATTTTGGGTTAAATTATGAATGTGTACAATAATTTATTCACATCTATCATTGTTTAAATTTGTTATTTAAAATGCCTGTATGAGGACGGGGTGGGGGAGTTGATTGTTTAAAAACGGTAAATATCCTAATCAAGAATGGTTTAAAAATAAATAAATAAATGAAAAACAAATTTTGAGTGGTATTTGCTGCTCTTGAAGATTTCCTTATTTTAGTTAAAATTTTGTTCCATACTAGAACTGGGAAAAAAGTTTGCAAATCAGACTCCCAAAAACATTCCACCTCTGTTTAATCTTAGTAACTGAAAAAGAAGTTAAGTGTTTATCAATTTGAGACACTGAGGGAGAGATACACAAGATCGACCTTATATTAGGGGATGGAGGGCAAATCATAGGATTAGGCGGTAATTTATTATAAGAGGATTGAACCACAGAGATTAAGGATGAGTAATTGGATTAACATGTGAAGGGCTACCGAAAAAGGAACACAAACCTCATCTTGAAAAAGTTGAAAAGTCCATCTAAGTCCTTGGGCCAACCAATCTTTCCCAAAAAACAGGTTTATTATTGATCTTAATATGTTTATTATACCAAATTGATTAATTTAAAAACTGAGTTTTATTACTTTGAGAAGACATGAAAAGAGGTTGGAAGACCTTACAAGCATTTTAAAAAATCGTAAGAGATAATGTTAAGGGTTTATGAGAAAAGAAGATATACCCCTCAAAAGAGAAAGGATGAAAAAAAGATTTTTCAAGATTTATCCACAAGAGATAGGTTATAGAATCATTTTGTGATGACAAAAAGGAAGATTGTTTAAGAAAGAAAGAAGTATGGCAAAAATGAAAATCCGGAAAGTTGACCCCTCCCACATGTTTAGGTCTTTTGAGATTACAGATAGACATTCTAGCTTTTTTATTGTGCCATAAAAACTTTGATAAGATATTATATAGTTTCTTATAATGTGAACAAGGAATATTTATAGGAATGCTGGATAAATAAAACAGTATTATAGGAATTAACATTATTTTTATAATAACTAGAGGACCCCTTCATGATCAAAATAATGGATGCGACCAAGATGTAGACGGAATTAATACCGACTCTAATTCTTTCAGATTTAGGGTGACAGTTTCTTTTACAGAAACACTAAACCTTAGTCCAAGATATTTATTTTGATCTGAATTCCAATGGAAAGAAAAAGAAGTCAAATCTGCATGAAAACATAATTTATTTAAGGGAAGGATTCCACATTTATCAGCATTTAGTTTATACCCTTAGATAAAAGCAAAGTTATCGACTTCTATCAAAAAGGCTGGCAAAGAAGTCTGCGGCTGAGAAATAAAAAGAAATCTGTCATCCGCATAAACTGGAATTTTAAAGTGTTTGTCGGAGTAGAGAAAACCTTTAATATGTGAGTTCAACCGAATTTTTATTAAAAAAGGCTTCCAGGGCATGAATAAACAATGGGGGAGCTAAGGGAAAACCTTGTCTGACACCTATGTGAAGGGAAAATGACGGGGACATAAGTCCATTAGCTAAAATAGAGGATTTGGGAGATGAATATAGTAAAGAAACATACAGCCTTATTCATGAAGCCGAAATCGGCTCGCAAAGGGCCAGATTCTGAGAATCTGGCCCTTTGCGAATGCGATTTTTGCATTTGGGATTCATCATCCCAAATGCAAAAATCGCTAATTGCGATCTCACAATTTTGCGAGGAATTACATTTAAGGAATCTCTATTTGTAAATGCAATTCATCATCCAATTTTGTTTTGCGAATTCGCAATTTCTGGCTGCAATTTACCGCGAGGTCAGACCTCGTGGTAAATTGCGAAAACTCAGAAAAATGCTTTTAAATGCATTTTTCTGAGTTGCATGTTACACACACACATGTCCTTTGGACATGTGTGTGTGCAACACCTGTGTAAAATTTCATTTGAAGGGTGATACAGGGTGTCCTTTGGACACCCCTGGCACCCTTCAAATCTCTATCTTATTTGCGATTAGCTAATTGCTAATCGCAAATAAGGAATACTCCCCATTCATTCCTATGGGCCTTTTGGCCCATAGGAATGAATGGCGAGTTATTCCTTATTTGCGATTAGCAATTTGCTAATCGCAAATAAGGATTATGTAGGAATCGCATTTCTTTATACAATTTCTACATGAATCCCGTTTTGCGAGTCCTTAATAGCGATTCGCTATGAATCGCTATTAGGGGCTCGCAAAACGGGAGAATGATGAATCAGGCTGTAGATTAATAAATTTCAAGCCAAAACCAGACCAAGAAAGTGTGGAAAAAATAAAAGACCGACTAACTCTATCGAAAGCTTTCCCAGCATCTAAAGAAACCACAGCCAAAGAATATTTATATGTCTATGATTTGTTTTTTGCAATTATGATTTGCTTAGGGCTTTAAAAAAATCTAGTATTATCTGATAAATGTCTACCTTCAATGAAACCACATTGTTCCTTCCAAATTAATTGAGGTAGTAAAATATCCAAATAAAGGGCAAGTATTTTCACAAATATCTTATAGTCTAAACTGATTGAAGATATATGCCCATAGTTTTTGCACAAAGTATGGTCTTTATTTACCTCAGTGCAAGGAGGAAGCCATCAGTCGTTGCTGGCCCCAAAGAACCTTGTTAACGTACCCTTTCCACTAGAGATTGCACTTGTTGTTGAGCCTGCTGTTTTGCCCCTTTAGAGACTCTGTCAATAGTTCATCTATTCGCCCCCTGACTAGGTCCGTTTCAAATCCCTCTCAGCGAACTGTAATGTAATGTAATGTAATGTAATGTAAATAAATTTATTAAGCGCGGTTGCTGCCCACGGGCGTCCAAGCGCTGAGAACTGTGGCCCAACCTACAGCACCAGCTACAAAGAGAAAGTGGGATGGGGCTCAACAGAGGAATAAAAATCCAAAAAACCCTAAACTCCAAAAACCTTCCAGAACTGGCATGAGAGAGTTTAATACAACTTCATTAGGGGCGGAGATCCATTCACCACCTTGTGCGATGGGGCTGTCAGGCCTAGACTCTACAGAGGCTTGTTCCCTACGTGATGAAGTGGATCTACTGGCATAAATGGGAGCCCCCTTTACTTCGTCTCTTCGTCCTCTCATTGACAGACTCTCCCTCATAGAGGACAAACTTTTGCACATTGAAACATGTTTGGTACTACATAAATCAACCAGTAACTTGCTAGGAGGGGTCAGTCTGGTCTAGCTGGCGTGACCTCTGCTCCAGTACACATTCCCCTAGTCTCTAACGGCTTACCACCTGTACCCTCAAGCAACCCGATATTACCTATGTCTAGGGGGTTAGCTGAGCCGGTCCCCTTGAGAATTCGGGCAATGCACTCCATGGTGAAGGAGACCCTAATCTGACCTCAAATCAAGTAATTTCTTCCCAAGAGGGTGATTTAATGTTGGTTCCTAGGGGGAAAGATAAAGCTGAAAATCCGCAGAGATCTGTGCTAGGCTGGGATTTAACAATTTCTAGTCTCCCATGTATAGATCTGCCACCTGAATCAATCCAGTATGTTGTTGTCTTGGCCGGTGTCCCTGGGCTGGCCCATGATAAGGTGGAATCATATTCCGCCCTTAAAAATAAATGTTTCCACTGACTAAACCTCAACAGACCACTTCCACTACAGGAACATAGTGAAATCTTGTTTGCTTGGAGAGTTAGCTGGGTGGGCCAGTGTAAGAAGGACACCGAGGGTGATTGTATCCTGATTAACTTCAGAGATAGCCAGGTGGTTAACTACCTATGCGACTGGCAGCTAACAAGGGCAACTTCACGGATAAGGTCCCTTTCCCTAACCTACTTCTACCCCCTCATTCACTTTATCCTCTTTCAGAAAGTTGGGGTCAACGATGGGTAGGCTGGGAATGTTTGCCGCAGGCAAGAAGAAAAAACATTAGTTACGCTAATTCCAGCACTCCCTTTCCCTTTGTTCTCCCCTAAACAATAGATTTAGCACCCTAGACCAAGTTGATTGACTGACTTGTTGCAGTCAAGTCTTATGACTTGATGAGGGAGACACGACTAAAGACCAGTTACGGACCCTGAAGAGGGGTCTAATAGCTGAGGATATCTATAGGGGAGTCAATGATGATAGTGAGGGGGTTAGCACCTGCAGTCCACCTGGAAGGGCGGGGAGCTTGCAAGTTACTACTGCAACCCAGGGAGAACTTACTTGATCCCGCATGCCATAGGAATAAATATGGGTCAGGAAGAGGTGCTGTTTGATAACTTTGTGTCGAGAAGTAATGACTGGGTCCAAACAGAGAATGTTCAAGGGGAAATAGTGAGCCACTACGATTCTAGGCCTGAAACCACGGGGACCACAGAGAACTAGCGCACCCCCAATTCCAGGGCTTAGGATTATCATGGAAAATAGCTGGGCTCAAAGCAAAAATGGATATCCCTGAGTGGGGCAAATTTATCGACTCCCACGAGTTCTCCCTATTCCAAGAGACCTGGGCTTTGGAGTCGCTGCATAGGGTTGGGTTTGCCACTTATAGTAAAGCTGCCACTTAGGGGCTAAGGGGCAGGCCTTCCGGAGAGTTGAGCATCTGGGTCGCTACATATCTTGGTTGTTTAGTCAAACCTATAGACACCCACTCCCCCGATATTCTATGTGTTGTACTCTCCTTTAATTATTCCACTAAGTTGGCCATTATCAACGTATACTCATGCCCTGTTAAGTATTTGTCAGACTGCGCAGACGTTGGACTGCCTGACTGCCATTCTTTCTACGTTACCTGAGCAGATCTTCCCCATTATTGGCGGGGACTTCAACTCCCATTTTGAACGCCTAAATGGTCTATCCCACCCCATAACGAGTGACGAGGATGCCTCGTGGGGTATCCCAGCATGCAACAAATACCCCTTGAGGGGTTGGACCCCTCTAGCCCTACAACTGACCACATTAACTCTTAATCATTCCTTGAGAGGATGTAATGGCCGATTGTTTGCGGACAACCCAGGGAAACATACATTTGAAAGAAATTGCAAGGCGTCCACAATAGACTGTATTTTGGTGACACAGGGTAGTGAATTTCCTGGTTCCTGGTTCAGTGTCGTCCTGAAAGCGATCACAAGCCTTTAGTCATTACTCTGGATTGGTGTAACTTGGCAGCTGGGAACGCTGAGACTGCTCAGCCGACCCCAAATTAATTGCTATAGAGAGTAGGAGAAGAATCCGCTGGGCAACCTTCCTACAAACGCCTGAGGCAAAGGCTTCCTTGTACAAATCGATTCTACCCTTTTTGGAAAAGGCTAGTCTTATTCCAGATAGATGTAGTGATATTGATTGTCTGGAGGAGTTGGGGGCATTTCGCCAGGACTTGGTTGGAATACTGGCTGAGTATTTTTATACTTCTTCAACCAAGAAAAGGAAGGAAGAAAGTGGTAACAGTCCTTGGTACAATAGGGCATGTAAAGAAGCAAGGACAGATCTACTGATCAAATTACGTGTGGGGGGCGTCGCACCCATCAGGGAGGCCAGGGCCTTTTTTAAGAAAATTATTTTAATTGCAAAATCTGAATGGGAGATTGAGAGGTGGCAGTCTATCAAGAAAGCCCTAGATGTTATGGGCACGAGAGGGTTTTAGAACTTGGTTAAGACAGGCAACTCTGGTGGTAAGAATGCAATTGAGCCAAACTTGGGGGAGGAAGCTTGGCGATCGCACTTTGGAAAACTATATTCAAAGTCTCAAGTGGGAACTGCCGCAGTGGGGCCCCTTGCCATTGACTACATTCATGTTACATCTGCTGACATTCCTCCTTGCTCTCTGGGCGAGGTATCAGTGGCCTTGGCCAAAGTCCTGCCAAATAAGGCACCTGGATTGGACAGGGTCCCAGGAGACCTATAGAAATCTGAGCAGGTAGTTTAGGCTCCTTATTTGAGGTCCCTTTTTAATGCAATTCTCCAGGGTTTGACACCCCCCTAAACGTGGGCGGGTGCCAAGATTATTCCAATTTTTCTAAGGGTTGTCCCTTAGACCCGGCTAAAACAGGACTATTAGCCTTATTGACGTATTGCAACATTTTTTTGCACATGTTCTTCTGGGAAGACTTCAGAATTGGATTGATGACCATAACATACTGACCCCCCTCCAAGCGGGATTTAGATCAAAAACCTCAACCATAGATCAGTTGTTTAGACTTCAACTGATCTATTGGAAAACCATCATCTTGGAGGGAGGATCACCTTAACTAACATTCGTTGACCTTAAGTCGGCATTCGATTTGGTTGATCGAGACCAGTTGTGGGTACTCCTCCTAGAAATAGGGCACCTTTTCTAACAGTTACAAAATCTCCATGTAGACACTTTTGCCAAAATTAGGTTTGGGAATAGAGGGGAACTGTGATATCGCATCACGGGTCGCGAGACCCTTACTCACCCCGCCACGAACATCACCCCTCCGATGCTCTCCCTACCAGGGCCCGCAATCAGAAACCACCACAAAAGCGTCTGTGACAACGGGAACCCCGTCCCTCTCTCTGTTGCAGGATCCAACCCGGAGAGACGGCGGACTGGAAGGACCTCCCCTTGACCCCGGAAGTCCCGCCTCCCTGCCGACGGCCGGACTCAGAAAAGACGGAAGACGAGAGGCAGAAGACGTTGGAGTATCGTGGCAGGAGATTTCGACTGGAGCTGTGACGGAAGGAGAAGACCGGAGTGGAGAAATCGAGGAGTGGTCCGAAGACTGGTGGAGTCCCACGGAGGTGGCTGAAGAGCGGCCGTAACTCGGAGAAGAGTTACGGCGGAGCAGGTGAGTACCAGCTACCTTCTAAAGCACGCTAGGTGCTCTGTGTAAATAGTACGGCCCCCTGTATAATTACTCCCTCTATCTTAGACACGTCACTTGTAGCAACTAGACACCTTGTATGTAATATATAGCACCTGACACTGTATAAAAACTGTCCCCACACGAACCTTCTTGAACACCCCTTGTGCTTTACCTTTCCTTGTCCGTCCCGCCCCTTCCTCACGGTCATTTCCACTCTCTCACCCCTGGTAACGGTTACGGTACCTGATCGCTAGCCCCAGTAAGACTAACGGCTCCTTCTCTTTCTATTACTGCCCTCCGAGGAGCCTTCCTGACTTTCTACGGACTTCTACACCCAAGACCGGGAACCCACTGGACCCCCACAACATCCGGCGGAGACGGAAGAAGACTGCGCAGCCGTGTGTTGTACCATACCTTTGTTTCCTCTCTGGTTATAAGAACTGCTCAGTGTGCAATAAAAGAACACTATTATCCACTATATCCGTCCTCCTTGCATGCTTTTCCAGCCCGCCGACAGCCCACGATCACATCTGTTGTCAGAAGTGGGATTCCCTGGAGGCATGGAGGCCGTGATGAAGGGGATGGCCGAGTCCCAAGGACAATTGGGGAGGAGCGGTTCCTGAAGACCGCTGAGGACGACCGAGGCCAGCTCCACGATTTACTGAAAGGACAGGGGGACACACACGAGCAAGCCATGGGGAAATTGACCGATGTCCTGGGACATCAGAGACCCATGACTTCCCTGCCTTCCGTGGTTCTCCAGAAGTATGTGCCGGGGGAGGACCCGGACTTCTTCTTCACCAATTTCGAGCGGCTAGCACAGGCCGCCTCCTGGCCTATCGACCATTGGGGCCATTACCTGGGACCCTTGTTGACCGGCGACTTGCAAGCCGCGTCTCCTCAGGCAAACATACAGGGCGACAATCCTTATGCGGAAATCAAGAAGTGTATCCTTGAACGGCTGGGCATCGATGACGAAACGTACCGTGTAAAGTTACGCCAGGCCAAAGAAGGGCCACAAGAAACCCCCAGAGCCCTTTCGTTCAGGATCAAAGACTTGACCAATCGTTGGCTGAGACCCGATGCCTCCACCAAGGAGGAAATCCTCGAGAAAATATACCTGGAACAATTTCTGATGTCTTTGCATCCAGGCACGCAAAGATGGGTGCGGCAGCATGCCCGTCTTTCACTAGAAGCTGCAGTGGAAATCGCAAGTGCCTACAGCCGCGCACAGGAGGTGCAGCGAGGCAAAGAGGAGCACCCACATAAACCACATCCCTCCACAGGCATCCGGCCTCACCGTCCACCTGTACCGAGAAGACCGGAGCCGACCCCTCTGTTTCCCACCCCTATATTGCAGCGACCTACCAACCCCCGACCCCAATGTTACAGCTGTGGGGGTTTTGGTCATATCGCTCGGGTGTGCCCCCACAAGGAAGAGCTGATGGAGGTTGGCCTTGCCTGGAACTATGTATGCTCAATTCCCGGTGCTGCACCACCCCCATTCTGTTGTCCGGTGAACTTTGACGGACAAACACTCATGGCTCTGGCGGACACTGGGTGTCGACAGAGCGTCCTCAGACCTCAGGACTTGAAACACCCTGTTAGCCCCTCGTCTGGTATGGTCGCCATTCAATGCGTCCATGGCGATACGAAAAGATACCCAACCACCCAAGTACATGTCCAACACCCCAAGGATCCAGGAACCGCCCTCACCGTAGGACTTGTACCAGCTCTTCCGGAACAGCCCATATTGGGGAGCGACTATTCCGGCTTACCGGGGCTTCGACAGGACACTACCGATTTCCTGACCCGATGGTGGGAAGAAGCACCCTTTCCTCAGGGGCTATCCTCCTCTGCGATGGAGCCCAAACCCCATAAAACTAAAACACAAAAGAAGAAGGAAAAGAGAGAGCACGCCTGTGTGTTCCCCGTGATCCCGGACTAACACCCCTGGCAGACCGACAGGGAATTCAGGGCAGCACAGCAAGAAGATCCTGTTCTACAGTAAGCGTGGGAAAGGGCGTTAGACAACGAGGATCCCCTTACCGTAGGTCCCTACTTCTTAAAGAAACATGGGTTGTTGTACCGCAAGGGAGGGACCCAGCAAAAACCCCAACTTCTGATCCCTGGCCCCTTCCGAGATAAAGTCCTGTTCCTTGCACACAGCCACCTCCTGGGGGGTCATTTTGGTGACGAAAAAAACAGCCAAGCGATCTTAGACAAGTTTTACTGGCCCGGGGTGTACCAACATATCAAGACGTATTGTAGAGAGTGCCCTGTGTGTCAAAAACATAGCAGATATCGACCCCCTAGGGTACCCCTACAGCCCCTTCCTGTTATCAATGTCCCGTTCAGCAGAGTAGGGATGGACATTATAGGGCCTCTGTTACCCTCGCGTAGCGGCTGTCGCTACGCCCTAGTCATAGTAGACTACGCCACGCGCTTCCCTGAAGCCATACCTTTGAGTCAACCCACTCCCCAGAATATCGCTATAGCCCTCATCTCTGTGTTCTCTAGGGTGGGGTTTCCCCGGGAAATTCTAACCGATCAGGGCACTCCTTTTGTCTCGGCTCTGATGAGACAGGTATGCTCCCAACTAGGGATAAAACAGATCAGAACCTCTGCGTACCATCCGCAAACGGATGGGTTAGTCGAGAGATATAATGCCACGCTGAAACAGACACTAAAGAAATTGCTGGGATTAGAAGCAAAAAGGTGGGAGGAAATGCTCCCCTTGCCTTATTCGCCATTCGATGTACGACACAGAGCAGCACCGGTTATTCACCCTTTGAACTACTGTATGGCCGACCCCCTCGTACCCTATTAGACATGGCCCAAGAAGCCTGGGAAGGTGGAGGAGCCAAGCTCGACATCGTGATGGCCGCACGGTAGCTCGGCTCCGCCGGCCTCCCTGCCCAAAATCATCTATCCTGCCGCCCATCCTGCCCGGAAACAACAACATTTTATAGATGAAGGTCTGCTGATACTTACCACCCGTCCTGGTGGCTCCGGAGATCAGTGGGTCCGCAGCAGCGTCCTCCCAGGAAGTGCGGCCTCTGTGGAGTGGAGACCGGGGCCTTGCCTTCAGCGAGTAGCCGGCGAGACGGTGTCAGTGGCGGCCTCGGGTGGAGGATGGAGGCCGGCCGGAGGAGGCCGTTGTGCGAAAAAGGCGGAGGCAATTGAACGTGCCTGGGATTACCGTCCGGTGGTCCAGAGGTAAGGTGCGGCAAGTTGTGTGTGGGGGACGCCGTGCTGGTGGCTCCCCCCCTTGTTGCCTCGCCCGGTCATTCCGACTTCCTTCGCTCGGTGGTGGAGAGTGGCTCCGGCGGAGCGTTGGCACCGGCGGGTCCCTCTCTTTTGGTGGCCCTCATCTCTGCACCGAGGCTGCTGTTTGGATGCTTGAGGGGGATCCCGCGGGGGCCCTGCTTGTGAGCTCACCCCAGGAGTCGGTCTCGAAAAGACGGCGCAGCAATCACAAAACGGCGGCTGATGCCGCACGCTGTGGAACGCCCAGGGATGTTGATGCTGTACCTCTGTGCCGTGATGGGGCCTGCACTGGGGAGTGTGAACCCACGATTGGCGACGTCCTACGGGCGCTGAAGATTTGGCAAGTGACCTTGGCCCAGGATTCTTGTGTGCAAGACAATGGCGTGATCGCCATTGATTGCTCCCGAGCCGTCCCTCAGAGATACGGATGGGCCCGAGGTGGTTACTGTTTGTTTCCCGCACTTTGGCGGGGGCAGCGATGTCTTGGATCGTATGCGGGAAGATTTGCTTGCGATCATTGACACTGGTTTATATCACTGCCGTGAACGGCTTTTGCATTGCCTTCGGCGGAGGAGATCCCGTGGGTGGCTTCCATTGGCCGTTCAGCGGTTGCTCCATGGCCTTTTCTCACCGCTTTGTTTTATGCTCGCTATCTTTCCATACATCGAGGCGATGGCTAAGAAAGGACTGGGGTGAGCCCGGTTTTTTCACCCGGAGGACTGCTGTTCGATGCACGGAGTTGTGGACTGCCCCAAATTGAGATGGTTTGTCGAATCCTTAATATGTATGGCTACCTGAAGCCATGCCAGCTTCGTTTTGGGCTGAACTAGAATGTTTGTATGGGCGGGGGCCGTGCGTCTTGTTACATGGTATCCTCCTCCCTGGCTTTCCTTTTTTCCTTTTTCTCTGTTTTCTTTCCCTTTCCCTACATTATCTCATTCTATATTTCGGGTTCATGCTTAGGGCGACAGGCACGCTGCTGGGGGGGGTAGGCCATAGCCTTCTGCAGGGGTGCAGGGTGGGGCGGGTGGATGGGGGTCTATTAGATAGTTCTTTGTTTCTATGGCTCTTTTGTGTCCTTTTCTTGGGTCTCTGTGACTGTGCGTGATCCCCGCGGGATGAGTGCCCGGGGGGGGGGGGGAGGTTTGGGTATTCCTTTATGATATGGTACTTTCAGGTTTTGCTTATCCTGACTTAGCCGCCCCGCCCCTAAGTATGTTTGCTGTCTGGATTGTTGATCGCCATTATCGCCGTGGGGCGGGTACAGTAACGTGGAGTCCCCTTTTCCTTTCCTTTTTTCTAATATTTTTGTTTTCTTTTACTCTCCGGGTTGGGCTGTATAGTGATTGCAACTTTCTCCGTCTCATTGATGATTTGATTATCATGAGAGTGATGTTTTGCTTGTCTTTGGGCACATGAGGATGCGGGTGGACACTGACTGAAGAAGAATGGCAAGGGCATCTATGGCTTGAACGCTTTCGACTATTCTGATGACTGATCTATGGATTCCCTATTATAATGTTGTTGGTTCTGTTCCCCGTCATGTGTACCAAGACGCTTATTATACGACCGATCCTTTATTCTTTAATATAAAAATTAACCTTCTGTGATCCTCTACCGGGGGGTTACGCTCAGTTAACATTATGGACTCACAGCATTGTGTAGTATTGCGTAACCACTCCGTACTTTTTATTGCTATTGGTGCTTTCAAGTTTGTTCCGTGGCCGGCCTCTGGGTTGTAGGCCCATATTTGTATGTCACCATCTACACAAATAAAGGTTTTCAAATTTTTTTTTTTTTAAAAAGAAGCCTGCGAAGCAGAAACAGACCGCACTCGTCCCCTCCCTAAATATATGGACAACCTAAAGACCCACCTAACCGTGATAAGGGAAATTGTCCGCCAAAATCTAGAGAACGCACAAAACAAACAGAAAGGGCAATACGATAAGGGCACGAAACCACGGGCCTTTTCCGTGGGTGATCTTGTACTTTTAATGATGCCGTCCTCAGACCAGAAACTCCTAGGGCAGTGGCAGGGCCCTTATACCATCCTTCCACAGGTGACCCCTGTTAGACCTGGATCTAACACGTGATACCACACAAATATATCACGTGAATCATCTAAAGAAATGGGAAGGCCCTCGTCCTGTCCTGTCCGGCTCTTTTGCTCCTGCTCCCCTCTCCTTTTCCCCCTGTATAGACACCGAACTAACCACACAACAGTGTCTTGATATAGAGATTGTCCTCTACCCATTACGCCAGGTATTTTCGTCTTCACCCGGTCATACCACCATCACAGAACACGTCATACAAACGGTACCTGGGAGGGTGGTCCGAAAAAGACCTTATAGGGTCCCCGAAGCCCACAGGGCGGTTATACAGATGGAAGTAGAACAAATATTAAAGATGGGTATAATAGAACCTTCGGTGAGCGATTGGAACTTCCCGATTGTCCTCATACCCAAACCTGACGGGTCTGTCAGGTTCTGTATTGACTTCCGTGAAGTCAACAAGATTTCCTCCTTTGACACCTATCCGTTGCCTCGCGTCGATGAGATGGTCGAACGCATAGGGAAGGCCCAGTATATTTCCACGCTAGACCTCTGTAAGGGGTATTGACAGATACCCCTCAGAGAAGAGGACAGGAAAAAGACGGCGTTTTCCACCCCTGAAGGATTGTACCAATTCCTAGTCCTCCCTTTTGGCCTTCATGGCGCACTCGCTACATTCCAGCGAGCAATGAACCACATATTAAGGCCCCACACCCTGTATGCGAGCGCTTATCTGGACGATATCGTCATTTATAGTGATAGCTGGACACAACACCTGGAACACCTTCACAAGGTCATCACTTCCCTGGGGGCTTATGGGTTCACGATAAAGCCCGCCAAAACCACCCTAGCGGCCCAAACAGTTAAATATCTGGGATACCTCCTGGGTGAAGGTCTAATACGACCCCAGAAAAGCAAAACCGAAGCTATCCAATCCCTCCCGTTTCCCCAGACCAGAAGAGACCTTCGTGCGTTTCTGGGCCTCTTAGGCTTTTACCGGAGGTTTGTACCTAACTCTTCACAAAGGGCAGCCCCCCTCACTCACCTGTTGAAAAAATCTACTAAAACTGAAACAATCCTTCGAAACCCAACGCCATTGTTGTGGCATGCTTTTTCCGATTTGAAAAGCGCCCTCACTTCCAGTCCAGTGTTAGTGAGTCCTGATTACTCACAACCGTTCCTGCTGCAGACAGACGCTTCGGAACAGGGACTAGGGGCAGTGCTGTCTCAAAAAGACCCCCTTGGGAATGAGAAGCCCATCCTCTACCTCAGCAGGAAACTATTCCCACGAGAAAAGAACTATGCCGTGGTGGAAAAAGAAGCCCTGGCAATCAAATGGGCTGTGGAGAGCCTACGATATTACAATGAGGGTCGGGACTTTACCATATACACAGACCACGCTCCCCTAGAGTGGATGGCTCGGAACAAAGGACACAATGACCGAGTCCTCCGCTGGTTTCTGTCGCTCCAACCCTACCATTTCAGAACAGTACATCGGAAAGGTGTGGACCAGGGTAATGCGGACTACCTCTCCCGCTACCCCATGTCCCCACCCTGTACAAGAAAGACAGCTAGGGGAAGGGGATGTGATATCGCATCACGGGTCGCAAGACCCTTACTCACCCCGCCACGAACATCAGCCCTCCGATTCTCTCCCTTCCAGGGCCCGCAATCAGAAACCACCACAAAAGCGTCTGTGACAACGGGAACCCCGCCCCTCTCTCTGTTGCAGGATCCAACCCGGAGAGACAGCGGACCGGAAGGACCTCCCCTTGACCCCGGAAGTCCCGCCTCCCTGCCGACGGCCAGACACAGAAAAGACGGAAGACGAGGGGTAGAAGACGTCGGAGTATCGTGGCAGGAGATTTCGACTGGAGCTGTGACGGAAGGATAAAATTCAAGGAATGTGCCCCTAAAGAAACCCCGGTTACGACCACAGCTACCTGCTCATAAGGTCATATTGCATACCCTTACAACACGTCGAAAATATGTCTCATACCAGGCTGAGTCGTTGGAACCCCTGATTACGGCGCCAGACCTTCAATATCAGGAAAACGGGAAAAAAGAAAAGGCTGGCAAATTTTAAACATTGAAAAGCTATCTCCAAATAACCAGAGAACGATAGAGGTTCCTATCCAACCGGATCGCTACCTTAGAAAACTAAGAGTTTTTTCATCTTTAAAATCAAGCTTATGCTCCAAAAGAACGCCCAGCATCCGCCCCTCAATACAATTTATGCTGAGACCATCTATACCATAGAAAATTGTATTGCGCCCTCGACCTCTCTAATATTATCTATGTTGTGTTTATGTATATGTATATATTGTCTATGGCCCTGAGGAAGGTGACAACCACCGAAACGTACGTCGGCCCAACACCTAATGTTTTGGACACCAACTAGTTATTTCCAACTTAACTAGAGGAATTGTCCCAACACCATCTTATATAGCACACCTTAGAGTTGCCATTAATGTTAGTCTCATGTTCTGTATGAATTAGACCTTGTTGTTTATGTAGATAGGTATGTCTTTTTAAACCAATAGAAACAGTATGATTGCTTTGTAAGTATGTTTGTATGAATGTTTAGGACTAATTTTTATGAGAGGGTACGCCTTTTTTGCATATGAATGTTTAAAAAAAGAAAAAAAGTATGTAAAAGCAATGAATTCTCTTGTGAGACCAAAATGATAAGCACAGTCCTATAAATGTCCTTAAAAACACTTTTCTTAGAAAACAAAAAAGATTAATAAAATATATATGTTTTGATAATAATGTGTAGCTTACTTTCTGGCATCTTTCTGACTAATGTTTGAGATTCATTCAATGTTAAAAGTAATATAGGTCCGTACAGAGGTTCTTGCTGTTGTTTTTCTTGATTTGTCTCTCCCCCCTCTGGACCTCAAATTAATTGGGAGAACTCTTTCTTTCTAATAAGAGATTTGAAATAATAGCAGTAAAGATTAAAAGTAAAATTGTGCAGCCACCTGTGGAAACTCATATACAAAAGCCTTAGGGACCGCACCAACGGAACAGGAGGAGGAATTGCCATCGTCCACAGGAGCACTCTCAGAATCTTGACCAGCACCGACGACACCCTCAGCACCGCCGAACACCTACACTTTCAGATTCACACCCATCCCAAGACCACCCTCAGAGGAACCCTTGTCTACAGACCTCCCGGACCCCAACCACTTCGTCAGCACACACGCCCTTGCCTCCACAGACTTCATCCTCCTCGGGGTCTTGAACTTCCACCTCGAGAACAACAACGACACCAACTCTACCACTTTGAGCGACAAACTTGCCAACCTCGGACTTAGATAGCTCGTCACAACACCCACCCACATTGCTGGCCACACGCTTGACCCCATCTTCTCCGCAAACTCCCACGTCGCCTTCAGCCACACCACCGAACTCCATTGGACCGACCATCGCTGCATCCACTTCACCTTTCAGAAACCCACCACGCACCACTGCACGAAACAGATCCCTCGCAGCTGCTGGAGCAAAGTCACCGAAGACCAGCTTACCACCACCCTCGCCTGGAGCCCACCAGCCGATTCCACCGTCCTGACACTGCCGCCCGCAACATGAAACAGTGGATTGAAGATTGTGGCAACACCCTCGCCCCAATCAATAAACCCTCTAACAGACACACCAGCAAGAATGCCAGCTGGTTCACCGAGGACCTCCAGGCCTCCAAGCAATCCTGCCAAAAACTAGAAAAGAAATGGCCACGTGGCTACGTGGTCCACAAGAATGCCATCCGCAGACACCATCAGCTCATCATATCCGCCAAAAGGACCTCCTTCAAAAACCGCCTTGACAACAAAGCACACTACAGCAAAGAGCTCTTCAACATCGTGAAGGAACTCTCCAACCCCAGCTCCAACACCAACTACATCCCACCCTCACAAGACCTGTGCGACTCCCTTGCCACCTTCTTCCATCACAAGATCACAGACATCCACGGCAGCTTCATCATCTCGACCACCCCGACAGCCACTGAGAGCTCCGTCCACATGACCACCTCCAGCACTGACCCCCTGCTCTCATGGACCAACATAAATGAAGGCGACACCATCAAAATCATGAAAACCATTCACTCTGGCTCTCCATCAGACCCTTGCCCACACCACATCTTCAACAAAGCCAGCACCACCATCGCACCCCATCTCCAGAAAGCCATCAACATCTCCTTTGAGACAGCTACCTTCCCAGAAAGCTGGAAGCACGCTGAGATCAACGCCTTACTTAAGAAACCCAAGGCCGACATTAAGGACCTCGAAAACGTCCGACCCATCTCCCTGCTCCTGTTTCCGGCGAAGGTCATTGAGAAGACCGTTAACAGACAACTGACCCACTACCTTGAGGAGAACAGCATCTTGGATCCGTCCCAGTCCAGGTTCCACAGCAACCACAGCACCAAAACCGCCCTCATCGCCGCAGCCAACAACATAAGGGCCCTGCTGGACAACGGAGAGACCGCGGCCCTCATCCTCCTGGACCTATCAGCCGCCTTCAACAATGTCTGCCACTGCACCCTATGCACACGCCTCCACGACGCAGGGATCTGAGGCAAGGCTCTGGACTGGACCACCTCCTTCCTCTCCGGCAGAACCCAGAGCGTCCACCTACCCCCTTTCCGTTCCGAAGCCACCAAGATCATCTGCAGCGTACCCCAGGGCTCATCCCTCAGCCCAACATTGTTCAACCTCTACTTGGCACTGCTCACCCACGTCGTCCGACTGCATAACCTCAACATCATCTCCTACGCCGACACCCAGCTGATCCTCTCCCTCACCAGGGACCCCCTCACCACCAAAACCAACCTCCACGAAGGAATGAAAGCCATCGTTGAGTGGGTGAAGAATAGCCGACTGAAGCTAAACTTGGACAAGACGGAAGTCCTCATCCTCGGATCCACCCCCTCGGCCTGGGATGACACCTGGTGGCCGACCACACTGGGAACTGCTCCAACACCCACCGACCACGCACGCAACCTGGGGTTCATCCTCGACTCCATGCTCTCCATGACAAAGCAGGGCAACGTCTCGTCCTCCTGTTTAAACACCCTCCGCATGCTCCGCAAGATCTACAGGTGGATCCCCACCGAAACAAGAAGAACGGTCACCCAGGCACTCGTCAGCAGCAGTAAAGACTACGGAAACGCCTGCTACACAGGAGCCTCGGCCAAACTCATGAAACTACTCCAGCGCATTCGAAAACGCCTCTACTCGCCTGATCCTCGACATCCCTCACCGCAGCCACATCAGATCTCACCTGAGAGACCTGCACTCGCTCCCCATCAATAAGAGGATCACCTTCAAGCTCCTCACCCATGCACACAAGGCACTCCACAACACTCGACCCGCATACCTCAACAGATGACTCAGCTTCCACGCCCCCAACCTCCAGCTCTGCTCCGCCGACCTCGCTCTCGCCACAGTGCCCCGCATCCGACATCAGATCATTCTCCCACCTCGCCGCTAAGACCTGGAACACCCTCCCCATACTCCTACGGCAGACCCAGGACCTGCTAACCTTCAGAAGACTCCTCAAGACCTGGCTATTAGAGCTGTAGCAGTATTCCCCCCCCCCCCAGCGCCTTGAGACCTTCACGGTTAAGTAGTGCGCTTTATAAATGTATTGATTGATTGATTAGTTTGCAACTTGCAGAAGAACAAATATATTGTGTTTAGGAAAATTCCTCATAAATAGATTATATTTTTTACTGTGGCACTGAGCAGTGAGTTAAAACATAAAACGCTGTAAATAAGCACCACATTATGTGCTGTTTTAAGGAGTGAGGAGAGGAGCACTGGAGGTGGCAACTCTGTAATAACCAAAATAGTGGCTGCCAGACCTGTGAGGGAAATGCTCCTGACAGAGAAGAAGAAATGCGTCAGCTCTAGCTCACCCCGAACACTCTTCTTGATCATAAGGCAAGCAGGTGCCCTTCATGTCCACAAAGGCTTCATTCCAGGCGATGCAGCATGGACGTGGCCGTCTGGAGAATTCCCGACCCCCGGTCTGCTGCAGAGCCTCACGCAAAGGCAACCATCTTCAACGCATCAAAGTCATGCTGCCTGACTGTCTATTCTTAATAGAATTACCTTTACACCTCTTTGTGTCATCAAGGCGCTCGTCACAGCTGTGCTGTTCAGTTTGCTCTCTAAGTACATTATTCCCTACATCCCCTCACTTCAGCAATCGGAACTGCTTGTGTTTCCACATTCTGCATGAGCAGATGCGATGGTCATGCTTTCTCTATATGCCACCCCTCTTTCAGGAATTCACTTTCCTTGGAGATCCACAATATCTCTTCTCCTAGCAAAATTAATACAGCTCCTGAAGACTCATTTTCCTCTAGTTCCATATTATTTCTCTTCTTTGTTCAATATTTTTATATGCAACCATGGATTATGTAAACTTTGCATGAAATGTGAATTTTGAAGTGACTATAACAAAAGCATCATGAATCACCTCATTTAATCTCTGTTTGTTTGACCCGCATTTGTATTTTCTTAGATGCTTGCGGGGGTGTTCTTCGAGGGAAGGTGGGCCAGTTTCAGTCACCTGGTTTCCCCTTGTCCTATCAGAGTGATATGGACTGCAAGTGGGTCATTGAGACACCTGTTGGCCATCATGTCGTCCTGGATTTTCTCAAACTGGTGTTAGAGGAGGACAAGACATGCCAATACGACTATGTGCTGGTATTTGACGGGACAGAGGACAAGCTGCAAGAGCTAGGCAGGTAAAGTGTTCCTAAAACTGTCATTGTCCACAAATTCCACTGCAAGGTACTTAAAAAAACAGATCTTGGCTCAATTTCTACATTATAAAATTCACATTCTTTACCTGAGGATATCTCCACTGAAAATATTAGAAAATTATACATTCTAAATTATATTTTCTTTCATTTGATGATGTGTAGGTAACATTTGCCTCCCACAGATGTTTCTAATGTACTGAAGCCATTTTAGGAGACTGTAAACTTTTACTGCCTCCTAAAATAGCTTTGCGAATGGTTACCAATTCACAGTTTGGAAAAAGCATGTTATAGGCATCGCTTCCAAACTGAGAATTGGTATGTGATGTATCAATGTTACACGACTGAAATCCAGATGCACAACATTGAAAAGTATTACTCATAGTTGGGGTAGCAATGCATTTACAAAACCTAAAGGACTCCCCTTCAAAAATGTTCCTGTTTGTAAATCTCAAAAAAGGTTTTTTATCTAAACAATTTTTTTTAAATGCTGCCCTGTTTCCTTGAAGTAAAATGGGCTCAATTATTTAAAAAAAATGTTTTCTTTATGGAAAGGAAATCACAGACATGATGGTCTGCTGACCAAGCTAGTCACCATCCAGTGATGGTCACAAATCTAAGTGAGCCCCAATTTGTGACCTCCCTTTGTGAATGTTAATGAGGAATCCCAGATTGTGTTCCAATCTGAATCCTTTTTTTGACAACTGACCTATTCATACTTAGGTCAGTTCACATAAAATCATTCTGATTGGAAAATGTGACCAGCATTTGCACCATAAGGTATGTCCCTGTTGTCAGGCTCTGCTTTCTAGCCTCTTCGGGGCTGTGTTGCTATGCCTATAACCTCCCCTATGAACAACCTCAGAGTCTGAATCAGATAACACAGACTACAGAAGGATTTCAACCGGGGAGGGAAAGGAAGGGGACAGCAGGGAGGGAGATCTGTAACGACAAAGAACAACTCGTTTAGAAGACCCTCCCGGTTTTGTGAATCTAAACCACCCACTTCTCTCGCAGACCCCGTAACAAACAGAAAGACTTTACAGTACCACACTCGTACCTGTAAAGGAAAATACAATTGGTTGCTTCTCAAGAAGACACAACGTGAGGTGGTCCCAGGCACTCTACCCAACTGTGGAATAACCAAGCAGAGAGACACTTCATGAACACTTTAACCTATGAGGGTTGTGCTATGTAAAGGGAGGACTGACACACCTACCTAAAACAAGTAATAAACATTCCTCAATGGGTGTGCTTAATCCCTCTGAATATGTACCCCTCTTGTGTTTCCTGAGTAGGAAGAAAGGAAAAACAAATGTTGTGGTATAACATCAAATAATATAGAAGCAGAAACGGAAAGGGTCCTCTGTTCTGTTTCACATTGAAGCGTGTCTGTGGAATGTGGGTGTTCCATATCACACCCTGCACTGAGTAGCACTGTAATTACACAGCACAATGTTTCACCGAGGTCCAGCCTCGATTCCCCGGACTTGAAGCAAAGATAATTGCACACAAAGGTTCTCCTCTTTACCCCTCAGCCAAGAGGAAAAATCAATATTCAACTAGATGCCACTTTCCCAGCGTGGCTCTGACGTTCTTAACCCAGTGTCTCACAAGTTTCGCAATAGCGCCGTTGCTTCCCTCTCAGCCGAGAGGAAATCAGGAAATATAACAAGGATCCATGCCTCCAGCGTGGTTCACACTGTTACGACACAGTGTGCAGCAGGGAACAGGAATTCGCGGACCAGATCCGCGTTCTTACCGCTACTGTCTGGAAACAAACAGTCCTCCGAGCAGGATCAGGAATTATCGACAAAGCCGTGGCTGCCGGGGCTCCTTTTGATTACGTGGTGCGCACGCTCCGTGCGTCCATCACGTCACTGCCCCATAGCCTGCCGGGAAACGTAGTTATTGTTTTCCTGAGGTGCGAGGACCGCGGTATCCAGGCTGCTTGTGTCTCTCGGATGTACGAAACATGACACCTGTGGCCCTTAGTTCTTTGTTTTGCTTTCACAATGAAGTTTTAACTGCTGTAGATAAAGAAGCACAACCAAAACCATAGTTGAGTTCAAAACAACCAACGCATATACATAATAAGCAATAATATTATCAAAATATAGTCCTATCTAATTTGATCATACATACAACCCAATCAGGCCAATCAGGTTATGCATATTTATATTCTTTAAAGTAATAGACTTTATTTTATTTCTATTATAGTTAACCTGCATTTCCACTTTCTCACAGTTGGGGCACATTTTGATATCTGCTCTTACAGAATTACAGATCAAAGTTTTATTAAAATAATCTGCCCCATAGGATCCCTTCTTTTCAAATACTAAAAAAATGAAGCAAATGGCAGATTTTACTAAGGGCCTAGGATTGAATGATCGGTTTATTTATCTATGTATTCATTCAAAGTTTAATCCCCATTGTGCCAATTTCCCGGAGTCAGAGCCCAACCAACACCCATTTTCAGATACAGGACAAGCCAATAACATTTCTGACAGCCATCAGTCCACACAATGAAGCCATGTAGTATGGAACATGATTATCAATCCTACATTAGGCCCTGGTCCAACAGTACAAGGTAACGTGATCTGTTTATCATTAGAATCTTTAAAAAAATACCAGAATGCTGTAAGAATTTCAATAAAAGCCTAGTTGCATAGTTTCTTATGTATCCCTAGCTATTGAGAGTTAGGAGATATCCCAGTAGATAGATGTGTTTAAATCATCAACTCTAGTACAGAAATATCATGAAAACCTGGATATTCAGTGATTTTCATCTGTTGTAAATATTGTGAGGCCTTTTCTTGATAATATTAATAGAGATCTGGAAAGGTCCCCTCACTCTTTCTCTGAACTCTTTGGGGTCTATTTCCAAAGGTATTAATCTGTCAGTACTCCTTTACATTCTCCTATATGCCTGTGTGAATTGGCCACCAAAAATCTTCTATGGGAATAAAATGAGAACATTCATAATCAGTCAGTGCAAATGGAAAGGACTGCACCCTCTTTGCGCTTTTACTGATATGGATTTAAACATTTTGGGGCTGATTCGCAAAGGCATGTATGAGTCTGTAAAAGAGTACTATAGTACTGCCTCCCATACTGTTTTTTTAGTTCAATCTTTATTAAATTATCACATAAGTGCAAAAATGTCCTTGTAAAATGAAAAATCCAAGATTATGTGAGAGAATAGTAACATAAAAAAGCTACAAGAAAGAATACAGAGTGAAGAAAGAATGTAATATATACTGTGAGACAATTACAATACTATATTAATTATGTAGCTATGAAAATCCCATTTTATATTTTATAAAGTATATAAAAGAAAAATAAAGAAAAAAAGGAAAAAGAAATTAAAGGCCGTCTGGGAAGTCAAATTAGACAGTCCTTTCCTTATAGGTGACTTTGAAAAAGCATAGATGCACAAGACCATATCTAGCATTCAAGGAATGCTAGGATGGGTGAATGGAAAGGAGCTCCTTTCGACGAAAGGCAGTTGCATGAACCGCATCCTGAGAAAAAAGACCCTTTGGCCAGACCATAACATTTGCTTCTTTTGCTTGGTCATAAATAAAACCATAAGTAGTTCAGTGTATTCCAAAAAAAGAACATTATTCCTCTAGGGTGACCTGATGATGAAGCTGTGACAGACTTATGGCCAATGCGATGAGCTCATTATAAATTAAGATGTGTTCCCTCTTTAAGGCCAACTATCTTCAGAATTTGTATCTTAAGAAAGGCAAGCATGTCAGAACCCTCCGGCCCTTTGGAAAACCATAAATTCTGGGATTGTTGAGAATATTGCGATTTTTTAAATCTTCCATCTGCTGCTTAAGGAGCACTACCTCCCTAGACATACCATCAATCTTGGTTGACGCAACCTGTACATCACTAATCCTTTGCTTAACATCCAACACCATAGACTCAAGATTAGACCACATCTCTTCTATCACCTGAAGTGTAGCATTAGTTTCCATAACAAAAGATTGCAGGATCTTTATTTCTTCCCTAAGGTCATCTAGAGTCAAGGGTAATGGAGCCTTTGTAGGAGATCTAGGATTTTTCTTTTGTCGCTTTGTGGCAGTGGTGAAGTCTTTGCAGACAGAAGGCATGCTTCCAGATGAAGTGGTAGTCTTTTGACAAGATGATGAGTACTCCATATGAGTAATGAGAGCAAAGTCCAAAGTCACAAAAGGAGGGGCAGAAAAATGTCAAATGCCGTAAAATAGCAGAAAATAAATATAGCTGAGGAAGCCCATTGCCAAAAAGCACCATATGTTATCTAATAGGCAAGAGTTAATGCAATACAAGTTACTGCATACAGAGAGATCTGCCCAGAAAGCCCTAGATCACAGTCAGCTTATATGAAACCGGGCAAGGCAATCCTTCACGGATATTAGCAAAAATCCTTATTGAAATGTAATGCCTTGTAATAAGTATTGCAGCAGCATATGATGAGGATATTAGGCAATAAAATAGAAGGAGCAAATGTGTCAAGCCCTCAGCATTGGCATTGAAATATTGTAATAGGTCAGCAGCCCCTACACTTGACTGGCAGTGAAATTATTCAAAATATCTCACCGGCAAAGAAAAGCAGCTTTCAGGCTCAGAAGCACATTATGAAAATAACGAGTCCATACGGAGGAAATATGAGCAGCATAATGCTCTTCAATTTAGGAAATGGAGTGGGTGCTAGAAGGCGTATGGCAAGATGGCTGCACCCTAGTGAGACTCTGCCCGGCTGAGCGTCCATCCGTCAATTATCCGCCTGCAATATCTGCATCGATGACCTGACAATGGGTGCTCTGTGCTGTTGAGCCCTCCTGCTCACATTTGAGGCAGTCTGGGCTGCTGGAAGCTAGCATAAGTGCTGCATTCTTGTGGGATCAGACCTAGCGGCTTATCTATAAAATGGCGGCAGCCTCGAGGCCCTGAAGTCGTAGCCTGCCTGCTTTGCAGAGTGGTCCTGGGCGCCTGCTGACGCATGCAACATCCGCTGCTGTCCAGACACTGGCCAGCTCAGTAGGGGCCGGAGTGGTGGGCACAGATCTGTGACAAAGTGCACTGACGGAGACAGCGGCTTGCCTGGCACTGGTTGTGGTGAGTGGGGCGCAGCCTGGGTTGGTGACTGCAGAGGCAGGGACGGGTCCGGGCTCGGAGAAGAGCACTGAGCCAGTCTGTGGCCACCCCAAGTGGCAGTGCGAGGAAGGAGATACTGTCTGGAAGCATTTAGCACTCGCTGTTTCAGCCGCCACAGGCCTATGGGGGGGGGTGACATTTACGCTTTGTTAATCCTCTGTTATACCGCCCCGTGAGGCCACTGCACGATGGGGTGACCATCGGCGTGGGGGGGCTCACCCCGTCCATGCCTGGATCCATTTTGGCGCCGATACTCCCTGTGTATGCGAGTGTGGTTGGGGGGACCGTGATCTTTGGTACTGAATTGTGCTGTTTCCACGTGCTAGAGGCTTTATTCCAGTCTCCTGGGACTGTGATGCATGTGTCCTCGCTGACGTAGTGGACTGTGGTCTGCTTTCTAATTGCAGCTATTGGGCTGGTCATGCTTTGGCCTGCCTGAGTTCTGTACTGTAGTTCGTCCAGTAGACGACTGCCCATGATGAAGAGGGATGTGAAAGCTCTTGTGACTGCAGTGCTTCCCTTCTTTTGTACAGCGGTGCATGTAGCAATGGGCCCTACAGGAATCAAGCGTTTCGTGTCTAGTCTTCCTGGGGGCTGCTGACTTCGCGTGGTGCTGGGCAGCAGCTTCACTCCCCCGGTGCACCTTGCGGAGTATGTTGGGCAGTGTAACTCTAAGCTTTGGGGCCAGTGGTGTCATTTGGGTGGATTGCTGTCCGTACCCTGCACAGGCCTGCCCAGGACTGCAGCAGGCATGCCTGGAGGACTTCATTACACTCATTTCACCTTTGGGATAGGCCTGTTTATTGCTGTGGCCAAAAAGGGGAAGACTGACGAATCCCAACCTCACCTCACATTTGAGGCACGCAGATCCACCAGATCACAGCAGAAACCGGCCTCAGAGGGTGACTCTCCCCCCACACTTGAGTCAACGCTGTTGGCAATGCAGCAGAGCCTCCAATCTATCGAGGGAACGATGGCAGCCGCGAATCACCGCCTGGACCACATATCGGTGCAGCTCCAAAAGCAGAATACTCGCATGGGTGAGGTCAAGCAGCGAGTCTCTGTGATGTAAGATGGTCTGAGTGATGTTGCTGGGAAGACACTAAACATGGGAAAAAGTTCTGGCTAAGAATGAGGACTTAGAGGCCCGGTCCCAGCGCAATATATCAGAATTACGGGCCTTCCTGAATCTACGAATGTGAGCAAAATGGAATCATTCGTTGAAGATCTCATTAGGGACATTTTTGGTGCCGAAAATCAGTCTGCCATGTTCATTGTCAAGCGAGCCTGAGAAAACAGTTCTTAATCGTGCTCATCAAATTTCTTGTGTCTCCTTTTTTACTAATAGGAAATCAATTCTTCCTTATTTTTCTGTCCTTTTATAATGTATTGTGTGTGATTTTTTTAATCATATGTAATTTTAATATATTCTGATATGTTTTTCTGATTTGGACCATATTGGTCTTTTTTAAAATGTCTGTTGTATTTAATAAATCTGTGATATGTATTCAATATATTTAGGATTGTTGCATTGCCTTTTCTGATTACTACATATACACCCAGCATACTGTGACTTGTAAGTTGATTTGAGTAGGTTTACTCAATTTTATGTACCCAAAGGGAACTTCTGTTTTTTGACAATTGTCTTTCGGTGCCCATTCCCTTTGGGATCTGGGTCCCTCTCTTTTATTAGGGATGGTTCAGGTTAAACACATGGCTCTCGGACCACCCCTTGGTGGTCCTGGAGCTTCAGGTTCCCGAGTGTGAGAGACCTTCTTTTGCATGGCATCTGCAGCTGACCTCCTTGATTGACCTGGTTTTTAAATACACTATTGGGGAGGCAATCTGAAATTATTTCAGGGAGAATGAGGGTGCCTTCGAAAAGCGCCGGAGTTTTGTGGGAAGCTTTAAAAGTTACTATATCGGGGAGTTTGTATGGGTGCACAAGCCGGTGTATTGAGTGATTTTAGACGTAGAATCCATAAATTAGCTGTGGAAATATCTAAGCTGGAGCATGAGTATGAGAAGAACCCTTCCTCAGCGGTGTTATCCGCGATGCGAGGTCTTGCGACGGAGCATAATGAAACAGTGGACCAGGAGCTGGTGCACAGATCTGGACAATGTATTTCTCGTTATTAGGGTGAGGGGGCAGGTCTAGCTGCTCTCTGGCACAAAAGCTAGTGGCTCCACAAAGACAGGATAATATCACAGAGCTGCTAGATGATGAAGTGGCGGCGCACTACACTACACCCGAGATTAGCGAGGCAGTAATCAGCTTCCATACCAGACCCTACGAAAACAGAGCCACGGTGCAGACGGCGGATATACATTCCTACCTCAACAACATTGCCCTTGGATGGCTGTCGCTGGAACAGAGGGAATATCTTATGCAGACTTTTCTTGTAGAGGATGTGAAACTCGCCATTATGTCACTCCCCATGTGCAAAGCCACTGGCCTTGACAGGCTCCCAGGCGAGTTTTATAAGGCTTTTATAGACAACCTGCCCCCCAGGCTCCTAGCGGCATATGCAGAGGCATATGAAATCGGGCGCCACTCACCCACCTTAAAGGAGGCCCTATTGGTGATGCTTTTGAAGCCTGACAAGGCTGCAAATCGGTGCGAGTATGATACATTTGAGAGATTCTCAGGCCTAGGGATTAATTGGGCAAAATCTACTGTGCTCCTGTTGACAGCTGGCTATCGGGATTTTGAGCTGGACTCAGAAACCTGTGAAATACTAGGGGATATGGTTGCGTAGAGCCCCTGATCAGGTAATTTCTATGAACTATGGCCGAGTTGTTGCATGGATCACTGACCAGGCGGAACTGTGGGCCTGGTTGCCTCTATTGCTCGCTGACAGGATTGAGGTGTTAAAAATGGCTATACCACCCAAACTTCTCTAATTGTTTGTGAATATTCCCATTCAGCTGAACATCGCGCTGTTCAAGACGCTCCAGTCGGCCTTGCTATCATTTGTATGGGGGGGGTAAGAAGCCCAGATGCAGTTGTGGTGCTCTTGTGCAGGCGTTTGACAAGTGAGATTTTGAGGCTCCTGACCTGCGGCTGTACTACCTGTGCACACCCCGGTTGCAGTTCGCGCATTATTATTTTTTCCCGCAGCGGTTTCAGGCCCAAACAGCCGTTTAGTCAGACGCAGTGCTCCCGCTTGTGGCGGCGACACTCTCCGGGGGAGGGGGAGGCCCCAGGACAGAAATCAATCATGTGCAATGCACCGCCTGGGCCTGGCCGACCATTGCGAAATGGGCACAGCTGGATTACCTCTACGCCCCGTCGTTACTGATAGCTGCGCACCCTGATATTTTGGCGGCACAGGAGCAACCGGCTTTGCTGGCGCTGGCGGCTTCTGGGATTAAACTGATGGAGGACCTGTACAAACAGGGCCAGTTCCGCTCACAGGGGGGTCAGGATTGCAGCTTGATGTTTGGGTTCACATGCGTGAGAGTGCGGCAAACAGTTAGAGCCATCTACCCTAACTATCCGTCGGAACCAAAAACACTGCTGCCACTGCAGAAGGTGCTGGTAGGGACCGAGCGAAGGGGCCTGATTACTATGCTGTATAATGTGTCACTGCGAGAGAGAGAGACAGTTGAACATCCTTAATATCTCAAATGGAATGCTGCGCTGGGCTCCACATTATCGCTAGAGCAATTGAAATTTTGCTGTACGTTAACAGGGCACCTGACGGTGAATTGTAATCTCTGCCTAATCCACTTTAAATACTAACACCAGTTATACCATACCCCACTGCATTTGCGTAGGTTTGGGTTACGTGACTCTGCTTGTTGTTTGAGGTGCAGGCAGGCTGATGACGATTTTCTGCACCTGGCATGGCAATGCACAGGGATTTTAGCATTCTGGACCAGGGTGATGAGGGTGCTCTCGGAAGTAGTGTTGGTACGTGTGCAGTGTAAACCGGAGGTATGCCTGTTGGGTTGTGTGCAGAGTCTTAAGCCTTGCAATCATCGAATTGTCGCTGTCTTGAACAAAACGAGCTGTAGCACAATGTTGGGGTGCTACCGCCACTCCCACTGTAAAGAAATGGATCAGCGACTTAGTCTACTGTAAAGACCAGCTGGGGGCATTTGCGGAGGAGCTTCTCGAGGCCTCGCGACCCAAAGACTTCTGGGCCCCACTAACTCTGTATTTGCTGAACCACCCGAATTTGGAGTAATTTTTCTTTCCTTACACTGTCTGTATGCCTTACCAGGAAATGCCGGAATTGGGACACCCTGAATGAATCATCACATATGTGTGTTTATTATGATTAGGATTCAACATCTGAATGCTGTATCATTATTTACAAAGTGCTGGGGGGGGAGAAGCTTCTCTGTTTGTTTTGTGGGTTTGTTCTTTGTTCTATATTTCAGATTGGATGTGATAACAGGGAAAAAAATATGCTTGTATCATTATACACTATAAAAAAATGACAGGGGCTGTGCATGACGGAACCTATGCTATCTACTAGAGTCTCGAGACCAACATGGCGCGTATTTCAAGTTCTCTGAGGCGAAGGCAGACAGACGGCCGCAAGACGGGTGGGTCTCCTGTCGGTCTTTACTGGGGGTCATTCATGCCCCATTGTTATTGAGGACGGACGGCCGTTATATTGGTTTGTCATCATTATTATTCTGACCAGGGGTTATATATGCCCTATTAATACGAAGGATTACTGGCCGAACTGTATTTATTAATTATTTGGATCACCTGAGGTCGAATGGGATCTTCTGTTTTAAGCAGCTTGTTGAACTCGAACCATAATACTCTTCTGGTCTATGTTTGAACGCATAAGCACGTGTGCCAAGACTCTGGGCCACTAGAACAGCTTCTGATCCTTGAGAAATAATGTTCTTCATTTATTTGTATAAAGACTGCTTAAAAGGTGCGTGTCACAGGACTCTGGGCCACTAGAACCGCCTCTGAACTTTGAGAAAAACTTCCTTGCTTATCTGAATAAAAGATTGCTTAATAGAACAAGGCCTGAAAACGTTTGGAATACCTGGTTTAGGACCTTTTTCTGGAACCACAAGAGATTACCGAGCCCTGATGAAGTTCCAATGGAACGAAACGCGTTGGCTGAGGTTTTTAAAGATTGAAAAGAAAAAAGGACTTAATTTTGGATAAATTGGAAGCTCTTTGAATTTTGTTACTTGGTGCACAGTCACCTTCTTAACCCCTTTAAAGCTGATGACGAGCTCATGATGAGCTGAGCTCGTCATGAACCGCTGGATTATTCAAAGTTCAGCGCACAGCGGGAAAATGCGCCGCACCGATAGTGTTAAAAAAAAACACTATGAAAGCATTGTTTGTCCCAGTTATGGGGCTCTTTGTGCTATTATTGCAAACTATCAATAAAAAAATACAAAAAAAAAATTGCAAATAGCAGCCACAACCACCGAATATGAGGGCATGAATTGTGGCTTTAATAAAAGCCAAAAAAGAATAATACCTTTGTCCCTCGCACTTGTGTATTTTGTCTAGTCACAGCATGCCTGTGAAGAGGTGAGACTGCTGCTCTGGGCATAAGAAGTTTCTGTTGCAACATGGAGCTTCACAAGTCTGCAGTCATCTTGGGGGTGGATTGGCCACGCCCCCTAAGACTACCAATTTAATTAGGCTGATTGTCCTTATGTATTTTTTCTCATGACTTTAACTGTCTCTCTAACTTAACTGCCTGTGTTTTGTAATTCAAATCTCATTACAGTTCAATATCCTCTGAAATAATATATTTTTTAGTTGTGCAAATATTTAGCATGTCAACAATAATTGCTGTACATAGGAAAAGAACCACAGTGCATAGGGTTATAGACAGTTTGAGTGGTACTGTTAAGCTGTGGCTTATCCTTTTTGTTGTAATAATCTCTTTATTGTTTTCAACAATATCCCTAACAATATACATAAAAAATATCAAAAGACACAACAAAATCATGAAGACATTCAGTTCATAATCCGATAACATAGACACTCTTTACTGTGATATTTTGTAATAAAAATAGGAGTCCTAACAGTTCTAAAATGCATTATAAGTGAATAAAAGCATGAGACAAGGCAATCATCTTTCAAGTGGAGTTCTACTTCAGAATACCCCGTCTGAAGGTACTTACAGGAGCCCAACTAAGCTTGTCTCAGTGTAAACCATGCAGACTGGATATAACTGGCTACAGAAGAATATATTATAGAATCATCAGTTACGTAGCAATATTTTAAAGCATCATCAAAAGATATTCTAAAATAAGATATAAATAATGGAGTGAGCCATCTACAGCAGACAATTGCCATTTTTGTGCAAAATAGTATAAAGTGCAATATCTCTCTTGACCCCAAAAAATCCCAGTTGAAAAAAATCATTAATCAAATACAATCTGTTCTATTTCATCAGATACATTTTGATAGGGAGGCTATCAAGTCTGACCCACATACACAAGGTGTGTTGTGCCTGGGGGTATTGCTGGTCAAGATATTGCCAAAAACGAGTGGTTAGCTTGATGGGGAGATAATTGTCAGAAAAAAAGCCTTATGTATGACAAACTTATTTTTTAAGCTTTTGTGAGCAGAACTCTTCTCTAACTAACTTAATTGTGTCAGACCTAATGATGATAGGATCACTCCATGGATGCCCAAGTCATAGAGACACGAGGGTGCTTCTGACAGATGATGCCCAGCAGTTGCTACCATCTGCCGCCCCAAAAGCTAGGATCTCCAACATTGTCTTTAAATATGATGCCTCAAAGCCAATCAGTCAGAGCCAATAGAACAATGAGCTGCAATTTAATATTGTCAGAAATAGGTTTCATCACCAAGTTCCAGGTAGATCGGTGGTAAACTGGTACCAGGGCCTAGCTTCAGTATGTATTTGCAGATCTTTTGTTATAAAGTGGCACCAGAGCTCAACCCCATAGACAGCTGTGGCAACAGCTTTTTGCCTGTGCATCTGTGGGATTGTGTAGAGAGGTTGGCTACCAATCTTAATTTTGAATCACAGGACAGCATTATTGGGTTGTTTGAATACAATTTTGTCAATGGGGCTCATTTGGATGTCGGTCGGTAAAGCGTCCAACCAACATCGCAGTAAAAGTGGTACCTCCCGACTAGAAGTCGGCTGTTCCACTCCCGGTATTCCAATGCGACCGCCAGCACGTCAGTTGCAAATATGATTTTTCCAATTGCTGTTTGTGCCACGGCTTTGAAAAAGGGCAGCAGCACAAGCTGCAATTGCATATTTTACACATCCATGCTTAGCACTTCAGGCACCACGTGGTGAATTCAATTGCAACTTGTGCTCGAATTCGGCTCCTGGAATTTATGGAAAATTGGGAATGTACATACCGTTTGGAGCCTTTGAACCTTTTACATATTATTTTCAATTCATTGCGCTTATGACGCATTTTAGTTTCATTGTAATAATCATGTCTAACTATAACATAGTATTACATTTCTAAATTATCAACGTATAAAATCATTTTGTAATATAAAACAATTTTGTTGTTTGCATAGATTATCATTAATACATTTATGAAGATTATTCTGTGGAAGTTTAAAAGAAATCGGAATCATTGTGAGCATGCAGCACCACTCCTCAGTAGTGAATATTTTCATGTATGCCAAACATGAAGTTTAAACCAAGACTCCTAAAATACACAAAATGGTATCTAAATTCCATTACTTTCATTAATTCTTCACACACAAATATTTGAAAGAGCTTACAGGCCCATGCCTCAAGCAAAATTGTCCTCGTTAAATTAGCAAATCGGTAAAATAGGCCGTTAGCGAGCGCCAAAGAACATATTCCAATGCATCAACCCCAATAGCGAAAAAACAAAAGAATCGCTAAAACAAAACCAGTAAATTAACGAATCGCAAAATAAACAATCGGAAATAGCGAAAACAATTGCGCTTGCCAATAGCGATTAGCAAACAAAGAATCGCAAATGAATGCATCAAAATTTGCTAATACCGAAAATCATCAAAATCTCTATTTAGCATGAGCAGAATAAGGGGAATCTCAACCAAGAGGTAAAGTTGCTGAAACACAATTAAAAAAAAGTAACGTTTTTCACAGGTGTAATGAATCAGAAACCCTTCAAAAAATGGCACTGGAGACCCCGTATTGTTTTCAAAATGGCAGCCCTCTACATGCTTGCAGGGCTACGTGCTTGCAGGGAGGATGAGAATAAATGCAGCAGCACAGCGCAGGAGGAGGATCCAGGAGAGGGTATTCATAGTGCGCATTACATTGCTGGGCCAAAATGAGGATGAAGTATATTACAAGTACCATCTGAATCGTGCCACGATAATGCGCCTAATTGCTGACGTGGAACTACTACTGCAGCACCAGACCCGTAGGACCAATGTCATTCCTGGGCATGTCCAGGTCCTATGCAGCCTGCACCTACTGGAGTCTAGAAGTTTCCAGGGGGTCGTAGCAGTAGCCGGAGGCGTCTCACAAATCTCACTTTCACGCTTCTTCTGTAAATTCATTGATGCCATGCTGACAATGATACATACCCATATTACCGTCCCAACAGCAGTTGAACCAGACCAAACAGAACTTGTACCAGGTAGCCCAATTCCCCCATGTCATAGGATGCATTGACTGCACACATGTCCCCATCTGTTCCCCCTCAGCCAACGAGTACATCTTCCGTAACAGGAAGTCCTATCACTCGATCAACGTGCGGGTCGTGTGCAATGCCAAGCACATAATTACGGACATAGTGGCACAATTTCCAGGGAGCACACACGACTCATATATATTTCAACACAATGGCATCCACAGGCGTCTGCTCAACAGTGAATCTGGAGAGGGACCCTACTTAGTACATACATATACCTAGTCATTACATCAAGAGCACATATGTATTTGCATTACTGCTGCTAAGCCTTTTCATCCCCCCTGTAGGTGACAGCGCATACGCCTTGCGGGCATATATCCTCACCCCCTACCTCAACCCAGCAACACCACATGAGCAACGCTACAACGCAGCACACATTAGCACCAGAAATGTGGTTGAGAGAACATTTGGGATCCGGAAAGGTCGCTTCAGGATCTAACATAAGACTGGTGGTGCACTGCAATATAACCCCGAGACCTGCTGCAGGATTGTAGCAGTATGTGCCATGCTGCACAACATTGCAACTAGAAGGGGGAATACCCATTGAGATGTTGAGGTGAACGGAAATGACAACGATCGGAATGACCAACAACCCGCACATCACTGACAGTCACACGTGCCAAACACAGCAGAAGGTCAGAGGAGGCAGACATACATCACACAAAATCACTTCAGAGCCAGTTTAGAATGAGCCTTCACAAAATATTGTTAAGTGCAAATGTTTAATTCACATGAGCACTTGTCAAAGTAAATATTCATATTTAGGAAACATGACGTGATTGAATCCTATGTGAAACGAAATCTATCCTTTAACAGCACAGGAGTGCAATCACAATATTTCAGTGGCCCATGGTTACACCACCATGGACAAATAGGCGGAACTGCATGTTTAGCGCCTCTTGTCGCGTACCCCCAGCCTCCTGACGCATGGCTCCTCAACAGCACCACGATGTGTGCCTGTGGCTGTTGAGCTGCGGAACTGTGCCTCCTGCTATTGGTCTCCGGCACGGACACGCTACTCAGGCTCGATACCGCCTCACTGCCCTCCTCCCCTCCTAAGTTGCTAGCACTGAATGTCCCAGACTGTAGATGTTCCACAGCAGTGGTCACCTGGCCTAAGGCCTTCGCTACATCCCCGCAGTAATGTCCTAGATCTATCTGCATTGACACGGAGCGGCTTGACAAGACAGTAGTGCTGTTGCAGAGCTTGGTGATGGCCCTAGTAGATGCAGAAGAACGAAGCAAGCTCTGCTGATGCCCTCTCCGTGCACTGTGTTGTCGTGCTAGGATGGTACGTGTGAGCTCCTGTAGGGTCTTGTTGATTTCTTGATTTCCCTCTGCTACAACTGTGGTTAGGTGACGCACAGTGTCTGTCATCGTGCTCATGTGTTTGGCCAGTTTTGGGTTATTGAGGTTCATTGTGCACATATGTCTCCCCTGCAGGTGCTGAACACGCAGCATCTGGGACTCTACCCCACCATAGACATTTGGAGCCTGTTCGGATCCCGCCGCAATCCTGCCCATGGACGTGCGCCGCTGTCTGACTCCGCCACGTGCTGGTGTTGGAGCTGGCGGAGTAACACGTGTCTGGCAGGGAACTCTTGTGGTGTAGTGTAGTTCCTATATTCCCAATAGGCTCTGCGCATTGGAATAATGTACACTATAGATTTGACATAGGACTGAGGTCAGTATGTCTCTATTGAGTATACTAAACTTAATTGTGTGTGTGCCAGCTAACTCAGAGGTCACTAGAAACTTTCTTGAATAAACAAGAAGGGTTTAGTTTCTGACAACCGCATAAACATTACAACTTTGTTTCCCCTAGAATCGAAACATATCTTCAGTGTCGTGGAAACAATAGATAACTAGTTCACTCAGCCAATCGTGCATGCTTTGTTTCTACAGAGTTGCATAGAAATAGAGAGACGGGCGGTTCAATAAAAGGGGTTTATTGAACAGTCTTATTTCTCATGCAAGAGATATGAACTGCTACAATCGTTAGACTGATTGCAAAGTATAATGCGTACACTGGAGATGGAATCTCGGCAGGAGGATGACCGCTTCTGGTCAGTGCGTTAGCTGGAGAGTTGGCTTCCTTCGGCACTTGCTCTAGCGAGCTGCGTAGTGCAAGTAGGTAGTCGAACTGCACCGAACCACACTGTGCCTGCTATAGCAAGTGAATGTATATTTATACCTTGAAGGTGTTTAGGAATGTCAGTATTGACGTAAAAGTCGGGCATATGAACGTCATGGATGAACCCCTAAGGAATAGTTGTTCATGCATAATAATGAGTTTATTGGATAAATCAATATCCAGGCTAGGGGAAGTCCCTTCAGCTTAAGAGTTTTGTTTTCCAAGAAATCGTTGTGACGTAGATAAACGGATGGAAGTAGCGATATCTGTATTTGGGTAGCATGGGCTATGCCTAAATAAGGACATGAATCGGGAAAATCATTCCTAATCTAAATCGACAAACAACACCCACTCCACTTTCTTATGTACGGCATTACTAAATTCTCAACATGTTTAAACATATCTAAAACAGATCTACACATGAAAGGTGAAAACCCCTCCAAAAGACATAAAAATGCATTAGAACTGGTTGTAAGAGAAAATATATTGGGAGACACCCTTTATATATAAAAAGGGAATGGGTTGATAATCAACAAGAAATACGTATGGGTCCCTTTTCCTTGTTTGAACAAACCAGGTCAAGTTATGACCGGCAGTCTACTCTTTCTGCTTTTTTTATTCTAATAGCCAGTGTAATCAGATTGGAGTCCAAAACAAAGTAACATATTTACAAATTATATATAATAAAACTCCAGTTATTTCTTTAGGGTGAACAGAGCAAAGTTAACAAAGGAATAATTTGTTACATTCAATTTATTATTTCACAAGATCTGATCTTTTCATCGTTATTACATTAAAAACTTATACAATTTATTAAAACGTTACAATACATAATATATGGAACAATTAAAAAAAGAACAAAAATGTCGACGCAGTATTTCGGTAAAAACGTGGGTCACCTTCTTTAGGACAATAGGTTCTTTATTAAAAACAATCTAAATCAAAAAAATGTAATAAAATATGCATTAAAATACATTCCTGCGAAAGCATTGATGTTCCCCCAACAATCAGTACTTGCTCATATCTATTCTCTGTGTATATAGCACATATGTCTAATTATTTTGGATTCATATATTCACATTTACTCCTTATTGTAGTCACCATTATACTCAATGGACATTCAGATTTCTAAATTGTTCAGGACCAAGCATCTCTTCATATGCATAGTGCATAAGTAGATAAACAAACAGACAAACACTTTTGCGTATTACAACATCTCTTTGACTATTTGTTATTTTGTGGACTCACTATTCCTGACTGGCTTGGTTTCAAAGCACTTGTCTATTACTAATTTGAATTATAAATTTATAAAAGAAATTGCTCCTTTACTTACATTTTTGTAAAAAAGTTTTTCTGCCTTACCTAATTGGCTCGGTTTTAAGGTTTCACAAAACTAGGATTTTTCTGCCTCTAGTTTACTGCAAAATTTGAGAGAGAGAGAGAAAGAAATACATATGCAGTCCCTTTCTCATTATGTTTGTATTATTAGGTCCAGCTTGTGACCCTTTTCTCTACTTCATTGTCCATATGATTACCTTAAGGAAGAGAAAGCTTAGGTTCAATTTTTACCTCTTGGTAGTGATTCTCCATATTCAATGGGTATCTCTCTTTCTGCCCACTGTTGGGATACAATTTTTAAATCATGTACTCTTATCATGCCCTTCCTTGCTTAATTTTAATAACAACTTGTTTCATCATATTTCGATGGAATCCTACCGGATTCTGGGTCTGATGTGGTTCAATTCCCCTTGGAAGTTATCTAGGGTCTGAGTTGGATGATCATCCGCCCTTTTGTAACTTGTTTTGCTATAGAAATATAAGGGTCCTATTTAGTTCCCTATTCCCATTTACAGTTACAATTACAAAATACATTGCTATGTAATTTTCTTGTTGTTACCTTGGCCTATTCTGTAGTTGGCAAAAGGCTTACTGGAAATAGACATTCAATTCCTGTGTGAATTATCTACATCAGGTTCCAATGCTTCTCTTGGATAATGGTATGCCCACGGTTATCTAGAGAAAAAAACCCAGATAACAACTTCAGAAATTATTTGGAAGGACCCCACTGAAATTTCCTTATATAATAAGGAAAGCTAACATAACTAACAGCATACCTTCAGGGCTGTTGTCCACGTCCGTCCTATGCTCTTCTCTAACTGCAACTGGGACTCCTTCTCATTTTGACTTGCTTTTTATATGTTTGCTAATTATTTATTTGGCTCTTAATTAAAACTAATTGGGTCATTTCTCTTAAGAGAGACCAATTTTTCGTGCTCTCAGTGGCAGCCATCTTGCAACGGGTCTCACTGGTACTTATATTCTTTTATAATATGTTTCTATTATTCTCTCTAAGGTCCGTTACTATGAATTACTGAGGGATACTTCCTAAGTCTATTTATAGATTGTATTAACTGCATCTAATTATTTTATTTGTCGTCTTCAATTTTTCTATATTAGTTTCAGAACGGCGTAAAAATTATTTTGACAAAGATCAGAATCTGTCAGTTTTTGACAAAGATCAAAATAAGTGCTATGTGCACAGAGAGTAGATATGAGCAAGTACTGATTGTTGGGGGAACATCAATGCTTTTGAAGGAATGTATTTTAATACATATTTTAGAACTGGTTGTACACATAAAAGATGCATTGGTGCTGTACGCACCAATGCAGTGGAGAAGTGTGGCTCACTGGTTAGAGCAGGCAGACCCGGAAGCAGAGGTCAGACCCGGGACCAGGGTTCGATCCCCGACGCGGCAGGGTGTTGAGCTCAAATGTCCACGGACTCGATAATTCTCGCTTCGGTGCCTGACCTAATCATGGGTTCACACTCTGCAACTCTGGGCATTAAGCTTGCTTAATCTCCACAACGGCCCCCCGCGGCGGGTTGCCTAGCTTTCACCTTGGGGATGCCCTGTAGGGGCTATCTCACAGGGAAAAACCAGGACGGGTTCCCAAGGCAAGCGCAGAGATACCCCTTCGGAGGTCGATTCTGGCGCTATATAAGAAATACAATAAATACAATAATTCTCAGCATATATTTTAATTTGAATGCTAAATGAATGAATCACGAAAACAAACATTTATGAAATGGCTCGTAAATACAGAAAAAAATGCCGAAACCATTTAATGTCATATGACATAAAACTGTATGTATGTGGACAAGGTCAGATATATTGTCTCTGGAAGTATTCAAAGAATTCTTGTTCTCTATGAATAGTTCTACTTTAAGCAGATTACTTAGTGCCAAAAAATGAAAAATACGAATTTGGAAAAAATAAATTAATCATAGGAAAAAAGTTCATTGTTTTCAGAAAATGAAGGTCAAATTCAAAGTCTCTCAGAACACTGTGTGCCAATTTCAAAAGTCAGTGTTAGCGCTTGGAGAAAACATGAAGGGCCAGATGTAGGTAATTCCGATTTACCGACTCTTAAATACCGACTCATACCGAATCGGTATTTAAGAGTCGGTAAATTGGAAGGAGGCAGATGTAGATACAAAATTACCAATTCTGTAAGAGTCGGTATTTACCGATTCTGTAAATACCGAATCTGTATTTCCCATTGATTCCTATGGGCCTTGAAGCCCATAGGAATCAATGTGAAATACAGATTTGGTATTTACAGAATCGGTAAATACCGAATCCTGGCAGGGGGAATGGGGTGTCACTTTGACACCCTGTAGCACCCCAAATGCAGGCTTGTGTGCCATGTGGCACACATACCTGCCCTTAGGGCATGTCTGTGTGTCACATGGCATAGGTGTACATGCACAGATGTGCATGTACACTGGAATTCGGTATTTTACCACCCAATATGATTGGGTGGTAAAATAAGGAATTCTAAGGGCCTGTGGCAATGCAGACTGTGCCACCTACATATGGATTTACAGAATCGGTATATTTACCGATTCGGTAAAATACCGAAGTGGTAAATTTACAGCATCGGTAAATATACCGATTCTGTAAATTCTGACCCACCTACATCTCAAAAGCCAAATACCGGTCGGTAACGGCCGAAATTGGCCGTTACCAACCGGTATTTGGCTACCTACATCTGGCCTGAAATCTTCTAAGTCTGTCAAAAAATCATCTATCATTATAGGTGACAGGTGGATTACCTCGTTTAGAAGACTAAACCCTCATAGATGTGACGCATCGCGTCGCATTAGCAATGTTCGAATTCGATGTTACCAGCGTACCTAAAGTTTCCTCTCGTACCTCAGCATCAGCATTTTGTGTCTGTGAGAGCTCAATGAATGCCGTCATCAGAATTGGTAGCCGCTGGGGACAACACTGCGCATAGGCCGTTGTCGGGTCCAGCAAAGTATCAACATCCGTTGGCATGACTGATGGGAGTGTTAGACAGATGTCTAGCACAAATTCTTCTCCGCATAGCAGGCAGCGTAGAACAGGTAAGATGCAATCTTGACAGATTGGTCTGAATGACAGACACCATGTGGTATTTAATTCTCGTAGACGAGTTAATCCCACATTTTGGACGATGCGGTCACAACACTTCATCTCCGATAGAGCTCTCTCTATGTTGCTTGGAGTTGCGCTTGTGATTTGGTTTGCCATATCGTAGCAGTAGGAGCAAAAATAGTATCCCTGCAACGAGTCCCAAAAGAAGAGGCAGTCTGCCAAACACAGAGTGCACGAAGTTTGGAAATATTCCTAGGACTGCTTGAAAAGGTGCTAACAGTCCGGAACATACGTTCTAAAATAGATGTGCAATACCGCTCTTATCAGACATGTTTAAGATACGACTTAACATTTTTGAGAAATGTATAGGGCAGTTTGTAGTTAAGAGGGCATGTATCTCGGCAGAAGTCCTTGCGACTTGCAGATCATAGGTCTCTTTGGCCGAGGTCAGTGGCACAGTTTATTGCAAAAGAATGGCTTTTATTCTGCTTAGAGTATCAATTTGTTCAGTGAAGGCCCTAAAGGCGACTCCCTGTTTGTCTTGGTTTTAGGAAACAATACTTGCATACAGCAAGGGACCCTGGCTGACACAGTCACTAGATATAGTATACCAGGCAACATGCCACAGCAGCTGTGATTGTTCAACATGAGGTAACTCCCATTTGAAAGTTGTCCAAATATTGGATCGATCATTGCAGCCGGTGAACCTTGCAGGTGGCAGGATAGGTTGTTAGAGGGATCACCGCAGGCCCTGTGTAGGTTTTTACCCTGACAAAGGAGAGAACCGCTTAGTGTGTTTTCACAGTTTTTCCTGCTAATAAACACTTCATATCCCCCCCTCCAACATGTGTGTGTGTATGATAATTCCCAGGATGTCTTGATGTATTCTTTACCCAACATTTCATATGTGCCTGTTGGTATGTGTTTTAGGCAATACTGAAAATGGAAAATTGTTACAGGCAGAGGGATTGTTCCATGTTTTTCTGCTACCGTAAATGGCAATCTTTCCAGTTTTTCAATGTTCAGCACCATATAGTCTGCTCCTCTCTGTGCCAGTTTGATATGTTTATCAGTGAGATTGAATTCTGAAAACAGTGATGTGGTATTGATTAAACACCAAGGCACATAGCCTGAATGAAGGTTTTGGAACGTCCAGCCTAATAGCATGATAGAACGTAATTGCGACTGACCATGTTGCAACATGACCAAGTCCTGTTCCATGATGTCTGTGTCAAAAGACACTATGCTGTCCGATTAATATATTCTGGATGACAGAGTTGTTAACCCACTGTCAACTACAGAGGGAGTTTTCTCTAAATTAATATGATAAATTTCTCGTATTCTTTCTGCAAACTCTGCTTGCTTAATCTTCCATGCTTCATTATAAGCAGCATAGATACTGGCATATATAAAATGTTTATGGCACGGTTTTCTCGGTCCTAGCAAGAATTTCCTAAGATTAGTGCCATCTTTCAGTAAAGATAAGTGTTGCTTTACATCCTTAAGTATAGATCTATGTAGCCAATCAAGGCAGAGCGTCCCTACACTGTATGTTGTTACTATTCCTGGATGCTGTCTCTGAACGTATCTTGGGTCTGGCCTAGTGAATGTGAAACCCTGTATTTTGTTCAGGAATCTATCTTGACAGTTGTTTATGTCTGTGGGCCAGATAAACCATGTATTCCAATCTGGATCTGTTCTGTTGTGAAGCAAAATAGTATGTACGTCGACCTCCCCCTCTGATGTGCTATTACTATCAGGTGTAGGTGTAGGTATGGACCGATTGTTCATGTCTTTAATCTTGGCTAACCCAAGGCAAGACGTCTGTTGGACAGTGTCATTCAAAAACATAATTTGCTCAAGGATGACGCAGGCACTAAATAAAGCTTCTGCCCCCTGAACCTGCCAATCTTTTGTACCCCAGACAGTTTTTGTTTCAATGTTGTCTTTCCAAAAGTCGAAATCTAGTTTAGACAGTTGGGCATAAAAGGCTGCAGAATAAATCTGTTTTGTATTGGTCAACATACTTTTCATTCCTGTTTTGTTTACATTTCTAAAGTAAAATGATTCTGGATTTGGTACATTGAACCCTAAAAACTATGGGAATTTCAAAGCAAATGTTTTTGAGCTACCCTTTGGTGGAGTAGGACAATGTTCCCTTTGGTTACACATTAACATATTTCTAGGATTTGCAGATTTGTGCAAGAAAAGATGGCCATAATGATTAAAGAATACATGTGTTCATAGTCTGATGAACCCTCTAAATATTCATGATTGGTGAACACTGCAGAGAGTTTTAGGTCTGTCATCATATTATTAACAGTCTCAAAGTCCCAATCATCAGAAAAGATACTAGATGAAACAAATTCACTTAATGAAATCTTGAATAAGTGTGGAATCTTTAACAGCTCCGACGGGCCAAAAATGTCATATTCCCAAGCTATACCACCAGGTATAGGAACGGCTGTGATGTTCACTGATGACAAGTCTCTTTCTTCATGATGGGATGATTTGTGTGGCTTGAGGAGTGAGTTGACGTTCTTACTTGCTGTGTCCATTTTGACATATCTTCCATTTATCAGCATACCCAGAGTTAATAGCAGAGTTAACCAAAGTAGAAGAAAAAATGCTCCAGCACAATCCAAAGTTCAATCCATGGTGAAGCCAGATAAGTCTTTTCCAGGTGATAAAAAAAGTCAGTTGCTTGTTCTTTGAAAGTTCTTTTTACTGGCATAGTTTCAGGTTCGCTGGGATCCTCAGAAAACGTATTAAAGTTAATGAAATAGCCAGAGGCAGTTGTCAATTTTTGGAATTGCATCAGGATTCGTTGAAATTGCTGGAACCACTTGATCACTTGTTACTTCATTGTAGACAGGTGTTTCTTGACGAACTGTTCTTTGGGTTTCAAGAGATACAAGTTCCATAGCTTTGTTGCATAGTCCTTCTTTTCGCACTGCAGATTCTTGAAAGGTGTTGAGTCTCTCAGTTTGAACCTCTTGGTTTGTAGCAAGAGCTGGGCGTCTGCTACTTGGTCGGAGTCCACTTGACCGACTGTTTAGTATCGGCCACATAGCGTGGTTTTATCATGTCGATGGACACAACCTGTTCTCCTTTTTACCAGTAAGGGGCGGCAGTAATACTGTTCTTGATCCGTGGATTGCTAGGACAGGTACTGGTTGTCTTTAAGCAGGCCCAAATTCCTTCTTGTCCGGGATCTTTTCTCTGACTAGATCCCCAAGCTTTGGGATCCAGACAGGTCTTGCTGAGACGGTTGGTTTTTCTTCAGTGGCGGTTGGCTACAGGGTCACATTGCTTTGTTTCGTTCTTAGTTCATTTAAGTCCTGTAAAACAGCCAAACGGTCTTTGATATCAAAATCTTTTTGGTCCACCACTGATGTCTGCCAATCAAGATCCGCAACCAGCTTTCTTGCCCAAAAAGGACCTCATATGGAGTGATACCTCGTAGAGAACTTCTTGGAAAGTTGGTAAGACTACGTTGGACACTTATTAGATGTTTAACCCACCCGTCACCCAACCCTAATACCCTAGCTGTTATAGATTGCTTTATGTCCCGGTTTTTTCTCTCCACAACCCAATTTCCTTCATGATGGAATGGACTAGAATACCGCAATGCAACGCCCAAATTGGCCATGGCCTCCTTGTAAGCTTGTGAGCTAAATGCAGAACCCTGGTCAGAATGTAGCGTGCCGACTGCGTATATGCTGATAAAGGCTCGCAAATCTTTTATAACAGTTCGAGTGTCAGCCGAGTGCTGAGGCCACATCCAAAGGAACCTTGACCACGAATCCACTGTGAACATGATATATTTATAGTTACCATTCCTTTGTAAGGGACCGCAGTGGTCCAGGTAAACACACGCTAATTGTTTATCTGAAATTAACAGGGACGTCTGCGCAGGACGTTTCACAGTAGAGACTTTCATCTTCTGGCACATTTCACATTCCAAAACATAGTTTCTGGTCTGTTTCCTAATGCGTGGCCACCAGTATCTCTGTTTGAATAATGACACTGTGGCGGAAACACCTGCATGAGCAGAGGCAAGCCCTTCATGTGCTGCTAGGATTAGACCTAATCTATGTTCCATGTTTGGAATTACCCAATCCCTCACTCCAGGGATTCGAGCAAACAGAACATTGTTTGCATCAGTTATATATGAGTATTTGATTGGAAACCCTTTCGGTAATATTTTACCACTGTCTTTGCTTGAAGCATTGACAGCTAGCATTATTTTGCTGTCTATTTTCGTTTTTGAACGAGAGATTGCAGCTACGGAAGCCGTTTGCACAGCTGCCTCGCGGCTTCATCAGCCAATGAATTCCCTTCAACGTGAACGCCATCACGTTGATGACTCAGCGTATGTATCATGCGAGTGTTTTGTAGTACTTCTCGTAATTTTGCATCTTTGAAACCATTTTGAAGCCAGTTTTGCAAGTATTCATTGAAAGAATGAACACAATAATATGAATCGCACACTATGAGTGTGCAAAATTCGCGATCCGTGTTTTCAAGTGCCATCTTGAATGCTTGTAGTTCAGCTCGCTGAGCTATACAATCTCCTAAGGATTGAGTTTTTGTGACCATTGGTCTAAGTTTGCCATCGCGCCAACGACCTTTAACGATCGCGCACGCCGCACTATAGGCTTGTTTACCCCCATAGCGGGTTGTGTTGATCCATCAATATTAATTATACATTCATACTGGCCAAGAGGCAGAGGACATTCTTGTTCGTATTGTAGAAATGATGTGCTTTCAAATATGGATCAAAAACGTATTCAACAGCTGTTGCAGTAAGAGGATTAACCCATTGTATCCATCTCGGATGTAAAGCTTTAGCATTAGGAATACTTGCTTTTGTCACTGCCTCTAAGACAGGTACATGAGTTACAACCATAATGTGTTTCCCCTGTGCTAGGGCTCTTTCTTTTGCTACAGCGGTTTAAACACCTGTCTGAATTTTTTCTGTAGAAGTGAATTTCATTTCTGCTTGTGTGTGCAAATGTGATTTGTATGTGATTAGTACCTTTTCACCTTCGTTAAAAGTTAAGTAGGTGAATCCGCATTGACCCGGAATGATTCTGATCACTAAGTTGCGTATGTTTACACGTGTTTTCAAATGTTCAGTTGCTAACATGTCTGTTTGCAAGGAACGCAAAATTTCTGTGTGTTTTTGTGTCCAATTTACCGTTTCAAAATCAGGTTTTATTAATTCGTAGAGAGGTTTAACCCTTTCTAGGTAGTTTAGAATGTATGTTCTTCCAAAATTTAGGAAACCTAGAAACAACTGTAAGTTTTTCAGCATTTTTGGAGGTTGGAGCAGCACACATTTCTCTAGAAAGTTTGCTGCCAGGCTTTTTCCTTCACTTGAGTTCATATCCTAAAAAGAGGACATTTAAATGGGCAATTCTAGATTTATTTTAATTGAATTTGTAACCCTCAGAGGTGTATCCAAGTATAATAGTATTCATCCTATTCAAGTGCCTATCCAAGTCATCATCTGTCAGATAGAAGTCATCCACATATGACAATGCTTCATCATCATAAGTTTGTAGTAACTTTGTTACCCGTGCTGGAAATAACCCAGGACTATTCTTGAAAACTTGAGGGAGATGACAGAAGTGACTCTGTGTACCCATAATTGAGAAAGCAGTCAAATACCAACTTTCTTGTGCAATATTTTGACAAAAGAAACCATTAGAAATATCTAATGGGGTGTTAATTGTTTACGCACAATGTTATTCATTAATGCCGTACTGTGTGCATTTTGCACTGCAAATGTTTTGCAACAAGAGTTTAGATTTCTGTAATCCAATACTAGACGATATGTATTGTCTGGTTTGGATACAGGAAACAAAGGATTGTTCATTGACGAAGTGCATGTTTCAATCACCCCTTGGTATTTAAGTTGATCTAAGATCTCCCTGACCTGCTTTTTAGCTTCTTGGTTAACTGGGTACTGCCTTTGTGCAGTTGGTTGATTTTTTTAGTTGGATTTTATAGGGAGGCGAGTCCTCATCCCATCCGACATGATTTTTATATAATGAAGGAGCTTGGGCTACTGCCCATTTCCTGGCATAAGTATATTTTAAATGAATTGGAATATGATTAGAGAAGGCTGGCATAATGATGTCTTCGCCATGCGGGCACTCCCTGACAAATGTAGGTGGTCAGTTTTTTTTCAGCCAGAAGTATGTCATAGTCCTTAGAAAGCCTCTCTCAAAAGAATGCTCTCACTTTTCTTGGTATGTCTCCTTCCATCCTGAGTGTTATTTCATATAACCTATGTGGAGAGCTAACCCTGGTATCTGCTGTTTCAACTTCATTCATGTCCACTGTCTCCAGAAGACCCTTTAGGTTCTGGCGAGCTATTGTGATTTCTGCTGCGCTGTCAAACATTGTCTGAGTATGTATGTATCAATAAGGACTAGCTAAGGTTGAGAGAAGTAGGAGACTCAGAGCAGTACGTCAAATAAGGAGAAACAATGTTTTCCTTACAAAGCCCTCACCCACCGACCTAGTCGGTGGCATGCTTCATCATCGGGCCCACTGCAATGGCACCGAATGTGCCCCGGGTGTGCTTCAACGCCAGGTGACTGCGGAGCTGGTATGTTGCTGAGTGTGCCGTGAGTTGGGTGAGAAGGGTGAAGTTTAAAAGCTATACAGCTGGTCCCAGTACCCGAGGGTAAAATATTTTAATGAACTGGGCCTCTGTTAGCGTATAAAAGGCAAGTAGACGTTAATTGGAGTGCTAATTATGACCTCCAGCGTCTAGTGTGGTAAAATATGGCGATGTCGGGGGCTGAGGAGGCGTTCACCCAGGTTTCCGCGAGGAAGGCGACGTCTGGTGCTGTTGTGTCTAGGAGGTTCCAGAGTTCGACAGCGTGCCTGTGGACGGAGCGGGTGTTGAGCAGGATGCACTTGAGGTGATTCTTGCTGGTGGTAGGCTTGGCGGGTGTTGGTCCGGGGCGGATGCAGGTGAGTTTGCACTCTTGGCATGTGAAGGGTGCGTGGGTGCGTTTCGGGGTGGCCAGGTAGCAGGCGGGGTTTTGGCCAGTGTTGAGTGCGCGGAGGGTGGCGGCGTCGTAGGTTTGTCGGGTACGTTGGCATCAGCGAGATCCAAGGTTCCTGGCGCTGGGGGCGGTCCAGGCGCGGATGGGCGCAGACGGGCTTGGCTTTGGCGCGCAATCGGCGTGCCCCCTGCGCGTGCGCGCGGCTCCGCCATAAATGCCGCAATGGGAGGGGGGAGGGAGGGAGGAGCAGCTGGGAGGGGGGAGCGGGGTGGCGAATAGGAGGGGGAGAGGGTACACAAGAGAAAAGAGGGCGGGCCGCGGGGGAGCAGCGGCAGGGAGCGGGGAAAAACAGCGGGAACCAGGCGGCAGACAAGCACAAAATCGGCAAAGTACAGGTGGACAACGGTCACACAAAAAGGCACAGAGCAGAATAGAACACAACCAAGAGGCACCTAAGCCCTGGGGGCAGCGGCGAACAAGCGGCAACAGCAGGGGGAACCGGCGCACTCAGGAGAAGCCACGCGGCGGGAGGAGCGACCGGCTCTGACAAGGTCAGGTCAGGTCACCTGTATAGTTGAAAGCTGCGTCGGCTGGATTAGCCGCAGCTCCACCAGTTTCGGTGTTGTTATTCGACATTGTTTAATGAAAACTGCAGAGCAAGTTTCAAGGGAACAAAGATAAGGTGCACAATATTTTGGAACACTGTATCCTTCAACATTGAACAAACCAAAAACTAATGCATAGGATTTCTCGTCCTACTCAGCTATGGCGGATATTATCCCTTTCACCCACTTCAGAAGTCTATTGGAGTATTACGGGAAAAGGGGTCTCTTAGGAAAGCACGACTGAGTTACTTTAGTATCTAGCTTTAAATTAGTGCCTTACCAAACCGATGGGCGCCATGTAGCGTAGTTCCTATATTCCCAATAGGCTCTGCGCATTGGAATAATATACACTATAGATTTGACATAGGACTGAGGTCAGTATGTCTCTATTGAGTATACTAAACTTAATTGTGTGTGTGCCAGCTAACTCAGAGGCCACCAGAAACGTTCTCGAATAAACAAGAAGGGATTGGATTCTGACAACCGCATAAACATGACAATTTTGTTTCCCCTAGAATCTAAACATATCTTCAGTGTTGTGTAAACAATAGATAACTAGTTTACTCAGTCAATCGTGCATGCTTCGTTTCTACAGAGTTGCATAGAAATAGAGAGACAGGCGTTTCAATAAAGGGGTTTATGGAACAGTCTTATTTTTCATGCAAGAGTTATGAACTGCTACAATCGTTAGACAGATTGCAAAGTATAATGCGTACAGCGAGAACAGTAATATAAAATAATACTGTAATAACATTGTCTGTTGCTATGACATGTAAAAATACATACATAAATTACACAGGCTAAAATACTCAAATGGTGCTTCTAAAATATGCCTACTCCAATGTACCTAACCTAGGTCAAGTACCAGGGAAGAAGTAGGTGTTTGTCTTTTAGCATAGGTTTAGTTCTGCCAAGAATTGCCAAAGATTTCTCTAGGTTCTAATCTGCTCCATTCCTTAAAATGAGAGAGGTTGGTATCTCTTTCACGGGACTCGATTTTCCAACACCCGCAAGGGGAGTCAGAAACACTGGAGCTGGATTCTCGGCAGGAGGATGACAGCTTCTGGTCAGTGCGTCAGCTGCGGAGTTGGCTTCCTTCGGCACTTGCTGTAGCGAGCTGCGTTGGGCAAGTAGGTAGCCGAACTGCACCAAACCACACCATACTTTGCTAAAGCAGGTGAAGGTATATTTATACCTTGAAGGTGTTTAGGAATGCCAGTATTGACGTAAAAGCCGGGCATATGAACGTCATGGATGAACCCCTAAGGAATAGTTGTTCATGCATAATAATGAGTTCAATATCTAGGCTAGGGGAAAGTCCCTTCAGGTTAAAAGTCTTGTTTTCCAAGAAATTGTTGTGACGTAGATGAACAGATGGAAGTAGCCATGCCTGTATTTGTGTAGCATAGGCTATGCCTAAATAAGGACTGGATGTCTATGCCTATATAAGGCCAATGCGAATTGTACCTATATAAGGACATGAATCAAGAAATTCATTCCGATCTAAATCGACATACAACAGTGGGTGCTGGGCTCGGCTCTGTTTCCATTACCTGCAGGGCGGGGACATGTGCCCTGCTTCTTGGTGGTGTTGGTGGCGTGGATTGATGGTCCTGCGGAGTCTCTCCATCTGTCTCTGCCGGTGTCTTCGAAATGATGAGGTGCTCGCTGTCATCTGAGTCCACCAGAGGTGCATCTGTGTGTGAAACAGTGCATTGTTATATCATTTTGTTACTCTATCTGTTTATCATTTAGCCTACTTTTCATATTATAAATAACATATTTAGACACACTGTTGGACCTGTACTCCTGGTCTAATTTCTTGCGCATTGGTGATTATACATGCACACTTGGCTAACATGACTACAACTCCCATGATGCAATTTGTATGTGAGGGTATATGTGTAATGCACTTCTTCTTGCACACTGTGATTAGCCTGAGAGGCTAATAGCATGGGTATACAATACGCAGTGTATTAGCGAAGGCATGCATCTTACCTTGTTGTATGGTTGCTGCGCCGGAAGTGTTCCTTTGGTTGACTCCCGCAACTTCCTCTGGCTCAATAGTCCCCTCAACGAGGTCCTCCAGGGCTGTGTTGGTGGGTACTCTGAATGGCGCCCCTCCAGTGCCGGCTGCTTCCTTCACCCTTTCTGCAATACGCTCCTACGCACATTTCCTACGGTCATACAACCTCTCCTTCAGGTCATCATTGCTGCGGTGCTTGACTCCCACAGCATTTACCCTCTCCTTAATGGACAGCCATATCTTGCGCTTCTCAGCTTCTGGCACCTTGAGGGACAACTTTCCAAAAAGTTTATCATGGTTGCTGCTCACCCCCTCTATCAAGTGTTTCAGTTCCCTATCAAAGAACTTTCTCTTCTCTCTTCCTGGGCGTGGCACATGTATGTGCAGGTTTGGTGTCCATCCTGGATAGGTCTAGTGTAGCTGGGTTGTGAGGATGAAGTCTCTCAGGTCAGCTTCTGTGCTCTGCCTCCTCCTCTGAGCTCCTCAGGGCACTGAATGAAGCACGGGCTGGTTGACTTCCTGGTTGTGATGTCATCAGCCTGCTTCCGAAGCGACCCGTTTTTTGTGAATTCGCTATTACTGAAATTGTTAATGCCGAGTTCAGTAATAGCTAATTTTTAATTTAAGGAATCGCTATTGTGTAATCATTTTTTTTGCGATTTTTACCAAATTGCTAACATTTCCTGAATCTGTACATGCATCCCCAAAAATTAATCCTTATTTGCGACTCCTTATTTATCGCTAAGGACTCGCTTTACCGATTTTTGATGCATGTGCACCTTAGTAAGTACATCACTATAATAGGGGCGTCATCACATTCACATTTCTTATTCCATGTTAAACGAATACACCACTGCAATTTAGTAAAACTTGAACCTATGTTATTAATACGAGCATTTCCGTCTAGTCTACACTCTTCTGCATGCTTTTACGACACAGTAACTAAGTCTTTATATGATCTGTTGTTCAAGATTCTTTAACTCATGTTAAAGCACAAATTGTGCACGTTTGTCATTTTCTCTCCAAAAAGGGTAAAAATTAGTTTTATGAGTCAACTAAGGGATTTAGCAGTTTTCTGCTTCATCAATCCCGCACTTGATGGGGAAACAAGCCATTAAAATAGTTTCTTCTGATGTCACAAATTACAATTCTGCCATCTTCATCAATTTTAATCTAGAGTTTTTCATAGCCTTTACTTTGTCGTGGTTCCAACATTGTCTATCTTTCAATTCTACTTCAGCTCTTTTACTTTTGATCTCTGTTTCTTTCTTAATTTTCAAACATTCATAAACCTTAACAATGAAAACCAAGGTTAATATACAAAATGCAATTGTCAAAATGGGCTTCAAGATTTCTCCCAACAGTCCACTTCCTAGATTTGCAAACCATCTACCTATTTAATAAAATCCTTTCCCAATTGTTTCCCAAGCACCATCAGCTTTTACATTTTTCAAATATTTTCCAAGATGCGTGATGTTCTGAATGTAACCTTTCAAATCTTTACTTTTTCCTGAAATATACATGCAAAAATATTGCACCATTAGCATTGGACAGACCCCACCTTCCTTTGCAAGAAGGATGTCCAAAGCAAGATGATTTTGAAGAACCATAGATCTCATAGCAATCATTTCGGCATCTATTGTTTAAAATTCTCCAACAGTATCAGTAAACGGCTTAGCTGCTACAGTACACCGTTTTTGGATTTTGTGAGAATTCAGTATCACCCCAACAGATGGTATCAGGGTTCCAAAATGCCATCTACTATCTCTTCTGCACTTTCACCTCTCTTGTGTCTCCTGTGAAAGGCTCTGTTGGTTTCATCAGATTGATACACTTGATAAATGTTTGAAAAAACTATTTCCATATAACAGGATTCATACCATTTTTCAGGCAGTCTGTAATAGGCATTTTTCCCAAAAATATAATAATCCCCAATGAATACAGGATCAACACCTCACAGAAACAGCCTCCAATTTTTCAGAACTTGATATATATGGTCACATTCACTAGAACCAACATAATTAGTATCAGCCTCAGTCCTACACTTTAATAGACATAGCTTCGCTCTATGTTGCCAATATAAAGCAATAGCGGCTTGCGTTCCCATGTTTTTTTAGATTTGGTTTCCTAAGTGCCCAAGATGGTACCCTAGAATGATTTGCAGCTTTAGCCATGATCTCTCTGTGTCTACCTTCTATTGATTCTACGACTTCCTTTTCTACATTATGCAAAAGGCATGTTAGATAGTGTTGGTTTGCAAGCTGTGTCTGGAACTTGTGTAGGCTTAAATAATTCTCCGGTCATTTCAGCTGTTTACGTGTCAGACACAGGATTAAAATACTTTCTCACAGGCATTTCAGAAAAGATTAGATCAAAGTTAGAATAATATTTCTGAAATTGTCCTTTGCCATACAATGAGCTTGTCAATAAGCAACATGAAATACCATACGTTACAGGCCGATGATGGTAGGTCACCCCCTCAGAAAATGATGTAGGCAATTGTAAACGACATAAAAATCCCTAGCCTCCATGGTATCTACATACTCACAGAGTATTTTTGTAAATACATTTTTTTTTTTTTAATTTTTGGAAAACCTTTATTGTGCAGTAATAAAAGAACAAATACGGGCCCACAACCCATTGGCCGGCCTCGGACACATTTAAAGCACATAAGCAAGCAATATGGCGACACAGTAACACATAAGTACAATTGGCAAGTATTCAAGAGTAACACTGTAGGTCATCACGGTACTGTGCCCCAGGAGTAATGAAGGTTAGTTTTATATTTTTTGGCAACTATGAAAGTAGACATTTTAGTTTTACATAAACAATAAGCAAAGAAACGGAATCCGAGTTGACTTGTCGTGATCGTAGCAACTATTTTAACCATAGAATCAAAATACTCAATATTCAAGTCTCTTCCGGCAGCATGGCGGCTCAAAAACTGTGCAAAAGGAGTCACACACCCAGCATCATCACAATATCCACCGCCACCCACCCCGAACCCGCCTCAGTCACGGACCCAAGTTGGAATAAAGAATAAAATAATAACAGAGAAGAAAAATAAGGCACCATAGAAACCGAAAACAGAACTAAAATCCCATCCCCCAACCCACCACCCTACACGCATGCAGAGGCTACGGCCTACCCCCCCCCCCCCCCCCCCCAGCAGTGTGTCTGTCGCCCAATAAACCCGAAATATAGAATAAGAAAGAAAGTGGAGAAAAGAAAGAATAAGTATAACACCTTAGATATAGGGAATAAGAAAAGAAGCTCTAATCTATAATTCCCAATAAAGCGCAAAAGTGGGGAGGAGCCCACCTCATATCAGGTCACCCGGACACCCCAGCCGTATATTGTCGTCCACCCCATATGCAATAACAGAATCAAATCACAGCAAGTTCAAAATGAGAGGGCGAGATATCCCACAGGTCACAGCACGCGTAGAGAGAGCGTCACATATCAAGTCACCAGACGCCACTCAAGCACAGTAGGTAGAGGAAGGTCTCCTAGCCCTGACCAGAACGTATGCGTCTCCCCGAAGATGGCCACCAAGGAGGACCCGCCCCGGACAGAACAAAGGGGTAAGATGGCCGCCCTCGGTAATGTTAAGACTCCCACATACAAGATGGAGAGTACCAAATGTCCAAAAGAGCGGTGCCCTCATGAGTCCCAGATGTTGTATGGCACTAAGGAGCAGGAGCGCAGCTTGCAGGTCGTAGGCAGTCAGTAGATCCAGTCGCTGCGCCGGCGGCACCATGAGCAGGGACACTGAAGCTGCAAGCGAAGTCGAAAGATCAGGCAAAAATGGCAACACTGTAGCTTTACTGGCGGAGGCGGATAACGAGCCGCAAACATCGTCACTGGCCGATAATTGCTCCGTCGTGCGCCCGTGCAGCAACAATGTATCTCGGCCCTGGCACAGCGTGGGCCGAGGAGAGCAGTGCGGGGGATAGGTAGACACCACACACCTCAAGTCGATTGCGGCTCTATCCAGCCGGTCACACAGCGCCGCAGTGCTCATACGCCATTCTGCTCTCAAATCAGCGAGTGCGGCAAGGACAGAGGCATAAGAATAAACAGGCTGAAGATCGCTCACTTCTACCAGCCGAGACGCCTCACGATGAACAACTCTGCGCTCGGGTCCGGGAAGGGCAACACAGCCAGGCTTCGGGGCATAACCCACCATCGCTCCGTAGGAGCCGGACGCCATGTTAGGTCCACCAAGGGGCTCAATCGTACGAGCAGGCGAAGTACACTGTGGAAATCCGGGGACCAACCCCCGAAATAGTCAGGGCCCGCTGACACTGGGCGATATCAAGTAAATTTCCCTCCCCGTGCGACACTAAACAGGGGCAATCACATTTGAGAAGCACTGTAGCCAAATCGCCTCCGAGCGCAAGTAAGGGAAGCGGAGCGGCTCACCGTAGTGTCACACGGGGGAGATGTAGCAGGAGCAACCTCCAAACAGTCGACGTCTTAGATCCACCAAGAGCCATGCAGATTTTATCCCCAGCAAGCTGCTGGGCACTAGACGCCCGTTCCGTTCCAGATCGGCCAGCCCACAGAGCTCCAGCCGTCCCCGACGGCGCACCACGACTCGGGTCCGGTTCCAGGGCTGGACAAAGCTGACAGCTCCGCCCGACAGTATCACCGGTTTGCAGGCAGGCAGGGACCCCGGAGAAACACCCTCGGCAACAGCGCGCTACCGTCTACCTCCCGCAGTAGCGGTATGCAGGAGAAGGGACAGGATAGTGCTGCGGGGAACAAAGGCTCGGGGAGCCGGGAGACTACACGTCCGTCTCCGCGGCCATCTTGGCTCCTCCCGCCGTAAATACATTTGTTGAAAAGTCACCAATAGACTGATCTCCGTGAAATGCCTTATCATCTGAAATGCTTAGTTCATTTTGATTCGCTAAATCATTTTTAGGCACAGAACTAGGCTCAGACTTGCTCATATAAATATGATGGGGCAAATTCTAACTATAAAAATACTACAAGCAAAATAGAGAATATAGCAAGCCTACATGCACATATCTCTACATGCACATATCCTTTTGTGTTTTGATGATATTTTGTTAGGACCCATTTCCTCTCTGGAATCAGACCCCATGACCTTTTATAAACTTACATTAGATGTTAATAGTGTTACCAGCACAAGTAAGTTTCAGGAGCTCATTCTCTGTACAGCTTCAGCTATGTTGCTCTACAGCACAGCTCATGCTCTCCTTTATAGTCTAATAAAAGCAGGCTCTTATCTATTGCACAGTTCTTGTAATTGAATTTTTTTTTCCCGAACAAATTGACTTTGTTCTTTTATTGGCAAATTGATTTCACTGCATTTCAATGGGAGCACAGAGTTTTCTGACAGTGGCACATGAAAGCTCTGATTGCTGTAGCAAAAGGTGTGAAATGTTTCTTTGCCAGTCGTTCAGTGCCAGATAATTCCATTTAGGTGCAGCGTATCTTTGAATTGGTATTCAGTCTCTTTTGGACCTCCTCACTCATGGTCCCTCCCCATTACTGTTACTTTGCTCTGACTTACTAGAGTCTTCCACAATTGTATGTGGCACTCATCTTTCTGTAAAAATGTGACTCAATCTGTCTTGTCTTCTGGGCCAACAGTCTCTGGGTGCTACTCGCATTTCAGGTGCCCTGTTCTCTTCAGTGAGATCAAATTTACACCTAGTCTGCTCTTCCTCTTGTGACCCCCTCAGTGCCTATAAGACCTGACTCTCTCGGAACTCCCTCGGAACCAGTGCACAGAGTCCCAGTAGCTGGAGCCCTCTCAACAGTTTGGCTAACCTGAGACGGCTGTCTCTCTGTAACCACGGCACATCCAATACAGGAACTGTATCGTCAAGAGGACATGGGACTGTCCGAGTAGTGACGGTGTGCACCCAATTTGGAAGACAACCACACTTAGCAGCAGTTGTGGTTACCAATATCACCTGGGATGCCAATGAGGCTCCAAAGAGGACTTGCGCACATGTTTTTTCAATAGGACCCAGTCAGGTTGACTAAGGTTGTAGCGCTGCTCTTGTTGAGGCAAAGTAGCAGCTTCCCCAACCTGCTGAGGCACAGAATGCACCACATCAGGCAGTCCTTTACAGTAATCGAGCACCAAATCATCTGTTATATTAAAGAAAGCATTGGCTGAAACTACAGACTGTCTCTTAGCCCTCCCCATAATGATTTCATGAGGAGAAAGTCTTGTTCTTCTGTATGTGCACTTCTCAAACTCATCAACAAAAGAGGTAATGCATCAGGCTATCTTAGAGAAGTCGAAGCACACACTTTTGCAAATCTGGATTTTGGTGTTCCATTAATTTGCTCCACAGTTTCAGAGGCTTCTGGACAATAAGCACAATGGAGCTTCTGATCAATTTGTAATGCTGCACATAACATCTTTAAGACCTCATTATTAAAATGTGTCCCTCGGTCTGAGTGAGACTGTCATTTCGTCTTGTTGAGTAGGCTTCCAACCACCTCAAAAACACACAATCACAAGAATGTATTTCAAGTCATTACAGAAAGGCATTTCAACAAAATTGAGCTGGTTTTGCTTAAATGGGCCATCTGATCGCCCTACATGACTCATGCCAACAGGTGTTCTTTTTTCTACATTTCGTTGTTGGCATACTATGCAACGATGACACAAAGCTTCTGTCACAGATCTGAACCTTGGGCTGAACCATGTCTGATAAAAGAAACGCTTCATAACACCCCTCAGGACATGTGCAGGACCATGATAGTATTGCGCCATAGAAGGCAGCAAGCTATCTGGCAATACAGGTCTCCCATCAGTGTATAGCCTCACCTCATCTTCTTGTCTATTAGTGCATTCTACTCAGACCCTTCCTTGTTTTTAAGTTTCTGGTACCTCCTCCTGTAATGCCTTCACTTCCTCCCAAGTCTATAAAGTGGATAACAATAATTTGAAATTTGTGACATTAGTGTTCTCTCTCTCAGAGAATCCCCATTGAAAACATAAGAATTTAGAGCGCAATAACGCTCAGTCTCATCTGCAAAGCGGTTTCCGGCTGTGATATAATCATTGCCCTGCCGAGGGGCTGCACACTTCACAACTGCAATTTGAGCAGGCAATTGTAATGATAACAAAAGTTTTCTTACACTATCTTCATTCCGTATAGGAGACCCTGACAAGGCAATGAACCCTCGCTGCGACCACAATTGCCCGAAATCATGTATAATGCCAAATCCAAAAACCTCTGGGAATACGGTGTTTCTTAATTCTAGATGCGGCTCACCTCTGGTTTGCATGGGAAATAACCCTGCGCTTTCTGTCTTCTACTTAGCCAATTTAAAGACAACATCCTCATCATTTATGTGAAACTCAATTCCCCTTGGTGTGCAATAGATTGAGATATCAATTTGCACACCAATTGCCGTCCTTGACACACAGCAAATTTACGCAAATCCTCAAAAGAACCCTATTTTCACAGGTTCTGTAACTGGGTTTGACATTTGTTCGTTTGCGACTCCTACTACTTGGATTCTTTCTCCATAGAGGGATAGGTTTGGAAATTACGCTGTTTTTACAGTGGAACAGGTAGCACAAGTGTCAATACGATATGAGATAGGAGTCTCATTCACCTTGCCTTCCATCTAGGGACCACTCCGGTCTACCTCTCAAGATGCACCAAGCATGCATTCCTCACCCCCTCTCACGCACCATCATAGTGACAGGTCTGAGTTTGTGTCATCTGGTTGGATCAAAAAATATTGTTGGGACACATTCTGATTTGTATTAGATGCTGCATCTGTATAAAATTCTGTATTTGAATTGTATTTCTGACCCTGACAATTCATTAGAGGCATTGGGACTTGGGGTACATTTTGATTTCTTTGTCTGTGAACCTGTTGTGTCTTTATCATGCCATCTCCCTGTGATTGTGCGTTACCAGCATTCTGAATCTGCCTCCCATTTCCTTGATTAATGCAAATTGAATCAACATTTGCGCTTCTAATGCCCCAACTTGCCACAAACGTAACATGGATTTATCCTTTTCGACTCATCAATTGAAACAACTCATCCCTAACCTTGAGGCTGCATACCGTGCTGTTGTCCTCCCCTTACCCCTTGCATCCACTGGGGTTGCTGAAAACCTTCCTGCACAATAAACATGGGATCAACAATTGTCCCACCCTGGCCTTTCTGAACCACTTTCATCTGAGCAGTCATTAGCTTCTCCTTAAGTTGCCTATGTTTCGAGTAAATTTCATCTCCACAGTATTTCGCATAATGGAGTATTTTGACAATGGGTTTACTTTGCCAACAAATTAAATGTCCCATATCTTTTTCGGACTCATTCGCCATCCTACTATACAGCTTAAATGCCTCCAAAAGCCTTTCATAATCAGCATGAAATGTTTCTTTCAGCTCCTGTGTCGTCCCATATCTTTTTCAGACTCATTCTCCATCCTACTGTACAGCTTTAATGCCTGCAAAAACCTTTCATAATCAGCATGAAATGTTTCTTTCAGCGCCTGTGTCCTCCTGTGTCGTCCTTTAAAGATATGGGACATTATATTTATCGGTTTGTATACAGACTGAGACCCTAGATTAGCAGAATGATTCATTAACATTTAATTTGCTGGCAAAGTAACCCCATTGACAAAATACTCCGTTATGCGAAATACTGTGGAGATTAAATGTACTCGAAACATAAGAAACTTAAGGAGAAGCTAATGACTGCTCAGATGAAAGTGGTTCTGGAATCAGCTGCCACCAAACACCAGTCTCCCCAAATGCCAGTTACACTGGGTGGCAGATTATTGGAAGATTCATTCCCTTTGGGTCCAGCCCCTGGCCAACACAGCCTGTTGCTATGTTGGGGGATGTCCAAAAAACATCAAACAATTCCGGTCGACTAGCATATTGCCGAGACCACTGTGATTAAACACAAATAGCATGCTGTAAAATGACAAAGAGGGAAAGGGTGGTATAGGCGTCCTTTTCATGTGTGGACCAAACCTCTCACTGGAGCCAAACAAAGATAGACATGTTCGCATTGAAGGTGCTGTATAAACTTGAAATAGTCAGAGTGCCTAGCCTAAAAAATATTACGTGGACCACAACTACAATACTTGACCAAATTATCTATAAAACAAACAGAAATGTTACAAGCCAGCAAAGCATTTTTAGGACTAATCTTCTTTACCACCACCATTGCAATGGCACTGGACAGGGTCACACTTGCCCAGCTAGAAGAGGAAGGTCATCGCTGAGGCTTCAATGCGGTTTGAAACCAATGGCTGTTCAACAGAAAGAATTTCTCATGTATAAAGCTGGGACCGGTCCATGGTCACAGTTTGCAAAGTTCTGAAGTCCTTGTGATTAATGAGACATTGCAAGCATTATTAAATATTGCCAGCAGATTAATTACGTAAGGTTTGGCTTCTACTTGGGAGAAGAATCCCGGTACTCCATTGAGGGACCCTGAGGGTTTCAGATCTTGCTTCAGTACTTAAGGAACCTTGCATAATTCATGGGTTAAATTAATGATTACAGAAGTGTCAAATTTCCAGCGTATGCATCATAATCATAAGGTTTGTCAAGTTGCATCCCAACTGTGGTGCAGTCCTGCCACCTTTATCCACATGTGGTGATGCTTTACATTTTTAAAGTAAAGGTCGACTGTGAGGGAGCGCTGGAGTACCAAGCAGAGTGGAACAGCTCCCTGCAAAGCCTTTCACTTGAAATCTGTCTAGGCTTTACTCCCATAAAGAAAAACAGAAAATATACTAACAGCTTGGACCCATCTCATTGCTCTTTACTGGAAAACATGTGGCTCTTAATTTCCACCCAATGGTTAAGCAAGAGAAAATGGGATCTGGGTCTGGTGGAACTGAGCAATATGCCGAGAGGGATGGAAGTCTCTTCAGCATGCAAGGTCAAACTGTTAAAATAAGGTCAAACATTGCTTGTCCGTGAACATGAAGACAGGGGACGCTAACTCCTTTACTTAGAGTGGAATATTGTTTGTTCTTTTTGCGTGTGAAAATAACCAATACATCTTTTTAGTTAAAAAAATTATAAGATATCTGTAACGCTTCTTTGTTTCCTTTAGGTTTTGTGGCTCTCAGTTGATACCACAGTTACGGTCAACGTCCAATGTGATGACATTAGTGATGAGAACTGACTCTTCATTGGAACTGGATGGATTCTTTGCTCAGTTCAGTTCACTGAAATCCACTTCCGGTATGTACTAGACAACCTTTCCTAACCTATTGCGCATAGTTCATGTGACTCTTCCTGCAGAGTTTCATTCCTTTTATTATTTTCCTGATTGAAAATACCCACCCTGAACAGTTTGAGAGGCCAACTCCTGATACATATTATTGCCCATTGTAGGTATCTGTCAGCCACTGTATTATCAGAATGAGTTGCCGGTACATTATCAGAATGTGGTGCCTGTTAGCCTGTACATTATCAGAATGTGGTGCCTGTACATTATCAGAATGAGGTGCCTGCACATTTCAGAATGAGGTGCCTATACATTATCAGAATGAGGTGCCTGTACATTTCAGAATGAGGTGCCTGCACATTTGAGATTGAGGTGCCTGCACATTTGAGATTGAGGTGCCTGCACATTATCAGAATGAGGTCCCCGTACATTATCAGAACGAGGTGCCTGTACATTTCCGAATGAGGTGCCTGCACATTTGAGATTGAGGTGCCTGCACATTATCAGAATGAGGTCCCTGTACATTATCAGAATGAGGTGCCTGCACATTTCAGAATGGGGTGCCTATACATTATCAGAATGAAGTGCCTGTACATTTCAGAATGAGGTGCCTGCACATTTCAGAATGAGGTGCTTGCACATTTCAGAATGAGGTGCCTATACATTATCAGAATGAGGTGCCTGTACATTTCCGAATGAGGTGCCTGCACTTTTGAGATTGAGGTGCCTGCACATTATCAGAATGCGGTGGCTGCACATTTCAGAATGAGGTGCCTATACATTATCAGAATGAGGTGCCTGTACATTTCCGAATGAGGTGCCTGCACATTTGAGATTAAGGTGCCTGCACATTATCAGAATGAGGTCCCTGTACATTATCAGAATGAGGTGCCTGCACATTTCAGAATGGGGTGCCTATACATTATCAGAATGAAGTGCCTGTACATTTCAGAATGAGGTGCCTGCACATTTCAGAATGGGGTGCCTATACATTATCAGAATGAAGTGCCTGTACATTTCAGAATGAGGTGCCTGCACATTTCAGAATGAGGTGCTTGCACATTTCAGAATGAGGTGCCTATACATTATCAGAATGAGGTGCCTGTACATTTCCGAATGAGGTACCTCCACATTTGAGATTGAGGTGCCTGCACATTATCAGAATGAGGTCCCTGTACATTATCAGAATGAGGTGCCTGCACATTTCAGAATGGGGTGCCTATACATTATCAGAATGAAGTGCCTGTACATTTCAGAATGAGGTGCCTGCACATTTGAGATTGAGGTGCCTGCACATTATCAGAATGAGGTGCCTATACATTATCAGAATGAGGTGCCTGTACATTTCCGAATGAGGTGCCTGCACTTTTGAGATTGAGGTGCCTGCACATTATCAGAATGAGGTCCCTGTACATTATCAGAATGAGGTGCCTGCACATTTCAGAATGGGGTGCCTATACATTATCAGAATGAAGTGCCTGTACATTTCAGAATGAGGTGCCTGCACATTTCAGAATGAGGTGCTTGCACATTTCAGAATGAGGTGCCTATACATTATCAGAATGAGGTGCCTGTACATTTCCGAATGAGGTGCCTGCACTTTTGAGATTGAGGTGCCTGCACATTATCAGAATGCGGTGGCTGCACATTTCAGAATGAGGTGCCTATACATTATCAGAATGAGGTGCCTGTACATTTCCGAATGAGGTGCCTGCACATTTGAGATTAAGGTGCCTGCACATTATCAGAATGAGGTCCCTGTACATTATCAGAATGAGGTGCCTGCACATTTCAGAATGGGGTGCCTATACATTATCAGAATGAAGTGCCTGTACATTTCAGAATGAGGTGCCTGCACATTTCAGAATGGGGTGCCTATACATTATCAGAATGAAGTGCCTGTACATTTCAGAATGAGGTGCCTGCACATTTCAGAATGAGGTGCTTGCACATTTCAGAATGAGGTGCCTATACATTATCAGAATGAGGTGCCTGTACATTTCCGAATGAGGTGCCTGCACTTTTGAGATCGAGGTGCCTACACATTATCAGAATGAGGTCCCTGTACATTATCAGAATGCGGTGGCTGCACATTTCAGAATGAGGTGCCTATACATTATCAGAATGAGGCGCCTGTACATTTCCGAATGAGGTGCCTGCACATTTGAGATTGAGGTGCCTGCACATTATCAGAATGAGGTCCCTGTACATTATCAGAATGAGGTGCCTGCACATTTCAGAATGGGGTGCCTATAAATTATCAGAATGAAGTGCCTGTACATTTCAGAATGAGGTGCCTGCCCATTTCAGAATGAGGTGCCTATACATTATCAGAATGAAGTGCCTGTACATTTCAGAATGAGATGCCTTTACATTTCAGAATGAGGTGCCTGTACATTATCAGAATGAGATGCCCGCACATGTCAAAATGAGGTGCCTGTACATTTCAGAATGAGGTGCCTGTACATTATCAGAATGAGGTGCCTGTACAACAACAGTTTCCATATTAGCCAAACAAAAATGTTAGTAATTTGCACCAGCTATCTTAGATCCTGCTCAGAGATGAACACACAAACTAAGCCTCTTTCCTCCATTTGCAAGAACACTCTAGCCAAAATTGCAGCCATACAAAAAGAGCTATAGAACATGACATTGAAGAACCAAAAGATGAACTACTGTGATAAAAGGAAGGAGTCATAGAATAAGTGTCCTTTATTAATATATACTATACAATTTACCGTATTGAAAATGATTATCAAAGCTCTCTAATAGATTATAGCGCCTCATGTTGGTAACATAGGTGTAAACATCTCTCACTATCCTTTCTGGGACTGATGGACCCAGAAAGGGTTATGTGACCTAAGCTCTTCTTCCTAGATAGCCAAGTAAGAAACCATGGTGCCTCCACAGACGTGCATCCTCAGCATAGGATGTGACAATGTCAGGTGGATGTGCCACATCTTGTGAACAAGGTGGGCAGCGGGAAGGTGCAGTGAATGGGCATGGGCATGGTTCGGCATGGGTTTTGGCAAGATAACACATCTGGCCTTTGTAAAGTATCACTAAACCAATCAATAAAGAATGCAGTGTGTTTAAAATGCTAGAGGTGATGGTCACCCTGTGCCCCCCTAGTTAAATAGTCCAGGAATTGCTCTGTATGAGTGCGCACATGGGTTGCAGGGTTGTGATTGTAAGTGTCTGTCTTTTTTACTCATGCCTATGGCAACAGTGAGCAATATTTACAAGATTTACTTTCACCCCGTGGGTAGGGTGCAGCTATTGAAATATATAATGAAGCGATAAATTACACTGTAGAGCTAAGGTCCAGCAGGGGAGTGTGGGGGGAGTCCGGTGTTGGCCTGGCTTCAGTTGGTGGGCAGGCCCACTTGAAACTATGGGCTCAGAGTACCCCCAGAAGGATAAATAATTTCTTCAGGGAATTAACCAAATTGTACATGGTGCTGAGGTCCAGCTGGGCAGGTGATACCACCTGACCTTAATCGTTTGCTCCAGATTTTAAAGATGCTGTGGAACTCGTAACAAGGCCGTGAGTACGATATATGGCATTGCAGTAGTTGGAAAATGGGCACACTAATTGGAAATTGGTGGTCCTTGGCTATCTTCAATAGACAGTAATTGGTCGACTACATATAGTCGGCAGGTGTGGTCTGATTACTATTCACCCAGAAATTCAGAATTATGTCTTTTGCAACTTATTATGTGCTAGTTACCCAGGACAACCACTAACACTTACCAACCCCTTTTGGCCAGTAGCCACATTGCAAGATGTTCACTGTTACCGTTAATTCATGAGGTGAATTTAAATGTACAGAAGCAGTGTGCATCAATGCACACGCTGTACTTCAAGAGCAATTAAGCATAATGTGGCATTCATGAACTGATAGTGCTTGAAGATACTGGAGATTTGCTGGACTCAGTTTTCGTGGAGACTTGTTTAATGATGTATGTAGTTCAGTCTGCTTCAGGATATTCTTATTGAATTGCAGCGTTTCACTGCTTAACTTCAAAACAGGCACCTGCATATGCTACCATGAACAGGTGATAAAACCGACTGACTTCAAGATGGCACCCAAAACGTTGTGGCCTTGTGAGACACAGGCAAGTGTAAAAACAGGCTTCGGCCGCCTACTGTTCATCCAATGCTATCTTGCCCGGCCGGACTGGGAACAGCAACTAGCCCTTGCAATCTACTCGACCGGCGGGGTAGCGGGATGGGGGATTCGCTAGTGAGAAGCACCACTCTCACTTTTGTTACAGCCCTGCCAATATGGTGCAGCCCTGCGTTTCTAAAGTGATGGAGCGTGTTGTTAGCCTTCTTGACTCAATGACACGCTTCGCCACTTTCTTTGTAAATATGCCCCTAAGAGTCAGGTGAAATTTGGATGAATTATGAACATCGATGGGGAATACTTACAAGCCCTTATGTCACTTTTAGTGAGATTCCTGTGGCGGTAAACCCTTCACCTTATTTACAAGGCAGCGTTAAGCCACTTAACGTGGCTTAACTCCGCCTTGTAAATAAGGCCCCCTTTCATGCTACACTTAGCGTGGAAGTGGCGTGAAATGGGTGTTGTGGTGGGCGTAACACTGCAACGCCCATTGATTTTGACACTGCTTCCTATTTACAAGGGTGGCATATATAGGAGGCAGCGCCAAAATTAAGACCAGGGAAAACCTGGCAAAACGAGGAGAAATGCTTTATGTCTCCTCGTTCTTGCTGTTTCTATATATGTTGCATTGTGCAGAACATTTGGAAACAGCTGATTGTTTATGGGGAGGAAAGTGACCCTTCATGCACATAAATAATCATTTAAAAAAATGATTTGCAACTTCTATGTGTGCTGCACATAGCAGCACACATAAGAGTTACAAATCACCCTTTGTGATTGTTTATGTGCAGGAAGGGACACCTGCTAATCAGCTGAATTTAGTGCCAGCACAGGGAGAAACAAAGGGTTGCGCCGTATTATTGTAAATATGGAAAATCCATGTGTTTCTTAAGTGACGGAGAGCGGCGTTAGCAATTTTCGATCTGACTTGAGCTCCGGCACTTTCTTATACATATGCCCCTATAGTCTTTATTTTTTACTCCCTTATAAGAGACTTGAATGGTCAGAGTGGTTGCTTGAATGCATCTCATGAACCTGCCTTTCTCACCCAATTGCTGCATTCTAATCTATCTCCTAGCTCCTCCTTTCACTCAACCACTTAAGCTTCTGGTCTGGACTCCAAGAAACAAGAATTTAATGCGCTGCCTGACACTAATATGTGACACATACTCTGAACATTGATGGTTTGCAGTGAAAAAAGTGACCCAGCTGCCCACGATCACAATAGTTGAGCTTGCATACATCTGCGTACTATCAAAAGAACAAAAATCATTTGTGCACTCAGCCTTACAAAGATTTAAATAATACTAAGGGGTATATTGTATAGGTCTATCTGACAAGAGCTTATAACCTTGAGCAAAGCTATACAAATTCTGCAAAAATACGTGGCTGAGAAGTTCTGCTTCTGCGTTGTAATAAACTTTAATCTTGAGGTGGATGTGTCTATGTGCTTTGTGTTCTCATTGCATTTGATTTTTTGTTTTTGCCATTTACTTTGGCATCATCTGACAAATCTACACAGAAGGCAGCAGCAGCTGCTCCACCCATCCAGCTAAGATTCATCTTTTTACATTTCGTGCAGGTTGGTTGAGGGGGAGACGGAATTAAGGAGGGTAATCTAAAATTAGCATTTCCCTGTTTAACCTGCACTGGGATTATTTGTTCATAGCTGTTGTAAAATTTGCCAGAGTCAAAATAAATTAGAAAAAGATTACTGAAAAAATGTTTGTTGAAAAACCAAAGAACTATTTATAGGAAACTTGAATTTGCAGATATGTTATGGTCATGATCTGAAATCTAAGAATCACTGAGATTTGCCAGATTTGCACTTGATGTCAGGGATGACATCATGAATGACATTAAATATGGCATCACCATTGACGTCATGGATGATGACATCACTGCAGCTCAGAGTTTAATGGAGTAAACGTTAGGCTCTATCCAGCACCCGTTGTCGCAGCCAGTGGCTGTTGTATTTCAGACAAGATTTTCTTCCTGCCATGTTTTGTTGAGCTCAGCAGCACCTGCCGCTGCCTAAGAAGTGCATGAACTGACACTGCACCCTTAAAATAATGTTACCGTTAAATTAATATAAGATAGATGAAGTGCAAGTACTCCAAGCTTGAAGGCACCTCCCCATTTGTGAATGCAAGAACTGCGATATGCGCATTTAAACCTGGATCCGGCAAACTATAACCTAAATATTATGAGATTAGAGTATAACTGAAAGTGAGTATACTTTGGTCATAATTTGCTGAAACATGTTGATGGTTTATCGCAGATGAGTTTATTGATGTTACAGCGACGGTTCTTTTAATCTATGCGTCCTTCAAGGTACACAATTTTATTTAGATGACTCTTCTCTTTGGCATTCCCATACCTTAAGTTTAATACACACTTTAGTACTGTGTAAACATTACAAGCCCATCCCCATGTAGAGTAACACCACCTGCTTTTCCCAGTAAAAAGGAGAAAATGAAATCCATTTCATATTAAGTGTATTGTAGTAGAAATGCCTAAGACAAGGAAAACTTGAATTTATAGAAAAATTTCAATTTTATTCTGCAGAAAGCATTCGACTTGTTGGAGGAAGGAACCTGCTGGAAGGATTAGTGGAAGTTAAGCACCAAGGTGTATGGAGTGGAATATGTCTCAAACATTGGGAGCAAGAGGAAGCGCAAGTGGTGTGCCGTCAACTAGGCTACACAGGATCTGCAATTACAACCAGGTACTTTTCAATGTTTGGTGTCAACATCCCATAAGAAACACAACACAATGCCATGGGCCATATTCAGAAAGACATAGCTATGAATTAGTGTGACTTACTCGTGTAGTACTCTTGGCAAGTACTTCTGATTTACTCCTAGAATTTAGTAGTAAGATAGAAGTACTATAGGCATAAGTCAAAGCAAATCTTTTTGAAATGTGACGTTTGTAAGCATTTCTATTTTTTTAGATTTACAATTAATACCATTACTTGAATGGTGCCCCTTGATAAAGTACCCACTTTTGGTTTATTTTGTCTGCTTCTTACTGTTTATTAAGACTGATATTCTCTAACATGACAACTTCCCAACAGTTCCTTATCCACACAGTGAAATTGAGGCATCCCTTCAACATGAGATGTCTCCCTTACTAGTATGGTAATGCCCCCCTCCCCGCCTATTTTGCTGTACTAGTACTGTCTTTGGTAACTGATGGAATATCAAAATGTGGGTGTATGGATTGTACCTTTCTTCACCAGTTCAGCTTGTTGGCATTAACATATGTTTCTTTTTTTTTTTAAAGGAGAAGATCTCTGAATAGCAACCATCAAGTTTCAGTCTCCTATGCGAAGTGCACAGGAAATGAGTCTACCCTGCAACACTGCAAACTCGAGCATTCTGGGACATGTGAATCACAGGAAAGAGCGGGCGTCATATGCCAAGGTAAATCTACGCGCAATGCAAGTTCAAAGTCGAGCAAAAAATAGTAACAATAAAAAAATCTGCTTGATTCAATGTTTACAGTGAAGAATGAATGCAAACAGGAAGAGGGTGCACAAGGTGAACAGAGACGTCATAGGTGGACTCACTCAAACTCCCAAAACAACATTTACTAATATATGTTATTTATTCTAAGTTAACAGACCTTCAATCATCAATGGCACTATTATTTATTATTCTCGGGGTGCAAGTCAGTTACTGATTTATACAGCGACTCCTGAACCAGTGGCGGCTGGTGCCATTTGAAAATGGTGATGTGTAAAATTATTGCCGTATTGCATTATGGCAAGCTAGCGTAGCGAGCATCCCCGAACAACTTAAGTGGAGTTTGGGGGGGGGGGGTTCCCCTAAGAATTTTTTTTTAAAAAGAGTGGAAAAATGGTGCATTTTCAACAAAACTTGAGGAAGCTGGGTGGTTAATAAAGAAAAACAAAATATTTCAATATTCAAGCATTTGTTTGGTGTATACCGGTTTTGCACTTTTGTAGTTTGTTCTATTTTGAGATCAAAATCATAGAAAATGCTTAGGGCAGGGGTCCCTGGCTTCCAATTCTGACTCAGTAGGGGCTCCCAGATACCAGTAATGATTTATTTGGGGTCTACAGAAGACAAAAGGTTAAGAACTGCTGTTTTATTGTTAATATTCAATTAATTGTTTTGATGAAAGGCCTGAGCATGGTTACTGGCCAGGAAAAAGTATCAATGTCACTCATATGAAGAGGGAACATTTCGTGCACATTAGTGACGTTGCGTTTTCATTTTCAAACCCCTCCCCCCCCCCCCCACACACACACACACACACAAACAAACTCTCCTTTGGGGGTTGTCTTCGGAAAATTAAAAATGTGCTGACATGTCAGCAGGAGCTAGGGTAGCCACCTAGCTTTCGCCCTACCGGTCTTGCTTGTATTTTTAATTCCAGGCTAATACAAATATTGAGAAATTAGTGAAATATGGTATATTTAAGTGTCTAAAACTGTAAAAACATAAAAGAAGTCGGTTAAAAGGTATTTGAGAGCTGTTTAAGTCATTTCAGAATGATTATTAGGTTAAATAGAGGGATAATTTCAGTGTTACGAAAGAACCCTAACAATTTTACAAGGTTTCTTTGTCGCCTTTCATCAGCTCATGGCTGTCACGAAATAGCAAAAAGTTAACAAATGGCCGGGGTATTTTATTCTAATAAAGTTGGCAACTCTAGCAGGAGCACTTTCAGTAAAAATCACACACACAAAAACCACAACAGGGTTCTCAACTAGGGGGATGCTCACGCTGGACAGAGTGGATGCTGTGCAGAGGGCGAGCAGGAGGGTCTCCCCTCACTACACGGTCATCAGGGAGCGCTGGCCTTTAAGGATTCATCAAGATGTCTGCACGTCTCTGCACAACCACCTGTGTGGACCCTGTCTGGGTCAGGATGGACAGTTCAGGATTTCCTCTCTGGAAGAGAGCGCTTCGTCCTGGGACTCGGCCAGGGATATATTATGGGCTCACCGAACTCTGAAGTACACACTTCATCGCTCACTGCACCCCAACAGCGACCCCCCCCACCCACACACATCGCAGGACTCCTGGTCCTATGGGGTCGGAGGAGGCGGGGAGGTTCATCAGGTGACTCATCTGCAGGACAGGGAGGCCACCTTGTAATGGAGGGATTTCCAGTGAGGGCGATAAGTCAGCGCACAACCATCTGCAACCGCCCACATGGATTGTGGATCCAGCTGCAATGAACACCAGGGTCAGTGACTCAGACAGACAAGTGCACACATGGAACCTAGCACACGTTTTCACACACATGCATAGGCATGCGCAAACGAGGAACAGAATAACCGTACTGGTGCACAGGGGCAGATAAATGTACACCACACGATATCACCATGTGCAACTGTGTGTGCCCTGAGATTCGTTTTCCCCAGCACTGGCCTTCTCTGGACTTCAATACAGGATAAGTCAGATTGCACCCAAAAGTGGTTCAAACATCATTGTTTTATACCAGACTGTCTGAAGGTGTGTTAATCTACACCCAATCACTTTCCCAAAATGATCTATTTTATGCTTTATAACACTTACGTTACTACAACTGTTACTTTTACTGTACACCCAGAGTGAAACATGGCACCTGCACTCTGCAGCCAAACTCAGAGTGCAGCCAACCGTAAAATAAAAGACGCGCAAAGATTTAGTTGCCACTCGCAAAGCAGAATCCTGCAAAACACAGGTGCGCTCACAGCGCAACCATTTACAAGACACTGGCACACTCACGTGCAACTTATGGAAGTCTTTGAAACACAGCAAAGGCCTGCAAAACACTTGCACACTGAAAGAGCACCCACGTGCGAAGCTCAGTCCCATCCACAGCTCTGCCACCTTCAAACTACGTAGACACGCATGCATGGTGTAGCAACCTGCAAATAACAGCGCGTTAATATGCACCAACATAGTAGTCAACGGAATCCCAATGTTTTATAGTGGCCGTGCACTCGGCATTCACTCCATGCGCAGCTCCTACAAAGTGTTTGTTTACCCTACTCGTATAGAAAGGATTTTCTCATTTTACCCAACAACAACAACAGGAACGGCACAGCTTTTGGTGTTAACGCTCTAGCCACACTAGCGTGCGTGTGACGTAACACGCAAGGGGGCGACACCGCAAGGGTGTGCGCATTTGCGTACGGCGGTTCACGCCTCGGGAGAGCTAGTCAGAGCGCGATCTGAGTAAGACGCCTGCAAGGTGAAACTTTATAATAAATCCTGTGTACCACCAATCCTGCAGCAGTGTGGTTATTTGGGTGCAACTCTAAGACTCCACAGTGGCGACGAGGAGTGGGATCTTTCCCTACAGAGAAGGAGAACCCGGGACGCGCCAACTGACGCCACTAGCCGTCAGAAGGGAGGTGAAAGCGGAATATCACCACAGGACGCACAGGAAGAGCGTGGCAGAGGCGCAAAGGTCAAGACAACACACACCACGGTCCAGGAGCCAAGCAACTCAGCGACCTGCACAGAAGCACGGTAGGAAAGTGGCAGAATCCCCACCTAGGCCCTGGCGGAAAAGGGAGACCATGTGGAAAGGGGAAAAGGAGAATCCCGTCCCAAGACGTCGTAAGAAGAGAACGCCAGCGCGCCGGGCAGCCCCAGGAACCGGGGAGGAAACAACAGCGCGCCTGGCAGCCCCAGGAACCAGGAAGGTGAGCCAGAAAGACAGGCCAGAATGAGCAACCAAGCGTCCCCACTCACGACGCCGATCCCGTTCCTACCCAAGCCAGGTGAGCCCCAGATGAAATGGGAAGACTGGAGGGAGTACTTCAAGAACTACCTTGAAGCCCTGGAAGACGAAACTGGAGATTAATTCACCAGCGCGAGAAGGAAACGAATATTGCTACATAACCTGGGCCCGGAAGGAATAAGAGTGTTCACGAACTTAGCGACAACACCTCGACAAGCAGCCGATGCTGATGTCTTCAAGCAAGCTCTAGAAGACCTAGACGCTCACTACCGCCCAGCGGTATGTGTCTCCATTAATCGGTTCAACTTTCAACAAAGGAAGCAAGGGGAAGGAGAATGGATCGACGACTACGTGGCAGCCCTAAAAAGATTAGCGGTCACGTGCAAGTGTGGGACGCTTGAAGAAGACTTTATCAAGGACCAAATTGTGATGCACACCACCAATAAGACTGTACAGGACAAGCTGTGGGCTCACGAAGAAGCGACATTAAAGGAAGTAATCGCGATGGTGAAAAAAGCCGAGCTCTCAAAGCGTTGTGCCGAAGCAGCAAAGAGAAAAAATGCACAGAGGATCATGGTCAACAAGGTAGATGACGCCGAGCCATCGGGAAGACACAAGATGGCGCCCGGAGACAGCAGAGGAACCAACAAATGGGCGGGAATACCAGGACAGTCGGGGAAGCAAACCTCGTACAACAAGTCCACGTGCTACAGATGTGGAAGCACTAACCACGCAGCACAAGCAAACGCTGCCCGGCTTTCCGTGCAAAATGCATGTTCTTGCGGTCTGATAGGACATTACGAGAAGGTATGTAGAAGGAAAGAGAAGAAATCAGTGGTAAAATACATAGCGCAACCGCAACCGGAAGAAGAAGCCGACGAAGAATCAGATGAAGATGACAGAGTGCTATGTATTGAGGAGCAGGTGTTAGGCATAGACATCAAGCGTTCCGACAAACCGCATGCAGACATGCTGATAGGGGGAGTGAAGATCAGAATCGCGATAGACTCAGGATCCCCGTACACCATTGTTCAGAGGTCGTTATGGGAGGAAGAATTCAAACCCAGCCTGGGTTCCAAGTTGGAACCTCCCGACATACGACCAGTGTCATACACGAGCAACCCGATCCCTATGGTAGGGTACCGGAGCCTGAAGTTCGAATTCAGAGGGAGAACAGCGACATGCAAGTTGTACGTGGCAGAGAAAGGCCCCTCGGTTCTAGGATGGAGGGATCAAGGGGACCTCAGAATCAAACTGGATCCAGGAAGCAAAGAACGACTGCTACTGACGGACATAGAGAATTGGCCGGACCTGGAGAGAGTGAGAAGAGATTTCCCCAAAGAGGTAAAGTAGGAAAGCTGGAGAAATTCATGCATAAGATCATACTCAGGGAGAACTCCCAGCCAGTGTCCCACAAAGTCCATAATGTGCCCATCGCAGCGAGGGAAGCGGTGCAATGAGAACTACGCAGGCTGGAAGAACAGGGAATAATTGAGCCCATAGATAGCTCAGAGTGGTTGGCTCCCTTGGTGGTCGCCAGAAAACCCAACGGCAAAGTGCGTTTGTGTGTGAACTTGCGCGAGTAGAGGCTGGACTGTTCCCATGAGGCACAGGGTCAGACTGATTTGCATATGGCCATATCTGCACTGGGGTGGCGGAGTGAGCTAAAGAATGGTGATGGATTAAACCCAGATCAGGTGAGTGTTTGATTTGCTTTAACGCTTCGTCCATCATCCCCTTTTGTATCACTTTGTTCGCCCTAAGTTGTCAGGGAATGCTCGGACGTGAGTCCCCTGCTCACTTTGCCACTGGATTCAAGATAGCCTGGCTGATGAGGGTTATGAACCCGAAACCGGTCCCAGGATGCTTGTTTCCGGTCCAAGGAAGACATGGCTTGGCAGTTCGGGCTGGACTGTTCCCATGAGCCACAGGGTCAGACTGATTTGCATATGGCCATGTCTGAACAGGGGTGGTGGAGTGAGCTAAAAATGGTGATGGATTAAACCCAGATCAGTTGACTGGGGGTGAGTGTTTGATTTGCTCAAACGCTCCGTCCATCCTCCTCTTTTGTATCACTTTGTCAGTCCCTGAAAGCTGAGAAGATGGTGATTTCAGCACAACAAACCCTTTGTTGATACCATCTTCAGGGAAAAAACAGATGCATTCTTCAGCAGAACTCCCCCCCCCCCAAAAAAAACCTCAATGTAGCTGTATTTTGGCTAATTTCTGCATCTCATCAAGGGGAATCAACAAATCCTCTGTACGTTTAAAATCCCCATGATTTTGGAAGACAGGGATGCAAATTTGGCGTGGATACCATATGTGGTCAACAAGTTACAGGGGCCTAAGTGCGAACTACCCCAAATAGCCATAAAAAGGCTTAGCACGCGGAGGCCTACCAGCGAAAGGGTTAAGCAATGATAGCAGCTGTAGAAAGGTGGATACCTGACTATGGTTTCCCCATATTTTTTGCCTAGTGTTTAGCTGGTTTTCGACTTAGTTGTCCTGGGATCCTGCTAATCAGGGACCCAGGTTACCTGCTCTCACTGTAACATGGACTCAATGTACTTTAGGTACATCTCTAATTGGATATTGGGTCACCTTATGAGCCCCTGTATTGTGTACCTTAGGTACCCAGGGCATAGGTGCATCCAAGGCCTACCAGGGGCTGCAGCATGTATTATGCCACCCCTGGCTGGCCATTCACATTGGCACAACTGGCTGATCACTCAGCTGGGGCAATGTTGTGTAATCACCCCTTGCTTAGGTGTAGTAACCCTATACCTACCTTTACATATAGACACATATATACATATAAGTCACTCCTAAGTCAGGCCTTAACAATCCTGGAGGCAGAGTGCTTGGTTTTATGTGAGATGAGGCTCTAGCATGAGCTGACATGGTTATGATGGGTTTATGGACCCACCTAATCGTGCACTGTTTACTTGGTGCTCCGCACCTTAAACTTTTAGCATACTAATGACACTCTTGATTTATGCAAATATTATTGCTTTTATTTTTCAGTTATTGCTTCTTTTATATCAAGATACCCTCTTGTTTGTTATTTACATTATTCATAACAAAAAACATTTGTTTCATTTTCATTTGTGCAAACATTGTTAAATTTTACATTTTTACATTTTCAATTCTTTGGCAATTCAATAATCATACATTCACAAATGAGCCCAATGCATTTCGGCACCTCTATGGTGCCTTCATCAGGGGCGACTCTGTAAAATAAAAAACATATGATATGTGTGAGAATCTTGTCTGAAGTGGTACATGGGGGTGTATTACTGAACTATGTTATTGTCATACCTGTTGTCAATGGTAGATGTTGTATGTGTTCGCTTCAATCAATCTTACCCTGTATGGGTCCCTGAAAAAATGATAATGATAAGGTGACCTGTATTGATACTATGCCAAACCTTAATGATCAGCTCTAGTATAGTTATGTAATCTATAGGGACATACCTGATGTGTATGATCAGAGCTCTCTGAAACGAAAAAATGACACCTGTTTAAACTACACTAGTCCCGCAAAAACGAGTGCTAACTATGTGACTGTAACGGTAAATCTAAATACCCTTACCTTATCTTCACCAATATTTTCAATCTGTTCGGTGAAAATAAAAATAAAAGTTGTTTACTACTTTGTAGTTTGAATGCTAGAAAAGCCTCAAGATAACACTGTTGGTCAGGAAAATAGCGTACCTGGATTGCCAAAACTTCACACCGTATCGACAAAAACCGCAGCCCTTTGTTCGCCGTGTTTACACGATAATCGAGTGTTCGCCATTAAAACTCCGCGGACTCCGCTTGATTGCGGAGTTGTGATAATAGAAGACAGACTGTGGGTTACTACTGACTACTATATGCCTTTCTGCATGGGCGCCATGTTAGTATAGGTTTATTTCATGAGTGGCAACCTTACTCGTAACGTTTTTGCCGAAATATTCTGCTCACGATGCAAAAATTGTATCTACTTGCGTGTCACCTATCGCAATCCTGGAAAAGTTTCTATTGTCGGTTACCGTTTTCAAAAACAAAGTTAAGCGCGAACGCCGTATGGTTATTGATAACATTCTTGCTAAGGTGCCCTGCTGTTCTCGTGATGACTCTTTGGTTTAGAGTTATATTGCGCTACTACCTTCTATACAAATGCGGCGATAACTACGAGTGCTCTATTTTATTCTGAGTAGAACTCAATGGATTCCTGATGTGCTGTTTGTTTATGGGTTATTCAGTATTCATATGTGTTTACTGATGTGCTGGTACAATAAACAATCCTAGGTCAAATATATGCTGGATGATAATCAATTGTTATGACAATATATATCTTTAGTACATATATTCATGTTACAATTACTGATGTACATTAAACATGGTGAACATTTAGAATTTTTCTGGGATAAATCATATGAAATACATGTCCTTATTCTTTTAAAACGACTAATGTAATATCTCGAGTCATAAACCTTATGGCATTTATTAGCGAGCTAGTATTCCTGACTAGTAACCCCCTACTCATATACTGATGTTTAAAAAGTTATGTGGGGGCTAATTGCTGACCATGAGTTAATGTCACTATGTTGTAACTTAATGTTATTTACAGATAACAAGTAAGATCATATTTATCATTGAGCCCAGTTGGAGCTAAGGTTTTGAGATATTTAATCCAGAATAGTTCGCGTTGCATTAGTCTTTGGTGATTGTCTATCCCTTCTTTTATTTGTACTTTTTCGATAATGAAGAATCTCAATTGCGAAATGGTGTGTTTTTGATCCCTCCAATGGAGCACCAGTGGTGAAGTCAGATTCTGATTACGGATTCTGCTCTTGTGTTCCGTTATGCGTATTTTCACTTTTCGTTCTGTTTTACCAATGTACATCTTGCCGCATGGGCACTTAATTGCATATACCACATTGTTTGTGTTGCAGTCGCTGGTGTGTTTCAACTGTATAATTTTTCCTGTGGTTGGGTGTGTACATGTGCTTCCTATGATCACATTGTTGCAATTGGTGCAATTTGAACACCTTGTGGTACCCTTATATGTTGCCGGACTTACAGAGAGTTGTTTGTGTTTTAGCCTTGCTCTTAAGTTTGGTCCTCTTGTATACGCGTGTACTGGAGGTTCCTTAAAGATGCCTTGAAAATCTGGTTCTACAGATAATAGTTCCCATCTTTTGTTGATTATTTCTTTGATTTTTGTCGATAAAGTTGTGTATTTGGTCACAAAAACCATCCTGTCAAGTGTTTTCTTCTTGCTTGGTTTCAGCAGATCTGCTCTATTCATTGCTTGTACTTTATTTAACTGTAGTTCTAGTACATCTGCCGGGTATCCTCTTTCTTTATATTTCTGAACCTGTCTTTCCAATGACATTTGGCAAACTTGTTCGTTTGAGCATATACGTTTTATTCTGATGAATTGGGACACTGGTAAATTGTTTATGAGGCTCTTGGGATGAAAACTCGTGTAATTGAGAGCACTGTTCCGGTCTGTTGGTTTCGTGTATAACGCTGTTTCAAAGCCGTGTTGTGTTTTGGTTATTCTGACATCTAAAAAGTCAATGACCTCTTTGCTGATCTTGTGGGTAAATTGAATCCTAGTATCCACTTGGTTCAAGGAACTTATTAGTTGCTCAAGAGTTTCCTGTGTATCATCCCAGATTAAAAACACATCGTCAATGAATCGACTGTACATTTTGACATGTGCCCATTCTCTCAATGACATCAAATTTTTAGCTTCATATTGAGCCATAAAGGTGTTTGCGTATGCAGGGGCCCCTGCAAAGCCCATTGAAGTCCCATTCAGTTGCGCAAAATACTCATCCTTCCAAACAAAGTAGCTGTTGTGGAGACAAAATTTTAGTAGCTGTATCAGGAAAATCTTTTGGTTCATGGGTAAGTTCTCCATTTTAAGCAATGCCCATTCGATGGATTCCAATCCTGCGTGATGGGGTATGGAGGTGTAAAGTGCCACCACATCAATGGTGCACATGATCCAATGTTGTTGGAATCCTGTCTCTATCCATTTTAACTTGTTGAGAAAATCTGTTGTATCCCGTATGTAGGACCCCCATTGTTGAACAAACTGTTGTAAGTAATGGTCGATATATCTGCCAAGTGGGTCAAAGATTGACCCACATCCTGATACTATCGGTCTTAGTGGAGGGTTTGTTGGGTGTTTGTGAATCTTTGGGAGCATATAAAGAGTCGGACGTCTGGGGTTCTTCTGGATAAGATATGCTGAAGTTTGCTCATCGATCCATTCATTCTCTGTAGCTGCTTTCAATATGTCATGCAACATCTGTTGAAGTGTTCCTGTTGGATCCATTGATAATTTGAGATACGTATTCTCATCTGTCACATGTTCATTCACTTTTTGTTCATAAAAGACTGTGTCCATTAGTACTAGGGCACCGCCCTTGTCTGCTGGTTGTATCGTTAATGCTGCATTGTTTGCCAAATTATTTATTATACTCTGCTCAGATTTAGTTAGGTTATTATGTCGTTTTCTTTTATAGTCCAACTCCTGTAGATCTTTCCTGACCATTATTTCGAAAGTGTCCAACATCTTATGCGACACCGGTGCTTGGAACACACTTTTAGGTCTGAATTTTTTGATGGTATTATCTTCAATGCTCTCTGTGGGATCAACCACATTTTCGAAGTAATGTCTCAGTTTTAATGTTCTCATAAATCTGAAGAATGCTCCCTCAGTTTCCATTTCATTGGTAGCAGTTGTTGGGACAAATGTAAGGCCTTTATTCAAAGTTGATATTTGTTGTTGAGTCAATATAGTGGAAGAGATGTTAATGATTAAATCACTGTTCGTCCGCTCCTCAGTGCTTTTCCGGCCACTTCCTCGCCTTGTTTTCCGCTTGCTGTTGCTGTTTCTGGTGATACCGTTGGCGGTTGTCCTGAATCCTGTTCCTGTAACAAAAAAGACATTTCTCTGCTCGTGGTTGCCTGATTGTTACTTTCACCTGTTAGTATGACCCCGTCTTGGGTGGCTTTTACTGGTCCTCTGCGTATAGATGTTTCCTTGTCTGTCACCAGACTTTCCTCGGAGGAGCGTGCAGATGTTGGTGTTTTTTTTGGAATATATTGGCGTCGGGCATAGATGTCCGCCCATGTATAAACCTCGTTGAGCTTATAATCTATAGTATCTCGTTTATACTTTCTCAATTTTCCTTCCTGCAGCTCCTTTTCATATTTGTCTAGTTTGATGTTAATGCCTTCCAGGCTCATTTTCCAGCTGTCTGTCTCCATCCTGGTTTCAAGTTCTGTTTTAAGTACATAGATTTCTTCCTCCAATTCCCTGATGGTTTTGGCTAGTTCTTCTATTATGAGCAATATCAAGTCCAAAGAGCATTTGTTTAAAATACTAAACCACTTGTCCATGAATTTTGAGTTCAAATTGAAACGAAATAACATAGGTTTTATTGATAAACGCAAGCCTCTTGGTATACGCTTTGCTCGGTGATATTGAATGAGCGTAGACGCATGCATCCGTTGGTTTAATTGGCGGCGTGTTAAATACTCCAGTTGTTTCAGTTGTTGACTTACAGATCCCCCATGTACATCCATGTTTTTGACTTCTTTGATGAGAGAATAGATTTGGTCTGCCTGTTCGTTGGTGTAGGCCAATGTGTTGGCTCTGTTATCCGTCATTCCAGTTATTGTATCGAACTGCATCTTGGATAGATGGGTGCCTCCTCACTGGTTGACTTGGTAATAAATGTAGGAAGATGGGGTTTGTGAAGAGCACTCCGTGATTTTTAAGCAAATTATTCCACTTATCAAATGGTGCTACGATTAATCAGGGTAGTCACTCCTGTGCGATATGATGTGGTTATGATGGGTTTATGGACCCACCTAATCGTGCACTGTTCACTTGGTGCTCCGCACCTTAAACTTTTAGCATACTAATGACACTCTTGATTTATGCAAATATTATTGCTTTTATTTTTCAGTTATTGCTTCTTTTATATCAAGATACCCTCTTGTTTGTTATTTACATTATTCATAACAAAAAACATTTGTTTCATTTTCATTTGTGCAAACATTGTTAAATTTTACATTTTTACATTTTCAATTCTTTGGCAATTCAATAATCATACATTCACAAATGAGCCCAATGCATTTCGGCACCTCTATGGTGCCTTCATCAGGGGCGACTCTGTAAAATAAAAAACATATGATAAGTGTGAGAATCTTGTCTGAAGTGGTACATGGGGGTGTATTACTGAACTATGTTATTGTCATACCTGTTGTCAATGGTAGATGTTGTATGTGTTCGCTTCAATCAATCTTACACTGTATGGGTCCCTGAAAAAATGATAATGATAAGGTGACCTGTATTGATACTATGCCAACCTTAATGATCAGCTCTAGTATAGTTATGTAATCTATAGGGACATACCTGATGTGTATGATCAGAGCTCTCTGAAACGAAAAAATGACACCTGTTTAAACTACACTAGTCCCGCAAAAACGAGTGCTAACTATGTGACTGTAACGGTAAATCTAAATACCCTTACCTTATCTTCACCAATATTTTCAATCTGTTCGGTGAAAATAAAAATAAAAGTTGTTTACTACTTTGTAGTTTGAATGCTAGAAAAGCCTCAAGATAACACTGTTGGTCAGGAAAATAGCGTACCTGGATTGCCAAAAATTCACACCGTATCGACAAAAACCGCAGCCCTTTGTTCGCCGTTTTTACACGATAATCGAGTGTTCGCCATTAAAACTCAGCGGACTCCGCTCGATTGCGGAGTTGTGATAATAGAAGACGGACTGTGGGTTACTACTGACTACTATATGCCTTTCTGCATGGGCGCCATGTTAGTATAGGTTTATTTCATGAGTGGCAACCTTACTCGTAACGTTTTTGCCGAAATATTCTGCTCACGATGCAAAAATTGTATCTACTTGCGTGTCACCTATCGCAATCCTGGAAAAGTTTCTATTGTCGGTTACCGTTTTCAAAAACAAAGTTAAGCGTGAACGCCGTATGGTTATTGATAACATTCTTGCTAAGGTGCCCTGCTGTTCTCGTGATGACTCTTTGGTTTAGAGTTATATTGCGCTACTACCTTCTATACAAATGCGGCGATAACTACGAGTGCTCTATTTTATTCTGAGTAGAACTCAATGGATTCCTGATGTGCTGTTTGTTTATGGGTTATTCAGTATTCATATGTGTTTACTGATGTGCTGGTACAATAAACAATCCTAGGTCAAATATATGCTGGATGATAATCAATTGTTATGACAATATTTATCTTTAGTACATATATTCGTGTTACAATTACTGATGTACATTAAACATGGTGAACATTTAGAATTTTTCTGGGATAAATCATATGAAATACATGTCCTTATTCTTTTAAAACCACTAATGTAATATCTCGAGTCATAAACCTTATGGCATTTATTAGCGAGCTAGTATTCCTGACTAGTAACCCCCTACTCATATACTGATGTTTAAAAAGTTATGTGGGGGCTAATTGCTGACCATGTTATCTTGAGGCTTTTCTAGTATTCAAACTACAAAGTAGTAAACAACTTTTATTTTATTTTCACCGAACAGATTGAAAATATTGGTGAAGATAAGGTAAGGGTATTTAGATTTACCGTTACAGTCACATAGTTAGCACTCGTTTTTGCGGGACTAGTGTAGTTTAAACAGGTGTCATTTTTTCGTTTCAGAGAGCTCTGATCATACACATCAGGTATGTCCCTATAGATTACATAACTATACTAGAGCTGATCATTAAGGTTTGGCATAGTATCAATACAGGTCACCTTATCATTATCATTTTTTCAGGGACCCATACAGGGTAAGATTGATTGAAGCGAACACATACAACATCTACCATTGACAACAGGTATGACAATAACATAGTTCAGTAATACACCCCCATGTACCACTTCAGACAAGATTCTCACACATATCATATGTTTTTTATTTTACAGAGTCGCCCCTGATGAAGGCACCATAGAGGTGCCGAAATGCATTGGGCTCATTTGTGAATGTATGATTATTGAATTGCCAAAGAATTGAAAATGTAAAAATGTAAAATTTAACAATGTTTGCACAAATGAAAATGAAACAAATGTTTTTTGTTATGAATAATGTAAATAACAAACAAGAGGGTATCTTGATATAAAAGAAGCAATAACTGAAAAATAAAAGCAACAATATTTGCATAAATCAAGAGTGTCATTAGTATGCTAAAAGTTTAAGGTGCGGAGCACCAAGTGAACAGTGCACGATTAGGTGGGTCCATAAACCCATCATAACCACGTCATATCGCACAGGAGTGACTACCCTGATTAATCGTAGCACCATTTGATAAGTGGAATAATTTGATTAAAAATCACGGAGTGCTCTTCACGAACCCCATCTTCCTACATTTATTACCAAGTCAACCAGTGAGGAGGCACCCATCTATCCAAGATGCAGTTCGATACAATAACTGGAATGACGGATAACAGAGCCAACACATTGGCCTACACCAACGAACAGGCAGACCAAATCTATTCTCTCATCAAAGAAGTCAAAAACATGGATGTACATGGGGGATCTGTAAGTCAACAACTGAAACAACTGGAGTATTTAACACGCCGCCAATTAAACCAACGGATGCACGTGTCTACGCTCATTCAATATCACCGAGCAAAGCGTATACCAAGAGGCTTGCGTTTATCAATAAAACCTATGTTATTTCATTTCAATTTGAACTCAAAATTCATGGACAAGTGGTTTAGTATTTTAAACAAATGCTCTTTGGACTTGATATTGCTCATAATAGAAGAACTAGCCAAAACCATAAGGGAATTGGAGGAAGAAATCTATGTACTTAAAACAGAACTTGAAACCAGGATGGAGACAGACAGCTGGAAAATGAGCCTGGAAGGCATTAACATCAAACTAGACAAATATGAAAAGGAGCTGCAGGAAGGAAAATTGAGAAAGTATAAACGAGATACTATAGATTATAAGCTCAACGAGGTTTATACATGGGCGGACATCTATGCCCGACGCCAATATATTCCAAAAAAAACACCAACATCTGCACGCTCCTCCGAGGAAAGTCTGGTGACAGACAAGGAAACATCTATACGCAGAGGACCAGTAAAAGCCACCCAAGACGGGGTCATACTAACAGGTGAAAGTAACAATCAGGCAACCACGAGCAGAGAAACGTCTTTTTTGTTACAGGAACAGGATTCAGCACAACCGCCAACGGTATCACCAGAAACAGCAACAGCAAGCGGAAAACAAGGCGAGGAAGTGGCCGGAAAAGCACTGAGGAGCGGACGAACAGTGATTTAATCATTAACATCTCTTCCACTATATTGACTCAACAACAAATATCAACTTTGAATAAAGGCCTTACATTTGTCCCAACAACTGCTACCAATGAAATGGAAACTGAGGGAGCATTCTTCAGATTTATGAGAACATTAAAACTGAGACATTACTTCGAAAATGTGGTTGATCCCACAGAGAGCATTGAAGATAATGCCATCAAAAAATTCAGACCTAAAAGTGTGTTCCAAGCACCGGTGTCGCATAAGATGTTGGACACTTTCAAAATAATGGTCAGGAAAGATCTACAGGAGTTGGACTATAAAAGAAAACGACATAATAACCTAACTAAATCTGAGCAGAGTATAATCAATAATTTGGCAAACAATGCAGCATTAACGATACAACCAGCAGACAAGGGCGGTACCCTTGTACTAATGGACACGGTCTTTTATGAACAAAAAGTGAATGAACATGTGACAGATGAGAATACGTATCTCAAATTATCAATGGATCCAACAGGAACACTTCAACAGATGTTGCATGACATATTGAAAGCAGCTAAGAGAATGAATGGTTCGATGAGCAAACTTCAGCATATCTTATCCAGAAGAACCCCAGACGTCCGACTCTTTATATGCTCCCAAAGATTCACAAACACCCAACAAACCCTCCACTAAGACCGATAGTATCAGGATGTGGGTCAATCTTTGACCCACTTGGCAGATATATCGACCATTACTTACAACAGTTTGTTCAACAATGGGGGTCCTACATACGGGATACAACGGATTTTCTCAACAAGTTAAAATGGATAGAGACAGGATTCCAACAACATTGGATCATGTGCACCATTGATGTGGTGGCACTTTACACCTCCATACCCCATCACGCAGGATTGGAATCCATCGAATGGGCATTGCTTAAAATGGAGAACTTACCCATGAACCAAAAGATTTTCCTGATACAGCTACTAAAATTTTGTCTCCACAACAGCTACTTTGTATGGAAGGATGAGTATTTTGCGCAACTGAATGGGACTTCAATGGGCTTTGCAGGGGCCCCTGCATACGCAAACACCTTTATGGCTCAATATGAAGCTAAAAATTTGATGTCATTGAGAGAATGGGCCCATGTCAAAATGTACAGTCGATTCATTGACAATGTGTTTTTAATCTGGGATGATACACAGGAAACTCTTGAGCAACTAATAAGTTCCTTGAACCAAGTGGATACTAGGATTCAATTTACCCACAAGATCAGCAAAGAGGTCATTGACTTTTTAGATGTCAGAATAACCAAAACACAACACGGCTTTGAAACAGTGTTATACACGAAACCAACAGACCGGAACAGCGCTCTCAATTACACGAGTTTTCATCCCAAGAGCCTCATAAACAATTTACCAGTGTCCCAATTCATCAGAATAAAACGTATATGCTCAAACGAACAAGTTTGCCAAATGTCATTGGAAAGACAGGTTCAGAAATATAAAGAAAGAGGATACCCGGCAGATGTACTAGAACTACAGTTAAATAAAGTACAAGCAATGAATAGAGCAGATCTGCTGAAACCAAGCAAGAAGAAAACACTTGACAGGATGGTTTTTGTGACCAAATACACAACTTTATCGACAAAAATCAAAGAAATAATCAACAAAAGATGGGAACTATTATCTGTAGAACCAGATTTTCAAGGCATCTTTAAGGAACCTCCAGTACACGCGTATACAAGAGGACCAAACTTAAGAGCAAGGCTTAAACACAAACAACTCTCTATAAGTCCGGCAACATATAAGGGTACCACAAGGTGTTCAAATTGCACCAATTGCAACAATGTGATCATAGGAAGCACATGTACACACCCAACCACAGGAAAAATTATACAGTTGAAACACACCAGCGACTGCAACACAAACAATGTGGTATATGCAATTAAGTGCCCATGCAGCAAGATGTACATTGGTAAAACAGAACGAAAAGTGAAAATACGCATAACGGAACACAAGAGCAGAATCCGTAATCAGAATCTGACTTCACCACTGGTGCTCCATTGGAGGGATGAAAAACACACCATTTCGCAATTGAGATTCTTCATTATCAAAAAAGTACAAATAAAAGAAGGGATAGACAATCACCAAAGACTAATGCAACGCGAACTATTCTGGATTAAATATCTCAAAACCTTAGCTCCAACTGGGCTCAATGATAAATATGATCTTACTTGTTATCTGTAAATAACATTAAGTTACAACATAGTGACATTAACTCATGGTCAGCAATTAGCCCCCACATAACTTTTTAAACATCAGTATATGAGTAGGGGGTTACAAGTCAGGAATACTAGCTCGCTAATAAATGCCATAAGGTTTATGACTCGAGATATTACATTAGTGGTTTTAAAAGAATAAGGACATGTATTTCATATGATTTATCCCAGAAAAATTCTAAATGTTCACCATGTTTAATGTACATCAGTAATTGTAACACGAATATATGTACTAAAGATAAATATTGTCATAACAATTGATTATCATCCAGCATATATTTGACCTAGGATTGTTTATTGTACCAGCACATCAGTAAACACATATGAATACTGAATAACCCATAAACAAACAGCACATCAGGAATCCATTGAGTTCTACTCAGAATAAAATAGAGCACGCGTAGTTATCGCCGCATTTGTATAGAAGGTAGTAACGCAATATAACTCTAAACCAAAGAGTCATCACGAGAACAGCAGGGCACCTTAGCAAGAATGTTATCAATAACCATACGGCGTTCGTGCTTAACTTTGTTTTTGAAAACGGTAACCGACAATAGAAACTTTTCCAGGATTGCGATAGGTGACACGCAAGTAGATACAATTTTTGCATCGTGAGCAGAATATTTCGGCAAAAACGTTACGAGTAAGGTTGCCACTCATGAAATAAACCTATACTAACATGGCGCCCATGCAGAAAGGCATATAGTAGTCAGTAGTAACCCACAGTCCGTCTTCTATTATCACAACTCCGCAATCAAGCGGAGTCCGCGGAGTTTTAATGGCGAACACTCGATTATCGTGTAAACACAGCGAACAAAGGGCTGCGGTTTTTGTCGATACGGTGTGAAGTTTTGGCAATCCAGGTACGCTATTTTCCTGACCAACGGTGTTATCTTGAGGCTTTTCTAGGATTCAAACTACAAAGTAGTAAACAACTTTTATTTTTATTTTCACCGAACAGATTGAAAATATTGGTGAAGATAAGGTAAGGGTATTTAGATTTACCGTTACAGTCACATAGTTAGCACTCGTTTTTGCGGGACTAGTGTAGTTTAAACAGGTGTCATTTTTTCGTTTCAGAGAGCTCTGATCATACACATCAGGTGTGTCCCTATAGATTACATAACTATACTAGAGCTGATCATTAAGGTTTGGCATAGTATCAATACAGGTCACCTTATCATTATCATTTTTTCAGGGACCCATACAGGGTAAGATGGATTGAAGCGAACACATACAACATCTACCATTGACAACAGGTATGACAATAACATAGTTCAGTAATACACCCCTATGTACCACTTCAGACAAGATTCTCACACATATCATATGTTTTTTATTTTACAGAGTCGCCCCTGATGAAGGCACCATAGAGGTGCCGAAATGCATTGGGCTCATTTGTGAATGTATGATTATTGAATTGCCAAAGAATTGAAAATGTAAAATTGTAAAATTTAACAATGTTTGCACAAATGAAAATGAAACAAATGTTTTTTGTTATGAATAATGTAAATAACAAACAGGAGGGTATCTTGATATAAAAGAAGCAATAACTGAAAAATAAAAGCAATAATATTTGCATAAATCAAGAGTGTCATTAGTATGCTAAAAGTTTAAGGTGCGGAGCACCAAGTGAACAGTGCACGATTAGGTGGGTCCATAAACCCATCATAACCACGTCATATCGCACAGGAGTGACTACCCTGATTAATCGTAGCACCATTTGATAAGTGGAATAATTTGATTAAAAATCACGGAGGGCTCTTCACGAACCCCATCTTCCTACTAGCATGAGCTGAGCCTGTCTGAAGCTTTCGGACCCATATCCTTATAGCTGTTCTATGATATAGCCATACCATATACTCTTAAGTGCATTATAATCCTCGCGGTTGAATGCTAACTTTGGTTTGGCTTTATCAAAACATGTTGTGTAAGGTGTCATACACTTTGGAATACTACCCCCTCGCCAGTTCTGGTGACGGGGGTAGCATCCCCCCCTTCTAGAGTGAGAAGACATGTTGTTCCTAGTAAACACGGTTAAAGTTAACCAGAGCCTCAGCATCACAAAATAGATGCTGCTGTCACAGATACAAGTCTGACCTCCTGCTTATGGGAGTCCGTCCAGCAAGGGAGGCTTGGACAATAGGTTTCCTGTCTTGGGAGGTGCTAGCACTACCCCAGACAGGCCATAGTGTATTGGGGCAGGGAGGGCTGAATGAAATGGGACACTGCCTGGGGCACACAAGGTGTCCCATGCATAGCCTGGTTCAAACCAGTTGCTGGGGCACTCCAGCCCCAGCTCTGGCGTGAAACTGGACAAAGGGAAAGGGGTGTAACCACCCCCTTCCCTGGTCCCACCCGTAGGAGGGACCTAGCAGGTAATCCAGCCCCTCAGATTAGTATGTAGGTAGGAGCTGAGTCAGGAGACTTTAGATTTATCCTGAATTGAAACTTGAAACGAAACTCAAGACCTTCGACGTTCTACTGAAGATAGAAGACTGAAGAATCTCCCTTGTGGTCAAGGAGTGACCACCCTGTGCAAACAAGCACCATCCAGCGATCTTCAGTTTGCTTTATTGACACTCCCGCCGGAGCCCGATCACAGAGCCTGACAAGAACCAGACTTTCAGACTTCCCTGAGCTCGATCCACAGCCACAGCAAAGCTGAGACCCGTGGAGGCGACGAGAGACGTGGGACTGGCCATCTTGGAAAACCTGCCCTTTGCTACCTGTGCAGCTCCCGAGGCACCCTTGAAGCTGTGCATTGGGATTGAGAATCCCCAGCCCAGAGCACCTTCAGCACCAGCGCACAGTCCCCCACACTCCACGAGGGCCGTGTGGGGCCTGCTAGTGTTTTTGTGCTTGACGCGTCTGTCCGGTCGCTTGCCCGTTGGCTAGTGGCCTCTGTGACGACCAACCTACAAATTTCCACTGCTGGCCTGGTTGCTTCAGGCTGGCCCTTGCTTCCCTGAAAAGGAGAAGCCCATCAGACCTTGCTGGTCTTATCAAGAAGCCATCTTTGATTCCTGCATGGGTTGCCTTTGCCAAGGCTTGTTGACTCCAATCCGGAAGCCGACACAGCCAACAGCGAGATTCTTTGTGGGACAGTCTGTGCCCAGCTCCTGGTTGTCGTCGACACCTCTTGGTCTACGTGGCTACAGAGACAAGCTTCACAACATCACCTGATTGCTTCACAACATCGCCTGGTTCCTTCCTGGTCACTTGCTAGTGACCCAGACTCTGTCCCTTCTGCTTTCAGGTACTCTTCATCCTCTATCCGCCCTTGGATCCAACCGAACACTTTTCTCTTGGTCGCCTGCAGCATCTTTCTTCAAGGCTCCATAGGATTCAGTGACGAAACCCGACACACTTTGACACCTATGCACCTGCTTCCTGTGGGTGAGGAAACGCGAGTACTCCGGTGCTCCTGTGGGTATTGACTATCCTAGTGTCCTAGTTTTCAGTAGCTTTCTCCTTATCCATCCGGAAGTGCCCTAAAAGAACTAGTTTCCATTTCTTTCGTTCCCATTATAACTCTATGGTAACCCGCGTGTGTGTTAAGACACTGCACACGCCTCCCGTGGGTCTCCTGCTTCCTATCCTTTGGTAGTACAGCGTAGCCCCAGCAATTCCCTAGGCCCTAGGCCTATCCTTTGTTCGTGACGTGGTTCTTATACCACTATTTTAGAATATGGTTTGAAGTGCCCCTAGGGCTCTACTGTATATTGTGCAACTTATTGTATGATAATTGAGTATCTTGTTATGTGCTTGTGCCTCTGACCTCATAAAGAGTTCAGAGGGGTTGTGTTAGAAATAAATACATATATATGTTATATATAACCTGTGTGGTGTCCTTTCATTTGGTATTAAAGGGGTTACATATGGTAAAACAGCTGGCTTTACATGCCCTCTGAAGTTTTAGCCTAAGACTGCTTTGTCCATGCTACCACTAGGATAGCTGGTCTATACTGTTGACTTTACAACCATCACCATAAGGGTTGTTTGGACTGATACAGGGTGCCCACTAGAATAGTGGACATCACATATCAGGCCAACTACTCACAGCAGCCATCACTGTAATCTCCTCTTCTAGTTGTCAAAAGTATACTATGATTAACACACCACCTACACAACTTTTAAACTGCTTTGATCATTCTATCACAGACTTGTTAAACCTTCATCTTGGAGGCCTCAACTTTCTCTTTTAGCATGACCAGTATCTAGTTGATGAACTCAGTGCCAGACTTCAGATCATCCACATCTTGTAACAGAACATCTGCTTTATATAACTCTTCGAATATGGGTTTTGTTGTTTCACAGTACTATACATTTCAGGTGTTATCCTTTTGCATTAAACTTTCCATGCTCCATCTTATACATTGTTGGGTCAACTGCACATAATGGAAGAATCATCTCTGCTATAAACACAGAAGTCATTTAAAGGGATTAGGAATGATCCGCAGTGACCTTTTTGCAAAATATATTCACCACCATGCTGCATCAGTGAAGGCCTAATTTGTTTACTTCCTGTTCCTTGTGACACCCAATAATGTTGCTTGAAATAAAGATGGAAGCGCTATGTAAGATAAAAATTAAAAGAAAGACAGACACCAATTTGTACTAAGCAGTTCTGTAAAGCTTCACATTTACTATAATTCGTTCACTGCTCATGAACATTCTTAGCTTTCCCACTCACCAAATGGTAACACTCATGCTACATGATAAATATCCCTGTCCCTTGAAGTCTCTTTTTTAGATGAGGAATGTGGGTTTTGTGATTCTGTAAAACTTATCACAAGTTAGAAATGATCTCAAGACTAAAAGGGAAGTATATCTTTAATGTTGTGCAGCAAATAGAAAAGCGGTCCAAAAAATATTGGAATGTCAAATTAGTTTCATCAAAGTTGAGATGAACCTCAATTCCTATTTCAGACTTAAAATATTTCCGAAAATTGATTCGATAAATATTCAGAAAAGTACAGAGCCTGGTTATTGACATAGGGAAGTTGCTCTGCCAAACGATAAAGACTTCAGACTAACACAACATGCCAACTACAATAATCAAGACTGATGTAAAATTATGGCACAAGATTGTTACCTCTTTGTATTCATAATAAATTGAAATTGGCCAAATTTCACAGCCATTGAAGGGGAGCATTTTATCCTCCTTTAATAAAAAGGTACCTTAATTGTTACTTTAAATTTTAATCTTACATTTTACATAAGAAAATCTTTGGCAACATATATTTAGCCACTTTCAATGTTACCGATGAGCAGGCAGGCATACGTGCATGCGTGTAAACATAGCAGCTTAGGATAATGAACGTAAAAGTCATACAATCTTAGATAGGTATCTTACAAGGAAAGGACATCCGGTCAAACCAGCTTTTAATGATTATTCAATGCCTTTTGTCAAGAACCACTCGCACAAATGTATACATTATGGGATCCTAAATGTGTAGCTTTCCATCCTAGTGGCCCTCCGATAAGAATAGTTGACACAGATTTTAATGTGGGAGAAGAGAGGTTTGTCAATGAAGCTGTAAATCAAGAATGAGCTTTAACAGAGGTGCATACGTGCACCCCTAATGCATAACATCTTTATCTTCCTGCTATGCTTTAGTGGGCGAGAATCCTAGCCTCCCCCCACGCTGAGTAGCAGTAACTCTCTTGGACTTAATATTCGTACGGTATCAGTGGAGTTCAGTGGTGTTTGATCATTAATCAAGGAAACACTGAGGATAATTAAGTCTAAAAGTAACATAATGGCTTTTGTAAGTACACATAGGAAGCTGGCCCATTGTTTTCAATAAGACAGGCGGACCAGCTTTAAAGAGAATAAAAACATATGTAAATTTAGTGATAATAGTCGCTCAAAAAATTAAGTTGTAACTTCTATGTAAATAAACAATTAAAGATGTCTCATTTGAGGTGCAATAAATGAAGTTTTTTTGTTTTTTAGTTCTACCGGAAAGAGAAACATGCCTCCCTTCAAACAAATGTATCTAGTTAAGGTTCCAACTGCACTTTTGTGCGGAGAAAAAAGCATTCAATTTAATTAATACTTTATTTCACATTTAAAGTCAAATGCATAAAAAGTTCAGATAAAATATACAGACATGTCAATAAGTTATCATAAAATTGTCTTACAAGAGGAATATTAATCACAATTTAGATAAAAACGCATATGTATATCATATTACTAATTCATCAGTATCTTAATATATTTTTAGAATTAGAATTATTCATATTGTACATATTCTAAGTGATTAAACATTTAATCAGATGTTTGCTACTCTGTGGGTTTTAAAAACTGCACAGAGGAAGGATGCCACCGCCAGGCAAACATACGGGGTCTCTAGTTATAACATGGCAATCATTGCAGAGGTATAATTATACAGGCAGAATTTCTTCAGAAGTGGAACAAGACATCTTTTCCTCTCTAATTCATAACAATGGCAAAAAAGCAATATGTTTACAATTGATTGTTTGGATCGAGTGTCACATGGACATCGTCCTAGTAAGGTCTCAGAGAACACGTTCGCTTGATATCCGAGCATTATCATTACATATCTCAAACTAAACCTTATTAAAAGGAAACACTGACGATTATTAGTCACACAGCCAAGATATGAAGGTAGCCCAAGCACTAAAGAGAGTCTCTTGTTATAGGCAGATACTGTGGTTTTGTCTTTATTCATTTGCTCTTTTTCTTGTGTGCATTTCTGTCAGATGTATTAATTTTGCCTTTGAGAAAGTTTCGCATTGCATTAGGTGGTCATACAAGGCCCCCAACCCCAGAGAGACCAGAGTACACCTTATATAATTTAACCACGTTAGTTTAGGCACATAAGCCAATTTCATCACATCATTTAAGATGCATTGATTTATCTGTACCGTCTCCCGTTTCCAGATCGATAGCCAAATTAACAGAGGGGCCAATTTAATAGTATCAGAGATATAGGCTAAACCTAATTGTTTGTGAAAAAAGCATTCATTATTATAGTCTGAAGAAGTCAGAAAAAGTGAAAGAAAACTATTGGAAGTGTCTAACATCAGTATAGGGTTTTCTACACCATTAAATGTTTTTCCTGCACACAGAATTAGATTAGGCCTAGGATTGGTTGGGGTTTTGTGGAGAGCATTTGGGGCCAGATTTACGACCATTGTGATTTGTGAGTCGCAAATTGCAACAAATTGCGAGTCGCAATTTGCGAGTCGTAAATCACAATGTACAACAGTATCTCAGACACAGTTTGCGAATCCCAATGGGTTCGTAAATTGCATGCCTCATGAATATCAATGAGGCACTGGCAATTTGCGACCCATTTGGGAATGGCTGGCACTCCCATGGATGGTGGCCTGCTGGGCTCAGCAAACCTCCATGTCTGGGACTGCTTTTAAATAAGGCAGTTTTTTAATGCAGTTTATTTTTCTTAAAGGAAAACGGGATGCATTTAAAAAAAAAAAAGTTTTTGTTTTATTTTTTAAGGGCAGGTAGTGGTCCCTGGGACCACTGCCTGCCCCTAAAAATATTTCCCCACCACATTCTCAAAGGGGAAGTGGTCTCCTGGGGACGCCTTCCCTTTTGCAAGTGCTTTACCACCATTCTGAGAAGGGTGGAAAACAGTGACTGTTTTGCGACTGCAATTGCAGTCGCGAAATATTCATACATAGGGTTCAGACTCCCTATTAGAAAGGGACGCTCTCAGAACACCCCTTCCTAATAATGAGTCGCTAATCCTATTTAGCGAGTCGCAAATAAATTGCAACTTGCTAAGTAGGGTTAGTACATGGCCCGATTGTATTTTGCATGTATGAATGGTTCGCAAACCCGTTTGCGCATTGCAAAATAGGGTTGTACATCTAGCCCTTGGTGCTTTAATTAGAGCCAGGTTCTGACATTGGACTTCTAAACCAGGCTCGCTGTGCAGTGCACTATGTAGTAAATTGAACACAGGTTAAAGCACAGACCGACTTTATTTGTAATATGAATTAGGTCCCAGAATGGGGAATTCTGCATAAAGAACGAATCAGAAAACTGCTATGATGGAAGTCTAGATATGGAACATGCTTTATTTATTTGCCCTAATTTTGTTGTGTATGCGAAGAAGGACTCACACAGAGAAGTGGAACTGTTAATAGGTACCAATAACAGGGTCCGAGGGGACCTCAGTCACTAGAAATGAACAACCACATTATAGTTTACCAGATCAATTTTGGCAATCCAGGTAAGCCAGTTTTGACTAGTGTGCAAGTGGGTGCAAATTTGCCTTTAATTAGTATATGGCAATAATCAAGGTTATTCATTTCAGTGATGAGGTTGAGTTTAATAAAATACAGCCCAAAAAATGTCTCTCTGACAGAGACCCCTAGAAATGTCATTGTCCATGTTCTTTCATGAATACTTTGCATTTTGATACAAGCACAAAATCTAATTAACAAATTCCCTTGTAGGAAACATACAGGGCTCCTCTGGGTTTGTCCTAAACAAAAGAAGATACATGCATTAAACATATGTCTAGTTGTCAATGTCTCTTTTTCTTCCCCTGTAGTATTGAATTCATGTGCAGCCCTCAAGAGTGCAGGAGTTTTCGAATCTGGGGTCTACACCATAGACCCCGATGGACTGTATCATGGTGAAGATCCTTTTCCAGTTGAGTGTGACATGCAATCTGAAAAGGCAACAGGTAATACCCTTTCTCCCACGTCTTTAAATACACTCAAACAGATGTGATGCCTAGGGAACTAGTTGTTCACACTGACCTTTTCAGCAAAGGCCTAAAGTTACGTGGTTTGAAGACCAGAGTGGATGGCTGGGTTGGACTGGGATTACAAATCAGCCCAGGCACTCAAAAAAAAAGTGGCCCACATTTGCATATTGCCTTTCCCCAAAACGCTGTTTTGGTGAAATTTCTTTTACAAAAAGGGTGGGGGATAGCGTTAGAAAAATTCACAGATTAGTTTACACTGGTGAAACACACCTGAAAACAAGTGAGGCCACTTTTGCTCAGGCCCCCTGCCCCAGCTCAATATGCATAAATGGGCCAGCCCAGCAAGAGAAAGGGAGTGACACTTCTGCCTTTGATAAAAAGAGAGGTAATGGACGCCCATCTACCTCCAAAAAGGCCACTCAGGCACCCACTAGGCCGCTGGCGGCATCAAACAACGCAGACCCTGCCCAAATTGTCCCCCCAAAGCGGTACGAAAGGGGTGGTGATGGACGGAGCATCTGAACCAATCAAACACTCACACCCAATCAACAGATCTGGGTTTAATCCATCACCGTTCTTTAGCCCACTCTGCCACCCTAGTTCAGACATGGCCATATTCAAATCAGTCTGACCCTTTGCCTCATGGGAACAGTCCAGCCTGAACTGCCAAGCCATGCCTTCCCTGGACCGGATTCAAGCTTCCTAGGACCCGTTTCTGGCATTACAGCTGTCTTCAGCCAGGCTTGCTTGAATCCAGTGGTAAAGTGAGCAAGGGACTCACGTCTGAGCATATCCTGCCAACTTATGGCGAACAAAGCTGTACGAAAGGGGGTGGTGATAGACGGAGCATCTGAACCAATCAAACACTCACACCCAGTCAAAAGATCTGGGTTTAATCCATCACCGTTCTTTAGCCCACTCTGCCACCCCAGTTCAGACATGGCCATATGCAAATCAGCCTTGACCGTGTGCCTCATGGGAACAGTCCAGCCCGAACTGCCTAGCCATGCCTTCCCTAAACCGGATTCAAGCTTCCTAGGACTGGTTTCTGGCATTACAGCTGTCTTCAGCCAGGCTTGCTTGAATCCAGTGGCAAAGTGAACAAGGGACTCACGTCTGAGCATACCTTGCCAACTTATGGCGAACAAAGCGGTACAAAAGGGGGTGGTGATGGACGGAGCATCTGAACCAATCAAACACTCACACCCAGTCAACATATCTGGGTTTAATCCTTCCCCGTCCTTGGCCCCCAGGCTGCTAAAAAAAGCAACCCAATGTAGGATTCGGATACCAGCCCCTTGGGCATTCCCCGAGTGTCCGCGTTGCCAATCAGACACTGGTGGACAGTGTCCCAGTGGGTGTCAGTATGGAATATACAAACTCTCACACAGTTCCATCTTTATTAAAGAGATGCTCCCTGACGATTTCACCATGTCACTGGCTACAGGCAGCGTTTAATTTGAGCAGATGGTTGCCAGTAGGAGCAACCAGCTATGAAACTGCGTACAGAACCTTGTCTTAAAATGTTGTATTGCTAGGTGTTGGTCTGTAAAGGAGGAGGAAGTTACAGAAGAAAGTTGGTGTGGGGTTGCATCTGGTGATGAGGGCCACACAACCTTTCCTGGAAATGCTGTCAGCTTTGGTGAGAAGTATTGCTTGCTTGAATATAACAGCTAGGCCACCTCCTCTAATGCCTATACAATTTTGTGTGATAGTTTGAAAACCTGGAAGAACAGCTTAATGCAGCATTGGAGCTATGTCATCTCCCAACCATGATTCTGTTATTAAGAGTAAGGTAAAGGTAAATGTTTTATTATGCATGATTAATAAAAACCTTTGCAATAATAAAACAATATTAAAACTGACATGAAAATTCATATTAAAATTGCCCAGTTCAATTTGTTACTTGTCTACAAATCCTGAAAAACACATGTATCAAGATTAAGCAACTACTTATAATTGTCCTCAATCAAGTAGGTTCTTAAAGTGCTTGTGTTTCAGGAACATATCAAACTGTATGTAGTAGGCCTGAATTAAGCAACAATGTTCAGAACAAAGCAGTATTAAATCCACTTTTAGACATTGTTTAGAGTTACATAAATCAGTATAATATGATTGACAGATCTGGAGGTGCTTACGCTTCAGGTTTAAATAGGCTGGGCATAGTTTCTTGAATTAGGCAAGTCTCAAAGTGCTTAAGCTTCTAGATCAACTAAACTGGTTGTAGTTGTCCTGGATTAGGCCATAGTTTCCAGAAGCAAAGCATTATTAAAGTCCACTCTTGGCATTGTTTGAGGTTACACAGTTTAGTATCGTACTCGCCTACAGATATTAAAGTGCTTGTGCTTCATGATCGGGAAAACTGGACATCATATCTTAAGTTGAGCAGTTCTCAAAGTGCTTATGCTTTGAGATCAAGTGCACTGATTGTATTTATCCTGGAATCCACTCTTGGGCTTTATATAAGGTTTTGCAGGACAATATAGTGCTCAACAGTTAATTTGAAAATGCCTGTGCTTCTGGATCAGTAGGCTGGTCAGTGTTACCATGGAGTGAACAGATCTTCAGGGTCCGGTTAACTGGTCCTGGCTTGGATGGATCTTAAGGTGCTAGTGCTTCAGAAACAACTGAACTTGCTGTGAAGAGCACACTGTTACATCAGAGAATACATGCTGGTGAGAAACCCTATCTGTACTAAATGTGGACAGGCTTCAGTCGTAAGACAAATATGTTAAGTCTCCAAAGTTTCCTCCCTGATGAGAAACCCTGTTGGTGCACAGAATGTGGAGAACACTTCACTCAGAGAAGCACACTAATCATACAACAGAGAATCCATACTAATGAGAACCCCTGCAATTACACTGAATGTGTTGAAAGCTTCAATGAGCAGCAAAGTCTGGTGAATCATCAGAAAATCCATTCTGGTGAGAAACCCTACCACTGTGCTGAATGTGGGAAAAGATTCATTATGAAGTACACCTTGGCGAAGCATCAGAGAATCCATACTGGTGAGAACCCCTACCACTGTACAGAATGTGGGAAAAAGTTTCCTCAGAAGGAAACGCTTTTGGTACATCAGAGAATCCATACTGGTGAGAAACCCTACCACTGTGGTGAATGTGGCAAAAGCTTCAGTGTGAAGTCCCACCTGGTGCAGTATCAGAGAATCCATACTGGTGAGAAACCCTTTCAGTGTACAGAATGTGGGAGAAGCTTCACTCAAACAAGTGCACTGCTCATACATCAGAAAATCCATACTGGTGAGAAACCCTATCAATGTAAAGAATTTGAAAGAAGCTTTGTTAATAGATACAATTTGTTGGCACATCACAGAATCCATACTGGTGAGACTCGCTATCATTGCTCAGAATGTGGGAAGAGCTTCACTCAGATGAAAAGTCTTTTGATACATCAGAGAATTAACAATGGTGAGAAACCCTATCAGTGTACAAAATGTGGGAAAAATTTCATTGTGAAGAACAGCCTGCATCAGCATCAGAGAAGCCATACTGGTGAGAAACCCTACAACTGCGCTGAATGTGGAAAAGCTTCAGTAAGATGCATGGGCTTGTGACTCATCAGAGAATCCATACTGGTGAAAAACCCTATCAATGTACAGAATGTGGGAAAAAGTTCACTTCGAAGGGAAGGCTTTTGGTACATCAGAGAATCCATACTGGTGAGAAACCCCACCACTGTTCTGAATGTGATACAAGCTTCAGTTTGAAGTACAACTTGGTGCAGCATCAGAGAATCCATACTGGTGAGAAACCCTACCACTGAGCGGAATGTGAGAAAAGCTTCACTCAGAAGCGAGGGCTTTTGCTACATCAGAGAATCCATACTGGTGAGAAACCCTACCACAGTACAGTATGCAGAAAAAGCTTCACTCGAAAGAGCACACTGTTGGGTCATCAGAAAATTCATACAGATGAAAAATCTTTTCAGTGGGCAGACTGAGGGGAAAAAAGATTTGTTAACGCATACAATTTGTTGGTACACTGGAGAATCCATACTGGTGAGAAACCATGTCCATGTACAGAATGCGAGGAAAGCTTCACTCATAAGAGAATGCTTTTGGTGCATCAGAGAATCCATATTGGTGAAAAACCCTATGATAGTGCAGAATGTGGAAACAGATTTTTTGAGAGGGAAGAACTGGTGAAGCATCAGTCCATACTAGTAAAAAACACTAAAATGTGAGAAAAGCTTTGTCGTGAAGAGAGGACTGTTGATAAATCAAAGATGCCATACTGGTGAGTAACTCTATTGGTGGACAGAATGTGAAAAACGCTTAAGTGAAAAGCAGAGATTAGTGAATCATCGAGTATTTATACTGGTGAGAGACCTTGTCATTGTACAGAATGTGGGAAAAGAACAAAGATGCAATATTACTCACTATTTATTTTTATTTATTCTATTTATAAAGTTTTATATAGCGTGGACTAGATCCCGAAGAATATCAGAGCGCTTTACAGTTATAGGGAAAGGTAACGATCAGATCATGAATCAATAAAAGTCAATACTATAGTAAAGTCTAAACATGAATTATATGGGGCTTCTACTAAGCATTGAATCAAGTGGTGAACAACTAATAGAACATTTACAGACCTGGGCGAGCGCGGGATGGGCAAGAAGATGTAACATAATGATTTAAGGGAGCAAACACAATAATCATGTACAGGAATAATAAACACTACCAAATAATAATCAAATACAGGGATGAATCATACTATACAATGTCCAATGTCTTTCGGGCGGAAAAACAAGTACAAGAAGGTATATATATTGTCCCTCTTATTAGGTAAGAACTTCTTCATGAGGAATTGTTTTGCTTCCAATTTGAAAGCGTTCTTGGAAGAGATCCTCCAAATTTCGGGTGGAAGAGAGTTCCAGATTTTAGGAGCAGATCCTGAGAAAGCTGGGTGGCAAGTTCTCTTTTTGCGGAAGATGCGTGGTTTCAGGAGGAGGGAATTGGCACTCCTTGACGATCTACCTCATCTAGATAGTTCTAGTTTTTGTGCGAGGTAGGTAAGGGTTTTGAAGTGGAGGGCTTTGTGTGAAAGGCAGGCAATCTTCAGATGAATTCTAGTTTCGTGGGGTAGCCAATTTAGTGATTTTAAAACCGGAGAGATATGTGTATTGTGCTTGGTGCCCGTGATCAGTCTGGCTGCTGCGTTCAGAGAGGCCTTTAGGGGGGCCAAAGAGTATTTAGGGAGTCCACATAGCGCGGCACTGCCGTAGTCAAGTCTCGGTAGGACAAGCGCTTGGACCACTTGCTTGAAATCTGCTTGCGGTAGGAAAGGTTTCAGATTCCTGAGTGTTCTTAGAAGGTGGTTAGTTCCCTTGCACACATTGCTGATGTGAGACTTGATATTCAGCTGTTTGTCCAGAGTAATTCCTAGGGATTTAGCTGAATCGATGATGCGGGGGAGCAATTGAAGGCGGTTAGTTGGTTCATCCATAGGTCGATTTTAGGAGTATATTTCGGAGGAGAAATTAGGAGGAATTCTGTTTTGGATGTGTTTAGCAGGAGGTGGTTCTTAGTCAACCAAATTTGGGTAGCCAGGAGGGTAGAGTTGAGTGAAGTGATCTCCTCTGGATAGGAGATTTTTAGATAGAGTTGGGTATCGTCTGCATACATATGGAACCTAATGTCCAAGGAATTTAGAACGTTAGTGAATGGTTCCGAGAACAGATTGAAAAGAATGGGAGATAAGGAGGATCCTTTGGGAACCCCCATGCTGACAGGGGATGGCTGGGAGAGTGAGTGGTTCGCTGTAACTCTTTGGGTTCTGTGTTGCAGGAAGGACGTAAACCAATGCAGCACCTGACCTTACAGGCCCATCCTATGCTCCAGAATCAATAGGAAGTTGTCATGATTGACAGTGTCAAATGCGGAGGAAAGGTCAAGTAGGATAAGGAGGCTGGATTAATTTCGATCAAGCATTGTTAAGATATCATCAATCACATGAGTGATGGCCGAATCAGTGCTATGTCCACTATGAAAGCCAGATCGATGTTGGTCCAGGAGGCGGTAATTTTCGATGTGTGCACATAGTTGTGTTTGGACGCATTTTTCCAGGAATTTGGCAAGGTTAGGTATACTGGAGATAGGTCGGAAGTTGTTAGGATTTGTACTATCGGCTGTGTTTTTTTTTAATATAGGCGTTACCTGTGCCTCTTTTAGGCATTCTGGGATCATACCTTGTGACAAGGAAGCATTGATTATCTTTGTCCAGAAGGGGGTGATTTCGTCCTTAACTAATTTGAAGATGTTAAGTCGTAACGGGTCATTGAAGTGATTAGAAGGTTGATAATCCGCAGTACCTTTTTGAGATCATTTTCGTTGAGGGGGTAAATGTGTCCCAGGCAGCATTGTTCTTGATACCTCATCTAATTGATGTTTTCTTGTCAAGAACAGCCAGCAAGGGTGTGGGTTCAATGGGTGGAAATAGTGCCTTCCTGGCTTCCAGATCAGTGTTGATAAGCCTAGTTTTCTCCATAAAAAAGGCAGCCAAATCAACACAAGATGGAGGTCTGATGTCTGAAGCTGACTGGTTAGGGGCTGATAACGATTGTTGTTTAACCAGTTCGAATAGTTTCACAGCTTGGTTAAGTTGGGTTCTGAAGTACTCCGCCTTGGCTGTCTTGATTTGTTTTTATATGCACTTCTTGCTGTTCTAAGGTTTTTTAGATTGTCAGCAGATGGAGTGGTACTCCAGGACCATTCAATGGCCCTTAGATTACGCCGTTCAAAGTTTAGGTTGCAATTGAATCACGGTTTGGACATTTTGGCAGGTGCATTTTTTTGTTGGAGTGGGGCCATAAAATCCATGATATTGGAAATGGAAGAGTTGTAGAAGTTGGTGAGAGCATAGACTTCAGATAAGTCAGAATGTGGAGAGAGGGCTTGATTACAGGGGGTTGCTAATTCAGCTTTATTGAAATCTCTGAGATCCCTTTTCCAGATCTTTGGCTTGGTTTTTTGTGTCTTACTCCGGTGAACCTCTGAGTTGAAATGGAAGGAAATGATGTGATGGCCTGACCAATCACATGGTATGATGGAATCCACTGAGATGGATTGACTTTTGGAGATGATGAGAGCTAAGGTTTCCCCTTTAGTGTGAGTAGGCTGGTCACAATGTTGAATCAAATCATGGTCGAGTAAGAAGGATTTTAGGCATGAGACTGCATGATCATTAGTGTTAGACCAGTGAAGGTTAAAATCTCCCAGGTAGATGTGAGACTGGGCTGAGTCCACATTGCCAGAGATTATTTCCAATAATTGTTCAATGAAGGGGAGAAAGTCGTCTGGGGGGGTGGTAGAATGAGTGTAGTTTGCAAACCAGATGATTGTGAGAGGAGATACTAGGACAAAGGTATTCGCATGTTACCGGCGAAGATGACTCTGAAAGGGAGACCGCAAGCGTACTCCGGTGTATACAAGCTAGGCCACCACCCAGCTTCTTGACTCTGTCAGGACAAATTATGTCATGGGTGGGGGGTACCAAGAGGTCTACAATTGGAGTGGACGAAGGGTTGAGCCAAGTTTCTGTGAGGATAATGATGTCTATCTCGTTCTGTTGAATGAGGTCAAAGATCTCGGAGGCGTGCTTGCTCGCAGACCTACAATTAAGTAGTATGCATTTGAGTGGAGCCGCACTATGGGGGGGAGGGGTCTGTGAGATATTGACTTGCCTGAGGTTATCATTATTTATGAGTTTGTCATTAAGGTAGGATTCTCTGTTAGGGTTAGAATGAATGGTATGGATTAGTCCATTTGGGATTGTGTTAAGGACCTCATTGGACGAGTAAGATTTGACCAGATTGTCAATTTCATTGGGTGTGAGACCGGATGAGCTTCTAGGACGATAGGCTGAATTAGGTAGAGGAACAGATTTGGAGGTGGTAGGTGACAGGGGATAGTCGCAGGGAGGTGTGCCAGTGGCTTTGGCGGGGGCTTTGGGCCTGCTCGGACTAGCGAGGAGGGGTCTTAACAAGGGGAGATATTTAAGTGAAAGAGTTTTTACACCGTGGAGTTCGAGGGAGAGGCGGTGTAGCTATAGGGAGATATCGTCCAAGCGTGCCAACAGCTCTGGGTGTTGGGAGAGGGGAGGAGGGTGAGTGTGGAGACCTGAAGAGGAAGGCGGGTGACTAAATGTGTTAGAGAGGTCCAAAGCAGTACTGGAGGATACACTAGGAGAGGGTGTGTCCCTGAATATGGGTGGTGTTCCGGGGAGCGTGGACCAGGAAGTAGATTGGGTGTGGAGAGCTGCAGAGGGCAATGGATGCTGATGAGTGTTAACGGGGCTAGTAGCAATAATGGGAGAGTCATGATGGAGGTTGGTCACAGAGTGTTAGAGGTGTGTCAGGCAGTATTGATAAGGAGGTTGGAAGTGGTGATAGGGTTAGTGGTCGCGAAGTAAGATTCAACAATGATTCGAACCCTTCTGCAGCCTGCCATGGCGAGGGAAGGATGGTGAGAGAGGAAGGGTGTGAATCTGAGGGGGGAGTGGGAACATTGAATTGGAGTGACCTACGTGTGGTTAGCGTGGTATCAAGTCGCCCTGGGATTGAATAGTTAGCTATCATGCTTTTAAGCTTCGGAAAGAGTTTGTCGAACTGCTTTAGGTTTCAATTAGCAGCTTGAATGAGAATGATCCCATTATTATAGATGGTAATGGTGAGTTCTATTTTGTGGATTGTGGAGGGAGTGATGGCGAGACTAAAACCATGGGGTATTTTCCTTATTTGTGTGCACTGGAAAAATTAAATGAGAGTTTTTCTCCATTGGGCTCTCTTAATCATGAAGAAGATTAGATCAGACATGATGTTACCATTATACATACTGAAGTATGTATCTGTTATAAGAGTTCCTGTTTTTTTAAATTAAATTATGTTTCATTTTTTTGACGCATTCTTAGTGAGGTTAGTTGGATAGGTGATCTTAAAGGCACTGACTCCTCCAACTACCTACAACTGTACAGAATGTGGAAAAAGATTAATTTTGAAGGGAACATTAGTGAAGCATAAGAAATTCCATAATGGAGAGAAACACTATCCATGTACTGAATGTGGGAGTGGCCTTATTCATAAATTCGGTTTCTTAAAACATCAAGAAATCCACACAGGTGAGAAACACTATCAGTGTACTGAATGTAGGAAAAGCTTTCCTGCAAAGAGTACACTGTTAAGATATCATAGAATCCATCCTGGTGATAAACCTTTACAGTGTACAGAACGCTGTAAAAGATTCTTACAATGTGTTGGTACACCAAAGAATCCACACTGGTGAGACATCTTATGAGTGCACAGAATGTGGGGATGCTTTTCTCTGAACAGTACACTACTGAGCCACCAAATAATCCATACATGGGGCAAATTATATAAATATACAAAATGTGGGAAAAGCTTTACTCAAAGCACAAGTCTTTTCCAGCATTGGAGGATGCATAATTCGTCAAGGCAGATTTAGCGTGGGAAATGTGAGAAAAATCCACACTGCTGAGAAACCCCGTTTGGGCACATCATTTGTGGAAAAAGTCACTCAAGCGAGCAAACTGTTCATACATCTGATAATTCATACTGGTGAGTAATAAGCATGGGCGGATTTTGCGGATCCACGATCCGCGGATTTTGCGGATTTGCGGATCCGCGGATTTGGGGCGGGGCTTCCATGCGAGTGCACATGCCTCTTGTGTGTTTGAAAGGTCTGAGAAAGATCAGTTCAGCAGATGAAGAGAAAGAAGCCCCTGGTCACAAGAACAGCATGGGTATTGTGCTCGTGAAAGTCAAGGATGCAAAGGCCTCTATCCAGCATCACAGCTGATTTTCCACGGTAGAGTTGGGAAGAAGGCACACCTGTCCAGCCTCGACGACGCTCACAATTGTTTTTGGGCTAATGAATGAGTCACTGAATTTGAGCATCAACTAGTTCGAGCGACCATGTGTGTGTTACTATGCAATCGCCCCGAAGGGCGCAGGGGTCCCTTGAGTGAGCTGTCCATCATAGTGGGTGAATGGCGGGAAGACGGTGCAAACCGCGAGTGTGTGGGCGGGGCCAAACGGGCAGGGCTTCCATGCGAGTTCACACATGCTTCTTGTGTGTATAAAAGGTCTGAGAAGATCAGTTCAGCAGATGAAGAGAAAAAAGCCCCTGGTCACAAGAACAGCACGGGTATTGTGCTCATGAAAGTCAAGGATGCAAAGGCCTCTATCCAGCATCACAGCTGATTTTCCACGGTAGAGTTGGGAAGAAGGCACACCTGTCCAGCCTCGACGACGCTCACGATTGTTTTTGGGCTAATGAATGAGTCACTGAATTTGAGAATCAACTAGTTTGAGCGACCATGTGTGTGTTACCATGCAATCGCCCCGAAGGGCGCAGGGGTCCCTTGAGTGAGCTGTCCATCATAGTGGGTGAATGGCGGGAAGACGGTGCAAACCGCGAGTGTGTGGGCGGGGCCAAACGGGCAGGGCTTCCATGCGAGTTCACACATGCTTCTTGTGTGTATAAAAGGTCAGAGAAAGATCAGTTCAGCAGATGAAGAGAAAGAAGCTCCTGGTCACAGGAACAGCACGGGTATTGCGCTCGTGAAAGTCAAGGATGCAAAAGCCTCAATCCAGCATCACAGCTGATTTTCCACGGTAGATTTGGGAAGAAGGCACACCTGCCTCGACGACACTCACGATTGTTTTTGGGCTCACAGGAAGGGCATATTGTAAATATTTTACGATGGCGCCGGCAAGCTGCCAGCGCCATCCTAAAATACTTACTAAATTAGCTTCAACAGGAAGCTCTAATAGATAAAATAAAGCAGCTCGCACCTGCTTTATTTTATCTATTACAGCTTCCTGTTGAAGCTAACTTAGTAACTATTTTAGGATGGCGCTGGCAGCTTGCCGGCGCCATCGTAAAATAGTTACAAGTTGACAGGCCAGCCAGGCTTCAACTTTTGCCCCCGGAATCCGCCGCTTGCGGATTTGCGAATTTGCGGTAAATTCACGGGAGTTCGCGGATCGCGAATTTACCGAAAATTCGCAAAATCCGTGAGCGGAACGGATTTTGCGCTCACACTTAGTGAGTAACCCTTCCACTGCACAGAATGTGGAAAAAGCTTTAGTGAGAAGTGCAATCCTAGTGCATACCGGTAGGTGAGACCAGTGCATAGAGCGATGTGGATAAGTGCTGGAAGTGGGAGCTCACGCTCAGGAGACAGCGAGCCGGCAAAGAGCTAGGTCTGGTGACCCCGGGGCGCGATCCAACAGAACTTGCACCCTAGCAACACCTGCCTGCCCCTGGCAAGTGCTACATTGCACAGAGCATCCTGGATTGGCCTTAATGAACAGGGACAGGGGCACCGGACATCTCAGACTACAGAATGTAAGGGGTCTGCACCGGAGAAGGCAATTGTACAACTTAGTTCACCCACTCGGCACAGCTGCGGCTGGAGGGGTGGGGGCACTTGAGCCTGGCCCGCAGTGTCCCCTGAGATCACAACAGACGCGCTTCAGAAGCAGTGAGTGGGGTTGCAGAAAATAGCCTCCAGCAATCCCAATGGTAGCTTTGAGGACCCGATAATGCCAAATTTAATCCTCTATAAAAACTTGGCTTCTACTTGTAAGCAGGATTCCCCAAGCCTGACCCCTTAAATGATCACCTTACAGCCTACCTGACAATCTGCCTGTTCCTAAGATGGCGACTAACAGCAGGTCTGAATCACTTCAGACGATCCTCAGCGTCCCAGGTGTCACCTTCCCCCCGTCCGGCCTGACGCTATAATGCCGACTGAATGGCTTCTATGAAACTATGCTGATGCCCCACGGGCTGAAAATATAACTGTACTGAGAGTGAAGTCCAAGTACCCTTGGACGTTGTCCGGTGAAGCTGTCTTATTCAGCTATAGCGGATCCTGGCTCTGGGTTCACCTCCTCAGCCGTCACCTACCCAGCCGGACATCGGACATTGTATTTCACGGTTCTTCCCGGTTTTATCTGTCTCTTTCCTCGACTGCCTTGACTGCTTTGTTCCCCTTGGAGTACTTTCCCCCTTCAAATCTACCTCACTCTGTCTGTTTTCCTCTCCCCGGTTTACCTTTCCCCCACTACCTTCCATTCCCCATCTGATTTTTGTCCTGGATATGCTAAACGCTAATATCTTATAATATTGTGTAATCTCACGTTTTTCTCCTAAGCATATACTGGTAACTGTAACTGATGTAACTATGTAACAATGTTCTGAAACAATGTCCTGTATCATGTAAAGTGCTATGATACCTCCGGGTCTAGCCAGAGCTACATAAAACTTTTCAAATAAATAAAAATTATCCTAAATTAGAAAGGATGCTGGTTCTAACGCTAGTTGTCTTGTTTCAGGCTATTCCTTTGCACATCTTGCCATCGTCAATCAGGACAACAGTAATCTGCAAACTATGAATTTTAGTGATTTGAGCAAGCATCAGCAGTACCCTGACCAGCTACTTTTGTTTGTGCATGCAACATATTTTTATGTCTCATTGTTACTAAGTCGAAAATGTTGGTAAGCTGGCAGTTTAGCTGTGTCTCAGCTGGGTTGAAGCACAGCTTTACTGCCGGCCTGTAGGCCCGGATGCCGCGCTGCTTAAAAAAAGTCCGTAGTAGGCTATACCTAATATCCTTTAAATTGGGGCAGATACAGATGACATGGATAATGTCCTCCTTACCGACTCTGCATAGCCGACAGGACTGCAAACTCTCTCTCCTCTCCCAAGGTGGCAGGTGAAGGGTAATCGGAATAACACTGATTCGTAGCTTTAAGAACTTTTCTTTTGTCTTTATTTTAACTCCAATTTTAAGGTAAGAATGCGGTTGCAGTATTCCATAATTGCTAAGCATTATCCAGCCTTGTGCCCTTTTAGCAAGTGTTTCCTTGTCCTCTATGGCAGATATGATTCATGTTGAGCTTGTCACAATTTTTTTAAAAGACGGATGGTCAGTAGGGGTTCCCCAGAGATCCGACAAACCCAGTACTTTAAACTAATCAAACATATAGTCCCTAGTTGGAGATTTTCTGTGGAGAAGCAGCTCGAGCCAGAGATTGAATTTAACGATCCAACTTCTGCGCTGTGGATCTTGTGCCAACTACTGACGTACCCACCCCTTCTTTCCACCGATTGTTTTTAAAGTCCAAATTCCAGCCGCATTTGGGCTGGTGAGACATATTTTGGCAGGTGGAAGATTGCTCTGTAGGAGTTGGCTATAACTATGTCCAGGACTGCAGCATCCTTCCCTTGGAGAGATTCACTCCCATATGTTAAAGTCAGCTGTAATTTTGCTCGCAGCACCTGTAGCAAGGCATCGAGTGTTAAGTCAGGCAGTTTGTTTTTCAGCGCTTTCATCGCCAGGTAAGTTGCGGTTCCCTTCCCCCGAAGAGAATCCAACTGTGGTTGGAATGTGTTTTTATGATCCATAAGTACTCCCAGATATTTATAGCAGGTTGTCGAGTCCAAGCCTTGTTCGTTTAAATGCCAATTATTCCTTTTCTTTTTTTAAGTAATTAACTACCATGATCTTGGTTTTCTTAAGATTTATTTGCAGGGAGTTCCTTTTTGAAAAGGTATAAGTTGTGTACAAAAAATGTTGGAGGCCTATCGGGGTCCGACTTATCAACTCCAGATTGTCCGCGTACAGCAAAGTTGACAGCAATAACGTCCCCAGTTTTGGAGCATGAGAAGAGCACTTGTCTAGTTCCCCTGGCAAGTCTGCCAAATAAAAGTTGAATAATAAGGGTGCTGGTACGCAACCTTGTTTCAACCAATTAGAGGTTGGGATTTGTTTGGAAAGGTGCATTCCTGCTCCTAATTTGATCTTAATCCAGGTGTCTGTGTGCAACAATTTAAGCTGGTCCAGAAGTGTTTTTGGTATCCTCCAGCTTTCCAATTTTTGCCAAAGTTTAATTCTGTCAACATGATTGAAGGCGGCGGTATAATCAATAAAGCAGAGGAAGAAAGTGGTTTTGGCCTCTTTAGCTGCATCCATTAAGAGTAAAACAGGTTATGTGTCAGTGAGTAGGTCATAGATGTGGGGCTTGTTTTTAGAGACTGAGCGAACATTTATTAGCAGGCAGTTTAGAGATTATGTTTTGGTGGTGGTGTGAATTTGTTTTCCAGAAGAGTGAGCCACATGTTTTTTTAACTTATTGCAGTGTGTCATTAGTGCTGGTATTAACTGCTTGAGGTTAACAAAAGTGTTGTTTTTCGATACATTCCTTGTCCAGCATGCTTAGAAGGCATTTTGTTGGGTCTGCGTGTGCAGGTGGTGGGGAAGGTGGTTGAGATTGAGTTGGTAAGCTGTGTTGTATTCATAGAGTAGCCTTGTTGTGTAACATATTTGGAGATGCTAAGTTGTGAAGAGTGGTGTGTTGTTCATTTTATTTGCGGCTGTTTAGGGTGAAAGGTTTATGGATTAGTGGTGTTGGTGGAACATGTGGGTCATGTTTTTAGGCTTTAAATTGTGAAATGGATGAGAGGCGGGTGAATGATAGTTGTGTTAGCGTATTTGTGATAAGTGTTGGTGAAGAGAGAACATTTGGTAGTTAAGATGATTTAGTATGTTTATTATTTGTGTAGTCATGTAGGGGGGAGTTGGTGTATGTTTCTAATTTGTGACGGAATGTATTATAAATTTGTGTGTGTGAGAGGTCTTGATGTGCTGGTGTGTGTGTTATGTTTTGTTTTTGTGGAGTGGTGAAATGAGATATTGATGTGATTGTTTTCTGAGAAGGATTTTTATGTGAAGTACTGTTGTTGAGTGGAAGTTGAATGGTAAAGGGGATGGTGATGTGTTTCGGAACAGCGTGTATATGGTGTGTGAGAGGGGATGGACAAGAGTTATGAGTGTTTGTGTTAGTTTTATTTGCTGGAAGATGTAATATCTGTGGTGCAGTGTTAGAATTGTTTGGTTGTGTGTTTTTAGGTAAATAGAGGAGGAGGGTGTTGGTGAATGATATGAAGGAGGGCTGGGTATAGGTTTGGTGGTGACAGAAAGGGGTCTGTTAAGAGCAAGTAGAGGGTAGATCTGGTGTTTTCTATGAACAGGGAGTGTGTGTCTGGATGGATTAAAGTTATGTATAATGTGGCTTTGTGTTGTGTTTGTGATGTGTGGCTTTGGTAGTGGTATAAGACAGAGTGGTGTTTGTGTGAGATTGAAGGGGCCATTGTGTGGTACTTGGGGTAGAAGGGTGTATAGATGTGGTTTGTGAGGTTTGTATTGGTTGTTGAGACATTGAAATGTGGTTAGGTTTTTTGTAGTAAATGAATATAATGCACTTGCTGTGAGTGTGTTAATATGTTTGAGGGTCTTGAGAATGTAAGGTGGTTGCTGGTAAATAGTAAAAAGGGCAGCATCTCTGGCCCTAAGCCCACTTGTCCCAAACAGGTAACTGTCCTTGTCCTCTCTGCCCTTAGGCTCGATGCCTGTGTAGAGATGCCCTGAGCCCTAAGTTTAAACAGCCCTAGGTCAGGGACTCTTGGCCAATGGGAACCCTAGCTCTAACAAATAGGAACCCTAGCCCTAAGCCCTGGGACCAATGGGAGACCTGGCCCTTTCAACCAATCACAGCCCTAGACTTAGCAACCAATCAAAAGCTATACCTACAGAAACCCTAGCTCTAGGAACCAATCAAAACCCCAGACCTATAAGCCAATCAGAACTCACATCTAAGCCCTAAATCCAATAGAAGCCCTAGGAACCAATCAGAGCCCCAGACCTATCAGCCAATAAGAACGCGGCCCCTAAGTGCAATAGAAACCCTAGACCTAGGAACCAATCAGAGCACATATTAAACAACCAGTTGGAAACTTACATAATGGACATGTAACCTTAAACACAAACTTGTTGTCAGGAGGTCGATCCTGAAGCCAGAATCTCCCCAGATACAAACAGGCTTAATCCACACATCGTATCCATGCTCGACCCTGAGGGCAAGGCCCAAATCCAAAGCCAGCAAAAATATCGCCTTTCGTGCACTCAAGCAAATCACTCTTGAGCCAAAAATTAGTGCCACACACACCACTCAAACACAATCCAAACCACAAAGCAGACCAAGCAGTCTCTTGAACACACTCTTGTCAGCCTTTGAGGTGCACTCTGCCCCCCACCTTGAAGAACATCAGGGGAAGGTGGACCACCGTCAACAGGCCGCAGCACAGCAGAAGGAAAAATCAGGAGAGAAATCCAAACAATCACAGTCTGAAAAAAACAGTATTTTTAAAAGTACAAAATGTACAGAAACCATGAGGCAAATCCAAACATCCACAAGTAGAGGGAAAAGCAGCTCCAAAGTCTCAAGAATACATAGCACAACATCTGCGCTCCCATCACCCTCCCTGTCTGCCACGCATGGACCTTGGAAGGTAACGTGGTCTACCTCCTCCCTGACTTTACACTACAGGTCAAAATACAGAGGAGCTTCTTCCTGGAGGTAAAGGTGAACGTATTCAACTGGGCCTGCAGTACACATTCCTCCACCCGACTAAACTGAGGCTAGTCAAAGAGAACACAGCACATTTCTTCACGTCGCTGGAAGAGGCATGACACTGGCTAGAGCAGAAGGGAGTTGACGGCTATCAGGATGAGACATAGGTGGCATCAATGCGTGGCCTCACTGGTGGGCAGGCAGCCACCCCTCATCGTCACAGGTGAGGTCAGAGAGTGACAAGGTGGTGGCACCAATGACCCTCCACAAGACCCAGGAGTCGATTGTGTTGCCCGGCCAGGAGGCCTCCTATGCTACCTCTGAGTGAGGTGGACTCCATAATGGACCCTTTTGGCCTGGGGCCGGGAGGAGACCTCTATGACTGCAGAAGAGCAGATATGAATAATCAGTACTGTTCACTTTCCACTGGAATGTGGGGTCTGCAGGGGGCCTGAAAGGCCGGTATACCTGGACTTTGAAGAGGGGGAACACAGGGCCAGCTCTCCCTTGGACTGGATTGGGCATATGGCAGGGCGTAGCCCCTTTGGTAGGTAAACCTGCTCAAGTCATCTCCTTCCTAGCCAAAGAGGAGAGGGTAGAATTGTCCTCTCGGCTGCCTGCTGCAGTCCAGAACACTATATCAATCAGTCGTTGATTTTGTTGTTTGTCAGGGGTGGGGAGTTGGGGTAAATCATGTTTGGCTTAGTTTTAGGAAATGTAGGCTGGGGGACTGAAAGAAAAGTTGGGTAATATTTGGTTTCTTGAGCAGATGCATGAACACTGAAATGGACACAGGACTGAATGGACTGAGCTGGGAGATGGGTGGGGTACGAACACAGATGATGCACTATGGCAGAAGAGGGATGTAGGACAGACTACCTCAAACTCCCATCCTGGAATTTAAATGGGTTAGGTAATAACATTAAAGAGAGGGTGGTCTCCAAGTAGATTCAACACATTTCCCCAGATCTCGTCTTCCTACAGGAGACTCATCTCTTGGGCACGGACAGCAGATTCCTGGGCTGGGGCAGATATGAGTCAAAGGGCCATGCCAGGTTCTCCAGGGATGGCGATATAGCCAGGAAAAATGCCCCTTTGAGGGCCATAGGGAAATGGCTGGATCCAGATGGCTTGGTGTTTGGGATAAGGGGGACTAGGGAAACCAAAGCCTTCATGTTAGTTAATGTTATTCTCCCATTGACTGCAGATGGAGGCACTGAAAAGGTGGGCCCAATTCAACCGGTGGGGGGAGACTACAATGACATCCTATCTCCAGACAGGACAGTTGATTATCACACACTGAGACAGCACTGATGATAGAGGGGGCAAAATACTTGGTGAGAGGAATCTCTGAACACTCCCCTCTACTTGTGAGTTTGGGATGGAAAAGGAGACACAGTGACCCTCTATGGCGCCTTAACGCCTGGGAACTGCAAGACCCTGCCACAGTGACTCAAATGAGGGCACACTTTCCTGTCTACTGTGACACAATAAAGACTCAGTGTATTCCCCGGGGATGGTGTGGAAGCCTATAAAGCATAAGTCACTTGGAGAGCGGACGCAGCTAAGGATGATAATGAAGAAAAACCACAGCTGCAATGGAATTTATCAGCCAACGCTTTATCAGAATTGACTGCTCTTCATCAAAAGTCTGCCATAGTTAGTTCTGAACCTCATATGCTGGCTGCCTCAGACCCTTCCACTCCCTGAACAAATTGCACCAAACATTAACAACTCTATATTTTAATATGTCTTCATGGAAAAAAATGTAAGAAGGATTTGGCATTGCTGAAACATCTCACCTTAAAACCATATCCAGTCTTGAGGATACAGCCCAAGCTGTGCATACCAAGTTGGAGAATGAGGATTCAAAGACCAAATGCTTGGCTTGGAAGTTAGAGGACTTGGAGAACCACTTTCGAAGACATAATATGAGTGTGTTGGGTATGCCAGAGGGCTTGAAAAAGATAATCTCAGAGGGTTTGAGGTATGCCTATTTCATCAAGCCTATCCCAGCGTTTTAGACAGGACCATCAACTACAAAACAGAGGGGCTCATAAGTTTCCCTTTAAAAAAAAAAACTGGAAGCAGCAGCATCGTCCTCATGCTATTTTGATTTATATTGGTAATTTTACAACAGATTGCAAATCCAAATAATCCAGGTCGACTGGGCAACATACTTTTTTTTGTAAGTTCAGACTTTTGCAATGCAGCTCTGGTATGTCATTCACAATTACAGCAACTCATTGCGCCTCTCCAGGAGGTAGGGGCCCAAGTGTTTCTGCAAGAACCAGCAAAGGCTAAAATAGTTTTAAAAAAAAGAACTTATAGTTGTACATCAATGGTTCAATCATGTGGACTATTGACACAAAGGTAATAGGCCCCTGTCAGATGTTCAGTAGGAAGACTGTATTGATACCTATCACAATATCTCTTACATTGTACAGATACTCTGGTTATGGGTAGTACAGGGAGTTTTTTTATTAATATTTACAAAATGTATTTGCAATTTTATTGCATGGGTTAGTTTACTCCTCTGGGGCCTTTCCTTGCCCTAAAAATGTAGACTTGGGAAAGGAAGAAATTAGTATAATTCAGATAATCAAGTCATCCATGCCTGTAAAGAAGGAGAAAGAGGGGAATTCCGGGAGAGGTGTGGAGGGTTGTGGGTTCTTGGGGATGGAATGAGAAAACTTTGCATATTCTATATCTGGAACAAACTTTAAGGATTAATCATATGTATGAATGTAACTTTCGATACAACGCAGGTACTAATTAATAGTGATTGCTGCATTTTATAATGAAATATTATGGTCTGTGGACAGCATCTAAACTTCGGAATGTTAAGTCAGAACTATTCTATATGAAGGCTGACAATGTATGTCTCAAAAACCCTCATCTGTTAGAGCCAAAATGAAACAACTAAATGCACTTGGGTATAAAAACACAACATCAGTCAACCCTTCTCAAGAGCCTATGATACTGGCCATTGTGGCTGGATCAAGCTTGAAAGCTGCTGTGATAACCAGGGGTACTGGGTCATTGCATTTGTATGTAAAAATTACGGGGCATTTACTGTATGTTCAGTTTATGACCCTAATCATGACTATCCTTTTTTATTCCAGCTATTACTTATGGAATTATGTAGTTGGAAAGGTCCAATTAATACATGTGGAGATATGAACTTTACATTAAATCTTATTATCGACGCCCTTAATTTCAATAGTGGACACTATATGCAGCAAACACACACAGCAATATTACAACTGATGAATTCTCATGGCATGATGGATGCTTGGTACTACTACCAAATTTCACGCATATATATATCAATGATGTCATTTGAGATGTCATCAGTGATGTCACTGACCATGTCATGAATGATGTAATATGTGACATCATCAGAAGATTGCGGGTGCGCAAAATATAGTTAGTACAACTAACTATATAGGAGCAATTTCAATGGTTTTGTATGAGTGAAATGTCCAGCTAACTATAACACCCCTAAAACTTATAGTTTTTTTGAGTGAATTTCAAAGTTTTTTTAAATGCTAATTCCTAACTATATAAGGCCTGAAACCTATGGTTTTTTCAGTGACTTTCAAAGGTTTTTTAAATGCTAATTCCTAACTGTATAAGGCCTGAAACCTACGTTTTTTCACTGAATTTGCAAGGTTTTTTTAATGCTAATTCCTACCTATATAAGGCCTGAAACCTATGGTTTTTTCAGTGAATTTCAGTGGTTTTTTAAATGCTAATTCCTAACTATATCAGGCCTGAAACCTATGGTTTTTTAATTGAATTTCGAAGGTTTTTTAAATTACAATGTTTAAATGTATTAATCGTCATTTGTTATACTGATTTACTATATTTTTGCAGGCAGGTGTTCAGAGGGCACGCCCCCTTTTTACAACACTCTGCAGGGCAGCTCCATGGCGCTTACTGGAGAAGACCTGTTGTACTAGTTCCCTCTAGGGGACCTCTGGATTGAACAAGAATTAATTCCCCAACTTAAACTGTGCAAACACGCCCTGTAGAGTGTTCTAAATTGGGGGATTGAGTTCCCTTGCATACTGGGGGTCCCTGGGGGCCGACTAGCCCACCATGAGCCTCCATTATGTGCCAGGGGGCTACGTTGCTTTTCCCCGGGGGGTGGCAGTCCCCGGGGCAGTGTAGGGGGAGATTGGCCCCCCCACACTCTTTATCACTATGCACCCATGATTTTGTCCCCCCGGGGGGTAATTTGAAAAAAAAACGGATTTAAAAAAAAAAGAAATTGGGCCTTGGGGGTCCTTGTGGGACCACCTGGGCAGGCCTAGGGGGTCAGGGTGTTTCTACCCTGTCCCTTTTTTGTGTTCTACATGTTTGTTTTTCTGCTTTCTTGTGCCTCGCTCTACCGAGCACAAGATGACTGCCAACACTTCCTGGTTTGAAGTGTTAAAAGCCAATGAGCAGGCAGCTTGTGCTCGGAAAGTTTTAGAACTCAAAAAGGGGGCAGGGTATAAGCACCCTGACCCCCCTAGGCCTGCTCAGGTGTGGTATTGGGTTCCCAAGGCCTACATGCTCCGCAGAAATACCCACTTACACCGAAAGAACTGTTGGCACGGAAACTGAAAAGTACAAAAGACAAGTTTATTAAGACCCCATGGGGTGGTGGTACATTCCTACAGCACCCTTCGGCAATGCAAGAAGTATCACCCCGAACGTTGGTGTGAGTCCCTCTTTTATACATTCTTACAGGTAATAAAAAGATAGGCGGTACAAGGTTACAGAGTTTATGTACATATATGGTCATTTTTGGAGCACAGCCAACTCATGGGAGGGGTTACAACTCCACTGGTCAGTTTGGCGGAAACATTCCTAAGGGGTGACTGGTCAGCTGGGACTGCGCATGTACAGGCTTGACCGCTACTAAAAATAGCCTGTTGCTGGGCAAACTCGAGTGGTCAGCGGCACGGACAAAGGACTAAAGGGCATGCTGACCACGAGGCCGCTCATTCCCTAAAATGGCCGCCGTAGTATACAAAATGGCGTTTCCAAGTAAGGCCAAGTTAAGGGGAATAACGTGTAGCAAAGCTAAGCGCTAACCCGGCCATTGTCAAATTACGACAGACGACCCTTTTAGCGTTTAGCTGAAGCTACCTCATAGTGGACATAGTCGGGATACTCATCTTCGATATCAATTGACATTATTTGAGCTACTTCTTTATGAAGCATCAATTCTTTTTGGGCAAGAGCTCGTCTAGATGGAATACATGCTGATAAACACATAGAACATAAGGCAGGGCCACATTGTATACATAAACATACAAAGAATAGTATCCCAACTATGATACATAAAATCGTCAGCAGCTTCCAGCCCCAAGTGCTAAGCATTGACCAGAACCACCCCGAAAGAGTCCATGTGCCATTGTCCGGGTGTATTTCAGCAGCGATTTTGTGAAGTTTTGAAATGGCATCATAAACAGACGGCGAGTTATCTGGCACGTACACGCAACAGCTACTTCCGATGATTCTACATGCCCCCCCTCGATCAGCTAAAACCACATCTAGAACCATGCGATTTTGGAGCGTAACAATTCTAGAAATCTGGAGTTCTTCCGTTATATTCCCTAGTGCAATAGCAGTGTCATTAGCTACAGCCTCAACAACACGAGTCAGTCGTCGTATTTTCCGACTGTTCAAAGCAGCCCCCACAAAGGAAAACAATCCCAAATTAAAATCTACATATTGCTGTAAGGCAGTATCGGTCTGGTCAATATCGTCCAAGACCACAGTACGTTTAACTCGATTTAGCACAAAATCGTGGTAGAGCACGTAGTCATTGTGATACATTGGTGGGGCAATGAATACAGGGGGCAATACAAAAGATACATAGCATGTGCCTAACCATCCTAAAGGGAGCTGATGATAGCCTTTATTACCACAAATAAAGTATGTATTTCGGGATGCCACAAATGATATGCCATTCGGACTGTCAAATGTAAGTGTGGTGTTACATTCACTTTTTCCAACCGGGATTGTACCTTTATTACGTATACAGAGATCAGCCTTGGTATTTATAACATTAATGACATGTGAACTGGACATATTAATGTTCCTTTCGGGGTGCAGACGCATTATCGGGGCGGTACTCTTCCCATTCAAATCGAGTACCCTCAGCTCGTGGATAACCATCCCGGTCATGGTAGCATATCTTATTTAAACGGAAAAGCACCCCCCCTTTTGTTGGCCATCGTAAAGTGAATAGGAGAGTATACCAGGCATTACAGGAACCATTGTGAGAGAATGGGAGTGGGATGAGCGGGGTGCCCCCTTTCTTCTGATGACCAGGCAACATCCCACACACCCAACAGTTAGAAGTGTTCGTCATATTATGAGTATGATGCAAAATCTGAATGAAGCTATTGTTCAAGTAAGTCTGTCGGTGCCGTTCTTCATGGTAGGGCAAAGTGAAGTGAAAATTTTCAGACGGAGCCGGGGTAGACGGCAGCAAATGTTCTCGTACAGGCACCACAAGTTCTACTACCCAGGCTATTATTGCTATCACCACAATTGTCAATACGAACAAAATGGCACCAAGAATTCTCTTGTCTCGTGATGCAGAAGACGCCATAGTTCAAAAGTTCACAATGTCTCAAATATACAACTACAAAAATTAAAAAACACTGGTGCTGAGCTCCGAGGTAGCCGTTGTTTTCTTCTCCGGGGTCAAGACGGGTGTCGCTACTCTTGGCAGAACTGATCCCCCCCCCTTGAGATTCCCGGCTTCCGTTTCACAAACCCCAGAGCGGTAACCAACCAGTCTCGCACAACAAAAAAAATCTTCTTCCTATCTAGGCCGCAGATCAGAGCGCTGTCGTCCAGAAACGGTGTGGTCCGGGAAGGCTCCCTCAGATTCGGCCGACGTCACAGCTGGGCTCTTTTCTTTATCCAAGATCTCTTTGTAGTCGGACAGCACAGTAGGATTCACCAGGTCCGGAGAGACACGGCGGCAGTGAGTTGAATGCACCCACCGCTTTCTGTTGGTCACTCGCACAGCCGTTCGAGTTGCCAAGAGGACTTGCTCGGGGCCACGCCACCTCGGTTCCAAGCTGTTCGCCCTCTCAAACGACTTCACCATCACATAGTCCCCAGGACGGAGACTATGGGCCTCTCCAATGGAATTATCAGGGAGCGCTTCTCGAACCTGTTGATGAATAGAAAGCAAATCATTTGTTAATCGTGCCAAATAATCGTTCATCATTATACAAGGCACATCATGTAACAATCGCGGCTTAGGAACTCCCCATATGTTCATAGGCCTTCCAAACACCACTTCATACGGTGTGAGGCCAGTTCGAGAGTGGGGCACTGATCTAAGAGAGAGCAATGCTAGCGGCAAGGCATCCGGCCACTTCAATGACGTGGACGCCACAATCTTAGCCAGTTTCAACTTCAACGTGGCATTGTACCGCTCGACAAGACCTGCTGACTGAGGGTGGAACACAGCATGAAACTTCTGCTGGATCCCCAGTCCCTTTAGCACATATTCCACAATTTTCCCAACAAAATGAGGACCATTATCGCTCCACAAAAATTTGCAAACTCCAAATCGAGGGAAGTACTCTTTGAGCAAAACCTTAGCTGTTGTCAAAGCTGTATTATCTTTCGTGGGGAAGGCCTCGACCCATTTGCTGAAAGCACACACCACCACTAAGACATACTTAAGGTTATTGCAGCGCTCAAGCTGGATGTAATCCATTTGAAGTACCTCGAATGGTGCAGAAGGTGGAACGAACCCTCCTTTCGGAGTATGCGTCCCTTTTGCAGGATTGTGCTGTAAACATATCAAACAGGTCTGCACTACTCTCTTAGCAGTATTGGCAATCTCGGGATGCTCCCAAACTCGTGTTAACAATCGAGTAATTGCAAGAGCTCCCACATGTGCTAATCCGTGCGCCATCTGGACCATCGCCTGCAAGTAAGCTGCAGGCAATTTCCATCTCTCCATGTCCTTACTCCTCCAACAACCCTCGTCATCCAGTACCCCTTCTGCTGCCCATGTTACAAGCTCTGCTTCAGTCGCTGATTTTTGGATGTCTAGTATCTCTGCTCTAGCATCATGCCATTGCTCGGCCTGCGACTTCGCTACATACATGGGGGAGTCATTTCGAGACATAGCTGTTTGTCTTGCTATACTGTCTGCAAAAGCATTGCCTTGTCCTACTTCATCAGTGATCTTTTTATGTGCACTGCATTTAATTATCGCTACTTTCTTTGGGCAAAACAACGCGTTTAGGAGATCACGCACCAGTTCTCAGTGCATAATGTGTACTCCATGAGAAGTCAAAAACCCACGTTCTCTCCAGAGTAACCCGAAGTCATGTGCTACTCCAAAGGTGTACCGGCTGTCTGTGTAGATGTTCACACATAGGCCAGCACTCAGTTCGCAGGCTCTTGTCAAGTCTATCAGCTCTGCTGCTTGAGCCGATTTCTGTGGTATTCGTGCTGTTTCTACCACTGTCTTAAGTGTCGTGATCGCATATGCTGCGGAAGTCGTGCCATCTGGCAGCCTCAAACACGATCCATCAACCCACAGTTCCCCATCCACATCTGGAAGTGGCATATCCTGTAAGTCGACACGACCCTTTGTCTGTTCCTCAGTCAGGAAAACACAATTGTGATGTTTTTCTTCCTGACCCTCTTCGACCGGATAAGGCAATAAAGTGGCAGGGTTCAGGGTAGCACATCTTTTCAGTGTGATGTGTGGCGCCAAAAGTGTGAGCTCATATCCTGTTAAACGTGCGCTCGTAAGATATTGAGTCTTTGTTTGATTTAACAGGGCATCTACTGCATGGGGAACTAGCACCAACAGTTTGTGCGATAAAACTATCCCCTCACTCTGCCGTATAGCTACTGCTGTTGCTGCAACTGCTCGAAAACACCCAGGTAACCCTCGTGCTACAGGGTCAAGAATGGCTGAAAAATACGCACATGGCCTCTGCTTGTCCCCGTGTGCTTGCACTAACACTGATAACGCGCACCCATCTTTCTTGTGCACGTACAATGTGAAAATCTTTGTATAATCTGGTGTACCTAACACAGGTGCAGAGCAGAGGGCCTGTCTCAACTGTTCAAAAGCATTTTGACATTCATCTGTCCATTCAAGGGGCATTGGTGTAGATTTGGACAGTAACGCTAACAAAGGCTTGATAATGTGTGAAAACCCCATAATCCACGGTCTACAAAAAGACGTTAGTCCTATGAAGGCGCGTACATCTCTCTGAGTGCGGGGGACTGGTGTGTCTAAAATCGCCTGAATTCGATCAGATGTTAATGCACGCCCCTCCTTAGACAAAAGATGACCGAGGTAGGTCACCTTGGGTCTACAATATTGAAGCTTTTTCTTAGAGACTTTATGGTTGTTCTGAGCCAGAAAGGAAAGCAAAGTAAGTGTACTCTCTTCACATTGTGCATAAGTGTCTGCAGCCAATAGAAGATCGTCAACATACTGTATAAGGGCTACTCCAGATTGCAATTCGAAAGAATCAAGCTGTCTTTTCAAAGCCTGGCTGTAGATGCTAGGACTCTCTGTGTAACCTTGAGGAACACGACAAAATCTATACGATTTATTATTTAACATGAAGCCAAATAAGTATCTGCTGTCGGGGTGGATGGGAATGGAAAAGAATGCATTTTTAAGATCAATGACAGTGAACGTTGTCGCTGTCGGAGGGACCAATGTAAGCAATGTCGTGATATCAGACACCACGGGATATTGAGGGATGACAATTTTGTTAATTTCTCTCAAATCAATAATAAATCGATAGACTTTGTCGTCAGTGTCTTTCTTAAGGATCGGGAGAATAGGGCTATTACAGACATTGTAAGGAACCTCCTCTACTACTCCTGCAACGATCAAATCCTGAACGATGTGCGTCAGGGCAATTTCACCTTCCCTAGAAATCTTATACTGTGGTACACGTGGCAAAAGTACTCCCTCCTTGACAGTAATTCGAATAGGTGGAATAAGCATCTGTCCCACATCCGTATCCGAGGTCGCCCACAACGTGTGCGGGAGAGAGGCTAATGCTTCGATTTCCTGTATGGTACAAAATCTGTCTGAATCGGGGTAATTGTCATTCAAAATAACCAGCACTCCTTCGGGAGCGCAGCGTATTGTTGCTCGAAAGTATTTGAGCAAATCAATGCCCATAATGTTATCTGGGGTGTGAGGTGACAACAAAAATGGACCAAAGCTGAAAAATGTGTCAATGCAAAGTGCAAGAGGTTGTGATAATGGGCTAGGAGAGGGTGTGCCATCAAACCCTATACATGTTATCGTTTCGCCAGACAGGGGAGCCCTTGGAACCAAGTTTTTGGACAAAGCACTACGAGTAGCTCCTGTGTCAACTAAAAACTGATCAGTAGAACCCAAAATGCCCGCTGATACATATGGACCTCTTTGATCTACTGGCACTTCAACTGATTCCGTACCCCATCCTACGCAATCCTATGCATGCACATAATCCTGATGCTCCACATTCTCACCCTCCGAGATCTGATATTGATTTTGTCTATCGAAAGCATTTCGTTCATCCTGACCACGGCCCCTCGTTTCAAACCTACCACGATCACTTCCGCCACCTCTCGCTCCTGTATAATTATTCCTCGACCTTCCACCTCCTCGACCACGCTGACTGCGCTGCTCGCGAAGTACCGGACAATCTTCAGCCCAATGCCCAAACTCCTTACAATAAGCACATTGGTCCTCCGCTATATCAGTACGACCGTACGACGCATTACTCCCTCCTCGCCGACCTCTATCATTCCCTTAGATTGCGTTCCGCGAACCTGCGCCAACATCACCTTCGTTTTCAATTCCTCCGTTTTCTTATCTGCACTTTCTTTAGCCTCTAATTCCTGCCGCTCATAATACTGAGCCATAGTTAACAAAGACGCAGGGGTCGCCGTGGCCCAAGAACTTTCGCTCGTTTTTAATCGTTTTGCAATCTCCGGTAGGAGATTAGCCACGTACTTATCGACGAACAGATGCCTACCCGTATCATCTGTTAATGATTGACCACTGTAATCATGAAACGCTTCTTCGAAACGTGTAAAGAAATCTGATACCGATTCATTTAATTTCTGTTTGCACGAAGCTAGCATAGTCCAATCAATCTTTTTAGAAGGAACAAGCATTTTTAGTTTAGTTAAAATAGCCGTTGGGAGTCCTAAAAACAAATCACACGGCTTACATGCTGGTTCCCTGTCTAAATCAGCCTGGTTTATTTCTTTCCAAGTTGCCCCATACGTCCCTTGATCATCAGTTTTACGAATCAACCTCCACATATCAGGTGGAAGAATTAACCCAAAGAGGAGATCTATATCGACAAGAGTCATAACACAAGAGGAAATTGCCCCCTCTACCCCTTCATAGAATGCAGCTGGATTTTTACGAAGATCAGGTAAAGCGTGTTTCAATGCCATAACATTGCTCTGTTCCAAGGCGTATACACCCAATTATATACAAAATACCCCTTCGCATTTGTCGATGTTTTATCCTCATCCGTACCGTCCCCTTTTGGAGGAACATACAAAGGTGCAGCTTCACGCATAGGCATAACATGCACTTTAGAATTCTTATCTGAACCCCGGAGAGAACACTCCTTAGACTGATCTCTCGACCCCGGTACGGACTCCTTATTCTTTTTCTGTTCTTCCCGCAACCTGGACGTCTCATCCCGCAGCTGGACCAGTTGTTTGAAAAAGGTATCGACATCTGCAAGAACAAATAAACCTTTATCCAAATTCTCGCGATGAACCGACACAGCCTTAGGTTCTAAAGTCTCTGAATATTTACGAAATCGAGTAACAACTTCATCTGCAAAAGTATTCAAAAAACACATCAATTCTCGTTCTGTCCATTTACTCCTTTCGGCAACAACGTCTGACACAGTTATATGATTTAAATTTAATTTCCGAGCATAACTACGCAGTTCCGCGGATCTCTCCGCAGATAACCTGACACTCGACTTATCCCCTTTTTCCGACTTATCCCGCTCTTCATCGCCAGAATCTTCAGTCGGAGCTGTAGGAGGAACGTACGGGGGCGGAGATCGATCTAATAACGAAAAATCATCAATTTCATTATTAAGGACAGGATAAAGTGGTCGTCGAATAGGAAATTGACCGGTCGTTTGCAAATTACGTTCCCGTGCCTCCCTCTCTTTCTTTTCCTGCGCCTCCTTTTCCTCAAGCTGTAAAGCTTTATCTCGAGCAGCCTTGCGCTGCTCTTTGTCCGCCAAGGCAACTTCACGCTTCATACGTTCACGCACCGCTTTCTCCCACATTCGCACACAATCAAACATATTCTGTCTAGCCCTGCGCTGAAACAAACATTGCTCCACAAATTGAACCTTTCGCAAATCAAACGACCCATGTAGTGGCCATTGCAACTCGGGATCAGTTCTAGTATATTTATGCCATAATTTACTGTACAGTATAGGGGGAAGGCCGAATTTAACATACATCCCACGGTTTGGAGTTCCTCTGGGGGAGCCGGCTGAGATTCCGCTAACCTAATTGTGGTACCATTTCCAAAACAGCACATCCCTCGGAGTGTGCTTAAAACAGGCATGTTCAAAAAGTACCACGAAAACGTGATACCGTAAAAAATGGCACTTACAGTACTTCACACAAATGTGCCGCTCAGAATACAAATGAAATTAGAGAAACATCTCTACATGCCTGCCTATGTGAAGTGCACTACACATATATTCAAAGTTCACAAAGTCAAAATGTTAGCTAACTCAAATCGTAGTCACAATCATAGAACTTCAGTAAGCGTCCGTAGACTACCTTATCGATCACAAATCTTACCCAATCTCAAATATCCAGATTCCAACTGCCAAGGTCTTTAACCGAATCAGCCAAACGGGCACTGTACAGCAATGCAGACGATCAGGATCTCAGTCGGAGACCGGCGCCACCTGGAAGGTCAGATCAGAAGGAAAGGAAGAAAACACCGTGGGTGCCAAGACTCGGGTCACTCAGTGGCAGCGTACGCGTCCATGGCGAGTTTCCAATCCTTCGTCACAACCTCTCCTTCGGGCATCCGAGTCGCCGATGAGTCCCTTCGTGGTCGCCAATTTGTGGTATTGGGTTCCCAAGGCCTACATGCTCCGCAGAAATACCCACTTACACCGAAAGAACTGTTGGCACGGAAACTGAAAAGTACAAAAGACAAGTTTATTAAGACCCCATGGGGTGGTGGTACATTCCTACAGCACCCTTCGGCAATGCAAGAAGTATCACCCCGAACGTTGGTGTGAGTCCCTCTTTTATACATTCTTACAGGTAATAAAAAGATAGGCGGTACAAGGTTACAGAGTTTATGTACATATATGGTCACTTTTGGAGCACAGCCAACTCATGGGAGGGGTTACAACTCCACTGGTCAGTTTGGCGGAAACATTCCTAAGGGGTGACTGGTCAGCTGGGACTGCGCATGTACAGGCTTGACCGCTACTAAAAATAGCCTGTTGCTGGGCAAACTCGAGTGGTCAGCGGCACGGACAAAGGACTAAAGGGCATGCTGACCACGAGGCCGCTCATTCCCTAAAATGGCCGCCGTAGTATACAAAATGGCGTTTCCAAGTAAGGCCAAGTTAAGGGGAATAACGTGTAGCAAAGCTAAGCGCTAACCCGGCCATTGTCAAATTACGACACAGGGGGTCCTACAAGGCCCCCCAAAAAATGTTCTGCTTTCTTGTGCCTCAGTCTACAGAGGCACAAGATGGCTGCCATCAATTTCTGTTTTGGAGTGTTGACAAACAGTGGCAGCCAATCAGCATGCAGCTCGTGCACGGGAATCAGACTTCACCATTTTGCCAAATTTGGTGTCATTCCTTTCAGGGGTTCGGGCTGTAGCCGTGTCTAAACGTCCTATGGAAATTAACATTGGGAAAACACGTTTTGGGACTTCCCTATTTTCTCGCCCCCCGCTTGACGAATCTACCCGAGACTTTCAGGGAAGAAGCGGAGCGGAACGGGCTATCTTCTTTGAGAAGTTTGCGAAGATTCAACAACCGGCGCCAAAGTTATTCCCAATAGAATGTTGCGGATTTCATACGGAAACTAGGTCCTAACTATATATCCTACTGGCGGTCGCCAGTAGGTAGTTATAGTTAAAACCTAGTTTCCATAGGAAATCTGCAACATTCTATTTGGAATAACTTTGGCGCCGGTGGACGACCCTTCGCGAATTGCTCCAAGAAGATGGCCTGCTCCACTCCGCTCCTTCCTTGAAAGTTTGGGGGTGACTCGTGAAGCGGGGGCTGACAAAAAAGGGGGGTCCCAAAACGTGTTTTCCCCATGCAATTTTCCATAGGACCTTTAGCCGGGGCTACAGCCCGAACAGCTGAACAGAATTACACCAAACTTGGCAAAAATGTAGAGTTCTGTTCGCAGATGGGCATTTTTGTTAAATGGAGTAAATCCGTTCAGTAGTTCCTGAGAAAATCAAAAGTAAAATCATAAGTATATTTAGAGGTGCATACGGTAAGCTTACTGTACTCTGTACCTTCCCGAGCACGAGCTGAATGCTAATTGGCTGTCAACTGTCTGTCAACACTCCAAACCAGAAAGTGTTGGCAGCCATCTTGTGCCTCGGTAGACTTAGGCACAAGAAAGCAGAAAAACAAACGTGTTGAACGCAAAAAGGGGCAGGGTAGAAACAGCTTGACCCCCTAGGCCTGCTCAGGTGGTCCCACAAGGACCCCCAAGGCCCCCAATTTTTTTTTAAGAACCCGGTCTGCTTTTTCTCAAATTACCACCCAGGGGGACCAAATCCCGGGGCAAAGTGAAAAAGAAGTGTGGGGGGGCCCCAATCTCCCCCACACTGCCCCGGGGACCACCATCCACTGGGGCAAAGCAACGCAGCCCCTGGTGCATATTGTAGGTTCCAGGTGGGCTAGTTGGCCCTCATGGACCCCCAGTATGCAAGGGGAATTGGTTCCCCCTCTGCAAATGCGCCAGGGGGCTGCGTTGCAGAGAGGTGTAAAAAAGAGGGTGGCCTCATTATACCTCTCTGCAATGTAGCCCCCTGGCGCATACTGGAGGTTCCTGGTGGGCTAGTTGGCCCCCATGGACCCCCAGTATGCAAGGGGTATTAGCTTCCTCTCTGCAAACGCGCCAGGGAACTGCATTGCAGAGAGGTGTAAAAAGGGCGTGGCCTCATTACACCTCTCTGCAAAGCAGCCCCCTGGCGCATATTGGAGATTCCTGGTGGGCTAGTTGGCCCCAGGGACCCCCAGTATGCAAGAGGAATTAGTTCCCCCTCTGCAAACGCGCCTGGGGGCTGCGTTGCAGAGAGGTGTAAAAAGGGGCGGGGCCTCATTACACGTCTCTGCTACGCAGCCTCTGGCGCATACTGGAGGTTCCGGGTGGGCTAGTTGGCCCCCAGGGAACCCCAGTATGCAAGGGGACCTAATCTCCCAACTTAGAACACTCTACAGGGCGCGTTAGCACAGTGGTTAAGGTAGGGGGTGGGTCTTAAGGTGATGTGAGTGCAAACATGCCCTGAGGCACGTTTTAATTTGGGGAATTAATTCCTGTTCAATCCAGAGGTCCCCTAAGGGGCAACTAGTCCAACAGGTATCTCCAGTAAGCGCCACGGAGCTGTGTTGCAGAGTGTTGTAAAAAGGGGGCATGCCCTTTGAACGACTCTCTGCAACACAGCTGCATGGCGCATACTGGAGGTACCTGGTGGGCTAGTTGGCTTACAGGGGACCTCAGGATTGAAGAGGAATTAATTGCCCAAACTAGCTCACTACTATTCCTGAAAAGTAAATTTAACTGTACTTACTAGTAACTTGAATTTCCTTCCATGGGATGTCATTGCCTGCTATATCAAATATATAGAAATTAAAAAAATATTAAATAAAAAAAACATTACAATTTCAATATTTTTAAAAACATTTTTTTTCAATTTATATTAAAAATGTGTAATGTAATTTAAAAAATAAAATATCTAAAAATAAATAGTTTAAAATAATGTAGTAAATTAGTATAAAAAATATAACAATTAATACATTTAAAAATTATCATTTACAAAACCTTTGAAATTCACTGAAAAAACCATAGGTTTCAGCCATGCTATAGTTAAAAATGAGCATTTAAAAAACCTTAGAAATTCACTGAAAAAACCATAGGTTTCACACACGTTATAGTTAGGAATTAGCATTTAAAAAACCTTAGAAATTCACTGAAAAAAACATAGGTTTCACACGTTATAGTTAGCTGGACATTTCACTCATACAAAACCACTGAAATACCCCTGTTATAGTTAATTCAGCTAACTATAACTCACGTACCCGCAATGCACTGCTGATGACATCACATATTACATCACTCATGACATGGTCAGTGACATCACTCATGACATCACTGATGACATCTCAAATGACATCACTGATGACATCATCCTTGTGAAAGAGTGGCAGACCTCCTCTCAGCGTAATATAACCCTTGATACACATATTCAAAAATAGAAACTAACATTTTCAAAAAAATGGAGATACCAATTCCAGTTAGAACAACCTATTCAGTAATTCCAAAATCTACATACACATCCAGTCATTCAGTAACAGTTCCATATAGGCACTCATACATGTACTCACTCATCATATGTACTCATACACCGATACATCTTATTACACACGGACACTCATCTATAGAGTTACTCACACACAAACTCACACATGCAAATAAACTACATCCATTTACTTGCATATACAGCTATACACCCACCATTACACTTACTTCTACAGAATCATACACATACTTACTCTCTTAAACAATCACTTATAGAAACACATACTTATTTATACAGGAACTATTACAATCTCTTGCTCTCACATATACTCGCTTATATGCATCAATACTCACATATACTAGTTTAAAACATATGTAGTTACTCATAAAGATACTATTGAGACAGTGATTCACTCACTAACACACCCATACACACACTCATCCACCCATACAGTCCTGCACACATGGTGTCTTCAAAACACATACAAACAGTGAGTCACCCATCCATGCATCTACCCCCCACCAAACCATACAGACACTTATACTGATACTCTAAAAACCAACTAATAACCCATATCGACACTCATGTAGCTAGTCACCAACCCATGCAGCCACTTATACACAAAGTGAGACACTGATACAGACATTTACATATTTAAACATTACTCGCTAATACATGTATTCACTAAGCTACACTTAATAAGTCAGTTATACAATCATTTTTACAAAAAAACATCAATTTAAACACTTATTTACACATTTTTTCTTCCATCGACCTTTAGATATACATATATAAAACATATTTATTTTTCAGAAAGACACACATTCACTGGATGATGTCATCAGTGATGTCATTTGAGATGTCATCAGTGATGTTATGAGTGATGTCACTGACCATGTCATGAGTGATGGTGATGTAATATGTGACGTCATCAGCAGTGCATTGTGGGCGCGCAAGTTATAGTTAGCTGAATTAACTATAACGGGGGAATTTCAGTGGTTTTGTATGAGTGAAATGTCCAGCTAACTATAACATGTGTGAAACCTATGGTTTTTTCAGTGAATATATATATATATATATATATATATATATATATATATATATATATATATATATATATATATTACCTACTGGCGGTCGCCAGTAGGTATATATAGTTAGGATTTTTTCTCTATGGGATTTTTGAAAATTCTATGTCTAATAACTTTGGCGTTTGTGGACGGAATTGGCTGACATTTTCAGGAAAATGGAACATTTTGTTTCTGAGCAGCCCCTGACAATTTGGGGGGGTTTCATTAAGGGGGGGCCGAGAAAAAAGGGAGGTCCCAAAACGCGTTTTTCCCATGTTAATTTCCATAGGGCGGTTGGCCTCACTTTTAGCTCGAACGGCTGAATGGATTTGCACGAAACTTGGCAAAATTGTAGGGACTGTTAGCCCGATGTGCCTTTGCTAGGTCTCAATATAAGTGCTCCAGTGGATTGTGAGTAATTTAGGTTCAAAAAAAGATATATATCTGGGCGGAGCCTAACCACACATCTGATCTGATTGGCTGTCAGCACTTCATCCAAGAAGTGTTGGCAGCCATCTTGGGACCAATATACATGATAGCACCTCATTAAAAAGCATTGTAGTTAATAGAGGGTTTTAGGACTTTAGTTACATTATAAATCATTTGTTGATGGTACCATACTCGTTTTAGGAATTGTGGTGGGTTCTAAGGTGATTTTACCATGTGAAAAAACCTTCTGCTGTGATATCATGAATATTGTTTGAAAGAAAACTAATATCTCATGATTTTCCCACAGTGGTTTGGAAGGGGATCTATAAGCTAAACTGAAAGCATATTTTCCGTAAATTCACATTATCTTTCTCAGTCATGTGAAAATGAAGTCTGACATTCTCAGTAAAACATGTACATCCAACAAGGACAGAGACTGTCAGTTGATTCCTTTGTGTTCTACTGCAGCCTCCTAGAGTGTTCTAAAGAACAACTAGAGCGCTAACAGTCCTACTTATTACAAAGGTATGGCACACCTGAAGCCATCTTGATTGGAATAAAGTGGTAACTCTTAAAACATTTAATTTAAAAAGAAACAACATGAGGGGGTATATTTTGCCATAGAAAGTATGATTAGTGCTGCAGAAGGAAAAATTAGGGCACATTTTGAGTGACTTCTCAAATCCTTTTCTATTTCATTAAAACATTCTGACATGCAGTCTCCCAAAATGGCCACCAGAGACAAAAGAGCCCAAATGTAGCCCAAATATCACCCAGATGTAGCCCAAGTATAGCCCAATGACAGAATGTCCCAGAGTGTTCCAAAGAACAACTAGAGCGCTAACAGTCCTACTTATTACATAGGTATGGCACACCTGAAGCCATCTTGATTGGAATAAAGTGGTAACTCTTAATACATTTAATTTAAAAAGAAACAACATGAGGGGGTATATTTTGCCATAGAAAGTATGATTAGTGCTGCAGAATGAAAAATTAGGGCACATTTTGAGTGACTTCTCAAATCCTTTTCTATTTCATTAAAACATTCTGACATGCAGTCTCCCAAAATGGCCACCAGAGACAAAAGAGCCCAAATGTAGCCCAAATATCACCCAGATGTAGCCCAAGTATAGCCCAATGACAGAATGTCCCAGAGTGTTCTAAAGAACAACTAGAGCGCTAACAGTCCTACTTATTACAAAGGTATAGCACACCTGGAGCCATCGTGATGGGAATAAAGTGGTAACTCTTAAAACATTTAATTTAAAAAGGAACAAAATGAGGGGGTATATTATGCAATAGATGGTATTATTAGTGCTGCAGAAAGAAAAATTAGGGCACATTTTGAGTGACTTTTCAAATCTTCTTCTATTTCATAAAAAAATTCTGACATGCAGTCTCCCAAAATGGCCACCAGAGACAAAAGAGCCCAAATGTAGCCCAAATATCACCCAGATGTAGCCCAAGTATAGCCCAATGACAGAATGTCCCAGAGTGTTCTAAAGAACAACTAGAGCGCTAACAGTCCTACGTATTACAAAGGTATGGCACACCTGAAGCCATCTTGATTGGAATAAAGTGGTAACTCTTAAAACATTTAATTTAAAAAGGAACAAAATAAGGGGGTATATTTTGCCATATGAATTATGATTAGTGCTGCAGAAAGAAAAATGAGGGCACATTTTGAGTGACTTCTCAAACCCTCGTCAATTTCATTAAAAAATTCTGACATACAGTCTCCCAAGATGGCCACCAGAGACAAAAGAGCCTAAATGTAGCCCAAATATCACCCAGATGTACCCCAAGTATAGCCCAATGACAGAATGTCCCAGAGTGTTCTAAAGAACAACTAGAGCGCTAACAGTCTTACTTATGACAAAAGTATGGCACACTAGAAGCCATCTTGATTGGAATGAAGTGGTAAGTCTGAAAACACTCAATTTAAAAAGGAACAACATGAGGGGGTTAATTGTGCCATAGAAAGTATGATTAGTGCTTCAGAAAGAAAAATTAGGGATCATTTTGAGTGACTTCTCAAATCCTCTTCTATTTCATTAAAAAAATTCTGCCATGCAGACTGAAACATGCACTTTGAATACCAGCAGCAGACGTCCCTGGTGAGCAGTAGCTTTACTACAGTGATCTAATGTGCAACTAGAGTGCTAACATTCAGAATTTATGGCAAATGTGTGACACATCTGAATGCCTTCTTGATGGAACCAAAGTAAACAAGCATTGAAAATGCAATAGATCTCGCCCTCGTTTAAGTTAAAGCCATTCAGTTTGTAATGAGGTGGCTTTTTAGCTTTGCTTTTATTAGTGTATTTATGTTTGTACTTATATAGATATACAGATGATATATGTTTATATATGTATGTATATATATATATTCACTGAAAAAAACATAGGCTGTAGACCATATATAGTTAGGAATTAGCATTTACAAAACCTTGAAAATTCACTGAAAAAACCATAGGTTATAGGCCATATATAGTTAGGAATTAGCATTTACAAAACCTTGAAAATTCACTGAAAAAACCATAGGTTATAGACCATATATAGTTAGGAATTCGCATTTACAAAACCTTATTTTACTCACACAAAACCATTGAAATTCCATATATAGTTAGTTGCACTAACTATATATCGCGCACCCGCAATCCACTGCTGATGATGTCACATATTACATCATTCATGACATGGTCAGTGACATCACTGATGACATCACTGATGACATCTCAAATGACATCACTGATGACATCTCATTTGACATTACTGATCACATCACTGATGATATCATTCATGTGATAATACGATGAACCTCTTCAGACTCTAATATAACCTTAGATACAATCAGTGTAAACAGACACTCACAGACTGTCACTCATCCATGGAGTTACTCACACACCTAGTCAGTCATGCAAAGAATCAATCACACCTCCATTTCCTCAACTATACAGTTATACAAACTTTACTTATTCGAACATATACTAACACATATTTACTCTCTTATACAATCCCTGATACAAGTTCACAATGATCCATACAGCCACTCACACATTCACTGGCTCTTATGCACAGTTATTTATATATGTCAACTCTCACATGTACTGTGTTTTACATATGTACTTACTTTGACATGTAGCACTGAGATATCCATTCACTCACCAATACACTCATGCACACAGTCAACCGCCCATACAGCTGTTTCCACATGCACTTTTGAAACCATACATCTAGTGAATCAACTTCTCACACATCTATGCACAGAGTCATACACCTCCCAGCCACCCACACACACACTCTATCTCCCATACAAATACTTGGGCAACCAATCAATAACCCATATAGTTACTCATATAGCTACTTATCAACACATGCAACAGTTTACAGAACAACAGACATAATGATGCACAAATTAAGACAGTTTAGTCACTAACCCATGCACTCAGTGAGACACATTTAATCACTCACTCATACAGTCAGTCATGCACCTACTAAATCCTTCATCCAGACACTTATACATCCACTCATTCTTCAATATGTAAGACATATTTTAACTTTACAGAAACATACAGTCACTGGATGTTGTCATCAGTGATGTCATCAGTGATGTCATTTGAGATGTCATCAGTGATGTCATCAGTGATGTCACTGACCATGTCATGAATGATGTAATATGTGACATCATCAGCAGTGGATTGCGGGTGCGCGATATATAGTTAGTGCAACTAACTATATATGGAATTTCAATGGTTTTGTGTGAGTAAAATAAGGTTTTGTAAATGCGAATTCCTAACTATATATGGTCTATAACCTATGGTTTTTTCAGTGAATATATATATATATATATATATATATATATTACCTACTGGCGATAGCCAGTTGGTATATATAGTTAGGATTTTTTCCCTATGGGATTTCTGAAAATACTATGTCTAATAACTTTGGCGTTTGTGGACGGAATCGGCTGAAATTTTCAGGAAAATGGCACATTTTGTTTCTGAGCAGCTCCTGGAAATTTGGGGGGGGTTTGTCAAGGGGGGGCCGAGAAAAAAAGGGGGTCCCAAAACGCGTTTTTCCCATGTTAATTTCCATAGGGCGGTTGGACTCACTTTTAGCCCGAACGGCTGAATGGATTTCCACGAAACTTGGCAAAATTGTAGGGACTGTTAGCCCGATGTGCCTTTGCTAGGTCTCAATATATGTGCTTCAGTGGATTTTGAGAAATTAACGTTTAAAACAAGATATATATCTGTAACAGCGCTCCGGGCAGCGCTCCGGTTCGCGTACTTTTCGCGTATCGGAACTTTGCGAAGCGAAGCTGATTGGCTCTCCGGTGTCTGTCAACATTCTAAACAGTCCGGAGCGGCCGCCATCTTGTCTCTCGGTAGGATCGAGAGACAAGAGGAGGCCAAAACAAAGGGGGAAATGAAGGAAAGGGGGCGAGGTAGACCCCTTCTGACCCCCTAGGATTGATGAGGGGGATATTATAGAGTCACGCGGGGCCCAAAAAAAAAAAAAAAAAAATCCGATTTTTTCGCCATAGAGACGCGTCCCGGTACGCGAACCGGGCAGCTAACCGGGCAGCTAACCGGGAAGCTAACCGGCAGTGTAACGGGAGTCTGAGGAGTAGCTGATTGGCTGTCAACATTGTAAACAGTCCGGAGCGGCCGCCATCTTGTCTCTATATAGTTAGGATTTTTTCTCTATGGAACTTTTGAAAATTCTATGTCTAATAACTTTGGCGTTTGTGGACGGAATTGGCTGAAATTTTCAGGAAATTTTCAGGAAAATGGCACATATTGTTTCTGAGCATTTGGGGGGGGGTCGTCAAGGGGGGGCCGAGAAAAAAGGAGGGTCCCAAAACGCGTTTTTCCCATTCATTTTTCCATAGGGCGGTTGGCCTCACTTTTAGCTCAAACGGCTGAATGGATTTGCACGAAACTTGGCAAAATTGTAGGGACTGTTAGCCCGATGTGCCTTTGCTAGGTCTCAATATATGTGCTCCCGTGGATTTTGAGTAATTTAGGTTCAAAAAAAGATATATATCTGGGCGGAGCCTAACCACACATCTGATCTGATTGGCTGTCAGCACTTCATCCAAGAAGTGTTGGCAGCCATCTTGGGACCAATATACATGATAGCACCTCATTAAAAAGCATTGTAGTTAATAGAGGGTTTTAGGACTTTAGTTACATTATATAACGTTTGTGATATGTGCACGTGTGGATTTTGTCTCATTAAGGTTAAAAATATATATATATATCTTTAAGCGTGTTCTGGCGCGCTTACGTTTTGGGTTTGGTTTGCGCTGCAGAGACGATACGTCACGGTTATGCGATGCATCATGAGGCGTCTCACGGGCTACGTGATACGTCACTTAATAAAGAATATATTTTACAGCTATAGATATTAGCTTTTAAAAAACCAATGAAATTCACAGAAAAAACCATAGGTTATAGACCATATATAGTTAGGAATTTGCATTTACAAAACCTTGAAAATTCACTGAAAAAACCATAGGTTATAGACCATATATAGTTAGGGATTAGCATTTAAAAAACCTTATTTTATTTGCACAAAACCATTGAAATTCCATATATAGTTAGTTGCACTAACTATATATCGCGGACCCGCAATCCACTGCTAATGATGTCACATATTACATCATTCATGACATGGTCAGTGACATCACTGATGACATCACTGATGACATCTCAAATGACATCACTGATGACATCACTGATGACAACGCCCAGTGACTGTATGTTTCTGTAAAGTTAAAATATGTCTTACATATTGAAGAATGAGTGGATGTATAAGTGTCTGGATGAAGGATTTAGTAGGTGCATGACTGACTGTATGAGAGAATGATTAAATGTGTCTCACTGAGTGCATGGGTTAGTGATTAAAGTGTCTTAATTTGGCAATCATTATTTATGTTCTTCTGTAAACTGCTGCATGTTTAAATCAGTAGCTATATCAGTAACTATATGGGTTATTGAATGGTTGCCCAAGTATTTGTATGGGAGACTGAGTATGTGTGTGGGTGGCTGGGAGGTGTATAACTCTGTGCATAGATGTGTGAGCAGTTGATTCCCTAGGTGTATGGGTTCAAAAGTGCATGTAGAAACAGCTGTATGGACAGTTGACTGTGTGCATGAGTGTATTGGTGAGTGAATGGATATCTCAGTTCTACATGTCAAAGTAAGTACATATGTAAAACACACTCCATGTGAGAGTTGACATATATAAATAACTGAACATAAGAGCCAGTGAATGTGAGAGTGGCTGTATGAATCATTGTGAACTTGTATCAAGGATTGTATAAGAGAGTAAATATGTGTTAGTATATGTTTGAATAAGTAAGGTGTGTATAACTGTATAGTTGAGGAAATGGAGGTGTGATTGATTCTTTGCATGACTGACTAGGTGTGTGAGTAACTCCATGGATGTGTGACAGTCTGTGAGTGCCTGTTTACACTGAGTGTATCTAAGGTTATATTAGAGTCTGAAGATGTATTATCACATAAATGATATCATCAGTGATGTAATCAGTAATGTCAAATGAGATGTCAGTGATGTCATCAGTGATGTCATTTGAGATGTCATCAGTGATGTCATCAGTGATGTCATTTGAGATGTCATCAGTGATGTCATCAGTGATGTCACTGACCATGTCATGAATGATGTAATATGTGACATCATTAGCAGTGGATTGCGGGTCCGCGATATATAGTTAGTGCAACTAACTATATATGGAATTTCAATGGTTTTGTGCAAATAAAATAAGGTTTTTTAAATGCTAATCCCTAACTATATATGGTCTATAACCTATGGTTTTTTCAGTGATATATATATATATATATCCAGCGCTTCGCCTCTGCAAGTAAAAGAAAGGATTGTCCGGGCCACCAAGTTCAAGAAAGCGTGTATTTATTAAATAGCTTCACTCAACGCATTTCGAAGGGCAAGCCGTCTTTCTCAGGAGTGCGAGTGCAATGTTGAAGTTTCTTTAAATATAACTCACATCGTATTGGAGTCATACACATAGACATGGAAAACAGACTTGCTGAAGTATACATTTAAGGAGATACATGGTAAGTGCCCGGCAATGCAGCACGGAAATTCATTAATTCCCAAATCAATAAATAAATTCACAAAATTTAGCAGTGATTGCTTGAAGAGTTCAAAATGCATTTCTCAAATACAACGGGCAAAAGGTTTGCTTGTTACAATATGAATTGCATACTTCTGCTGTCTGCCACTGTTGTTCAATAAAGCATGAGACATTCAAATAAAGAAAAGTAACCAAAAATATATTTGAGCGGACAAACCATTTGGTCCACATAGAGCACCAGTGGGCAAACGCAATACCACATATGGTGCACAACGGCGACCTGTTTGCTGCCTCTAGGTAATACCTATGCAAAGTTGCGTGCTAACAGGTTAAAGCTATCCGAGGGGAATAAATCATCACAGGTAGCGCCAATAAGTAAAATGCTCTGTGAGTGCAAGTCATGGCAGGAAATGCTGTTCAAATTAAAAACATATCGCATTGTCCAAGCCCAAGTGGGCAAAGCACCATTCAGTCAGGTCCAGCCCCAGTGGACACAAGGTGACAGAATCTAGCAGTAGCCATGCTACCACATTCGCCCTGAGAACTGGTGCTAAATTAACTCACAATCACGTCAACTGTCATACGTGCTTCTAGTGTGCTGCTGCCGGAACCGTGTGCATGAACTCTCCTATTGAGACTTCCCAAGATCTGTAAAAGTGAAAAAAAATTATATAACATGTGACTCAGTAAATGTGCAATCATTGTTTAAAATAACAAAACATCTCACATAAAACATTTTAAAATCATTGGAAAAGCGGGAGTCATCGAATCAGGGTAGAATTCTTAAGAAATGTCTGCAAGCCTCAATCCCTAGTTGGTGAGGAATGCAGGTGTAGAGGCTATTGACATCAAGTGTCATGAGTAGCCACTCAGGTTTCCATCCCACGCCTTCAATTTTGCTTATAAAATCTCCGGAGTCTTTGAGATAGGAAGGTAATTCTTGCACCAACGGTTGCAAGAAAAAATCCACATACCGTGACGTGTTTTCCCAGCAACTACCCCATGAAGAGACTATTGGCCTCCCAGGTGGTTGAGTCATACTCTTGTGCATTTTAGGGAGTAGATAAAGAGCTGGTATTTTAGGATGCCTGAATTTAAGGAAGTTAAATTCATCTATTTCAATCAACCCCCTGTCTTTCCACTCTGAGAGTTGATCTTGATACTTGGCCGTGCTGGCATTGTATGTCTGTCAATTGCTTTTCTCATATTTACTGATATCACTCAGCTGGGAAAGGCCCTCATCAATGTACATCTCACGGGGTAGAACTACTATGTTCCCCCCTTTGTCTGACTTCTTTATGATAATACTATTGTCATTGCTCAGTTTTTTAATAGCATCAAATTGTATTTTAGTGAGGTTAGCTCTAGCACATTTGGGTTTTTTCAAAATGTTATCAAATTCTTTAATTATGCCCTTTTCAAAAATTACGATGGCTTCCTTGGTGATCTGAGGGAGGAAAACAGATTTAGGTTTAAAACCACATTGGGAAGTCAAGTCTAATGTTTTCGTTAATCAAATTTAAAATAGGATTGTCAATAATGTTCGGGTTGCCACCTAGGTCATGTAGCAGATGCAACATTTCAGCATCTTTTACTGCAATGTTGCTTGGTTCTCTAGCAACTTCACTTGTATCTGTGTTGACCGTGGTTGCAAACCATTTGCGTAGGCGTAGTTTACGCGTGAAGTAGAACAAATCAATTCTGCTTTGGGTATAATCAAACGAGGAGGATGGGCAGAAGGACAGCCCAAGGGACAATGCCTCAGTTTCAGCTTGATTGAGTTCTCGGTCTAAAAAAGTTGATAACTGTTTTAGAGTCCTACATTTTCCTCTCTTCTGGCCCCTTGTCCTGGATCCCACAGGGCTCGATATGTCGCTTATGTTGGTCGCATTTGGTTTCCCTGCTCCTCTGCCGCCTCGACCTCGTCCTCTTGGTCCTCCGGCATTGACTTTGCTCTGGGCAGCTAGTCTTCCTTGCGCTCCCAATGCGAATTCTATTAAAATGTGTTCTTTTTGGCTGAGTAAGCCTGGGCTCTTTGGTTGTTGAGCGTTACTAGATGTTTCGTATGCATTATCCTGCTGCATACTCGTTGTGGGTTGGTCCAGTTCTGTTTCAGTGCTGACTACTGTTGTGGTTTTAGTAGTGGGCACCTTTGATGTATTACGCAAGTGGTCATACTTCTTTGCAAATGTCAGTACCTGACCGCGTTCGAAATCAACTCAGTCTCTTGTAAATTTCTTTTCTTTCTTCTTGCGAATGTCTTTCTCTATTTTTTCGAGTTTAGCCTCCATTTTAGCCATCTCAGTGTCGAATTGCCCAATATCGTCATAAAGTGCTTTAAGTTTCACTGTAGTTTCATCAATTTCCAGTGTTAGCTTGTCACATTCTTTGGAAGCATATTTGACCAGCAGTTTAAGCATTATAAGAGAGCAGTCAGGACTGTTGTTGGCCACTCTTCAACAAGGTCATGGTCGGGTTAATTGAAGGTGGGAGTTGTGTAAATACGTAAGCCCCGTGGTACTCGGATGGCTTCAATGTATTTTTAAAGTGTTGTTGCCTCCCACCATTTTTTCTGTTCCGTTTTTTAAAAGTTTCCAAAGTTTATTCCATAGTTTGGGGCCCCTCCGGTAACTGTCAATTGTCTGGTATTGTAAGCAGGCGCCCCAGAGCTTTGTCCTGAAAACATTTTATTCGCCGCTTCATTCGGTTTAGTATTCCTGTTTGAAGCCATTTTTGAGAAAATGCAGGTCAAAGTGATCGGACACTGACAGTATGTGTCCGCACGTTATTCTGAACTCGATCGCTGCCACGTACTGATAATCGTGGCTTGCTAATCTTCCGCTTGCCCCTCTACTAATAAACACAGTCTTAGATCTGGCTGAATCACAAAGATTGTGACGTACTAACTCACCGAATGTAGCGTGGTAAAGATGACCGGTGATCGCAATGAAAGCAGCTCGTCACCAAACTCCACAAATTGTATTCCCAGTATCTGTGCGTTCCGATTCAAATGCCAGTCTTCCGAAGATTGTATCAGCACATAGCATCAGTGTCGAAGAGAGGGGGCGGGCGAGGGTCCTTGTGAAATGCAAATCCAAAACGCAGCAGTCGATTAGGACCCCTGCCGCTACCAGCGGCGGGCCCAGACAGGATAGCGAGTCCCCAACAAATCCAGCGCTTCGCCTCTGCAAGTAAAAGAAAGGTTACTTTTCTTGATTTGAATGTCTCATGCTTTATTGAACAACAGTGGCGGACAACAGAAGTATGCAATTCATATTGTAACAAGCAAACCTTTTGCCAGTTGTATTTGAGAAATGCATTTTGAACTCTTCAACCAATCACTGCTAAATTTTGTGCATTTATTTATTGATTTGGGAATGAATGAATTTCCTTGCTGCATTGCCAGGCACTTATCATGTAGCTCCTTAAATGTATACTTCAGCGAGTCTGTTTTCCATGTATATGTGTATGATGCCAATACCATGGGACTTGTATTTAAAGAAACTTTAACATTGCACTCGCACTCGTGAGAAAGAAGGCTTGCCCTTCGAAACGCGTCGAGTGAAGCTATTTAATAAGTACACGCTTTCTTGAACTTGGTGGCCCGGACAGTTCTTTCTTTTACTTGCAGAGGCAAAGCGCTGGATTTGTTGGGGACTCGTTATCCCGTCTGAGGCCCGCCGCTGGCAGCTGCAGGGGTTCCATGACTGCTGCCTTTTGGATATATATATATTCACCTTGAAAAGAGTAGAAGCCACAACAGGGGGCAGTGTGGAAGCCTTTATTCACACCAGCAAGGCGAATGCATTTCGGCAATATTTAGCCTTCTTCAGCGCCACAAGAGTCCCGGGGAAACTTCCATTCACGCCCCAATGGTGTCCTGCTGCCTTTAGGACCGTTTGACTTTGGCCCCGCCTCCGATGTTAAAGGCCCACCTGTTGCAGTTCCGGGCATCTTCAGGAACTGCAACTCCCAGAATGCACCAGTTAGCCTCCAGGTAGGTAGTGCGCTGGAATGACACCCAAGTGGTGAGGCAGGATGCAGGGTGGCATGAGTGGCACCCCAGGTCTTGTTTGTGGTGAGAGCCAGACCTCCTTGTGTCCCCTTACCCCTCCAGCCCCGAAGTTGCAGTTCAATTATTCGCGGGGGCGGCGGTGACAGTGCACGCTGCCCAGTAGCAGGGAGAATATCCTCGCAACCGTTTCAATCTTTAGTGCACCTCTTGGCGGGCCCGGGTCGAACCAATCCCTTGGTGACGAAGAAATGCCGAAGCAAAGACAGAGAAGTCCGGGCCATCTTTAATGGAGCGGGGGCTTCCAAACTGCATCTCTGGCAAGAACGCAGACAATATCGAAAGAACCTCCTTCACCTTGAAAAGAGTAGAAGCCACAACAGGGGACAGTGTGGAAGCCTTTATTCACACCAGCAAGGCGAATGCATTTCGGCAATATTTAGCCTTCTTCAGCGCCACAAGAGTCCCGGGGAAACTTCCACTCACGCCCCAATGGTGTCCTGCTGCCTTTAGTAGCCGTGTGACTTTGGTCCCGCCTCCGATGTTAAAGGCCCACCTGTTGCAGTTCCGGGCATCTTCAGGAACTGCAACTCCCAGAATGCACCAGTTAGCCTCCAGGTGGGTAGTGCGCTGGAATGACACCCAAGTGGTGAGGCGGGATGCAGGGTGGCATGAGTGGCACCCCAGGTCTTGTTTGTGGTGAGAGCCAAAGACCTCCTTGTGTCCCCTTACCGCTCCAGCCCCGAAGTTGCAGTTCAATAATTCACGGGGGCGACGGTAACAGTGCACGCTGCCCAGTAGCTGGTGTCATCAGTGATGTCATGAGTGATGTCACTGACCATGTCATGAGTGATGTAATATGTGACGTCATCAGCAGTGCATTGCAGGCGCGCAAGTTATAGTGAGTCCAACTAACTATAACGTGGGAATTTCAGTGGTTTTATGTCAGTAACATTTCCAGCTAACTATAACTGGTGTGAAACCTATGGTTTTTTCAGTGAATTTAATAGGTTTTTTAAATGCTAATTCCTAACTATAACTGGTGTGAAACCTCTGTTTTTGTTCAGTAAATTTCAAAGGTTTTTTAATAGCAAATCCCTATAGGTATAAAATGTAATATTTTTTATAACGAATTTTATATTGTATAATTGGTGCACAGACATAATATCGACTCCAAAATATCGACTGGACATATTATCGAGTTTTAAATATAGACTGGACAAAATATCGACAGGACAGAATATAGATGACCAAAATATCGTTTTTAAGGTAAGTGATATAATATCGACTGTTAAAAATATAGAAAGTTAAAATATCGAAGTATATAATATAGATAGTAAAAAATATCGATTTTTTAATAATATCTAATTTTTTATAGTGTATGTTTATGGTATAATATGTGTGAAAAGTGTGTATTTATGTTATAATTAATTTTTATTAATGATTTTTGTTTTTATAATTATTGTGTAATTTAAATCTGTAGCGGGTTGTGGGTTTATAGGGGAATAGGGTGGGAAGTATTTTAATTATAATTAATTAAATATTTAAATTTATTTATTGATAGTAAATTTAAATTAATTGTTAATTAATTTATAATAGTTAATTAATTACATTTTAATTGGTAAATAATTTTAATTAATTGATTAATTGGTAATTATGTAAATTTTACAAAATTATTTTTGTAGCGGGTTGTGAGTTTATAGGGGAATTGGGTGGGAAGTGATTAAATTATAATTAATTAATTAATTACATTTATTTATATTTATTTAATTTCAAATAATTGTTAAATACTTTTTCATTATTAAATAATTAATTGTAAATATTTTTATTAATTAGTATTAATAGGTGATCAATTTAAATAATTATTGTTAATTAGTAATTTTAATATATTAATTATATTGTATACAAATGTTATTTATTTTTAATTAATTATTAATAGATATTCATTTATACATTTTTTAATTATTTATGAAGTATTTACTTTCCCTAATGTTGTATTCTCTGGAGTGGGAATAGTAATTTTAACCCCTACGCTATCCAACGTTTTCCCTACTGTTGCACCCACTGGAGTGGGAATAGTAATTTTAACCCCTACGCTATCCAACACTTTTCCTACTGTTGCACCCACTGGAGTGGGAATAGTCATTTTAACCCCTACGCTATTCAACGCTTTCCCTCCTGTTGCACTCTTTGGAGTGGAAATAGTAATTTTAACCCCTATGCTATCCAACGCTTTCCCTACTGTTGCACCCACTGGAGTGGGAATAGTAATTTTTACCCCTACGCTATCCAACGCTTTCTCTACTGTTGCACTCTTTGGAGTGGGAATAGTAATTTTAACCCCTACGCTATCCAACGCTTTCCCCACTGTTGCACCCACTGGAGTGGGAATAGTAATTTTAACCCCTACGCTATCCAACGCTTTCCCTACTGTTGCACCCACTGGAGTGGGAATAGTAATTTTTACCCCTACGCTATCCAACGCTTTCCCTACTGTTGCACTCTTTGGAGTGGGAATAGTAATTTTAACCCCTACGCTATCCAACGCTTTCCCTACTGTTGCACCCACTGGAGTGAGAATAGTAATTTAAACCCCTACGCTATCCAACCCTTTCCCTACTGTTGCACTCACTGGAGTGGGAATAGTAATTTTAACCCCTACGCTATCCAACGCTTTCCCTACTGTTGCACCCACTGGAGTGAGAATAGTAATTTTAACCCCTACGCTATCCAATGCTTTCCCTACGCTTGCACTCTTTGGAGTGGGAATAGTATTTTTTACACTGCTATCGTACAGTAATATAATAGTATCTTATTTAATTATAGTATGTTACTATATATATATGTTTCAACAAATATGATTGTAAAAATTTATTTTTATTAATTTCATTTATTATTTAATTATTATAAGTTAATTTAAGTATTTTTAAGTATATTTTAGTAATTACATTTTAATATTAATTTAATTTAACACTGTTTTTAATAAAGTCGTTTTTTTTTAAAACTATATTTTTGTAAACGATATTTTGTACTCGATATTTTTGTACTTACCTGTTTGTAGATACAAACTCGATATTCTGTCTGTCGATATTTTGTCAACAATATTTTTGCAAGTCGATATTTTGTCCCTCGATATTATTTCAGTGATCCTGTATAATGTAATGTATTTTTTTTTTTTGCCCCGGAGCACTCCCGGGGCGCGTGCCGATGCGCTCACCGGTAAGCGCAGTGCTTCGGCGCGCCCCGGGGCGCGTACCGGTGAGCGTCCCGTTAGCACTATTCCCACGAACGAAAACAACATCATGACGTATCGCGTAGCCGCGTGAAGCACCCGAGCGCATACGATCGCGCAACGTAAGCGCCGCCGGGCGCGCCCTGGGGCGCGACTATGGGCGCGCCCCGGGGTGCGCCCCGGGGCACGCACCGGGGCGCGTAGCGTAAGCGCGTCGGGTCATGTGACCTGAAAATAACACTTTTGATTGTTTCAGAACACTTTTAGTTTCCAAATAATGAGAAAGCCCAGGTCATGAGACCTGAAATTAACACTTTTGATTGGTTCACAACAGTTTTGTTTTCCAAATGCTGAAACACCCCACCTTTTTTCCTCATTTTCACTTTGTTGTTTGAGTGAAGAAGACCTGCATTCATTCTGTGAGAAATGGCTTCACTAGTAGCAGCTGCAGGTGCATCTGCACCACCACCACCTCCACCACCACCACAAGGACCACCACAAGACCACATTGGTGGTTATGAAGAAGAGGAGGACGAAGAGGAGCAGGAGGAGAGGCAATATCTGGCTGAGGACAATCCCCCATACAGACCCAAGGAACATTTTATTTGGCAGTTTTTCAAGATGCCAAGGGGTGCCAAAAAAGTGAATGCAGCTAAGGTGACTTGCCTCATCTGTCACCAAGAACTGTCAAGAGGGAACCCAAACAAAAAATATTCTTTTGGGAACCACACTATGATTAGGCATATGCAGAGGAAGCACCCGAACAATAATTCGAGAGCAGAGGTCAGGGAACTGACCAAGAACCCTCCCCATCCTTCTTCTTCAAGCACCTCCAATCAACCCACTCCATCGGGTGCAGAGGCTAGGGAGATGGTCCCTAATGTCCAAACCAAGTTTGCAAAATTTAAATTTGTTTGCATATATTGCAACAAAACAATATCATATGGTGAGCAGAGCATCCCTTTACTCAATCGAGCTGCAGACAACCATCACTGCAGCAAGCAACTTTAATTTTTTTCTATTTCTTTTGCTCGAGTTGAGCTGTTTGCAATTCCCTGTGTTTTGTTTGACCCCAGAAAAACTACAAAAAAATATAAAATTGTTAAGAAAATCCCCCCAAAAAAAGTTCGAAAAAAACAATAAAAAAAATATAAAACAACAAAAAGAATAAAAAAACAGTTCTTTTCAGAACTACCTCCAATTTATATAAAAATGCTACATTTTTAAAAAACTGTCTTTCTTTTTTTCCCCATGGTACGCTCCCCGGTGCGCTCGCCAGTGCGCATAACGGGCGCTCCCCCGCGAAAATCCCCCCTAAAAATATTTTTTTGCCCCGCGGGGCCCTATTATGGCCCCCACATCAAACCTAGGGGGTCAGGGGGGGTCTACCCTGCCCCCTTTTGGTCATTTCCCCCTTTGTTTTTGCCACCTCTTGTGTCTCAATCCTACTGAGACACAAGATGGCGGCCGCTCCGGACTGTTTCGAATGTTTACAGACACCCGAGATCTAATCAGCTTTCCGTGCGCAAGTCGTGTCGCGCGCCCGGTGTGCTCCCCGGTGCGCGTCCCGGGGCGCGGCCATAGATATATATATTTTTTTAACCTAAATTACTCAAAATCCACTGGAGCACATATCTTGAGACATAGCAAAGGCACATTGGGCTACCAGTCCCTACAATTTTGCCAAGTTTGGTGGAAATCCATTCAGCCGTTTGGGCTAAAAGTGAGGTCGACCGCCCTATGGGGAAAACACATTTTGGGACCCCCCTTTTATCTCGACCCCCGCTTGACGAATCCCCCCCAAACTTTCAAGGACGGACCGGAGCTCTGCGATGCAAATTTGAGGTAATTTTCAGGCAGATTCGTCAACCGGCGCCAAAGTTATTCACAATAGAATTTTGAGATTTTGCACTGAAAAAAATCCTAACTATAACTACCTACTGGCGACCTATATATATATATATATATATCTCCACACGCCGGTTCCTGTTTTCCCAGCCACTGCGAGCGCTCAATGTGGGTGCGTTTCCCTACGGCGGAACCTCGCCGTTCAATATTGCACACTCCTCCGAATTCACGAAAGTAATGGGCGCACACGCGCTGCCCTTCCACATTTAATTTATTAAATTATTCCAGCATGGAAACAAACAAAACGATCAACGCGTTTCAGAGCACTGAAACGCGTTGATCGTTTTGTTTGTTTCCATGCTGGAATAATTTAATAAATTAAATGTGGAAAGGCAGCGCGTGTGCGCCCATTACTTTCGTGAATTCGGAGGAGTGTGCAATATATATATATATATATATATATATACAGTTACCACTGAGGTGCGTTTTGTCACCAAAAAGAGAGACGGACTCCTTGAATTGTTTCTGCTACTGCCGGCCGCAGTGACGTATTTATTTCGCCATATATACAGTGCAGAGTGCCAGACAAATGACGCGTTTTGGCCAACGGAGGGGCCTTGCTCACATAACAGCGTTGCATGGTTGTGACGTTTAAATAAAGCAGTGCAATGACCATGTGGTGTAATGACTACCAATGCAATAGAAAGTGAAAAAATACTATGTAGGAAAAACTACTGAAAAAAGGCTCACATTATTGAATACAAACATTGCTCAAAATGCATACTGTCAACATATAATATCTCCCAATTGATGGACAAATCTATAAAACTTTCCAGTACAAATACAATATATATAATAATATATACAAAGAGTAATCCACAATTCCTTACATAACTAAACGTACTATGCAATTTAGATCGCAGTCAGGAATTAATCATTGACAGCTGTTGGGCTTAGACATCTGTTCTGGCTTCAGATAACCAGTCTTAGTTGTTGCTATTTGATTTCCCTTGATGAGTGAACAGTATGGCATACGTAAAATGTTATGTATTCCTATTGTTTTTGCTATTAATGTACTGATGAATGTTCTTGTTAAGATGCCCTTAGTATGCTTATAACTGCACAAATGCAATAAGGTTCTACCAACTTTTAGAACATATTGGCACAAATCTGATAATAGCTCAAATGCAGCAAAAAGTTATCGCTGCTCAAATATAAAAAAGCGCCTTCTATTTTTGAACATTCGGGGCAATGGCCGATCAAAAACCTATAGCAGGAAAAATAATAAGAGAAGCTTTCCCGTTCACTAAAATAACCATTGGCCCAATCCTGATACTGCTATACTAGATTGCTATTGTGGATACTATCTATCTAGAAAAAGGGAGCTTCAACAGTGTACCCACATAGTGTTGAAATGTTGCCTTAACACTTTCAAGTAGACTATACACCTATGCCAAAACAATTGCAATCAAAGTGCATAAAAAAGTGCAGTGAATAAAATTAAAAAAGCAACCATTGAGAGAAAGCAGCCGACTTTGTTCACGTGGACCTCCAATACTACATTTTCAGTATAAATGGAGGAACGCTGATCATAAACATACTGAAATTACGAAAATTACAAAAAGTTACCAAAGTAACTGACTCGGAAAACAAACATGCTACAACTCTTAGGTGAACCCAAAATAGCAATGAAATTAACAGTATGGGCACATATCAGTTAAACAGTCTTCAGTATAAAGGGAATGTCTATCCACTTGAAAGTTGTAGTTATAAAAAGAGTATCTCTGATGGTTCATGATGGACAACATAGAGATGTAGAACCTGATGTAGTAATGGTTAAAGGGGTGTTACAAATAATGATGTAAATCTTTGCATATATTTAACCCTTTAGGTGCCTTGGTGTTAAGATCTACTATATGCTTGGCCTCTAGCTGCCTGAGTTGTTTTTCACGGTTCCCCCCTCTTTTGTTGGCTGGGATACTGTCAATGACATAATATTGGAGCACATTGAGGTTATTTCCGTGTTCCAATTTTATGTGCCGGGCCACTGGATACGAGGGATCTGAATTCACCGTAGCACGTAAATGCTGCAAGATACGCACATACGCCTGCAGCTTAGTGCTGCTTACATAGCGGAGTCCACAGATACACTGCAGAATATACACAGCGTGATCTGTGCGACATGTGTAATGACCCTTCAAATTAACTGGAACAACTGAGAATGCGGTGGTATAGGATTTTACATTGATTCCAAATTTGCACGCACGGCATGTGCTGCACTTATAAAAACCAATTTTTGGAGATAATGACCCCATTTTCTTGTCCAATTCAGGACTAGTCTTGACCAGGTCACTGCGCATGGAGCGTGCTTTCCTGTACGCGAAGTTTGGTTTGATAGGTAGAATCTGCGAGAGAGCCGCATCAGTAAGTACTATAGGCCACTGTGCATTGATTATGCCCTTGATCGTATTCGCTTGCCTGCTGTATGTTGAAATAAACCTGCAAGTGACAGTATTGCGCCGATCGTGGCCCTCGCGGTCCCCTATGCTGTCTGGGACGGGGTGGCAATGGTGGATATAACAGGATTAGTTTGCAATAATGATTGTCTGTCTTTTACGTTAGCTTTTTTAAGGGCCATATCAAGTTTGTTAGCTTTATACCCTCTTTGCAAAAATCTACTCCTTGCCGCCTCTTGTGCTACTGCCAAAGACTCACTGGGGCTGCAAGCTCTGTGAATTCGTAAAAACTCCCCATAGGGTAAGCTGGAAATGGTATGATGGGGGTGGAAGCTAGTGGCGTGCAGTAATGTATTCCCTGCCATCGGTTTTCTAAAAAGCCATGTCTCTAGGGCTCCATCTAGAACATATACTGTGATGTCTAAAAAATTGACTGCAAACTAATCTATATGAGCCGTGAACTGCAAATTCAGATTATTGGAGGTGCTGGCGTCCACAAAATTAAAGGCTTGGTCTGATGTTCCCTTCCAAATGACGAAAATACTGTCAATATACCTCCACATGTGAACTATTTGTGTCTGTCATATAGTGCTTTGTGTTCCACCCTGAGGACAAGCTCCTCCCACCATCCTATGTGCAAACACGCATAGCTGGGGAGAAGCATGCGCCCATGGCCACACCCTGTTTCTGTCTATAGATCTTCCCATCAAGCATAAACATGTTGTTATGCAGACACCAGTGTATCATTCTCAATAACATAATGTTGTGCCGGTACGTGGAAATACACCTGCTTTTCAGAAAATGATTCACAGCATTTAATCCATCACCGTGTCGTATACTAGTATAAAGAGAGGTGATGTGTAGTGTCAATAGCATATACTCCCTGGACCAATGTATAGCACTCAGATTCCTCAAAAAGTCTTTTGTGTCTCTGAGATAGGTGGGCAAGGTAACTGCATGTTCTTGCAAATAGTATAGATATCAATAATTTGCTCATAGAGATTTCTCTTCGCTGGATATGATATGGAGTGATCAAAGTATTTTCCCATATATTTCTATTCAAGCATTCCCTCTCATTTTTTCGTATCATAATCCAATTGAATGTTATGCTTCACAGCAACATTTATGTATAACGCCAGTGGGTAGGCGGTGGACATTTCATGTTTCGCTTACCGCCGCTGACATTCTTGGTTACTGTTCTGGGCCCTGAGCTTCACTTTTATCAACGTCTCGAAAGAGGATACATCATCGTTTTAACTGACAGCCACTGCAGAGAACCAACAACTTGATGTGTTTTTTTGTTTTCCCCGTGGGCAGGTGTAACAATAGTGGGCCATGACGCAGAGGAGCGAGAGCGTGTTTCTCCGTGTGAAAATGCTGGCTGTTATACGAGGAACGTCACGTACAGAGGAGGTGCGTCATTGGAGCAGCTCAAAGCCCTGACGTCAGTCTCTGAATCCTGCGAGCAGTTTGTGAAGGTAGGCCAGGCGCGCTGTTTGAAATTTTCCAAATGTAAGGAATAACATGCCATGTGACTCGTGGCAAGGGACTTATCCATTTACCTAAAGAGGCGGCAATGAGGGTTCTAGGAAAATTGTTATCTGTTTTTCAAACATAAAGCATGAAAGCATTATTCTACAGCAAAATGTTATTTTTCATGCTGCCAGCTTCATTTCTTTTTACACCCCGCCCTCCCAAAAAAAGCAGACTCCGCTGAGGTTTAAGAGGAACAAGAAGACAAAAGAATGATAATTAATAAATAAGATAAAAGTCATTATATTACATCCAGCCCACTTGGATAACGAATGTTTAACAAAATAAGCTTATTAAGAGAAAAGTGGCAATGCATTACAGTAACACAAAGTAATTAAATAGTGGGGAGGGGGAGGGCGAATAGAGAAAATAAACCTGAAGCTCATACAAAATGTTGTCACATTTTTTGCAGTTAAGATGTGCATTTTTCAGTGATCTGTGCTGTAAACAGAAATTATGTAAAAGGTGCGCAGGGTAAGCTTATGAGCCCCATTGAGTGATGAAGTTACATGCTATACTCAACTTCCTGTGGCCTTCATAGAACCTCCCGTAGGTCACAGTGTGGCCATGTACAGATTCTGACACTATGCACAGTCATAAACACTCAGGGGTCAATTCCGATCTCGGTCGGAAGGTCCCTGAACGCGTCCGTCCGGAAAAAGGTAGTAGCCAGATGCTTGTTTCCAGACCGACTCGGACACCTGTGCGAGCGAGCAAGTACGATACAACTGTACGCGTGTGGATCCGAATTGCTCCGACCAACTCTTACAGACACGATTCGCATCGCGCAATGGAGACGTTTTACGGCTGAGCGAGTACGTTGTACGCGTCGGACAGCTGGATCGAGCTGAAGATTCCGGCTCGCAAAACGTCCGGGAGGCTGGCTTGCGGGGGGTGTACAGGGCCCCCGTCACCCGTAGGCTTACGACTCAGACACAGGGGGAGACCCAAGGGTCTCCCCTACACAGGCATGTACGGTGCGCAGAGGGCACCAACGCGTACCCACTGCAGGGGGCGCCCTTTTGAGATTCGGTACCCATTCAGTCAGTGGGAGCTCATGTATGCGTCGTACGACAGACTCCCATTGACTTCAATTGGAATCCGACCGTACCAAGCCCGGCAGCATGCGGCCGCATCGTACTCGCTCTGTCGGACAGCAGGAGTCCAGCTCAGTCGGTAAACACTCCAGAGCCGGCTCGGTCGGAGAGCTTTCGGACCCAGATCGGAATCGGTCCCTCAGTGTTTGCGCAGGGTCACCCAAGTCTTCATTTGATATGAATCTGTGAACCTAGCCTATTGAGAGGTGCAGTTCATGCCTGCATTCCCCTGTGTCGGGTCGTACTGGGAACCCTAAGTAGCTCTGGCAAAAATGTTCAAACTAGTCCGGCTCCACAACTCTGGTTTTCTTATCTCTATAACGTTCGGTCTTCCTTCTCTCTCTTTTCGTCTCTCTCCTGAAGCCCCCTGGTACCTATTGTAATAACCTGACAGACATGGAGCAAGTAAAAGAGGCCCCAGCAGCTGCCCCCTGCCCTAGAAACCTGCTTCCAAAGGCTCCATCCCACATGGGAAATGCCCAATGTTAAAATTGGGCAGGCCAAACATGGCCTGTGTCCCTTCCCCAAGTGCTTTCTGGCGGAGTGCTGAATATACAACACTAAATGGCTGGAGTGGAGTTCATGCATAGGCATTACTGTAATAGGAGGACAAATCACTGCTAAATTTGAGCCAATGGTTTCCGGTGCTCTGCACTTAATCGTCAAAACTTGCACTAATGACAGCTGTCACATGGTGTCGCTATTTGATTAATTTAAAGAGGAGCAGAAAAACTGTTGTTTGTTAATTCAATATACATTAAAAACAACTAATATGTGCATCCCCCATATAGGGAATCCTGGTAGTACCGTGGCAGAAAGATAACAAAGATAATTAAGAATAACATGCAGTATTCAATATTTCTGCACTGATTCCCACACTTTTTTACTTGGAGTTGCACGCGGAGATTAGCAGTTAAAATCTTGGTGTATTGAAGTTTAGAAGTTGTATTAGGATAAAGTAAGAAACACCATTCACTGTATTATTCATAATCAAGAACAGTGATATCTTAACATTAGAAGTGGAACTAAGAATGTAAAATGTTAAATAATTAAATATACAGTGAATATTCAAAGCATCGTAATAATGGGTTAAAAAATAATACATCTCATATGAAATACTAAATGCTACATGCTTATTTTGTAAGGGTTTTATTTGTAAAAGGTGAGATATGATGAGGGAGGTAAAAAGGGTAAAATGTTATGGGTACAATATTATGTACATAAGCCAAAGGTGGTCAGCAAAAATTACAATACAACTTATTTATGAGTATGTGAAAATGAGTGTAAACATAAAATATATAATAATGAATAAGTATCAAAAAGTATAATTGAGAGTTAAAACATTCAAGGAGGTTTGAAAGTCTCAGCTCTGAAAATCTGTTTAGTCGTAGAGGGTGTAATAGCATGAGATAGAAATGATGTATGGGGTAGCCATATGTTTCTCTATTAATAAACATAAGAGAAAAGTCAGGGTATGCTCTATGTAGAAGATAATGATGACATACTGCATACCAAAAGGCCTTTTTGGACATATCAGAAGCGTATTTCTAATTAGTAGTAATTTGTTGAAAAGTTACAGCAATGAAGAGATCTATTCATTTATTATTTGACAATTTTGAGTGCCGATTTTCAGCCAACCTGCCTAATAAAAGAGAAGCAATACTTAATGGAATATGTGTTTGAAAAATAACATTAATTAGACGCCAAAAGAATAAAATAGCAGGACAAAAAAACATGTTTCCGCTCACGACATCTGTTATTACAGTACCAACAGGGAGGGTCAGCAAACGTGGAACGTTTAGCTAGGGAGAGAAGAGTAAAATGTAATCTATTATAAAGAAAAATGAAATTCAGAGTAAGAAAGGCTGTTATTGAGGTTTTATAGATTTTAATCCATAAATTATCCCAAAGGGAAATTGAAGATGAGCATCTTAAATCAGCTTCCCACATAGAATGAAGGGAATACATTGTTCTGGGATGTGTAGAAAAACTAAAATACTTAACAAGAAAGAGAAGCCTTAAAATTAGAAGATAAAATTTGAAGTAAATAAAAATTCATATGAGAATCATTGGAAAGGTCAGGTAATATAAAGAAGATATTCAGAAATAAATACATTAAAATAGAATATATAGATTGAAAGGAATTAGGATAAGTATATCTGTTGGAAATGGGGAAAGGAGATTGGAGATCCGTCAATAAATAAGTCACCACCCCAAATTATATTGCGCTCTCCGGTGGAGGACCGCCAAAGCCGTAGTGGGCCTGCCTGCTGGATTTGGAGATTAATCCTGGTTGGGTGGGCCATGCTGCAGCGGTCTCAAAGTGGTGGGCTGTTAGGCTTATCTCTGGTGGCAGGAAACTCAAAATATGTGTGGTGGTGCCACAGCGGTACCGTCAACATATTCCTGCTCCTGATCGCTGCATCCTTGATCCCGGGTGGACGCATTGCTCCTGTGGTGGTCCGACCCCCCCACTCATCATACTGCGGGTGGGCCCACAGCGTGGCAATGGTCAGGCTGCCACCGCAAGTATGGAGGCCCTATGGACAACCGTACTAGTAATAAGGCCCTTAATATTTAAAAATAGACTTGCATTGTCATAACTGAGTCTTCCTTTTATGAAGCTGCCTTATTCCGGGCCAATTAGCTGAGGTAAAAAAGCTTCTAATCCTAAAACAAAAAATTTAGCAAACATTTTATAGTGATATTAACTAATAATATGGGTCTGTAATTTTTTTACATAAATTAGGGTGTTTCCCCCTCTTTATGAATAAGACAAATGGCAGTTTCTAAGAAGGTCCCTCTAGATGATTAAAGAGAGGAGATCGATGAAAATAGAGCAAGCATGTGAGGTAGTGATGTAGAAGAGAAATTAGAGTAAAATTCAACAGAAAAAACATTGGGTCCAGGCGTTTTACATCTCTTTAATAATTGGAGAATAGAAACCAGTTCATGGAGGGAGCTATTGTGCTACAGACCAAAGAAATGGATGCCAGTTAGTCTCTTTGTCAATTAGTTTGAAAAAAGAATCAATATTGGAATGTGAGGGAACAGTATAAAGTGTCTAATAAAAAATCACAAATTCATTAAGGACATCAGCATCTGGGGGAGGAGCTACGACACCAACCAAGATGGCCGCATAGTCTCCCAGCTCTGCTGACCCCCGTCCTACGCTCGCTTATCCTGTCGAATATCCTGATCTCCTGCCCCGGATTCGTGTGGGTGGACTAGTCGGCACCCCGATGGTGTGCTCACAGAATTTTTTTGATGTTCTGGGGTGAAGTAACATCGAAAATGTTTTGAGGCCTAACCCAGACTGGAAGCCGGGGCCTCGATTGCAGGTCTACCCGGGTCCAAAGTGAACAACAACGGACTGCTAAGGGTGGTTGGGTCCGGTCCCTGGAACTTTTAAAAATTTCTCTGGACTACTTTGCAACCATCTGCTGCCTGGAGCTGTACCTGAGGTGAGGCAACAGGTGGCGCGCGGTGCTGCGTTGCGGGGGGCCCGGCCCGGAGACCCGGCAATAGCACCGCTGGTGCCCCGGGGTAGGGGTCCCGCCGCGCTTTTCTGCGCGCTGCTGGCCCGTCCCTCACGGCCTGTTTCTGCCACGGCATATCCTGCCCCGGAGAGGGCCCCTCTCCATGGGAATCGTTATGCCTGCGGCCGTATGGAACCTGGCGGAACAGACTCAATGTGGCCCTTCCTTGCGGATGGTAATGGCGGAACTTGCGGCGCCTCACGAGATGGTGAGGGCCCAGGTCAATCATTGGCTGATGGCAACAGATGGAATCATAGGACCGGGAGCAAGCCCTGACTTGCTCTCTGAGACCCAGCAGCCGACTTGCTCCCTGGTGGAAGCCTTACAGGCGCGTTTGGACCCGGTGCTGGAAGCTGTGCCTGCCCCCGAAGAAATGGTACTCATCGTGTGTGCTGAGATTGGTGACTCTTCTACGTTCTCGGAAACATCGGTCTTACACTTATCGGAGCATTTCACTGCTTCCCCCATCCTGGACACTGTTGGCTCACATTTTGATCTGTACCGGAACGAGTCGCACCCCCTCCCCAGTCGGTCTCCCAACATGGCGGATGAATCGATGCTTGGCTTCGGAGACGGGGAGGGACATCGTTGGTGCAAGCCGTGTGCGTTGGGCTCTGCTAATCATCTCCCATTTGCTGACTCAAGCTCCGGCTGCCTCTGTGTGAACTTTGTCTTTCCGGGGATGGGGCTTTTCTTATCCGAAGGATTCTGTAACTTTGTTAGACGGGGCCAAGGCTGAGACTGCGGGTTGAATTGTTTACGATGGATCCATTGGTAACGGGACTGCCTCACTAACAGACGGATTCCGGGGCGGAGGGTTGGTGGTTCCCCCCTGGGTCTTTTTGTATAGTGGACAACTTTATTCGTGTAGGCCTAGGGGGCCCCCCTTGGTTAGGGCGGGGGGAGAGACCGGGAGCGCATAGACAACTGCCCTCCTCCATTTCCCCATTAGGTGGGGTTTCCTTTCTTTCTCCTTTTCTCTGTTTCTTCAATAATTCGGGTTTGGTTCTTGGGTGACAGGCACACTGCTGGGGGGGCCGAAGTCATCTGCAGGGGTGCAGGGTGGGGGGTTGGGGGAGGGGATTTTTCGTTTTTAATTTGTTTCTATGGCCTCTTTTTTTTTTTTTCTTCTCTTATCCTTCCTTGTCTTTTTCTTTTCTTGGGTCAGTGCAGTGGGTTTCCTTTGGTATCAATCACTGCTTTTTCATCTGTGCCTCAATTTTCGTGGTGTCTCTGGGTCTTAGGGCAGGGTGACTGCAGGCGCGAATTGACCGTGATATTCCTCCACATCCTGAATCTCCTGTTTCAGCGCCACTGACTTGATCGATTACTGTTTATTGTTGACACGTTTACTATTCTGCCTGCCATTTTTCGCTGCTGGGAAATTGTTCGGCAACTGATCCTTCCATCCTATATTATAAAATGAAAACCTTTTATGTCCTGTTTTCCTAATTGTGCTGTTCAGTGGCCAAGAGTGTACTAGCATGGAGAATCTGCTCCCCGAGGTGCTGCATGTGATTAAAAATTGCTTTTTGTTACTCTAACTGTTTAGCGGCCGGCCCCGGGGGTTGTAGGCCCATACTTGTCTTTGGTTGAAATGTCAATAAAGGTTTTAAAAAAAAAAAGGACATCAGCATCTTTAAAGACGGAGGCACCTAGACTAGTCTGCACAGATCCTATTTTGGTACGATCTTTCCTTAGTTTAAGATGATTGGCCAAGAGTTTATTCAGTTTATTATGATCTTCATTTTGGTGCAACCAGGCCATGAAGCATATCATTTGATTTAGAATAGTATTGATGTTCCAATTTTTTAATAGTCAAAAACAATTTATTATGTCGTGTGAGGGAGCTCTTCGTTTTCTTGGAGACATAATCAATATTAAAACCCTGTGTAGTAGCTTGAAAAGTGTCCAATAGTAATTAAGGGGAAATAGCTGGGCCATTATGAATAAAGAAAAAATCTAAGGTGGAGGCAATAAAAGTGAATACAAACTTGTATCAGGTAGAAAGGTATTTTTCCATTTCCATTGGTTAAGTGATTTATGAACAGAAATGAATCAAAGTCGGCTACAACGGGGGCATGCTCTGAAATCAAGATTGGTTCAATCTCAGCCTTAAGAAGATGTTGAAAGAGGTGCTTGCTAAAAAATAAATGATCTGTTCCAGTGAGGGAACCATGGGCTGGAGTGAAAAAGGTATAGTCTTTTGCAGTACAAATACATTATCTCCAAGAATCTACTAGGGATCTATGTGAAACAAAATAACACAATTGTGTGCGTGCTTTATGAGGAAGGAACTTTACTTTGGATTGTCCATCTAAAAATGGGTCTATAATGTGTTTGCAATCCCCTCCAAAACCAAAATTGTAATCACCAAAATAAATAATTTTTTCTCAGTGTTAGATCAAACTATAAAATAATTTTGGGTAGGGCCATAAACAATAAATAGAGTCATAGGAAAATTGTTATCAAAAAGCTTGGTTTCCATCCATCTTCCTTCAGTATCAATTTCTAGAGAAGCTACAGAAATATTGATGTTTATTACATAAAAAGACAATGCTATTTTTCCCATTATGAGTAGGTGAAACAAGAACCGTATCCACCCAGGACCATTTAAGCTTGCGTGCTTCCAATTCTGTAAGATAAGTTTTCTGAAATAAAGTTAAATCAGGTTCATACATAGCCAGGTAGGAAAGAATTACTGTCATTTGATGAGACTATTTAAACCTTTGACATTCCATGTAATAATGCTGAATGATAATATATGAATAACATAAATACAAATACTGATCAACAATGGTAATGAAACAAAACAAGGGAAGAAAGGAAAGAGAGAGAATAATATTAAAAGACAAAAATCATGGAAAGTAGAATGTAGTAGGAAAAAATATAAAATAAAAACAGGGCGATAAAAGAGTGAAAAAAATGAACAAAAACAACAGTGCATACTATATAAATGGCAACTGAACAATGTACCTGTCTGTGGTGGAAAAAGGGGTGGCAGTAGTGATAGCCCATCACAAGAATGACAGATCTGGGGAACTGGAAGTGCCGAACAGGCATGAACAATAAAGGGAGGTTATTAACATGACGGCGACTTGTTACCGTCAACTCTGAAATGAGAAAGGTAAGTATTATGCATTAATAATAGACATAAATAGTTAGACACAAAAAAACTGTAGAACAATATCATATAAGAGAAAAAACAAAATAACCTTACTATAGGAGAGTTCAATACAATTAGGAAAAAGATGACAGGAATCAAACAAAGATTAATTTCGAAATAGTACTATATTAAACTATATAGGAGAATTAACAGGTAGACGTACCAGCAACTTTCATGGAGTCGTTAGAGTGATCTTGGATGAACTTCAGAAGATGTATAGGGTATTCAAAAGTGTAGGTTTTTTGTCCTTGTAGGAAACTTTGAAAAAACATGGGTGAAGAAAACCAATGCTCTCATGTTTCACAGGGATGGGCAAAGAGCAAGAAAATCCTTCCGCCTTTCTGCTATAGATTTAGCAACATCTTGCATAAAGAAAAGTTTTTGACCGTACCAAAGTACTTGTTTCTTCGCCTTCACAGTATCGGGCTTTTCAGTCAGCGCTGCCCGTAGCAGAGATCGTAACTCTGCCGCGACCTCCGAGGAGAGCCCCATCCGCCAACTCCTGTCAGCTGGGGAAGGCGGCGCTGGAGCAGTATACAGGGAGGGGTCCGCAAGGGAAACGTGCTTCGCGTTCCATCACGGACCCTGCCAGGCCTTCGTACATTCCTTTTGCTTTTTGGATCACTTACCTGCCATCTCCTTGATCCCTCGCCAAGGTGGTGAAAAATTTGGATTTCCCCTTCAGTCTCCTTGAGTTACTATTTCTAGGTTATAGGATGCTCTACCGGGGCTCCAAGTATTCTCGAAGCTCCGTTGCCAGCTGGCAACATTATTTCCTTTGGTTCTTTCTTTGCTGCGCAGCTTAATTCTTCGTTTCCCAGCAGACTATTTCTGTAATACAGGAGGAGAAAGACTTCTAAAGAATTGTTGTTTCGTTGTTTGGGGAATTTGCTTTTCTTTTCCCACTGCACTCCTATACGTATCTAATGGCTGTGCTCCTTGTTTATTGAGGAGTGTGTTTCCAGTTCTCTCCTGGTTGCGTCAAGTTTCTTCTTGCTAAAAGAAATATAAAGAAAGTGACAGTCTCAGAAACACCTCTAGTTCACATTATTTTCATAGTTTGACCCTGCACTTCTTGCCATGTTTTTATTCTTATTTTTCTCCTGATAAGGGAAATTAGCTTTTTCTCTTTTCCCATGTTCAGGAGAAATAGGTATTTTTTTTTCCGAAGTGTCTATTGATCTCCAAAGGTGATTACTGATTAGGTTGATATGCTTCATATTTCAACCTTGTTTGTGGTTAAACTCCAGCAGTCTGTGTACATAAAATAAGTGTATATTTATTTTCTAGATACTTAGTGTGTCCTACGTTCTGATTGTGAAATGTTCTCTGCCTATGAATAGAACTACATTCAGCAGGTATAATATCATTGTAGTTGATACATATATACATACAGCAACCTGCTAGTATAAAGGAATGTGCTTACCTTTGTGTCTTTTTCATTAAGTGCCTTGGTGATACCCTACGGACAATCCAGTGGATTCTACCTCTTCATCCTTTCCTTGTTTTATCTCCCCTTTTTCCCCGCCTTCCCTCTTTTGCTTTGACTTTGTTGGGCGAAGGAGGTGGGTGGGGAAGCTGGGAACTAGCATCGATTATTTACATTTTGCCCCTGCAGAAAATAGAGGTGAGCCTCACACACACACACACAAATTCTGGGAAACTTGGGACCAAAGTAGGTGGAATCGAGGGGCAAGACCTTAAACAAAAGTGTGATTAAAAGGCTACCCCTTCTACCGCTCCCCCTGAGACACATATGATCTGCCACAATAGGGCGGATACCAAACATAAGAAAACCAGATGGGAGATAAGTATACCTTCTATACCATTCACGAGAATGCAGCTTTCTGCATCCTCAATTTGAAAAGTTAGGGAATTCCTTTTGTGAATATCAGGGAGGGAACTTCTATTTGCCCTGAAGAAATCCCAGGACCCAAGTGGCCATTGCAAGGGGCTGAAACATGTTGGCAAAGCACAACGGTCATAGGACCATCATCTCCTGAAGAACCCTTGTATATACATTTTTAACATCCCCTACGCCTCTACTAATAAAGGGATACCTGGAGACGGAGGAGGATTTTTCTCTTTAGACCCCTCTGGCCTATCTCTCCTAAGTGCTCCCTGAAATATGGTTGAGCCCACCCTGACCTTTAGGAGTCAGGTGAATCTGATGATAAAGCATAACACCACGAGGGTTTGTGAGGGTTACTAAACAAAAAGGAATTGCAGCCTTCCCCGCACCGAGCGGTTGACGCCACAAGAGTTTAGCGCTGAGCCTTGATTATATTAAGTAGCAAGTAATTTGATTTGGGAGGACGTATCCACACCCGGAATACCTCCCTACCCTTCCGACCAAAGTGGGGGGTTCCTCTACCTTGGCCAAAGTACAGTAGGAGCCTCATACACAGCCTGCAGGACTTTTAGAAGAGCAGTAAATTCTAAGAATAAGTGAATGACTCCTCTACGTTTAGAGGAAGGTGTTTATGAGGCAGATTAGCGACCCAATCTATGAGCTCTTTGGATGTTAAGACCCAGGGAATTCGGAAAATACAGAATCTGTGGTAAGAAGGTAGTTAAAAATGAGACAGTGTCTTGGACTTCACTATTCTCAGAAAGTCAGTAATTACAAATGTTATTACACTTATTTCAGTTTTCCAGGTCTTCAGAGTGCTTTTTTAGAAAAGCAAGTTCTTTTTGCATGGCTAGTATCTTCATTACTTCATCTTGGATCTCACTCTTTTGTTGCTTAACATCTGTAATGTGAGATTCCATAGATGAGCCGTTTGGCATCAAGATTCTGAATCTGTACATTTGTTTCTACCACAAAAGAACAAAGAGCTCACATTTCGTCTTCAAAAAGTTTCATAGATATGGATGAAAATGATTTGTCAAGTGAAGAAGGATTCTGTTTCAGTTTCTTGAAAGGACCAGCCAGTTGGATCTTCACTGTTGGAGTAAAATCAGGCATGGCAGAGGGCATGTTATCTAAAGGAGGTGGATCCATTAAACTACCATTGTACAACAAAGTGTCATCAGAGCAAGATTGAGACAGTATTTAAAGTTTCCTCATTTTCCGCATGCAGCATCACGCAGAAGCACAAAGGAAGTCAGGACCAAATTAATGGCCCATTGAAACTTCAGAAACTCAAGAAACCAAATATATGTGATAAAAGGAGTATCATTATTGAAAGAAAGTCTTGGTACTAAAAAACTGGTAGGAGTAATGGTCACAGGTGCAAAGAAAAAGATAATGACAAACATATATGAAGTAAAATAACACCATGATTGCTGGTTCAGTCACAAAATATGCAGGCAGTATTTTGGTAAAAGGCATGTCTCAAAACAGAACCAGTGGTGTGTAACAATAAGAAATAGGTTCAGGGTATGAGGGACATCACACCCACAGTAAGAAATTAATTCCACGCCAGAAGTTGCTGCACATCTTCAATCTAGTATGCTGCGACGCTGTGGTGGAGAGAAAATGGCCACTGCAGAGCTAAAGCAAAGTTTGAGAGGAGACCAAGCTATGATTCCAGATGCTAGAAATCCGCAAAGGGGAAAAAAACGGCGGTCTTCTCAACCCCAAAGAATATGGGAGTTCTGACCTCTCATTTTGCAACAGTAAGTGTCCCTATGGAATGTCCTAAATTGTAGTTGTCAATATCGGCACAGAGCTCATTCACCTAGTGGCGATTTTCAACAGCGCTTAGGCCAGACCCTAGAACTTATGCTTCTAATGGGCCCAGTAAATGTTTATTACCAAGCCAAATGGAACTTAACGCCATTTTTAATGAGGACACAATTTTCATAGTTATTTTGTTTATATGCCTCCGTGACAGATATCTTTGTGAGCATTGATGTATAGAATGTTCCGATACCAACCAATGCTGCGATAATAATTATTAGAAGCTGGTGCGGAGGTGAAGTGAGAGAGTTAGTGTGAGGAAACAGGGCGTAATATATAGTGTGGTTGTGTAACCTCACTGTGAAATGCACTTACCAACCCCTTGACAACCAGTAGGTTTTGTTTGTCGAACCCTTAGCTCACGCCTGGGTAATTGTGGATCTGAGCATTAGTCTTACATAGAGGAACAAGTGTAAAGCATTTAAACAGCACCAAAACCATTGCAGAAGAAACCCCTTTTGACACTCAAGAAATCCAACACCAATGTATAAATCTATTCTGTATTTTAATGTATTTTTATACACCAAAATTATAAATATCCACCAGAGGAATGCGGAGATACAACAATTAAATGGTATAGTAACTATGTACTCTTTCAATTAATCACGAACAAGCATTGTCAAATTCAATGAATCTGACACTAAGGGCCCGATCATGAGTTTCGCGGTCTGACCAGGCGTACGTCGCGGACTCTAGCTGTCTGTAATACCAGCTTACTTCCCAACGCTCTTTTATGAGTTGATCGCAGTGCCCACGGTGTGGCAGCGGTGGACTTGCAGTGGTGGGGAGTGGATTTTCATGTATATCAGTGCCTGTGTGAGCCTTTCGACTGCATATGTTTTGAATGCACACATATGCATGATATATGTGGAAAAATACAACCTACCGATTTCCAAACTCTGGCCCATATGTGGATGGCTCAGGCAATGTGTATTTGTTACAAAAAGGACTTATCAGTAGCTCGTGGCAAACATGATCATAGTCAAAGATGCTGCCTGGAGAAAGGAATCTACATCAAACTCTGCCTGGAAGAACAGGAAAGGAGTGAGTATGTACCCCAAATCCTTAGTTTCCGCCGACCTGAACACGGTGGCCCACCCATGCTGGTCGACTTGAAGGAAAACCAACTCATAATACAGATGACAGTGAGACTCCTCAGTAGCGCCCTATGGCAGCTGCTTTCCGGGAGCATGGCAGAAGTCCATTCGCCCAATAGCCCAATCACAAACAAATCATTCCTAGCGCAGTGACTTGCATTCTGGGTGACCAAGCTACACTCTGATGACTCTCTTAGGTCCTGCAGTCTTGGGTGCAACTTTGTGCTTCGGTTCCTGGCCCTTGGTACTGCACAGTGATAAAAAGAGCTGATGTAAAGATATGAGCTACCAACTTACCTCACCAGGCTTCTTCAGCTGTTGTGGCCCTGTGCTTCATACCGGAGGTGAGTGAGCAAACTGACCCTTGGAGTCTCATCCTTCTGCTCTCTTTTCTGAGTCCTTGGTGCAACAAGGAAGTCCTTCTTTGGTCATTTTCTAAAGTCCAATCAAATCTGAGATCAGGGTGGCAGTAGTGCCCTTTTCAAGCCTAGAAAATTCCCTCAAGGTAGGTCACGGTCAATAGCCAATAAGCTACCAGGTTTCCTGCCTACAGATGACCACTTCCTGCAAAGTTTGGCATCTGACTAGCACAGGATGAACTGCTCTGCCCACTTCCAACTCAGAAGACCCTTTCTCATGGCATACAGAACTTCCTAGCCCAACCTAGAGGTGTGGCTCCCAAGGGAGCTACACTCCCCTTAAAAAACAGTTTGGTAACTGGTTTCTGGTTTCCCCTCTCCTTCCCGAGTGTTACCCTGTCTACCTAAATGATAGAGCATCCCCATTCCTAATTGTTCACCATTTTCCTTTCAAAGGGAGCCTCCTGTTTAATGCTTGACTTTTGGGTTAACACTTGTGTGGCTTCCTGCCAGGGAGAGGTAACTCCTGTCTCATGCACAAGCGTCTATAGTCTCCTTTTCTGGGAGTCATTTGCACATCTTTCCAGGAGGGTGGAAAGCTGTCTCAGGGGCAGACCCCATGTGAAACCATGGATGGGCACAGGGGACTTTAGGAAACAAGGTGGCAACTTAGTAAACGTTGTGCACTAACTTCGGCTTGGCCATCAAGTCAGACTTAATGTATTGAGTTGTTTGATACCTTAGGTATTTAACTTTAGTAGGCCCAGTAAGAAGTCAGCAGGGCTGTAGAGGCATCATGCAACTCTGTGGTCTAGCCTTTTCTATAGTAAAAACAACAATTTCATGTTTTTACTGTTGGAACATGTACACATTTAACATACATCACCCTGACTTAGAGCTCGCCAGGTCTACCTTAGAGGTGACTAACATATATTATAAAGGGAGGGCTGGGCTTTGACATTACTTTAAATGGGAAAGTTAAGTTGCAGTTCAAAATTGTCCTACCAGTCTGCAATGGCAGACTAGAAGCCATGTTCCACCTTTGTCATACCCAGGTTGGCACAACCAGTGCTATAATCCATGGGGTAATCCTCTAATTTACAGGCCCTGGGTACCATATACTAGGGACTTACATGCGAGCTAGCTTATGCCAGTTTGGAATAAATCAATCAAACATAATCACTTTAATGCTAGGGCACAGGCACTGAGGTCAGAAACCGGCAGCATCAGTCCAAAACGTTGCTGGTGACCGTACAAAAAGAGACACTCCATTACAATTAACTATTTAAGATTGGGAATAAGATGTTTATGAGATGTAAGCCAGTAGAGAAGCAGAGAAGGGGTAGAGTCTAAGAGCCACATTTTTTTTCTTCGGGTAACAGGTTTAAAACCTTTGAACTGGGAGCCCTTTGAGGTGGCTCATTTTAATAGTTACTAGGGGCCTATCAGGATTCCTGAGACCACAAATGGGTTTTAGTGAATGAAATTCTCTTCCTTAAAGAAAGTGCTGCAGGATGATAGATGGGCCTTTGGGTAAATAGTACTGCAGGTGAGCTGGCAATATTCCACAATTAAAGCAGCATTAAGATAACAGAGTCATCTGCAAGAATACATTAGAGGAGAATCAGGGGAGACTGTCATGGAGGGTTGTGTGGAAGTAAGAGAAGGCAGGGTAGCAGAAATGGCCCATAACAGAACACCCATAGAGTGGGACCCTATTTCCTATGCAAGGAATTTCCGTACCATTACTTGAGATTTCTTTATTTGGATTCTCTTAATTTTGAACTAATTGGGATATATACAATAATTTTGGATAATATTGTTTCTTTTGTATTTTTATAACTAAATTTTAATTTATATATATATTCGTTGAAGAGAAGATTTCGCTGCAGACGTCCAGCCATGTCCACCTGAAAAGATCTGTGCAAGTTACAGGTGCAGGACCCATAAAAATGTCAGCAGGATCGTAATACAAAAGGTATTGCAGACTACGAAAACTAATATTACTCCACCATTTGTAATCCAAGGTTTATTTACGGCAACACATTTCTCCCCCTCAGAGGCTTTGTCACGGGCCCACTGAGGGTATGAAAAGCATTGCCGTAAATAAACCTTGGATTACAAATGGAGGAGTGCGAGACAATCAATCAATCAATCAATCAATCAATCAATCCACTTTATTCGATTTTTAAAAATCATAAAAGTACACAACACTGATACAAAAACACATACATTAAAAAACATATAAGTCATCTCTAAAATAACACAACTGAATAATGATTTAAAAAGAGCAGGGCACCCGAGTTACAAATTCACTAGAGCAGTACCATTACAATTTATACACTGTATAGACCGGAACATCTTTTCTTCTTAGATCGGACAGCAGCAACCAGAAAGCAGGCAACATTAAAAATATCCCATGGATTACTCAACATTTGGAGGTAAAGTAAAGCTGGTTTGACTTGCACAAAGCCCTTACCTCTCAATAAAGGAATTAAAAACTTCCTCCTAATATCGTAATAATCACAGAACATCATGAAATGCAAGGTGTTCTGTAAGGAGAAGTTATCACAATGGCAGGGTTCCGCCTCCTCTGGTTCACACCAACCATGGAAGAAACCCAATGAAAAGTGAATCAGATTGAAGCGGAACCTAGTCAGGAGCCAACGGTGAAAGGGTTTAGTCACCGTTATCAGGTACGGTTTAATTAACAGAGTGGTTTTAGTCAAACAATGAGCCCTAGCTGATGGTTTCTGCAGCTCCTGCTCTTCCCGTTCCATCTTTAAAATGTTTAAAAAATTGATTTTGACCCACTTTACATCCTCCTTACAAATCTTTTCAGGATAATCAAATAGCTCTGGCTGTCCTATTTTGGAGAGCATACGTTTAACATATGCCAGACACTTGATGTCTTTAGCTTTATCCAGATTGTCAATATCACGTAAAATCAGATGGTTCAGTGGCAGTGCTTGATTAAGCCAAGTTTTAGGCCAGCATAAAAGAGAAACTAGGCTCATTATATCCGACACATAGCCCTGCCCTAGTTTCTCATGAATCTCATAGATAGATGTTGACTGGGGGACAGACAGGAGACTACGAAGGAATCTGTTCTCAGCTATCTGAACCCCTGGCAGTTGTTTAAAACCCCAAATAGAGGAGCCATAGGCGGCAATAGCCGAGCACTTAGATAAATACATTTTGAGAATCACCTCTACTGGCCTAGCCCCCAAATGCTGGGCAAACCCCAATAAGGCAGAAGTTGATCTAGTCACGGCAGTCTTTTTGCTTTATCTTGAGGGGCCCATGAACCCTGATCATCGAATAAGACCCCTAAATATGTAAATGAGGTAACCTGGACACTTCCACTTTATTACAGAGGAATGATTTCACTTTCTTAGTTGTTTTTTTTTCCCGATTACCATGGTGTGCGACTTTCCATTGTTCACAACCAAATCCAAGGACTGCATATAGGTTCCAAAAGAGTCCAAGAGCTTCTGGAGGCCTTGTGCAGTACATGCTAAAAGGACAGCGTCGTCCACGTATAGGAGAACAGGTATTAAATATTCACCTACATGCGGAATATCCAGACTCGCCTCCTTTAGGGATTTGTCCAAAGCATTAATATAAAGAATGAACAATAGGGGCGCCAATATACACCCTTGGCGAACACCACAGTCATATTTAAAAGACCTGGTACATCTACCATCGTGGCATATGCTCACTGACGCATGGAGATCCCGATGAAGGCCAGCTAGAAAGTGAAGTAAACTTGACTCAATACCTATTTCCATTAAAATATTCCACAACTTTGACCTGTTAACCAGGTCAAAAGCGGAGGACAGATCCATAAATGCAATGTGCAGAGAACCTTCCTTCGCAACACAGTATATTTACCAATTAATAAATGCAGGTTGCGGCACTGGTCCATAGTGCTTCTACCCTGTCTAAAACCATACTGCAAATCTGATAAAATCTTGTTTTCAGTGACCCAGCCTGTTATCTTTGCTAAGACCACTTTACCCAGAATATTCACTGCTGAATCGATCAGTGATACAGGTCTATAGCGCCGCGGGTCCCCTCTCTGACCTTTTTTGACCCATTTACTGCGGGGCTAATTCCCCCGCTGTGCTGGGGTGAGTGGGGGCGCACGCTGCGCCCCGGTGCTCCTGACGAGCTCAGCTCGTCATGAGCTACGGTGTCCGTGTGCTCATGACGAGCTGAGCTTGTCATGACCCCGCCCGTTCCAATGGAACGCCCATCACAGCAGGGGAATTATCCCCGCGAGGGCGCGGCGCAACGGTCATGACGAGCTTGTACTGTAGTTCCTATTTTCCCAATAGGCTCTGCGCATTGGAATAACATAAAAAGCAGTGTAGACGTAGGACTGACGTCAACTAGGTCTCTACTGACTATGTTAAACTTAATTTAGGTTTGCGCCAGCTGGAAACTTTCTTGAATGAATAGGGAGGGACAACCTCTCCTGGCTCAGACAAGAAGGGATTCAGTTTCCGACAACCGCATAAACATGACAACTTTGCTCCATCAGAATAAGAGTGTATCTCTAGAGTCGTGTGAAAACAATAGACAGCTATTTCACTCAGTCCGCAGTGCATACTTAGTTTCACCAGAGTGCAGAGAAATAGAGAGACAGGCGTTTTCAATAAAAAGGTGTTATTTATTGAGCAGTCTTCTTTCTCATGCAAGAGAAGTGAATTGCCACAATTGCAATACTTAAAGTAAAGTAAAGTGCGTACAGTAAAAGTAGTATTATGAAATAATACTGTAAAAGCTATGATATGGTTTCTTAGTCATATGATATTTTAAAATGGATAAAATATATACATACATAAATACATTGACTAACGTACTCAACTGGTGCTTCTAACTAAGCCTACCCCGGTGTACCTGACCTAAGCCTAATACATGGGAAGGGATGAGTAAGTAGCAGTTTAAGTTAAGTTAGTTAAGATTATTTTGCCAAGAATCTGCATCAAGAATTTTCTCAAGGGTTTAGTCAGCTCCGTACCTTGGTAATAGAATGTGGGAGCTCTTTCTTCAGGACTCGATATTCCAGGAACCCACAAGGGTAGGTTGGAAACACGGAGCTGGATTTTCTCGGCTGGAGAAAAAGACAGCGTCTCTCTCAGTGCGTCAAACAGGAGGGGCGGCTTCCGTGGGCACTCGCATCAGCTGGGCTCTCGGGCAAGTAGATGGCCGCTCTGCTCCAAACCACTGTGTGTTTGCTTAAGGCAACTGTTGGTATTTTATACCTGGAAGGTGCCGGGTTTGACGTAAGGTTGGACATAAGATGTCACTAAGAACTGAGAGTTCTTTCTGGACTTCAGGAGTTCTTGTTCAAATCAAAACAAAAGAAGAGGGGTTTTCCCGGGCTGCTGGAGGCTTGGTTTCTTTAAAGAACACGTTGTGCTTTCTAGGAGTCGATGGAAGTAGCCGTGCTGTGCTTTGGATTGCATGGGCTATTACTGAATATGAATCTGATTCTTATGCCTGTATCAGGATATTATTGATTATAACCTCACAAGGGCATAAATCGGGAATGTAGAATTAGGGTCCTAGATATGAACACGACACCCACTCCACGGATTGATGTCCATCATTGCTAAAAAACTAACCAATAGTAAACATTCAATGATGCATGTGTTTTTTCTGACCCACCCCAAAATACATATTTCGCATTTGAAATGGTATAAGGTAAATAAACGAAAACGGAGTATTGGTACTGTACGCTTTTCAAGCAGTGTCATCATTCAGATAAATGCATATATATATCAGCTGAATGAATTACGAAAATTACACATGAAATGGCTCTAAATACAGAAAAGAAGGTCTAGACCATTTCATCACATATCTATACAAATTGCTGTATATGTGCTAGAGGCTGAGGTAAAATATTGTCTCTAGTATCCTAAAATAGAAGCTCTGTTCTCTAAGAATAGTTCTACTTTAAGCGGAGTATCATGTGCCGAAAAAAGGTAAATATTTTGAAAAATGGGCAAAAATAATTTCGCTTACAAGGGAAAAGGTTCCAAATATTTTCTGTAGCTTTGTTTATCAAAATTGAAGGCCGAATTCAAAGTTCAGGGAACGCTGTGTGCTCATTGTTTTTATTAAGAGTTATTCTCGTTGACTGGAGAGAACATTATTTCAGACACACCTGCAAAAATTGGTCTACCACATCAGGTGAAAGTTCGGCTAAGTTTGAAAATATTGCTACTGCACAGTTCTCTGTGTGAGTACTATCATCGATGGTTGGATCAGCAATGCTCACAGAAGGCTGTACCTGTTCACTGCTGCTTTCCTCTCGTACCTCACCGCCACCTACTCGTAGTGGTGAAGTCTCAACGAATGCCGTCATCAGAATCGGTAGCCGCTGGGGACAACCCGATGCATGAGTCATTACCGGACCTAGCAAAGTATTGATATCCATTGGTACTGCTGATTGTAGTGTAAGACAGATGTTCAACACGCATTCTTCTCCGCATAGCAGACATCGAAGCACAGGTGTGATGCAATCTTGCCAGATCGGTCTGAATGAAAGAAACCAGGTTGCACTTAGATCTCTTAGACGGGCCAATCTACGAAATGTACGGGGCAATTTGTTGATAAAAGGGTATGTATCTCTGCTGCTGTCCTTGCAACTTGCAGATCATATGTCTCTTTTGATGACGTTAAAGGCACAGTTGTTTGTAAAAGAATAGTCTTCATTCTGCTTAAAGTATCAATTTGAATAGAAGAGATATTCTAACGAGGCCATAACGCAGCCCCCATATCTGGATTGCTGTGTGGACACAATACTTGCATACAGCAAATGGCCCTGGAAGTTACAGTTGTCAGATAGGCTTTTCCTGGCAGCATGCCACAACAGCTGTGTTCACTTATTAAAATATAACTACCGTTAGAAACTGGTCTAAAAAATGGCTCTATCTGTTATGCAGTCGTGCCATGCAGGTGACATGAAAGGTTGTTTGAAGACCCTTCGCAGGCTCCATGCAAATTAATTCCTTGACACAGAAGTGTACCGCTTAGAGATTTTTTACAATTTTTACCACTAAGAAATACCTCCCTGTTTCCTTCACAATAACATCTGTGTGTATAAGGCAAATCCCAGGTTGATTTGATGTATTCTTTACCCAACCTTTCATACTGGCCTGCTGGTATATACTCTTGGCAGTATTTAAATTGGAAAGTTGTAATCGGAATTGTAATTGTTCCATGTATTATCCATTCAATGACAGGTCTCTCTGAAATTGTCAATGGTAATCTCTCGAGTTTTTCAATGCTCAGAATCGTATAGTCTACTCCTTTTTGTGCCAAACTGATTTGTTTATCAGTAAGGTTAAAGATAGAAAACAATGACGTTGTGTTGATTAAACGCCATGGTACGTAGCCTGAACGTAGGTTTTGCAACGTCCAGCCAAGCTGTACAATAGAACGTAATTGAGACTGACCATGTTGTAAAATTAGTAAGTCCTGCTCTATTATATCAAAAGCAGATGATACAATGCTGTCCAGTGAATATATTCAGGTAAGACAGAGTCGTTAACCCATTGTCCACAACAGAAAGTGATTTTTCCAAATTTATACAATCAATTTCTCGTATTTTTTCTGCTGTTTCAATTTGCATTACTTTCCATGCTTCGTTGTATGCAGCGTATATACCGGCCGCTATGAAACGTTTTTGACGCTGTTTGCGTGGTCCCATTATCAAATCACGCAAGTCAGCACCGTCTTTAAGTAAAGTCAAGTGTTGCTTAATTTCAGCCAGTGTGGATGTCTGTAGCCACTCAAGGCTTAGTTTCCCTACACTGTATGTTGTAACTATCCCTGGATGTTGTCTCTGGGAGTATCTAGGGTCTGGTCATTTTGAACCCCTGTGTTTTGTTCAGGAATCTATCTTGACAGTTATTTGTGTCTGTTGGCCAGATCAACCACTTTTTCCAATCAGTATGTGTTCTGGTTTGGTGTAAAATATGAGATACGTCTATCTCTACATCAGTAGTGCTGTCACTATCAGGTATGGGTTTCGGAATAGACGGTGTATTAAAATCTTTTATCTTAGCTATGCCAAGACAAGTAATTTGTTGAATTGTGTCATTCAAGAATATCATTTGTTCCGGGATCATGCAGACTCTAAATAGTGCTTCTAGGCCTTGTACTTGCCAATCTTTGGAACCCCAGATTGTTTTTGTTTCAATGGTGTTTTTCCAAAATTCGAAACCTAATGTAGGCATTTTGTCACAAAATGTTTCTGAATAAATTCATTTTGTATTTGTCAACATTGTTTTCATTCTGTTCTATTTAACATTTTAAAATAAAATGTTCCTGGATCACTGTTATTAAACCCTGAGAAGTATTGGAATTTCTCAAAAAATGTTTTTGAACTGCCTTTTGGTGGAGTTGGGCAGTGTTCCCACTGGTTATAAGATAAAACATTTCTAGGATGAGCAGTTTTATGCAAATAGTGATCACCATAATGGTTGTAGCAGTATAGCTCTTCATAATTGGATGAACCCTGTAAGTAGTCATGTTCTGTAAATTTGGCTGACATTACTAAATCTGACATCATATTATTATTGTTTTCAAGGTCCCAGTCATCAGAGAAGGTACTAGGTGTCACAAAATCACTTAATGAAATCTTGAGCTGGTGAGGATACTTTAAGAGCTTGACCGGGCCAAAAATGTCATAATCAGTTCTGTCCCATGCTACCCCACCGGGTATTGGAATGGCTGTGATGTTCACTGATGACAGTTCTCTTTTCTCGATGTGAGAGGATGTGTGTGGTTTTAGGACTGAGTTGATGTTCTGACTTGCTGTGTCCATTGTACTATATTTCCCCTCAATGAATGTTCCGAAACATAGAACCATGATGAGCCAAAGCAGGAGGAAAAGTACACCTAACACAATCCAAAATTCAATCCATGGTGAAATTAGATATGTTTCTTTTAGTTGGTGAAAAATTTCAGTTACTTTGTTTTTAAAAGTTTTTGTTGGAGGCGTTTCTTCATGCTCGCTAGGATTTTCAGAGAAATTGTCGAAATTGATGAAGTAGCCTGATGCAGTTCTGTCAATTGTTGGAATTGCTTCCGGATTTTCATTTTCTTTTGCATTTTTATTTGTTTCATTTGTATAGTCCGAGGCTACATCGTTGTTGACAGGTGTTTCTTGACGAACTGATGATATTTGTGTTTCAAGAGGCACAAGTTCCATGGCTTTGTTGCATAGTCCTTTTTTATGCACTGCAGGTTTATCAAATGTGATTAGTCCCTCAGTTTGAACATCTTGGATTGTTGCAAATTTTGGTATTCTGCTATTTCTTGGGAGTCCACTGGGCCTACTACTTATTATCGGCCACATGATTGTGGTTTTACCAGGTCGATGGATACAACTCGGATCTCCTTTTTACCAGCAAGAAGCGGTAGTACAACTGATCTTGTTCCGTTGATAGCTAAGACAGGTACTGCTTTTCTGTAAGAAGGCCCAAATTCCTTTTTTACCGCGATCTTCTCTCTGACCAGATCCCCAATCTTTGGAATCCAGATAGGTCTTGCTGGGACAGGTGGTTTTTCTTCAGTGGCTGTCGACTGTTGTTTCAACTTTATGTTACTCAGGGTTTTTCTTGTTTCATTTAAATCCTGCAAAACAGCCAAACGATCTTTGATATCAAAGGTTTTTTCTTCTACCACTGAAGTGTGACTATCAAGGTCCTGAATATGCATTCTAGTTCCGAACAATAGTTCGTATGGTGTGAGACCTTTTAGAGAGTTTTGTGGCAGATTGTTAAGACTACGTTGGACACTTGTTAAATGTTTGACCCACCCATCACCCGAACCTAATACCCTTGCCGTTATAGATTGCTTTATGTCCCGGTTTTTTCTTTCCACAACCGCATTTCCCTCAGGATGGAAGGGAGAAGAGTACTGCAAAGCGATGCCCATACTGTTCATGGCCTCTTTGTAAGCTCGAGAGCTAAACGCAGGACCCTGATCAGAATGTAGCATGCCAATTGCGTATGTGCTGATAAAGACTCGCAAATCTTTTATAACAGTTCTTGCGTCAGCCGAGCGCTGGGGTCTACATTTTTAAGTGAATTTGGTCTTAGTTATTATGGGGAAGCTTTTTTTCGACTGGATTTCTGCGCTATAGATAGCCTGATGCTATGTAATAGTGGTATCTGGGCTACAGGTTGGGCCGGTTCACAACTGCGATCTCTGTTGGAGTCCTTGCAATTTCTTGCAAAATAGTAGATATCTACGCTCATTCCCGGCCACCAGTACTCCGCTTGTAGTTCCATCAGAGATTTCAGGATCTCTTGGTGCCTCAGACCCAACCCAATATGTGCTTCTTGTAGTAAGAAGATTCTCCGGTTCGTGTTTGGAATTACCCTATCCCCCACTCCAGGGATTCGAGCAAACGGAACGGAGTTTGCATCAATTATGTATGTATTATTGAGTAGATAATTCAGAGGTAATGCTGCATATTCGCCTTTTAGTGAGGCTTTTACTGCCAGCATGGTTTCCCCATCGATGTTTTTGTCTGAAGGCTTTTCAGTGGCTACGGAAGCCGGTTGAACCGCTTCCGCTGTGGCTGTGTTAGCCAATGAATTCCCTGCAACGTGAATGCCATCACGTCTATGACTCAATGCGTGTATCACGTGAGTCCTTCGTAGTTCTCTCTGTAAAAGAACTACCTGTTCCCAAAGCCTTGTATGCTTTATTGTAGCACCTGTGTCATCTTTGTAACCGTTTTTGATCCATGTCTGCATGTCACTGTTATAAGATTTGACGCAGAAATACGAATCACACACTATTAGTGTGGGGAATTCACGATCAGCATTTTCAAGCGCCATCTTTAAAGTTCTTATTTCAGCTCGCTGAGCTGAATATTTCCTGAGTGATTCAGTTTTGGTAATCATTGGTTTGAATTTACCAGAGCGCCAGCGACCTTTAACAATCGCGCACGCTGCATCATAGGATTTATTTTCAACATCATAGTGTTGTGCGAATCTGTCCATATAGATTACGCGGGTATATTGTTCTAGAGGCAGAATTCCAGCTGGCAGAGGATATTCTCGTTCATATACTAGATCATCTAGATTTTTCAGTTTTTGGTCAAAATAGTATTTTACGCCTTCTGTAGCAAAAGAATTTTCCCATTCTATCCATTTTGGATCTAAGGCCACTTTAATCAGATTACGTGGACTTGTTAATGCCTCAAGGGCTGATTCTGCTGAAAGAACAGATATTCTCCTGCCTTGGGCTAGGGCTCTTTCATTAGCTACAGAAGTTCTAACTACTGTTAGAATTTTTTCTGTGGAGCTGAATTTCATTTCAGCTTCAGTGTACAAATGTGATTTGTAAGCTATAGGTACCGTTTCTCCCTCATTAGAGGTCAGGTATGGGAATCCGCATCTTCCTGGGATGACTCGGGTTACAAGATTGCGTGTATTTTTGCGAGTTTGTAATTTTGTTTTAGTTAACATGTCTGTTTGCAATGATTTCAAAATCTCTGTGTGCTTTTGAGTCCAATTGGTTTGTTTGAAATCTGGTTTTATTAATTCATAGAGAGGTTTAACCCTCTCAGCATAATTTTGAATGTATGTTCTTCCGAAATTCAGGAAACCTAGTAGTGATTGTAAATTCTTCAGCGTTTTTGGTGCTTGGAGTACAGCACATTTCTCTAAGAAATTGTCTGCCAGGCTTTTGCCTTCACTTGATAATTCATATCCTAAAAATAAGACAGTTAGATGGGCAATTCATGATTTTTTAAAGTTGAATTTGTAACCCTCTGAAGTGAGTCCAAGTATTATGATATTCACCCTTTTTAAGTGAGTCTCCAGGTCATCATCTGTTAGATAGATGTCATCGACATATGATAATGCTTCATCATCATATATTTGTAGTAACTCTGTTACCCTTGCTGAGAATAATCCTGGGCTATTCTTGAATCCCTGTGGGAGTCGGTAAAATAGTTTTTGCGATCCAAATATTGAGAAAGCGGTCAAATACCTGCTTTCAGGTGCAATGTTTTGACAGAAGAATCCATTAGAGATATCTAATGTCATTTTATATTTTTTTAGCACAATGTTATTCATTAGTGCTGCACTATGAGTTTTGTACTGCAAATGTTTTACAACAGGAGTTAAGGTGTCTGTAGTCCAAAACTAGACAATATGAATCGTCTGGCTTGCAGACAGGAAACAAAGGATTGTTCATTTGAGAGGTGCATGTTTCGATCACCCCTTGGTATTCAAGTTGATCTAAGATCTCCCTGACTTGTTTTTTAGCTTCTTGCTTAACTGGATACTGTCTTTGTGCAGTGGGCTGATTTTTTAACTGTATCTTGTGGTGAGATGAGTCCTCATCCCATCCTACATGATTTTTGTATAAAGCAGGAGCTTGGGCTACTGCCCATTTCCTTGCCAATGTGTATTTTTATGAATCGGGATGTGATTCCAGAAGGTAGGCATAATCATTTCTTCGCCATGAGGGCACTCCCTGACAAACTCTGGTGGCCAGTCTTTCTCAGCTAACAGAATGTCATAGCCTTTTGAGAGTTTTTCCTAAAAGAGACCTTTTATTTTTCTAGTTTTATCTCCCTCTATACGTAATGTTATTTCATATAGTTTATGGGGCACACTAACTCGTGTGTCTGCAGTTTCCACCTGAATGTACTCATTCGTGTCCACTGTCTCCAGAAGATTCATCAGGATCTTGCGAGCTATGCTCACTTCTGCTGAGCTGTCTAGCATTGTCTGTGCCCACTCTCCATTTTTCAGCTGTGTCCTCAGAATTCTCGGCATGTTTAATCTTAATACTTGCTACCTTCTTTCTGGGATATTGTAATGTTTTACTTTGATGAGCAGGTTCCTTGCCTTTGGACTTGACGTGCTCTTCTCTGTGTTCTGACCATCCTCTTCTTTCCGATTTCTGTGAGGAAGATCGAGAAAGATTGAGTGAGAAGCATCGAGAGGGACGTGTATCAACATCTTGATATCTGTCTGGTTTTCTTATTTTATCCCTATCTCTAAGGTTCTATCTTTTTTCAGAGGGCTCCCTTTGGGGAGACTTGTCTTTTTGGCCTGGAGATCTCTCTCTACGCTGAGAAGACCTTCCTCTGGGCTGGAAACGTTTTTCCCTCGGAATGGTTTGTTTATTACCGTCCCAACTCTTTTTTGGAGTTTTTAAATTATTTTTAATAAATGTTTTTTCAGGACTTTCAGTTAGTTGGGGTTTTACCAGTTTCCCACCCAAACTATCTCTTCCTAGCTCTTCATAGGATTTTCTATGATTCTAGCGAGTTCAAATGGTTGTTCTGCTATATCTGTTTCCTTCAATTTCTGGCGGATAGCCACAGATGCTGCTTCACCTTTTATGTTGGCTAGTAATATAGCCGAGACCAGCTTAAAGTCTTTCAGTAATTTCATACCCAGAGTTAAAGCAGGTTCTGGACAGTATACATTTAGAATCTGTCTTAGTACATAGACGGGACACCATGTGTTTTTGTGTAGATGGAAGCAAAGACTGTGCCCCAAGTGTCATAGTCCTCCACATGTGGTGCGATCCCCATCGGGAGACAGATAGTCAGAATTCTGTGTTTATCAGTAGGCGTAGTATCAGGAAATACTGCCTCTATTTGAGTAATTTTTGTGCTAACCAGAATGGAATTTGTTCCTGTTTTATGGGTACCTTACCAAGACATGATTGTATGTTCTGTGGTATGATTTTGTTTATATTCTCCTGGTGAGGGGTCTGCTGTGGAATGTTAATTTTCGGTTGGACTATTGAAGTCCGCATGACATATTGGACTAATTGTCTATGTATTTTAATTAAGAGTTTTAGCTGAGCTAAAAGTTCAGGAACTGACATTTTATCAATGTCTGGATGTGGTGTGTAGCTGGCTAGAACCGGCCACGTTGCTCCTGGTCTACCTAGTGGACTGAGCCTGGTGATGTGATCATTATGTTTTAGGGCGCCTTTAAACCAGAGCTGGTGCTCTTGGTATTTTAGTGGGATTTCAATCTACTCGAAAGGAGTAAATTCATCCGGAGGTTCCTCTATTTTGTAATAGTGGAAGTCTTTTGTCGTAGCATGTGCTGCTGGAAAATGTGTCCATGAATAGAATACCTCTGTCTGCCGATATTCATGTGCCTCTATCATGAATATGACTGTACCACCTCTTGATGTCAGTCCATTTTCCATAAGTTTTAGAATTATAATTCTTCTTACATTGACCCGAATGAGTATTGCATCCGTTTCAGTTTCATGGAGACTTGCGTCTTCCTCTAAGAGTCAAGCTGCTAATCTTGCTCGCTCCCTTTCTTCGTCCCTTTCTGCCATTTAACTGACTGAAAGTTTTCTGTCGCAGATCGAGTTTCAAGGAAACAAAGATTATGTCCACAATATTTTGGAACACTGTATCCTTCAACGTTGATCAAACCAAAAACTAATACATAGGATTCTCATCCTACTAAGTTCCGGCGGATATTAACCTTTCACCCACTCCAGACGTCTATTGGACTTTTTACGGGTGAAGGGTTCTGTGTGAAAAAGCACGACTGAGTTACTCTATATGTCTTGCGTTAGATTATCGCCTTACCAAACGTTTGGCGCCATGTAGTGTAGTTCCTATTTTCCCAATAGGCTCTGCTCACTGGAATAACATAAACAGCCGTGTAGACGTAGGACTGAGGTCAAATAGGTCTCTACTGACTATGTTAAACTTAATTTAGGTTTGCGCCAGCTAGCTCAGAGGTCACTGGAAACTTTCTTGAATGAATAGGGAGGGACAACCTCTCCTGGTTCAGACAAGAAGGGATTCAGTTTCCGACAACCGCATAAACATGACAACTTTGCTCCCTCAGAATAAGAGTGTATCTCTAGAGTCATGTGAAAACAATAGACAGCTGTTTCACTCAGTCTGCAGTGCATACTTAGTTTCACCAGAGTGCAGAGAAACAGAGAGACAGGCGTTTTCAATAAAAAGGTGTTATTTATTGAGCAGTCTTCTTTCTCATGCAAGAGAAGTGAATTGCCACAATTGCAATACTTAAAGTAAAGTAAAGTGCGTACAGTAAAAGTAGTATTATGAAATAATACTGTAAAAGCATTGATATGGTTTCTTAGCCATATGATATTTTAAAATGGATAAAATATATACATACATAAATACATTGACTAACGTACTCAACTGGTGCTTCTAACTAAGCCTACCCCGGTGTACCTGACCTAAGCCTAATACATGGTAAGTGATGAGTGAGTAGCAGTTTAAGTTGAGTTAGTTAAGGTTATTTTGCCAAGAATCTGCATCAAGAATTCTCTCAAGGGTTTAGTCAGCTCCGTACCTTGGTAATAGAATGTGGGAGGTCTGGTATCTCTTTCCTCAGGACTCGATATTCCAGCAACCCGCAAGGGTAGGCTGGAAACACCGGAGCTGGATTTTCTCGGCTGGAGAAAAAGACAGCATCTCTCTCAGTGCGTCAAACAGGAGGGGTGGCTTCCGTGGGCACTCGCATCAGCTGGGCTCTCGGGCTAGTAGATGGCCGCTCTGCTCCAAACCACCATGTGTTTGCTTAAGGCAGGGGTACTCAAAGTACGGCCCTTGGGCCTGGGGCGGCCCGGCAAGCCTTTCCTGGCGGCCCGCGGACCCCCGAGACATCATACCTGTGTTTTACATTTTTTTTTAAGTGTCTGCAGCAGCGCGAGAGACTCTGCTGCTCTGTGGGAGCTGCCGGCCGGGCGATCCTAGCAATGGCCAGAGTAAAGCTGCAGGGGCCTAAGAAGAGGTGAAATACAAAGGCCACATTAACATGCAAATGGTCTTTTAAAGACCTGTTAAGTGCTCGGGTGCGGCTGTGAGTGTGTGTGCGCACCCCGGCTGGCACACAGGTAGGGTGAGATGAACGAGGGTGACAGAGGGAGTGGGAGGGAGAGGGAGTGGGAGGGAAAGGGAGGCGGAGGGGGATGAAGAGGGAGTGAGTGAGTGAGAGGGAGTGAGTGAGTGAGAGGGAGTGAGTGAGAGAGGGAGTGAGTGAGTGAGTGAGAGGGAGGGAGTGAGAGGGAGTGAGTGAGAGGGAGTGAGTGAGTGAGTGGGAGGTAGGGAGGGAGTGAGAGGGAGGAGTGAGTAAGTGAGTGAGAGGGAGGGAGCAAGTGAGAGAGAGAGAGGGAGGGAGTGAGAGGGATGGAGGGAGTGAGAGGGATGGAGGGAGTGAGAGGGATGAGGGATGAGGGAGTGGGATGAAGGGAGTAGGAGGGAGGGAGTGAGTGCGAGGGAGTGAGAGGGAGTGAGTGAGTGGGAGGGAGGGAGTGAGGGAGTGAGAGGGAAGAGTGAGTGAGTGAGTGAGTGAGAGGGAGTGAGTGAGTGAGAGGGAGTGAGTGACTGAGTGAGTGAGAGGGAGTGAGTGAGTGACTGAGAGGGAGTGAGTGAGAGAGAGAGTGAGTGAGTGAGAGGGAGTGAGTTAGTGAGAGGGAGTGAGTGAGTGAGAGGGAGTGAGTGAGAGGGATGGAGGGAGTGAGAGGGATGAGGGATGAGGGAGTGGGATGAAGGGAGTAGGAGGGAGGGAGTGAGTGCGAGGGAATGAGAGGGAGTGAGTGAGTGGGAGGGAGGGAGGGAGGGAGGGAGTGAGAGGGATGGAGGGAGTGAGAGGGATGGAGGGAGTGAGAGGGATGAGGGATGAGGGAGTGGGATGAAGGGAGTAGGAGGGAGGGAGTGAGTGCGAGGGAGTGAGAGGGAGTGAGTGAGTGGGAGGGAGGGAGGGAGAGAGAGGGAGGGAGGGAGTGAGAGGGAAGAGTGAGTGAGTGAGTGAGAGGGAGTGAGTGAGTGACTGAGAGGGAGTGAGTGAGAGAGAGAGTGAGTGAGTGAGAGGGAGTGAGTTAGTGAGAGGGAGTGAGTGAGTGAGAGTGAGTGAGTGAGTGAGTGAGTGAGTGAGTGAGTGAGTGAGTGAGTGAGTGAGTGAGTGAGAGGTAGGGAGGGAGTGAGAGGGAGGGAGGAGTGAGGGAGTGAGAGGGAGGGAGGACGTGAGGGGGATGGAGGGAGTGAGAGGGGTGGAGGGAGTGGGATGAAGGGAGTGGGAGGGAGGGAGGGAGGGAGTGAGTGGGAGTGAGAGGGAGTGAGTGAGTGGGAGGGAGGGAGTGAGAGGGAGGAGTGAGTGAGTGATAGAGAGGGAGTGAGTGAGTGAGAGGGAGGGAGGGAGGGAGTGAGTGAGTGAGAGGGAGTGAGAGGGATGGAGGGAGTGGGATGGAGGGAGTGAGTGGGAGGGAGTGAGTGGGAGGGAGTGAGTAAGTGACAGCGAGTGAGTGAGAGGGAGTGATTGAGTGAGTGAGAGGGAGTGAGTGAGTGAGTGGGAGTGAGTGAGAGGGAGGAGTGAGTGAGTGAGTGAGAGGGAGGGAGGGAGGGAGTGAGAGGGAGGAAGTGAGGGGGATGGAGGGAGTGAGAGGGATGGAGGGAGTGTGATGAAGGGAGTGGAAGGGAGGGAGTGAGTGAGAGGGAGTGAGTGAGTGGGAGGGAGGGAGGGAGGGAGTGAGAGGGAGGAGTGAGTGAGTGAGTGAAAGGGATAGAGTGAGTGAGAGGGAGGGAGGGAGTGAGTGAGTGAGAGGGAGTGAGAGGGATGGGGGGGAGTGAGAGGGATAGAGGGAGTGGGATGGAGGGAGTGAGTGGGAGGGAGTGAGTGGGAGGGAGTGAGTGAGTGGGAGTGAGTGAGTGGGAGGGATGGAGTGAGTGGGAGAGATGGAGTGAGTGGGAGGGATGGAGTGAGTGGGAGGGAGGGAGGGAGTGGGAGGGAGGAAGAAGGAGTGAGTGAGTGAGTGAGTGAGTGAGTGAGTGAGTGAGTGAGTGAGTGAGATGGAGGGAGTGGGGGAGGGAGTGGGAGGGAGTGGGGGAGGGAGTGGGAGGGAGTGAGGGAGGGAGTGGGAGGGAGTGGGAGGGAGGGAGTGAGAGGGAGGGAGGGAGGGAGGGAGTCAGAGGGAGGGAGGGAGAGAGCAAGGGAGGGAGTGAGAGGGAGGGAGGGAGGGAGTGAGAGAGACGGAGAGGGAGTGAGATGGACAGGGAGGGAGAGGGAGAGGAACGGAAAGGGAGGGAGACGGAAAGGGAGGGAGACGGAGAGGGAGTGAGATGGAGGGAAAGGGAGGGAGACTGATGGGGAATGACATGGAGAGAACGGGAGGGAGACTGATGGGGAGTGAGAGGGAGGGAAAGGGAGGGAGAGGGAGGGAAAGGGAGGTAAATGGAGGGAGAGGGAGGGAAAGGGAGGGAGACGGAGAGTGAGTGAGTGGGAGGGAAAGGGAGTAAGAGGGAGGGGGAGGGAAAGGAAGGGACATGGAGGGAGAGGGAGGGAAAGGGAGGGAGACGGAGAGGGAGTGAGAGGGAGGGAAAGGGAGGGAGACGGAGAGGGAGTGAAAGGGAGGGAAAGGGAGGGAGATGGAGAGGTAGTGAAAGGGAGGGAGATGGAGAGGGAGGGCGAGGGAGGGAAAGGGAGTAAGAGGGAGGGGGAGGGAAAGGAAGGGACATGGAGGGATAGGGAGGGAAAGGGAGGGAGACGGAGAGGGAGTGAGATGGAGGGAAAGGGAGGGAGACTGATGGGGAATGACATGGAGAGAACGGGAGGGAGACTGATGGGGAGTGAGAGGGAGGGAAAGGGAGGGAGAGGGAGGGAGGGAAAGGGAGGTAAATGGAGGGAGAGAGAAGGAAAGGGAGGGAGACGGAGAGTGAGTGAGAGGGAGGGAAAGGGAGGGAGATGGAGAGGTAGTGAAAGGGAGGGAGATGGAGAGGGAGGGCAAGGGAGGGAAAGGGAGTAAGAGGGAGGGGGAGGGAAAGGAAGGGACATGGAGGGAGAGGGAGGGAAAGGGAGGGAGACGGAGAGGGAGTGAGAGGGAGGGAAAGGGAGGGAGACTGAGAGGTAGTGAAAGGGAGGGAGAGGGAGAGGGAGGGAAAGGGAGGGAGATGGAGAGGGAGTGAGAGGGAGAGGGAGGGAAAGGGAGGGAAATGGAGGGAGAGGGAGGGAAAGGGAGTGAAAGGGAGTGAGAAGGAGAGTGAGAGGGAGGGAGACGTAGAGGGAGGGAGAGAGAGAGTGAGTGAGTGAGAGAGAGAGTGAGAGAGAGTGAGTGAGACAGTCAGAGTGAGACAGAGGAAGACAGGAGAGAGGGAGGGAGAGAGGGAGAGAGAGCTAGAGAGAGGGGGAGAGAGCTATAGAGAGGGAAGGAGACCGAAAGAGAGAGAGAGAGGTGTGTGTATGCCGGGATGGCTCAGTGGATGAAGGCGTGCGCTGCAGGGACCTGTGATAAACCTCATGGTCAGTTTTATGTTGTTGCTCTAGCCCCGCCCCTCTCCCACTCACCCCGCCACCACCGATGCGGCCCTCGGACACAAACCAAACTGTCAATTTGGCCCCCGGGAGAAAGTTTGTGAGTACCCATGGCTTAAGGCAACTGTTGGTATTTTATACCTGGAAGGTGCCGGGTTTGACGCAAGGTTGGACATAAGACGTCACTAAGAACTAAGAGTTCTTTCTGGACTTCAGGAGTTCTTGTTCAAATCAAAACAAAAGCAGGGGGGTTTTCCCGGGCTGCTGGAGGATTGATTTGTTTAAAGAATGCGTTGTGCTTTCAAGAGTCGATGGAAGTAGCCGTGCTGTGCTTTGGATTGCATGGGCTATTACTGAATATGAATCTGATTCTTATGCCTGTATCAGGATATTATTGATTATAACCTCACAAGGGCATAAATCGGGAATGTAGAATTAGGGTCCTAGATCTGAACACGACAAGCTCAGCTCATCATGAGCACACGGCCACCGTGGCTGGTTAAAAACCGGAATAATAATTGATTGGCTCCAGGATACCGGGAACCCCTGCATACCAGAAGCATTAAAAACATTTGCCAATATTTTTGACCAAAATTTGGGGTCACACTTATAGAGATCTGCTGGTACCCCATAGGGTCCTGGGGCTTTGTTACTCGCGGTCTCCTTTATTGCCTTTTCAATGTCCATCTCACTAAACACGAATGGGGCTGTTCCTAGTCGAGGAGGAGGACTAGCAATAGACAATAGTGTACCACCAGGGTCACAGATCGCTCCAAAGTGGGCTAGCCACTGTGCCTCAGTAATATTGCATTCCTGCGCTTTGTTCTCCACATAAGAAAAAAAGCAGGCATTTATGATGGACCAAAATGTAGAGCTATCTTTTAGGACTTCTACTGAGAGAAGAGCATTCAGAGCCTCTGCCTTAATTTCTACTTTCCGAGCGTGCACTGCCAGCTTATACTGCTTACCAAAGCTGGCTACCTCCAACCTATCTCGAGGTGTCCTCTTCAGTGCTGATATGAGTAGACGATGGGCTTTCGAGCAGGTTTCGTCAAACCACCTAGGCCCACGGTTCTCTTTGAACCCAGTTCCAAACGTCAGATATGTTGCAATCTGGCTACAAATACCCTCAAATGCTTGAAGGACCAAGTCCTTTGGGTTTGAGGGATCCACGCATATAGCAAGATTTCCTTCAGCCTTTCTGCAGAAATCCATGAAAAAATACATCGGTGGTTACTTTTGACCACTTGAGCCTCCTCCCCTGGTCCCGGTCTACCAGGCAGTTAGCTCCGCAGTCTTCACCCCCCAGGTCCACAATACCAACCCTGCCATCCAGTTCTAGAATAACAGGATTGTGATTGCTATACGCTGACACCCTGGCATTATAAGAAACTACTTTATCCAACCACCTGGACACAAAGGCAGGCTGCATCTACAGAGCCTAAGGCAGAGCGAGGTTGTGTGCGCTCCCAAGCAGCAGGACGTTTGTTTTCAATATTTTCTCACGGTGGTCCGACCGTGGGGAGCTGCACCATTGGAAGCTGGGGGACCTTTAACCAGTTACAAGGCTGCCGTTTTGAACATTTCATCACTGGATCAGCACGTCGCTCTATATGCAAATTAGAGACTGTCTGAGTGAGTCAGACCTACTAAGGTTGCATTGAAATAAAATGATTGCAAAAACGAACAATTGAAAGGTGTTGCTGCACTTTGAAGACTCCAGGTCCCATCATGCAATGAATGAACACTTTGCACACGCCCATTGGGTGCCGTCATAATTGAAATAAAGGATGGTAATTAAGCAGCTGCGCATTCAGATGTCGTTTTTGAGCCCAGGAAGAAGAGGTTGTGAAACCTTGAAACGCGTTGGCAGCAGGAAGAGTTTAAATGGAACACAAAGGCAGGCTGCATCTACAGAGCCTAAGGCAGAGCGAGGTCGTGTGCGCTCCCAAGCAGCAGGACGTTTGTTTTCAATATTTTCTCGCGGTGGTCCGACCGTGGGGAGCTGCACCATTGGAAGCTGGGGGACCTTTAACCAGTTACAAGGCTACCGTTTTGAACATTTCATCACTGGATCAGCACGTCGCTCTATATGCAAATTTTGGATTATGTAATTACAGACTTTGAAATGTTCTCTTTCTGCAAAGATTTGGTAATCTCTTATACCCCCTTGAGCGATCATAAAATCATTAAATTAACTGTTTCTTTAACATCTCCTGAAGCTGACCTCTGGTCATTAAAGAACAGAGGTTTCACCATTAATAGTCACTCAGAGAGATGTTATTGGAGATCTAGTTATAACAAAGATGTACAAAACATCCTTACCCAATTTCTAACTGAGCTTGACTATTGGCAGGGAAGGGAATTTATGTTCCTCAAAACCCTTATCCAAAAAATTACTGAAATAGTTAGGACTTCAGGAAATTTTAAAAAGAAAAGTTTCTCTCCTAGTCCTCTATTAAGGTTGAATAAAGAAATTAATAAAGTTGTTAGGATGCAATACCTAAATAGATCTGGAGAGCTTGGGTTAAAACTAGCTTTATTAAAAAGAAGGAGGGTGAGATTGAGAGCCAAATTAAAAAGAGATAAAGAAGATATCTTATGGATTAAGCTAAAAGAGGCATCTAAGTGTAAAAACGTCAGAGATTTTTGGTCTATAATAAGGCAAGGATGTGGATCTGTAACAACGTCCACTCCGATTGCAATCACTGAAAATGTCTGGACCCAATTTGTGACTACTCTATATGCGTCCAACCATGTAGGGACCGATGTTTGGGTTCCAGATTTCAATTCTGACGTTATAATGGAACTCCCCACTGAGCACACCATAGCCAGTGCAATCAGGAATATGCGCTCTTCAGGGGCTATGGGACCAGATGAAGTGCCTATGTCCACAATTAAGCAAGATGTAACTACTTGGAGTAGGATCCTTCTTCCAGTGTTTCAGGTGTGTTTTAAAACAAGAGCAGTCCCGGAATCTTGGCGGGGAAGCATCCTGATCCCAATTTTTAAAAAAGGGGACCGGGCTAATCCCGCTAATTACCGTCTAATTGCATTATTGGATGCTATAGGGAAAATTTTCGCTAAACTTTTATTAATATCTATAACAGAATGGGCAGATAAAAATAATATTATACCCAGGGAACAGACAGGTTTCCGAAAAGAGCACGGAACTCTGGACAATTTAACCATGCTACAGGTAATAGTAGATAAATATGTTCGTGTGCGTGGTGGAGGTGTATATGCAGCATTTATAGATTTCTCTGCAGCGTTCGATAGGGTGGACAGGCCAACGCTGTGGAGAAAGTTGACGGCATTGGGTATGCCGGGGCATTTATTGGACTTAGTTAAGTCCTTGCATTGGAACACATGGTGTCGGGTGCTACAAGGAGGTGATAGGGGTCTCTCCCAAGCCATCCCATCCTGCAATGGCCTAAAACAGGGATGCATACTGGCACCCACTTTGTTCTCCCTATATATGGCTGATTTGCCAACTGCTGTTGCTGACTGTGAGGGATTAGCCCCAAAAATTGGAGGAACTGCCATACCCATTCTAATGTACGCAGACGATATTCTTGTTCTAGATCTGACCCCGAAAGGCCTTTCTAATCGTCTCCATACATTGAATGAATTCGCCGATGCACACTTTATGAAAATCAATAGTTCAAAAAGTAAAGTTATGTGCATCTTTGGAAAAAAGAAATGCAGGTCCAAGAGTTTTAATTGGACATTAAGTGGTGAAAAACTAGAGGTAGTTAACTCCTATACGTTTTTGGGCAAAATAATATGTTCTAACCTTAGTGAGAAACCCCACATTGAAAATAACTCTAGAAAAGCAATGGCCCATGGGAGGGGATTATGTTCCTTGTACAAAGCGACTGGGAGGAGACACTTCTCATGTTGCCTGGATGTATTCCGTGCAAAGATTCCTGCTACCCTTTTGTATGGAATGGAATTGGTGGATCCATATCAATGGGAGTTTATGCAAAAAATGGAGGGGAAGGTATTAAGGAAAATTTCTTCTTTAAATTCTGCCTGCTCCACTTCATCTTGCAGGCTGGAATTCGGACTGCGAAGTTGTAGGGCTCAAGGGTTAGCTGCTCTAGTAAAATGGATAGCATGCTTGGCCCGAGGCAAACCAGGAACCTTACGAGAAAGCTTAAAAAAGGAGCTCTTGGGCAACTTTAATGAGTTCTCGCAGCTAGTAAAAAACTTCCGACTGGCTGTTTCAATATTGGAATTGGATGAAAGTACGTTGTTTTTACTCTCTCCATTAGAACTAAAGCTAAAGTTAAAAAGTATGTCCTGGGAATACTGCTACAAACTGGATATACTTGCCCAACAGAAAGAGAAAGATAAAGATAGGGAACTCCTGGTTTTAACCTATACACCTAAACAAGCCCAACAATATCTAACTTGGAACATTCCGCATGGTGTCCGTAGGGTATGGTACCTCCTTCGCCACAATTTGCTTCCACTAAATACATTACTTGCAAAATGGTATGGAGTGTCCCCCTTGTGCAATTTTTGTAATAATGCCGTTCAAGATTTTAAACATGTTCTGCTTATTTGCCCAGGGCTGTACTTATTGAGGAAAAAATGGATAAAACCAATCTGTATACAAATGGGAATTACGAATGTAAAAATGTTTTTTAATGCTCTCCTCTGCCCCCCTAATGAAATGTTCTGTTTTAGAATTTTTAAATATTTTAAAGAATTTTTAGATATCTATTAATGTGATTATGGTGAGATGTTGATGAGTGTAACTGCATATAATCAAGTGGTCGTTTAGTCGTTGTATTAAGGTTGTGTTTTAAAGTATGTTCACATGTATGTTATTTTATGTGGCCCTCATTGAGAGCCAAATCATAATAAACTTTTGACTTTGACTTTGCAAATTAGAGCCTGTCAGAGTGAGTCAGACCTACTAAGGTTGCATTGAAATAAAATGATTGCAAAAACGAACAATTGAAAGGTGTTGCTGCACTTTGAAGACTCCAGGTCCCATCATGCAATGAATGAACACTTTGCACACGCCCATTGGGTGCCGTCATAGTTGAAATAAAGGATGGTAATTAAGCAGCTGCGCATTCAGATGTCGTTTTTGAGCCCAGGAAGAAGAGGTTGTGAAACCTTGAAACGCGTTGGCAGCAGGAAGAGTTTAAATGGCACACAAAGGCAGGCTGCATCTACAGAGCCTAAGGCAGAGCGAGGTCGTGTGCGCTCCCAAGCAGCAGAACGTTTGTTTTCAATATATACATATATATATATATATATATATATATATATATATATATATATATATATATATATATATATATATTCGGTATGTTGTCGTCCAAAACTCAGCATACTCAGCCGAACTAAAGGATGAAGCGAGACCCGATCTTTGGTGTAGATTATTTTATTGCCCAACACCAGTCAGCCATTAATTATTATTTTTTTTTTTTTTTTAAGACGTTTATTATTGTGAAAAAAAAGTGCAGTACATATAGCAAAGCCTACAACCCTGCGGGCCGGCTGCGAGAAGTCTGTGTATTGTTGGGACATAGGGTTACAGGGGAGGACATTATGCATCGTCTCGTTCGTTGTCTGGCGTGCCTTGTCACTAGTAGATTATGCATACTCTTCGCATTTCGCACACGATCATTTCTATAATTGACGTCTCATTTTACATTTTTCTAAAATTCAACCATTAACTCTTCAACATAAAACAGGGCTGTTCACATCGGTTTGTCCCAGTGTGTCTGTGATGCCAGTGCTGCACCACGTACCATCGGTGCGCACGGCACCAATGTCCCATCAACTTGTTAGGCATGCGCTGGTGGCGCATCAGTGAGATGTGGGATCTATGGCTCGCTTGTATGGTTAGCTGTAAAGCTGGTGGGGAACAGGTTCGGTGAGCGGTGGTGTACCCCCATCTGTCGGTTCAGTGTACGGCGTGTGTGGCAGACATATGTGTCGCCCCTGTTGCACTTTCGGTGGGTGTCACCCGCTCCCGTGTTCCCTGCCGAGTGTCCAGTCAGCGGCACCTGTCCGCCGCTGTGTGATGGTGGGTATTCACGCAGCTAGTAAGAACAGGAGTGCGAAACCTTTAACATGGGATTGCGTAGGGGGGGTCGGAAATGGGGGGGGGGGAGTGTACTCGTGGGGGCTGTGTCAGGGCAATGGTGCTAAGAGCAGTGGTCGGGCCATTGTGTGGTGGAGGGCTCTCGTGTGTGTGGCTGATTGTGGTCATGGCTTGTGTGTCGGGGGGTCGGTGTTGCTCTCATGGAGGGGGGGGGTGAGCGCGGCGCGCAGCCCTGTCTATGGTGTCGCCGCTCGCGGGGCGCCTACCCTTCTCAGCTGTCTCTGCGTGAGCCCCCTGGCCTCGCCCTCCCCCCGCAGGGACCCCAGGATGTCATCCCAGACGTGTGCGATCGGGAACTGCCTCAAACCCGCTATCTCCTCTCCTCGCAGTGCCGTGCCCTCTGCTCTGGCCCAGTTGATAAAGGATGTGTACCAGTGTGCGGGGGTTGGCGGTTCTCTTCTTTTCCAGTGCCTGGTGAGCAGGCGCTTGGCCGTGATAAGGCCTAGGTCCCAGAACCGGGCTTGTGTTTTATTTTGCTTAGTCCTCTTGTATAGCCCAAGAACGCATGCCTCCCACGTGTTAGGTAGCCCCGGGCCTGTGCTGTGTGTCAGGAGCGATGTCACCTCCCCCCAGTATGTGGACAGAGTCGGGCAGCTCCAAAGCATGTGCAGGATGTCGGCATCCAGCAGGTCGCATCTGGGACAGGCTGCGGTGTCTGTCGCGAAGTATTTATTTATTCTGTCTGGCGACAGATATGCCTGGTGCAGTATGTACAGCTGAATAGTGCGGAAGCGGGAGTTACGTGGGACGTTCACAGGGCTGGCTAGGACCAGTTTCCATTCTTTGTCTGTCCATTCCCTCCCTCGGTGGGTCGCCCATTTGTCCCTAATCGGTTGTGTGGGCCTCTGGGTGTGTATGAGGAGCGCCTGTGCCAGCCAGTGTGTAATGTGTGAGCCTCTGCCCATAACATGTAGGTATTGGATCAAGTGATGGAGTGGTGGCTCCTCCTGGATATCCCCCCAGGACTCCGTGTACGCCCTCACCACTGACGCGTGGAGCAGGAATTGCCCCGCCCGCAGGCCAGTGCTCTCTGATAGTTCCGCGAAAGGAAGCAGGCCCCCGTCCGTGTAGAGGTCTCCCATTGTCTCCACTCCGGCGGCAACCCAGGGTTCCATGTTGCGTAGCGACACCATCCCATTCCTCCGGGGGGTGCCCAGCAGGGGAAGGGCGGGGGCATACGGCTTGACATTCTTTGTCAGCTTCAAGCAGCGAAGGAAACATTTGCGGGCTACGGCCATGTGCAGGGGCAGAGGGCGAGGTCCCTTGGTCAGGGGGTGAAACAGGGCACACACCTGCGGGTGCGTCCATTGGTAGTCCGCGTTGGCGGTGTCGTCGAGGTGTGAGTCGCTAAGCCAGTACGTGACCCATTGCAGCTGTGCTGCCAGGTAGTACAACTCCATATTGGGGACCGCCAGCCCTCCCTCCGCCGTCGGGAGTACAACTTCGCCAGGGCTACTCGTGGGCGCCCCGCGTTCCAGATAAAGCCGCGGAGCATCGACTCCAGTTCGCGGAAGATCCTTGTGGGGACATACAGTGGGACATTTGCAAAGTGGTAGAGTAGTCTCGGTAGCGCAATCATTTTAGACAGAGCGATCCGGCTAGGCACATTCAATGGCAAGGTCTTCCAGAAGTTCATCTGGGCCCTCAGCGAGGACACGGCGCGCACCAGGTTGCCCTCCAGTATATTCTGCGGGTCTCTGTAAATGTGCAGCCCGAGGTACTTGAACGTAGTCGGGTACCAGGTAAGCCGGGCGCCACCAAGGTGTACCTCGCATTCCTCCAGGTCCGGGCTGAAGGCGTACACTCCGGACTTGGTCCAATTGACCCTTAGGCCCGACACCCCTTCAAAGGTCCGGAATATGTCCGACAGTGTTGCAGGCACCGCAGTGAGGTCTCGCACATAGAGTAATAGGTCGTCCGCGTATAGCGAGACCGTGTGCACCCCGTCAGCCAGCGGGATCCCCCATTCCACTCCCTTGTCCCGCAGTAGAGCTGCCAGGGGTTCGATGGCCAGGGAGAAGAGAAGGGGCGACAGGGGGCAGCCTTGTCTGGTACCCCTGCGTACCCGCACCGTCTCCGACAGCAGCTTGCCCGTCCGTACGCGGACGTTAGGTCTCTGGTATAGCAGCCCGACCATGTCCATGAAGGCATCCCCGACACCGAGTTTGTCCAGCACCGCTCCTAAGTACGGCCACTCCACCGAGTCGAAGGCCTTCTCCAGGTCTAAGACGAGGCACCCCGACCTCGGCCAGTGTATTGTGGCCGCTTCCTGGACTCGGAAGAGACGTCGCAAGTTACGGGAAGTGCTCCTCGCCGGCATGAACCCGTTTTGGTCTGTATGTACCAGTGCCGGGACCTCCAGGGTCAGGCGGTGGGCCAGCAGGGAGGTGAATACTTTGTAGTCCGTGTTCAACATGGCTAAAGGCCTGTAGGACCCCATGCACGTGCCATCCCTTCCTGGCTTCAACAGCGAAACCAGGTTCGCCTCGTTTAGTGAGTTTGGGAGCGCCGAGTCCTCGATCGCATGTGCATATAGCTTGAGCATCTCCGGGACCAGTACGTCTGAGCAGGCCTTGAAGAACTCGGCAGGCAGGAAATCGGGGCCGGGAGACTTGCCGTTGGACAATGCGAAGATGGCCTCTCGCATTTCCTCTTGGGTGAATGGGCCCCCTAAGTCTTCCTGTTGCGCGTTCGTCAGGGAAGGCAGTTGGATGTCAGCAAGGAAATCCGCAAAGGTGGCCGCTGAGACCCTCAGCTGTGACTTGTATAGGGTCTGGTAGTGCCCCACAAATGCCTGGTGTATCTTGCTTTGTGTGTACGCGATCTCCCCTCCAGCTGTCCGAATAGCGGATACTGGTTCCGTGCGGGATTCCTGTTTGACCAGCCAAGCCAGCAATCTCCCCGGCTTGTCGCCGTGTTGGTGCACCCGCGCTGAGTGGGCCGCGAAGTTGACGTGCCTCAGTCTTTCTAGTAGCGCTGCATGTTCCTCACGGGCCTCCCTTAGCCGGTCACCCGCGCCGATCACCGCCTCCCGCTCCCAACGGAGTAAGTCCGCCTCCACCCTGCATAGGTCCGCCTCTAACTTCTTCTGTATGCTCCCTTGTGTGCCCAAGCAGTGACCCCGTATCACCACTTTGAAGGCGTCCCATTCCACACTCGGGGAGGACGCCGTGCCTGAGTTGTCGGTGAAGTACTGTGCTACTCGGGCCTGCAGGGCGTCTCTGAAGGGGGCGTCGAGCAGCAGAGCGGGTTGTAGCCGCCACGTGGGTATGGGTGGGTGTGGGCGTTCCCATGCTATTGCCAGCGTGTGTGGGTTGTGGTCTGAATGTGTCCGGCCGAGGTATTGCGACTCAGTAATGTGCGGCAGCATTTCCGTTGTCACCATGAATCTGTCCAGGCGGACATGTAGCGTGTGTGCCCCCGAGTAATATGAATATACCCTGGAGTCTGGGTTGTGCGCGCGCCATGCATCCTTGAGGTCCCACTGTGTCGCCCATCTTGTGAACGCCTTCGCAGCCCCTAAAGATGTAGCATCTGGCCTGGGCGGGGTCGAGCGGTCCAGTACAGGGTCTAGCACTGTGTTGTAGTCACCTCCCAGTACCCAGGGGACTCCGTGCCAGGGCGCCAATTTTTCCGATAGGTGCGTCAGGAAGCTTCCCTGGTCTGTGTTCGGAGAGTAAACGGACGCCAGGACTACTGGCTGCCCGTCCATCCGACCCTTCACTAGTACATACCTCCCCCCCTGGTCCGTGAGCACTTCCGACATTGTGAAGGGGGTGCCCGGCCTAACCCACAGTAGTGTCCCACGGGCAAACGAGGAGTATTCTGTGGCGTACAATTGACCCCTCCACCTGTGCCGTAGTGCAGCCACTTCCGCCCCGCATAGGTGTGTCTCCTGCAGGAGTGCGATCTGTACTTGCTGCCTTTTCAGGTAGGAATATATCTGGTATCTGCGCGCGGGTGTGTGCATTCCCCTGATATTCCGGTGCATATCTTAATCGAAGTCATATTAGCGGTGCGTACTCCTCCCCATCCCTCGTACAAACAGCAGCTCCACCAGGGGCTCTCCCATCGCCATCCTCAGCATGCCCATCTCCACCCCCCGTAGTACACTTAGCATTGTTCAGGTAGACATTAGGTAGGGAAAAAACAATAAACAACATTAACCAACTGTGGGCGAGACCCACTGAAATACCAAAGGGGCAGTGGCGAAACGGGCCACCGTCCATAATCTCAATTGAGAGGGACAACAGTTCCAGTCTAAGGGGCAGTGCGCATAAGCACGGTTGAGGCTAAGAGGAAGTTAAGTCAGTTAAAGGGATTCCAGTTCCATCCCCGAGCCTCAAATTGCAGGCCGTTTGCTGGCCACCGGCTGTGGACTGGCACACGACGTCGCTCTGGTCCCATGGGACCCCGCTTGTGTGGACCCCGACCATTGGGGGGGAAGGGTCGCGGTTCTGTGCGGGCTCTCGGCCCCAGTCAGGGAGGGCACCCCTCCCCTTCCAGGCCGCATCTGCAGACGGCCAAGGATGAGCACGGGTCAAGGGGCAACCCCACCATCACCAACCCCGTCAGCCACCAACGCCACTTAGGCAGTACTCACTGTTTCTGTGGTCCGCTATCCATTCGGCCGGCAGGGGGGGAGAGGAGCGCACCCCCGGTTGCACCTGGCGCTGGCTGCGCCTCAGCGTCCCGTCGACCATTGCCGCATCCCCCCCGCCTGGACGGTCATTTTCCAGACTTCTCCTGTGGGGCTAGTGGATCAGGTCTGAGGTTTGCGGCGTGACCACCGGCAATTCCACAGAGATCTGTGAGTTCGGGATCCCGTAGATGGCTTTGTCGTCGTCGCTGGGCGCTGTCTGCTGTCCGTCCTCGAGGTGTGGTTCCTGGGAGGGTGGGTTGCTGAGCTGGGAAACTTTCCGCATCGCATCGCGTTGTTCCTGGAGCATCTGATCCAACGGTGGAGAGTGTCGCGAACCTTCCTCTGCCCGCTGGGACTGTTGAGTTCCGTGTCTCCGGCGGTGCCGTGGGCCGCGCCGCCTGGGCCATGCCTCGCCCCCACGATGGTGCTTGGGTGCCGCGTCTGTGCCTCCGTCCAGCCACTCGCTGACCTCCCTGGGGGTCCCGAAGAAGTACGTGTTGTCCCCCGCCACCACTCTCAGCTTTGCGGGGAAGAGCAGGGAGTATTTGAGGCCTGCAGTGCATAACCTCCTCTTAACTTCCAGGAAGTCGTGTCTCTGGCGTTGCACCTGGATGGTGTAGTCGGGGAAAAACATGATTGTCGCATTGTCTATGCGGATTTCACCCATCCGCCTCGTTTCCCGCAGCACTGTGTCACGGTCCCTGTAGTTCAGTATCCTGAAGAGTAGTGGTCTTGGGTTGGCACCGGTCGCGTAGGGCCTGGTCGGTACTCGGTGCGCGCGTTCCACGACAAAGTGGGGCGAGAGCGTGCCTTCAGGCAACAGGGTCCGTAGCCAGTCTTCCACATGTTGTGCGGGGTGGTTCCCTTCCCATTTTTCCGGGACACCTACGAGCCTGATGTTGTTGCGTCTCACCCTCCCTTCCGCATCTTCGGCCCTGTCTTCCAGGAACTCTACTCTGTTCAGGAGGTCCTGCACGTGCCTGTCCGTTTGGGTGACTTTGGGCTCGATCTCCTTCATCGCGCCCTCCAGGGCTGTGGTTCGGTCGGACAACTTCCTGTGGTCGTCCCGCAGGAGGGTCAGGTCCACAGCCACGCCGTCTATCTTGGACTCTAGGGAGGTCCTGGTCTGCTGGAGCGATTGTTCCATTCGCTCGACGGCCGCCAGCACGCTGTCTAGTCTCGTGGCCAATTGTTCAGCAGCCATTTTGTCGAGCTGCTTGTTTGTTTTCCCTTTCTGCGGGGCCCCACCAGTCCTGGTGCGGGTCCGCACCCCTCCTGACATGTGCGGGGGTGCACGTCCAGCAGAGTCGTTGTCTCCGCCACTCTGGTGGCACCTCTGGGATCACCCCCCGCCTGGGTTGGGGGTCCGTTGATCCGAGGTTCCCCTCTCGACTGTGGCCGGCGTCTTCGCGGGGGGGTGGGGGGTCTGGTGGGTCTCCTCCCCTCCGTGGCCCAGCTCCGCCACGCAGCCCCTAGTGCAGTGGGTGTCCCAAGGGTCCGGGTGTCTCGTGTGTGGTCGGTCACCCCTTCCTGGCCTTTTTTCCCCCCTGCACGTGTGCCTGTGCGGAGGGGGGGGGAGTCCGCAAATGTCTCTTCAGTTGTCCTCACTGCGGGGGGGGTGTCCGCTGTGCCACCAGCCGTTGATCGCAGGCCTGACCGGGGGCACCGGCCCGTGGTGGCGAGTTGTAGGTGGCCTCTCCACCCCAGTCCCTCCGTATCTGCGCTCGTGTCCGTGACTCCCCGGGTGGCGCCCGGTGTTGTGCGGCGCCCCAGGGGCCGCCCGACTCTCCCCCTCCTCACCGGATCAGTTCGCGCTCCTCGGTCGCCTCAGGCGCGCTGGTGGCAGTTTTACTGGATTTGCGGCGTGGGTGCTGGGCCCTCGTCGTCCTCTGGTCAGGGCAGTAGCGAAAGGGCTGTGCCCCTGCCGAGCCCTTGGCGGTCGCCCTCTGAGCGGTAGCAGGCTGCTGGCGGCCCTCGGGGAGTGTGGGCCGGGCGCGGTGGCGAGTTGTGGGCGGCCTCTCCGCCCCGGTCCCTCCGTGCCTGCCTGTGTGTTCGTGACTCCCCGGGTAGCGCCTGGTGTTGTGCGGCGCCCCAGGGGCCGCCCGACTCTCCCCCTCCTCACCGGGTCAGGTCGCGCTCCTAGGTTGCTTCAGGCTCTCCGGTAGCAGTCTTACAGGGGCTGCAGCGTGGGTGCTGGGCCGTCGTGGACCGCTGGTCGGGGCAGTAGTGGCGAGGCTGGCCTCCGCCGAACCCCCGGTGGTCGTTCCTAGTGTGGCAGCAGTTCGCTGGCGGCCCTCGAGCAGTGTGGGCCGGGGCCTTTACGCTGGGCCCAAGCCCCGGTCTCTCGTAATTTCACTGCCGGCCGGGAGGCCTCCGGGTCCGCAGAAGGGTCGTAGGACAGGCCGGGGTCCGGCCCGACGGAGCCTCGGGTCAAAAGTCGGCCAGGCTGTCGAGATGACCTCCGCGGGTGTCCGCCTGCAATTTCCGGCGGCCTCGATGTATTTTGGCGGATAATTGGCTCGGGGAAGGGGAGCTTTTCATGGAGCTCTACCCGAGCACGTCTTCCGCCATTGCGTGCTTAGCCACGCCCGCCACCAGTCAGCCATTAATATATATACTACCCAATGAGTAGTTATAATGAGGACTGTGCTTCTTTAGGAATTTTCTTTTTTGTTAATAACCCATCAAACACCATTTGTCAGTCGGTCTTAAGTTCCTCCTAGGAACTTTAGACCGACTGACCCGGAACGTCTCCTTTCCCGAACGCGATCAAGCACAACGTGGATGCGTCTATATTAAGACACCCCGATTGCTGGGTGCCGAATCTTCCCTGATGATTGTTATCGTGCCCTGTATCCCTAGGGTAGGTGATAATGGCTACAAAGGTGTAAATTGTTTAGGCATTATTAATGTCCTGATGATGATCCCTGTGATTAGATAGTGGGTTTGAAACGCCCTCGACTTCTTTGTACACCATATACTTATAACGTATACCAAGTGTTATATAATTGTAATGGTGTCACTGAATTTCTGATGCATTATTATCTACAGGAATCAAAAATGTTGTGCCTTGTGTTTTCTGTTTGTATTATTCTTCACCATGCCAATCTGTATGTGTTAGGGTACAGGCTTGTGCCCCACTACATGGAATTGTTGAAGGAAATTCTTATTAATTCTTTGTGATAAGTAAAAGATTGAGACCTCTGTCCGGCTGGACGTGTCCAAAACCAATATAGTAGCCATTGTGTCTATATTTACTACTGTTTAAATTGTGATTTTGCATGGGACCATTGTTGTTTTCATAACTATTGCCCTGCAGCACTGGTTGTGCCGCCTACACAAGTAACCTTTCAAACCTGTCGCAGGCCTGCTATTTCAAGGCCTGTGTGAGCAGTTTACTGCCACTTCTACTTGGCTCGTACAACCACTTGCTAAGCCTTAAACTCCGCTTTTATTACACTTAAGGCACTCCTAAAGTAGGCCATAGATAGCCGTAAGAGCAGGGTGCTGTGTATGTAAAAGGTAGGACATGTACTTTAAAATTTTAAGTGTAGTTGAAAATTAATGGAAATCGTTGCATTCATCGATGAAAATGAAATCTCGTCTTTATTAACAGAATCAGCCATTGTAAACTTTACATCAATCTTGAATTGTAAATATGTAGTCAGGACGGCCCTTAGACCTAGTCCCTTGCAGTAGCGGCTAGTAGGGAACAGGGGTGGATGGATGGTGGGGCGAGTGGGATTTGATTTTTTTTTAAATAAACCACTTACCTTTTCTGCTGTCTCTCCTCCATCCCTCCTTCTCTTCTCTTCCTCACTCCAAGTTGGAAGAAGCAGGCTGCACACAGGCTCCCCTAAGCCAATCACAACACTGCAATGCAGCATTGCGATTGGTCTGAGTTCTGTGGTTCAGAGCTCAGACGGGGACAGGCAGCCTGTGCATGTTCCCACCTGGATATGTAATGCAGCCTGGTGAGGAAAATTCAAAGTGTGCATGACTGTAAGGCTAGCCCAAGACAGCTGGCTAAATAGTCATGTGCACTTTGAGTGTGCTCACCACTCCTCCTCCCTGTGCCACTAGCCCTGCCCCACCCTAACCCAGCCCTGCAGCAACAAAAAATAAAATGATAATAATGTTCCTGGGCTTGGATGGCTGATTGATAGGGCACAGTTGGGAGGGTGTGTAGCTGCAGGCAAACATTTGGGCAGGAAACTCCTATTGATCCCACAGATAGGTGCAGCAACCTTACAATGGCCAAGGGAGATCCCCTCCCCCCCAAAAAAACCACATGGCCGGAGGGGTATGCCCGCTCCTAAAATCATCGTAAAAGTCAGATACCACATGAGTTAGGAAGACATAGCCAATCAGGACCTAGCACACGTAGTGATCATGCGCTCCTCATGACAGACATCTGGACATGTTATCCACTGACCACATTGTGTCCACACGAAGTTGAGACCCACCTGTGGTAACCTTTAGACAATTAATGTCTGACTTCAAAAGCAGCAACCAACATTCCTCACCATATATGGTTCAAAAGAAACTTATACAACCCATCATGTTTTGTCTAAAAGAAGGACGCATACAGATTGTAAATTGAGACAGTCCTCAGACCCTGTGCCTGTAACTGTTCTCCCGGCCGTAATGTTTAATTAAACAAACTGATCCTGTTTTGCCAAACGCCTCTTGTCTTCTGTTTTTAAGGAATTTTTAACTCAAGCAACAATAGAGTTGAACAGTCTAGGAAAGCAGCCTTTGGAATATGATAGGCAGATAATAAAACATTCTCTATTCATAATTCATCTTGTGGGTGAACTCTTGCATTAAAATATTCCAATAATACCATTGCAGTGTTTGAAGCAAAGTTCATGCAACATTCAAATTGTTGGTAAACAAGTTAAATTGCCTTTCATTATACTGCTTCACAGACTGGTTTACGTATGCATTGAATGCAATCAGATAATACAAATGTGTGGTGTTTTGAGACAGCTCTATTTCGCTTATCTGTACCCAATCACATTTTGTTTTCACTTGGTATGAAACTAAAGTTAATAAACCATCAGACGGTCTTCTATAATTTTCTTGGAGGTATATCCCTTATTTCATTCTCAGCCACGATTTGAGCTATTTTCCCTGATTTTATTAATCTCTTCGAGACGTGTAATCCAGATAAATAATCCCAGGATGTGAGGGGAGGTATTTCCCTAATCTAAATCAAGTAAACAATTATTGTCTTGCTCAACACCTCAGGCATTTATAGAAGTTCCTTGTCTGTACTACTTCCCCTCCTCTTTTACTTCCTATATTTCGTACTCTTATGTGTGTGTTGTTGCATAGACAACTGCAAATGCAATTGCGATTGCACTCCTACATCAGAGCAAAAGGCAGATGTAGGTCATGTGCAAAACGGATCCACAGCTGTGGACGCAGACATATGATAAATGACACTCAGCTGGCCGAACCCTGTTATTCACTCAGTGTAACATTCCCCACCCTCAGCCCATAATGTCACTGTGCAATGTCCGTGTTAGAACCCGATTCACAGAACTAACTTAAGACAAAATCCTAAACTTACTGCTGTTGGTATTCACAGAAGTTAGGATTTTGTCTTAAGTTTGTCTTAAGACAGACTTAAGACAGGCTTAAGACAGACTTAAGTTAGGATTTTGTCTTAAGTCTGTCTTAAGACAAATTTAAGGTAAAATCCTAACTTCCTTGAATACCAAATGTAGTAAGTTTAGGATTGTATCTTAAGTTAGTTCTGTGAATCGGGCCCAATGAAGCTATAACCAAGACTGCAACAGAATACACTGCCTAACAAGTAATAACAAGGTAGCCAACAAGCTATATTCTGACTCCATAGTACGTTGTAGGACTATGGGTCACTCCAAGGGGCACACAGCCCTCTGTGATCCTGCCCTCCCACTGGTACGCAGCCCAAAAAAGGGATGCTGGTTCTTAGTGACTGATTTGGGGGGCTAGGGTTGGGAAACCTGCTGATTTTCAGCTGAGAGCAGCTAACTTTAGCAGAAGAGGTTTTCCGTAATCCATTTTGAACAGTTGGGACTAGGCCTCTCCACGCAGCAGGGCTGCTGTGGTACTTCAGGACAGTGCTGCCAGTGGCAGCTGCTTGGACTCACATAGAAGCATTCTCTATTCATCACAGCAGCTGATTTCTCTCTTCAGCATTCCCCGCTGTAGCATCTTGAGCTGCATGGTGGCTCAGCGGCACTGTTGGGATATGTCAGTCTTCTTTTTGGGGTTTCTCCTCAAGTTTCACTCAGGGGTTCATGTTATGTGCCTCCTCGCCCCCTAGCGAAAATCCAACTCTGCATGCAGCACGGTATCCGTTACAAACGTGCATTAACTATTAATTGGGATCCTGATTACCGGGTCAATTATATATGCATACATTCCTCACACACAAAAGGAGCTGTGATTTTTTTGTGTTTTTGTGTTATCTACATGGAAGGTGATGTTTTTAATTGAACAATATAATCATCCATTCAGCTGGAATGTCGACATATTCATTTTCTGGAGGAAAAGCGGGGATGGTGGGTTTCGAGTGATGGCCAAAAGGTCAACTCCTGGGGCGGAGCCTCAACAAACAGCGGAAAGTGCGCATGCGGAGAAAAAGGTAAGAGGAAGGTGGAGTATTATTTTGTTTAATTCTTCCTGATTTATCCATTTAGAAGAGCATTGACTGCCTGAGAATCTGAAATGTCTAAAAAACGAAAACGTGGAGAAAAAAACAACACCAGCGCTCACTTCACAATTCTAGAATCCTACCCTTGCATTCATTTGGATGTCTGTAACTATTCTTTCTTGTCTGACTTGCTATTTTTTCTGTAAATGTAATTTTTATCTTTGAGTAAAAATGTTTTAATCTGTTTTTTTCTTTCTTGTGGAAAGAGCATAACTCTAAATATTGACAAGGGTAAGTCAGTTTGTGTCCACGGAATGGCTCGGTTCTCGCAGCAGCAGTTCATTGTCAAAGGGTTGTTAAATAATGTTAAGGCAAACTGGTGTCTAGCATTCTATTGTAATTGGTACTGGCATGGGTTTGCAGGGACGTCAAGTTTGGTTGCACCAACCCTGTGTATAACTGAAGCCACCCATTATGTTTCGAAAATTTCACGGTGTGGTGATTTGTGCGAGCTGTGACAATGGCATTTATGCAAGGTTTATCTGGCAAGCAGAAACTGAGCTGTACAGCCAATTAATTTAAACCAGGAATGTGGCCATCTGACAGGCAGAAATGTTTTTTCATTGGATCAGAGCCAACGTTCTCACTATGGGGATGTTCAGACATGACCAGTGCCACCCTCTATCCCTTATCCACCACTTCCATATACTCCCGGAACATTACCACTCATTTCCTGAATTTTGAAAAAATAACATAACTTAGATGACCTTGTCACCAATTTAATGGATTACTTTGGGGTTCATTATGATGGCAGTGGGATTGAGACCGCCTGACAAGGAGTCGAAGGTCCCACTTGACATATTTAGATAAGACCTCCGTGGAGGATGTCGGAAACTGCCTTTTTCTACTGCAGCTTGTGCTTTGGCCCAGAAAAGGGCCGCAGCACAAGCCGAGTAGGAACAGGCCTTTTTCAAACATCCATACACAATGTGCCAGGCACCATGTGGTGCCTGGCACACGGTGCATATATGTTTGGGGGCACCAAATATGCCTCTCGGGGGGCAATGGCCCCCTATCGGCTGCCTTTCCATGGCAGTGGGACCACCATGAACAGGCAGTAACAAAGGGACATTGCGACCCTGACAGCGGTGCCTGAGTATGCACCGTCTCCGTTCAGGATCACGATTACAACTGCTGCACCGCCAGAATCAATAGAGCCTGTCTGAGGTGGTGGTCCACCCCCAACAGTCAAGGGAGCGACTGCCTGCATCACAATGTTGCGGTCGGCCCGAAGGGCAGTCTGTCGGTAGCGGTCCTACCAGCATCATATTATGCCCATTTGTTATTAGAGACTGGGTGTGAACAAACAGATGACAAACTCTCCTATAGTCCCAAAACATGGCATTCGAGCCAGCCGTTTGATATCAGCATTGACTTGATTTCCCCAAAAATGACCTGCTGCACAGCTCCCAATACCCACTCCTACCTCTCATCAGCTTAAATCGAAATTGCCTGTGGCCAAAATGGGGGGAGGTTTTGTAAGATCACAAGAACTACATATCTGCTTACACCACCATAACACTTCTTTTATATGCACTCTATACCCAATCCACAAAAACTTTACTTGAACTCTCCGCAAGTCTTTTTCTTTGGGGTGTTACAAATCAGTTCTATAGTGCTTGATGCTGCACTGCAACAAAAAGTATTGTATGACATCAGAGGCAAACTTCACCAGGTTACCACCGTTACAGTATACACACCTACTTTGGAAAATATTTCTTCAAATGTAAATGTACAGGAATTTATATAGCGTAAATCACCGAGCGGTTTCTAAGCGCTTGCTTAGGGAACCCATCCTGGTAGTCCCCTGTGAGATAACCCTGGCAGGGTATCCGCAAGGTGAAAGCCAGGCATCCCGCCGCGAGGGGCCGTTGTGGAGATTAAGCAAGCTATTGCCCAGAGTTGCAGAGTGTGAACCCGTGAATCGAGTAGGCACCGGAGCGAGAATTGTCAAGTCCATGGACATTTTAGGACTCAAGACCCCGCCGAGCCAGGAATTGAACCCTGGTCCCGGGCTGACGTCTGCTTCCAGGTCTGCCTCCTCTAACCAGTGAGCCACACTTCTCCACTCAAATAACTTTAAAAACACTGTCAGCAGAAAGGTCAGCCACAAATGTAGCCTTTACACACCAACACAAGTGGTCGGTTGTGACAAGTAAAGCAAATGCCTGAACTCTTTAAGTGGAATATAAAAAGGCCCTAAAAAATCATTTCTTTCAAGTCTGTCTTGCACACTTAACAGGAAACTCAGGAAGAGCCACTGTGACCAAATGTTTGTCACAAAACCTACAGCATTTACAATTGGTAAACACCCTTTCAACTTCTCAGTCCAAACTCGTCCACCAAAGCCCAATCATATCTATTTCCTGTTTTCTAATGTATACCCTATTGTCCTTTGTGCACTATTGGGACTTTATTATTTGACAAACACTTGAAAGAAAACGCTAGCCACATCTCATCAACAATCCATCTTCTTCCAAAAGTTGTAAACCCTCCATTAAGGTAGTACATCTTGTCTCAAAATCATGCCTGCTCACATACAAAAAGTATAGTACACGCTATAACATTGTAAGTGGAAAGCTTGGCCCTATATGGTAGACACAATTGCTTTTTTTTAGTCACCCTCTCTATTAGTGGCATCGGGTCTCATCCTGTTCTTTAAAAACCAGGATGGGCTTGACCATATTTTAGGGAGCGCTTTGGATAATATTCTACTGGGATCTTTTGATAAAAATACCTCAGAACAACTAGGTATCCCTTTATTGGTGGTGTTCCTGGTATGATTAAAAGGAATATACGTGTGTTGTGTTCGGAATATTGCGCCTACCCCCTGAATGGAGTCAACACGTTTCAGCCTATACTACGTGGCCAATGTGGCCCCTGGCTTTCATCGGGACATATCCAATATAATGCCCAGTAATCAATGTCATTTCAGCCTAACTAGAATCAGTCAAGAAATAGAAAACACATGTAAACATGAACATGCAAAATACACGCAGGGCTCACTCGCTCATTCTCAAATGACTTGATTGTCCTGGGTCCTGTAAAGAAATGGGAATGAAATACATTGGTATCGGGCAATCCCTGCACTTCTGCAGTGCTCTCCTGCATTCACCACATTCAGTGATCACACAGCACCATGCTTGCTACTACGGAGTAAACATGTACGAATGCAAACAAGAGACAAACTCTGGTCATGTGGGTTGAAGTATATTCCTGATCATTATCCTGTAATATTGCAAATTGGGAGGTAACAGCACATGTCATAGCGTGATGTGTAGTACACTCAAAGTTCTTACCCTGAATTTTAGGTACATGTATGTCACACAGGAGGAGTGAGGGACAGGCCTGTGTAGACACACTGAGATCATTTAGAAAGTTATACCATCACCACAATGGCCAGGAGAAGACCCATCATTATACATCATAGAAAGGAAAGGACAGGAAAGTCAGCCAAAAGTAATCTGACAAGTCCAAATCCGTAATAGATGTAGCTGCTCAAATACTCACTTTATCAATGATTCTTACAACATAGCTGCCAAGTTTTCAGATTGCTTATGAGTGGCATTACCATGGTTTAAGCGTGCTTATGTGTGACATTCCTTGACACTGCGAATTTAATTTTAGATAAATTCAGCCAGAAAAATCCCTATAATAAGATGCAAATCAGAAAGTACCCCTTTTTCAGCAACATGAAGCTCTAGAAGTAAGTACCTTTTTTATCCAACTTTAGTTACTTGCACTGACAAGCAGGTCAGCACTACTAAATCGCCAGTCTCACCTTGCAGCACAAGACTCACAGGACCAGTTAGGGTTGTCTAGACTACAGCACCCACAATCCTTTGTCTATTGGAGTGTGGGATCCTCCACACAGCATTACTAAAGCACCCTTCTCACCCCACAGTGCAGGACATACAGGACCAACTGGGACTCTGAACTACAAAGCTCATAATTCTTCTCCTTTTGGAGAGTAGGGGCCATCATGGGTTGTATGATGGAACAGTGAATGCCTTTACCATGCGTGCCTTTACAACGCAGAGTTTACAATGAACATGCCACTACCACGCATGTCTTTACAACATGTCACAACAATGAACTAACATAAAATACGTTATACCATTCACCCCAGTACAGAGATCTGGGCCTAAATCCATCGTGTTCTGCATTCTGTCCATCAACTGTGGTTTTTGCATTAGTCACCCCGAGTGGGATGGGTATGCTTAGACGTAAGTCCCATGCCCTCCACACCACTGGAGTCAAGCTATCCTGGCTGAAGACGGCTGATAGCCAGAAACCGGTCCTAGGATGCTTGATTCCGGTCCAGGAAAGACATGGCTTGGCAGTTCGGGCTGGACTGTTCCCATGAGGCACAGGGTCAAGGCTAATTTGCATATGGCCATGTCTGAACTGGGGTGGTGTGGAGTGCAAAAAACGATGGAGTTTTTGCACTTCCTTTATTTTAACCCTAACTGTGTCACCTGTCCCTAGTTAAAATGGCTCTCGTCATATGTGAAGCTAGTGAAAAAATTACCTCCTTCCAAGAAACAAAACAAATTTAGGGGTCGATTATGATGGCGGTGAATCCCCATCCTCCGGGCCGGTGGAAGCCACCGCCGGCCCGGAGGATGCGGATTCACCGCCGCGGTCCTTGAAAACACCCACTACCAGATCATAATGGCGGTGGGATCAGCGGCGGACGGCAGGTCCGTCCGCCGCTGATCCGCGGGGTCTAGACCACAATATGGTGGCGGTGTCTGCAAGACACCGCCAGCCATATTATGAGGGGTGCGGAGACATGCTTTTCCGCTGCGGATATTCCGCTGTGAAAAAACATGTGGACCTTTGCTTCTGGGGGCCTCTTGTGGGCCCCCAGGATGTTGGGGGGTGGGGGGTGCACATGGGGGGTACCTATGGTACCTGCCGCTTTGTGCATGCACATGCAAAGCATGCATTTTTAACTTTGCGGCGGGTGCTGCTTTAAGCAGCACCTGCCGCAATGTTACATATACAGGATGTGACCGCCAAGGTGGCGGTCACATCCTAATTCCTATGGAGGGAACGCCGCTGCCCCTGCGGGCGGTCCCTCCACCTCGGGGTGGCGGACGGACGCAGGTCCTTCCGCCATCCTAATCGACACCCTAGTGTCTGCCAGATTAATACTCACATAAAAAACAAATTCCAATGCATGGTTTGTTTAAAATAATTGTATACCACTCAAAGAAAATATAAAAACAGCTGTGCACCATTTTGTGCTCAGTGGTACACTGACATTGCTCATGAGCTTGAGAGAGACGATGAAGCCTGAGGCACTTTGCTTCACAAACAATGCTATCTATCTGCACAAGTAGGTACAGTATTTACACAAAACAACTTCAGTATTAACTGACTAACTCCCTAAAACATTTATTAACATATTTTTCTCAAAAAATCCACAGATCTTCTCAAGATTTTGTCCAGACATTCTATTGGAAAGAAATATTGGAGTGTTAACAACATAAGTGAGTTTAGAAAAGGTTTTGTTTACTGAGATTACATTTACAAATAAAGTTGGCCCTGAAAATAATTGTTCTTTAAACAACAAAATCAGCATTAATGGTAGACTATCTGTTACCTCAGGTGATGGGCTGGACAATGGCAGGGGTCAAAAATAGTATTCTTACTGTGCAGGAGTGTTACTTTACTACTTATTCTAACTCCTTTGGGGGCTTACCTCAGGGAAGGTGTTGGACAGTGGTTGGGGGCAAAATTACTATTCTTACTCCTCAGGGGGCTTACCTCAGGGCAGGTGCTGGACACTGGTTGGGGGATGAAATTACTACTGCAACTCAGCCGTGGGCATACCTCAGGGCAGGTGCTGGACAGTGGCTGGGACCAAAGTTACTATTCTAACTCCACCATGTTCTTACCTCTGGAAAAGTGCTAGACACTGACTGGGAATAAAATTACTATTCTAATTCCAAGGGGGCTTAACTCAAGGAGCTGGACACTGACTGAGGGTAAAATTACTACTCTAACGCTGCCAGTTGCTTAACTCTGGGAAGGTGCTCGATAGTGTCTGGGGTTAAAATTACTATTCTAACTCCACCAGTGGCTTATGTTAGGAAAGGTGCTGGACACTGACTAGGGACAACATTACTATTCTAACTCTGCTGGGTACTTACCTCAAGGAAGATGCTGGACACTGACTGGGGGCAAAAATATTATCCAAACTCCACTGGGTACTTTCCTCAGGGTAAGGTGCTGGTCAGTGGCTAGTGAACAAAATACAGAATTTATAGACAAATGATTCCTACATTTTTTAGGTCATTAAAACAGATAGAACTACAAGCAAACCCACTTCGGTGAGTGATTCAAAGACATTTTGGAGAAAAACAACTCCATACTACACAGCAGTTTCCACAATTAAATCAGGTGATTTTTAGGTAAAGTACATGAATGCATTAAGAAAGAGTAAATGTAACACAAATAATGAGAAATTCTTATAAAATCCAATTCTTAAAATCTTACTGTCTACCTTTAACCAGATAGCAATCCAAAGGCAACCTCTGGGAACTGAAACCCCACTTTCAAAGCAGAGAGCACAAGAGACAACTCTTTGCAACCAAAAGCGACAACCATCCAAACATCAGGTAAAAAATCTTGTCAATTCCTTTTCCCTAACCTTACTAACAGCATTTTTAAGGGTAAAAACCTAGCAGAACAAGAAACATCTAAATCCAACAGGGCATATAATCTCAACTCTCTCTCTCTCCACAGAGTGCTGTAAATAACAAAACATTGTTTTACTCTTTACAGGCAAACATTGAGAGGTGTAAAATAAAACATTACAATAAAAATACATTGATACACTCTTTTCTGTTTCTTTTTTTCTCCAGCAGAACCAACAATAATGGGTTCAGCTCAGCGAGCAAGTTATATCCAGTCAAGGTTATGTAATAGGCTTCTAAAATATGGTGGCTACATTTTATGTAAGTAAAGATTGACTGAGCCCAAAAGTCATTGGAGGCATGTAGAATATTTGTCATCCCATTGCAAAGGTAAAACAGTTACTCTGGGTGACAATGTGAAAGGACCACAGAGCATATACACTCTGACTCTGCAATGGAGATAGAAGTAAGAGAAAACCTGCAACAGATACAATTATTAGCAGGCACCTCCAATGAACCATGTGGCTTAGTGTTGCGGGAGGTTGCACAAAACATCTCCGTACACATTGCAAGTAATATGCCAGCAATCCCCGATTTGAGAAGAATGATTCAGAGAACAAAACAGGCAATTAATCCACAAAGTATAACACCACAAACCTACTCGGATATTAACATCCTCTGTGAATTCACTTTTACTTTTACTAATGAACCTTTCCTTCTGCATGACAATAAAAACCCACTCAAACGTATATTAATCTTCTCCACAATGCATTACCTGTCAATCTTAGAAAATACAGAAGTTTGGATGATGGATGGTACTTTCAAGTCAACACCCATCCATTCACCCAAATATACACTATTCACTGCAATATTAAGCAATCCTCAACTTACACTGAGTTTTTATGAGTTATAAAATCCAACATTTTCAACAAAAGTCATAGGAAAATACTAATTGTCTTTGAAATATAGATAGGATATACAATTATTAAACTGTACCCTAATACCTAATTTCAAGAATGTTTTTTCACTTTTCTCAGGCCTATTGGTGAACAATGCAAAAAATATCCTTAGTTGAGGATTACATGTGAAACAGTAAACTGCAAGACAAGTAAAAAAATATATATGCTTTGTACCTCCTGAGAGGCGCTGGTAAAAGGTCTCCCCCTGCGGTCCATCACAAATCGAGCTCTCTAAAATGACAATCAAAGTAACTAACGAAACAGACCCCGGCCAGCCACGACGATTGGTAACAAGTAACGAGCAACAAACCTCTTGGGGCTGGTTACCGCAAGCCCTGTCTCAAATTAGGAGCAGTCAAGATTGAGGCGAGGAAAGACCAGCAGAAAAGGTTCCCGGTGGTCTGGTAGTTTGTTCTTGGAACATCAATGGTCTACAAACAAAACCTTCAGATCCAGATTTCACAGTATTTTTGAGATCCTTTGGTATCTTAATGTTCCAGGAAACCTGGGCGCAGACTACTACCCCTCTTATCATCTATAAAGAATACATGAAAAAAGCCGAAAGAAAGCCTATGGAAGGGCAAAAGGAGGCTTGGCAATTTATATGAACACCAACATAACAAGTGAAACGGTTGAAGTGTCCATGGATGACCCAAATATGCTTGTATTAAAACTGGAAGGTTGGGCTAATAATTATAAATATCCAATCAACGTAGTCAACCTATACATCAATCCAAAGCAAAAAGCCACATCAACCATGAGAATAGCAGCTCACTTACCTCAGTTGAAGGATAGCCATAATAAGTCACATTGGCTAGTTTCCAGAGACTTCAACCTAAACCTTTTTCACTGCACTTAGATGCAGTGGGTCCCCTCCCCGAGCAAGCAATGCCATTGAAAACGTGGAGGGATAAATCAGGAGAGGAACTCATAAAGGCCTATGAACTTTTGGGTCTGCTGGCACTAAATGGCCGAAAACTATCGGACGTTCCACCGGTCTGTGGTAACGCTGTTTCAATTATAGATGACACCCTTGTTTCAAGGCTTCTGTACAACCAGGTTTGCAACTATAGTATATGCAATCATGTGGAAAGGGATCACAACCCTCAGGTCATCATGGTGAACGCATCGCCGTGCCAACTTGAGGCATTTCGTACGTTGTCTGGAGAAACACACTCAGAAAACCTGAAACGCCTGAAGTGGAGCTCTGGTTCCATTAACTTAATAGCAGAGGATTCAGTCTATAGTCTACAGGTCCTAGAACAACTAGATTCCAATCCAATAGCTACATGGGAGACTTTCGCCAATATTATGACTAAAAATCAAAGTGAGAACAGCCACAATAAGGGATCCTTACTTGACCATGGTAAATCGTCATCTATGCCCACCCACATTCAGGACACAAAGAAGGAAACAGGCAAACTTTTCTGGCAATCTTGTAGACATCCAGGAGATCCAAATCTACAACAACAACTCTGCAATGAGAGACGGCCACTAAAAAAAGAGATCTGGAAGTATAAACAATCCATACAAGAAATACCATGGGCTCAGTTATTACACGCCTCTAAAACTAACAATTCTAAAAGATTCTGGAAGATAATCAATAGGAATGATCAACGTCCTGCAGCTGCAAATAATGCAAACATCAGTGAGACAGAATGGGTATATTATCTAAAGTCCCACATTCAAGAGCGGTTGGTGCTTACAACTAGTCCCTACTGTCCTAACAAATTCACTGCAGCACAACGGACAAACACAGCAACTGCAGTAGAGATGGTCATCAAAAAGTCCCGTCCCAAATGGGCTACCACAGGCATTATTCAAACACCTCATCCCACAATGGGCGGACTTCCTAGCTTCAATGTTTAATTTCATTCTGAAAAATGACGTTATGCCTGACAGCTGGAGGGGCTCAATACTCCATCTCATTTTTAAAAAAGGTTTGGTATGTCCACCATGCAACTATAGACTAATAGCACTGATGGATGTTGAGTTAAAATATTTTTGAACGTTGTTATTGCATGATCTGGAATCCTGGTTGAACAACAAAGAAAGAATCCCCTTACACCAAACTGATTTCTTAAGGGGCCAAGATACTTCTATCCATCTAATGACCCTGAACCTAATTAGGAACAGAGCAAAAGCATCTGAGACACCTCTTTACATGTGCTTTGTGGATTTTAAAACAGAGTTTGATGGTGTTCCTCAGGACAAGCTATGAGACAAACTTCAGCAATGGGGTATCCCACAGAGCATCTTACAAGCAATTAGGCTGGTATACTTGGATACTTGGGTCAAGATCAAACTTGGAGATGGTTTGTGCGTATCAAGAAAGGTGCAAACAACTTCTGGCATAAAACAGATCTGTGTTCTAGCCCTCTTTCTCTTGAATTTATTTTTAGCAGATCTCTCTACTGAACTCGATGGACAGAAGGCTCACATACCGAGCATCAGAGGACAACAAATGTTGCATATCCTCTATGCTGATGACTTGCTACTGTTTAACAACTTTTGAATAGGGCTTCAAAGGCTGCTTAACACTCTTGGAGCTTACACTGAAAAGAATGGCAAGGAAATACATTTTTCAAAAACAAGTGTGATGGTATGCAATCGTTCCCCTAAGAACAATTAAAAATGGCATATTAAGGGAAACAGAATTGAAGAGGTCAAACTCTATGTATACCTATGAGTGAAAATAGACACAAATGGCTCCTTTGGCTTCCAGAAGAGGGTGATAAGTGCAAAATCACAGGCCCTTAACCTCTTCCATGCTGATGACGGCCGGGAACCATTATGGCACACAGTGCTCGTGTGCTGATGACGGCTCCCGGCCTTCATGATCGCACTCGCGATCGGAATGTGGCGCACATGCGCAGAATCGCAGTCACGCCCAAGGGGTTAATTATGGTTTCTTGTCATTGGCCATGATCTAAAACCCATGGGATCAGGTATGAAAGTTAAATTGTTGCCAACCCTTGCATATGGATCGGAGATAATGCTAAGTGACTAGGCTCTTCTGTTAGATAAATTGATGATAAGAGCCTATAAACAAATCTTTAGGCTCCCTAGATCGGCCTCTCCTGCACAGATCCGGCTAGAATTCCTGCTCACAAAACAGACATTTGCTAGGCCGGTGATGTAAATAAAGCTTTGTCATAACCTGCGAGCAGCAGCTGAAAACATCCTGGCTAATTTAGTCTGGACCAAAATCAACTTACAGCGGGACAACAGCGCTCACAAGAAATATTTCAAAAACAGCATTAGGACGCTTGAACTGGGTGGCCTTTGGACCTCCAATACCTCTGGGCAAGCCTTTAAGAAACTAGTAAATAAATCAACTTAACTGCAAAGGTGGGTGGCAGACAAAGAAACCCTGTCTAGACGTCACCATGGGTGGCTGGTGTTAAAATCATATTCCACTCCAAGAGAATCATCCCTGTTGGCTGCACCCTTCAACCGAAAGATCAAACAGTCATTTCTGGCCTTAAGATTTGGAGAAATACCCACAATATATCTCTTTCCAAAATGGAGGCTGACTGGTTTAAGTGAAGAGAGGTCCTGCTGTCTATGCCACCAGGGGAATGAAACATTGCTCCACATTGCATGCATCTGTCCTGTATTGATGGTTCAATGCAGATCTCTATTAAGCCAGGAGGTCCTTGAACAGGGAATTAGGTCATGTAGGCCTGCACTGGTGGATTACATGGACCCGTGCAACACAGTGCTGAACATTAGACTAACCAAGTTAATGAATATTTTCAAAAGAATGACAAACTAACAGGTTATGTGATGAGTAATCTGGAGGGGGTTTCCGAGTCTAATTTTAAAAAGTGATAAATCAGAAGACTCACAGGCAAACTCGACATGAGCAGATAATCATCAAGGACGGGCTGCTACGGACTCCCATAATCAGCTGCTTCCTATCCCGTTATGCTTGGATAACTATTTTGTCCATCCTGGTATTTTAATGATGCAACGTTTTGCGTACTTGCACTTTTACAGTGGGACTTATAGCCCATCCACCACTGTATACATACCCGCCTCAGTCCTGCACATATGTACCATAATGACCTATATTAATTTATTTAAAGAATCTTTAGCCATCTTTATGGCAATTTAGCACTTTATACACTAGGGAAAAGACCACCCCCGGAGTAGTCTCTTTTATCCACTGTAACTGTGTATTTGACACCTCTACTAAAAGAACTAGGAATGAGAGTTGAAAGTGAAGGGCTTGCAGCACGATGCTCAGTGGCTGTAATTGCTTTTTGATAAATCTCTTTTTTTAATCCTTTCTGTATGTATTTTAAATCCAATGTACAGTATGATCTTGTTTATGGTTTTAATTGACTAATAAACCATTATCTATCTAATCCTGAGTTTGTGGATAACTTCTTATAGAGTCAGATTATTTTACACAAAACAAAAGGAAAATTGCCCCCCTTCTAAATTATTTTAAAGACACCTTGATTGGCCATCTAAGCAGGTCGGGTCACAGAAGTAAGCCAAGGTTCCCCAATTACTGGTATAACTGCTCCTCGACCTGCTTAAAGGGAGGTACAAAAACAAGCAAAGCAATAGAAGGCTGGCTTAACTCCTTCAACAAATCAATTTGCAACAGTCACCCAAATCTATATAATTTCTTGGAGATTTTAAAAAAGGAGCAAAATTTCCAAGAAATTAGAAAGGCTCAATCATTTTGTGGATGTACGTATCCCTGAGTATCCAAAAAAAGTAAAGAAATGCTATTGGCAAAAATCCATCAGTTTCTGCTGATGGTGGCTTCAGACTATCTAGAAAATATTGCTTATATATTACATTATTAATTAACCCCTTGGCTGATGGGGCTATTCCCCTGCTGTGCTGGGGGGCGCGCACAGCGCCCCATGCTCATTAAGAGCTCAGCTTGTCATGAGCCACAGTGCTCCGGTGCTCATGACGAGCTGAGCTCATGACGACCACGCCCGTTTAATGGAACGCTCAGCACAGCAGGGGAATTAGCCTAGCGTGCGAGCGTTCCACGGGCCATGCCGAGCTCAGCTTATCATGAGCACCGGAGCACCGTGGCTCATGACCAGCTCGTCATGAGCATGGGAGGGGTTAAAACATTGTCCCTGTGAAATTACTTGCCTGTTTTACAACCAGTTCTTTAATTCTATTGAAATTTTTCTAAAAATTCTTTAGCAAATTTAAAAGTAAATAACACTTCCGTAGATGTACATGTCTTCTTTCTTCAAGTCATGCTGATTTTTCAATAATCCTGTCACCATGACTCTAAAGCAATCCACTGAATTAATCTAAACAATTCAAATTGGCAAACCACAATCCACTGAAGACCTTAGAAAAAAGGGAAAATGTTCCACAAACCATAAAATTATTTCTTTTTGAAAAACTGTAAATGTGCAAAAAATCTTCTTTCCTAAAATAAAAATTTCACCAAACAGTCCCCCTCGCTGAATTTTCTCCTCGTAGGCTATCTAAATGGGTTCACCCCCCTAGAAAGTTTAACATAAAGCTAAAAAAAACAAAAGTTTCAAAAACGTTTCCTTCCGTAAATAAATCTGCTCCAAACTATCCAGGAAATGCAGTCTTTTCCTCTTAGGCGTTTAATTTTCCCTTCGTCAAACGTTTCCCAATGTTAAATAAAACGCAACGGCAAAAAGAAAAACATTTCTTGTTTCTCAAAATAGGTTTTAGAAAGGTGTTGTTATTTTTTAAAACCACCTTTTGCAAACGTACATCGAAAAAGAAAAAAACACCTGATGTGTGTATCTGAAAGCAACCGGCTTGGGGATGTAAATGTGGTTTAAACAGTAAAAACATACATACTTTCTATCTATTACATCTAATGACTTCAGCCATCTATCCTTAAAGAAAATGTAATCACCACACTATTTAAAAAAAAAAAGAAAAAGTTTTCTTATCGGACCACAGCTCTTCCTTGCTTCCAATCTTGACCACGATGCTCCTATGACTAAAGAAACAAACGTAAAACTGCAGACATCAAGGCTGATAATAAAAACAAAAAATGACAATTTTTCCCATTGAAGTCAACATGAAAGCATTGGGAAATGCACTAAAAATTTAATTTTAAAATATTGTAAATCATGTCAAAATTATGTTATTTTTTTGAAATATTATATATTTAACAGTTTTGGAGATGTTATCAGATTTTTTTAAAATCTTTAATTCATTTTTATAAATGTACTTTAAAGTTTTTTTAATTATTACAAATATGTAGAGTAAATTTTAACTTAGATTTTTTCCAAAACTTTACAAAATGTACTATTTTAAATTGTTTACAAATTAACATTCAGCTATTGGAATTAATACCAAGTAATAATATAGTTCCCTGCACAATACCCCATATCCCTTGTATCCCGTCCCTAACTGAATACAAAAAAAATTAAATTAATTTATAGAAATCTACGTAGATATTAAAATCATTCTAAACATTAATAATCTGGTATTAAAATTAACACCTGAGTATTAATACACTTCAACACCCATTACCCCTATATGCCTTGCATCCTGTTCCTAAAGGTGTGTTTTATATTTAAAAATATTAAGAAATTTTAATAAAGAATAAGAAAACTCAGGTATTAAAATCAATAACTGAGTAATAATACACTTCTTAACCCAATTCCTCTATATCCCTTGCATTCCATCCCTAAACGTTAATGTGGCAGTCCTATTAATTATTTATTTTGTTTAATATATATTTAAATTATGCACATTATAGCCTTCAAGCATTAATACTCGGGTATTAATTATAATGCCTGAGTATTAATACACTTTCCCACCTGGTACTGCTATATCCCTTGCACCCTATCCCTTAAGGTTAGTGTGACAGTCCTGCAAATAATTGTAATTTTATAGTTAAAAATCATAATTTTTTATCATTAAACAATAATACTCAGGCAATAAAATGAATACCTGAGTATTCATATACATCCCCACCCAATACCCCTCTAATCCTTGCATTTGGTTCCTGAAGGCTTAAAAAAGAGTCATATAATACATTAGAACAATTAATAATAACTTATTAAATACTAATAAACAGATAAATTAGTCATATACCTAAATACCTACAAACTTACCCAATGATGCATGGGTAAGATTCCGGCCCCCCTAAGGTCATGAGTGATCTTGCTACCTTATTGATAGAGCCACTTACTTCTATATGGAATGCCTCATTACATCTAGGTCAATTTCCCACTGCTTGGAAAGAAGCCATGCTTGTGCCTATCCTGAAGAAAACAGATGCGGACCCCACGCAATTTTGCGATTACCGGCCCATTTCCCTCCTCCCGAAACCAGCTAAGGTCTTGGAAAAGGCCGTCCAACTACAACTCGCAGAATATTTGGAGACCAATTCTTTACTCCATGACTCCCAGTCAGGTTTCCGCACGGGTTTTAGTACGGAAACCGCACTGCTAGAAGTGTCGGAGACCATTCGAGAATGTGTGGATAGGGGCGAGGAGGCCATGTTGGTCCTCCTCGACCTATCCGCCGCTTTCGATACGGTGTCCCACAAAATACTTTTAGAGCGATTGGAGCAGATTGGACTGGGCGGCTCTGCCCTGTTGTGGATTAGCTCCTTTCTCCAAGGACGAACGCAGAGGGTCCTTCTTAGACCGATCAAATCTGAGTGCAAACCACTTGTCTGTGGAGTCCCGCAGGGCTCGGCGTTGAGTCCATTATTCTTTAATGTCTATCTGGCCCCTTTGGCCAAGGTAGTTGAATCATGCGGGATCAGAGTGATCTCTTATGCTGATGATACACAGCTGATATTTTCTTTTAGAGATCACTCTGATTCCAGCCTCTCTAGCTTCCGCTACTGTCTGGGCGAAATCTGCTCTTGGATGGCTTCCAACCATCTTCGACTTAACACCGACAAGACGGAGGGCTTGTTTTTCAATCAAAAAACATCCATACCCTCCACATTGCGGTGGCCAACGGTACTCAACGCCCCCCCCATCCCGGTCCACTCCGCTCGCAACCTGGGGTTCCAGTTCGACGACACGCTCTCCTGCAGCCCTCAAATTAACAAGGTTACGGCAGCCTGTTTTGGAAAATTAAGGATGATGAGAAAGATCTTCCCATTCCTGCCGATAGACGCTCGCAGAACGGTCACACAGGCCTTAATTACCTCCCATTTGGACTATGCCAACAGCCTTTACGCTGGGGCCCCTCTGTACCAAATTGAACGCCTACAAATAGTTCAAAATGCGGCGGCGAGACTGATTGGCAACATCCCCTTCCGACACTCGATTTCTGCGTTTCGCAAAGAGCTCCACTGGCTCCCAATAGCCAGTCGTATCAAGTTTAAAATACTCACTCTTGCTTTCCGGGCTCTGAACGGTACTGGACCGGAATATCTAAGAAAGAGATTAATATTATCTCACTCAGTCAGATGCTTACTTTCCAATAATATACGCCTCATGATTGTTCCGCGATTCCGCCGTACTAGAATGGGCGGCAGAGCCTTTGCAGTCCTCGCTGCCAAACATTGGAACAGCTTACCTATAGACCTCAGATTTGCTCCCTCTGAGGCACTGTTTCGTAGCCATCTGAAGACGTGGCTATTTTCATCAATATAGGTAGATCCTTTCCTCCTGCTTACAGTTTCAGCGCCGGGACACCCCCGTTGGGGGTAGCCGTGCGCTCTACAAGATTCATAAATAAATAAATGGTAAAGACATGATTGGTGAGTGTATAAGACAATAATTTGTTTTGATAGCATGCGTGGAAATTCTATGCGGGGTAAAGGTACATCTGTGGTAGTTGAATATGTGATAAAGATTGGTTCATGGTAATAACTGTGTGGTTAATGTAAATGTATGGTGTGGTTATGACTGTATGGTAATGGTGGTTCTTCCGCCACCACGCAGAGCTAGTAAAGCTCCACACTCAACCCGCAGTTAGAGATATACAGGACCAGCTTCAGCTGTCTGAACTCCAGAGCATACAATCCTTTGTCTGCTAGATGGCAGGGGCTGCCATGCCGAGCTACCAAAGTGCTTTTCTCACCTAGCAACGAGGAATGTGCCTGGACACTGCCAGGTCTGACACTGCAACAAGAGTGGGCCCGTCTGACCTGTTGACAGCCATTTGAAACTGCACTGGGCCACACATATTTAACCTCCAATGAATATCAAGAAGAAGTATAGGCAAATGGAAGACAGCAGCCATGGAAAATGCACCCCCACTGAAGGTTTCCTAAAGTAGTCATCGATTATGTCCTCTCTTACTTCTGCAGTGGGAATGCTTAGTGATAGAATATCGACTGTTGAAAAAGAATTGGGATTTCTACCCCGGCTCTATTCTAAGTACATCAAAAGGAGTTTCTGCTTTGACCAGCACTTGCCCTCCTGTGTATATACGCTGCCTATCGTATCTGAGAAAGAGGGTCCTGTTATAGGTGGGAACTCCAAGGCAGACAGGGCTGATGTTCATCATGTCGAACGTCTAACACAGAATGACTTACTTGTCTCTGAGCTGCCTGCTAGAAAAAGGAGCAAAAAAGAGGCTCCTCTGAGGAAGACTGCTTCTAATCCCAATTTGGATCTGACTCGGCCTTCTCAGGATGGTTGAAAAGGGGGTGACTTAGCACTGGTACAACACTTGATTGACATCCTCTATGTTAAAATTGAACTATTGATTAAGAATATATTTGATGATTTTTCCAAGAGAGGGTCCGGTGTTGAATAAGTGATGGTTGAACTGCCATATTTATCCAAGACCAAAACTATTTTCATGGCGTACCTTAAGGGGAGGACAACAGTTGAGGGTTCAGATTTGGCAGGGTTCAGTTTATCTCTAAGAACAACTTCACATGTGAGCAAATAACGTCTTGGTCCTCAACAGTAGAATTGTTGTTCAACTGCCACTGGAAGCCAGCTCAACCTGTGCGAAAGCCACTGAGTGTTAGGGAGTCCTTCTTCACCTATTGCACCCCCATTACCAACCCAATTGGGATTTTAATGCCCTAGCAGTGAGAAGCATTGTAATAGTTCATCACACCATTGTTTTGGCATAGTTATGAATTGGCATCCAGAGGCGACTCCCTACTTTATTTTTCTACGGAATGCCCCTCCCACTGAATAAAGGGACAAAAGAAGACTTTTCCTCAAACAAGGCAATTGATTTGCTCATCAGTTGCATTGTGGGAGGGGGGATTGAGCATCATAGTGCTCTACATATCATTATGGTCAGCCGAGTTGGATGGATAGGTCAAATTTACAAGCATTTAATGGATTATGTAATAAATACAATTTGGTCCTCCTGTGGTGGCTATTCACTTGTTGTCCCAGTTGTCTCATGTACATGTTCCCATTAGTTCTATCAAGACAATGGGTTTCCTTTATAAACCTCCTTCATTAACTCGTGCCCATCTTCCGTATGTCCCATTGTGCACACAGAGTAATACCCTGTGTTTGAACCTATGTCTCCATGGAGAGCAAACATGGACATAACAACTTGAAGGACTTTTAATTTCACACAAGCTTTTAGAAATACTGGTAGCTTTACGGCTAAATCATTCTTGGATCTTAAAAGTCAAGGTATTCTGTGTTGGAACATAGCCAGCCTGTCTGATAGGGAAACAGCCATCACAAGGCAACTTTTACAACGCACTACCATTACATCGCAACTTTTACAATGCAAGCTCCATTACAACGCATGCTATTACAATACATGCTATTACAACGCATGCTATTACAATGCAGATGTCTTTACAACTCATACCATTACAAAGTAGTTATGGGTACGTTTTTTCTGCATTTAAATACTTTTCATATTACATATTTTTTATATTCTATTTAAAAAAATTATTTGTTTTATTAATAATTATTATGTTTTATAATAATATTTTGATATATTGGAGAGTATTAATTGTAATGCTTGAGTTTTTATTTGTAAAATAATAATATTAATTTGTTATATTGGAGAGAATTAATATTAATACTTGAGTATTTATTTGTAATTTTTTTTTAGAAAAAGTTAAAATTAAAAATTAAATATTTTTAAATGTTTATATTTTTAATACTCGAGTAATTTAGTACCCTTCACTATCCTACACTTTCCCTATTATTACACACTCCCTGAAGAAAGATTATTAATTTATACTACAACTCTATCCAACACTTAACATAGTATTACACCCCCCTGGAGTTAGAATAGTAATTTTTACCCCTACACTATCCAGCACTTACCTTACTATTACACCCCCCTGGAGTTAGAATAGTAATTTTTACCCCTACACTATCCAGCACTTATACTACAATTACACCCCCCTGGAGTTAGAATAGTCATTTTTACCCCTGCACTATCCAGCACTTACCTTACTATTACACGCCCCAGAGTTAGAATAGTAATTTTTATCCCTACACTATCCATAATTTAACCTACTTTTATACCCCCATGGGGTAAGAATAGTATTTTTAACCCCTACACTATCCAGCACTTACCCTACTATTACACCCCCCTGGAGTTAGAATAGTAATTTTTTCACCAACACTATCCAGCACTTACCTTACTATTACTCCCCCCTGGAGTTAGAATAGTAATTTTTACCTCTACACTATCCAGCACTTACCTTACCATTACACCCTCCTGGAGTTAGAATAGTAATGTTTACCCCTACACTATCCTGCACTTACCCTACTATTACACCACCCTAGAGTTGGAATTGTAATTTTTACCCCTACACTATCCAGCACTTACCTTACTATCACACCCCCATGGAGTTAGAATAGTAATTGTTACCCCTACACTATCCAGCACTTACACTAATATTAAACCCCCCTGGAGTTAGAATAGTAATTTTTTCACCAACACTATCCAGCACTTACCTTACTATTACACCCCCCTGGAGTTAGAATAGTAAATTTTACCTGTACACTATCCAGCACTTACCTTACTATTACACCCTCCTGGAGTTAGAATTGTAATTTGTACCCCTACACTATCCAGCACTTACACGACTATTACACCCTCCTGGAGTTAGAATAGTAATGTTTACCCCTACACTATCCTGCACTTACCCTACTATTATACCCCCCTGGAGTTAGAATAGTAATTTGTATCCCTACACTATCCTGCACTTACCTTACTATTACACCCCCCTGGAGTTAGAATAGTAATTATTACCCCTACACTATCCAGCACTTACCTTACCATTACACCGCCCTGGAGTTAGAATAGTAATTCTTACCCCTACACTATCCAGCACTTACACTACTATTATACCCCCTGGAGTTAGAATAGTAATTCTTACCCCTACACTATCCTGCACTTACCCTACTATTACACCCCCTGGTGTTAGAATAGTAATTTTTACCCCTACACTATCCAGCACTTACCTTACTATTACACCCCCCTGGAGTTAGAATAGTAATTTTTACCTCTACACTATCCTGCACTTACCCTACTATTTTACCCCCTTGGAGTTAGAATAGTAATTTTTACCCCAACACTATCCAGCACTTACCCTACTATTACACCCACCTGGAGTTAGAATAGTAATTTTAACCCCTACACTATCCAGCACTTAACCTACAATTACACCCATCTAGAGTTAGAATAGTAATTTTACCCCTACACTATCCTGCACTTACTCTAGCATTTAACTCCTCTGAAGTTAGAATAGTAATTTTTACCCCTACACTATCCAGCACTGAGCCTACTATTACACCCCCTTGGAGTTAGAATAGTAATTTTTACCCCTACACTATCCAGCACTTCCCTACTATTACACCCCCCTGGAGTTAGAATAGTAATTTTTACCCCTACACTATCCAGCACTTACCCTACTATTACACCCCCCTGGAGTTAGAATAGTAATTTTTACCCCTACACTATCCAGCACTTACCCTACTATTACACCCTCCTGGAGTTAGAATAGTAATTTTTACCCCTACACTCTCCAGCACTTATCCTACTATTACACTTATCTGGAGTTAGAATACCAATTTTTACCCATACACTATCCTGCACTCACCCTACGATTACACCCCCCTGGAGTTACAATAGTAATGTTTACCCCTGCACTATCCTGCACTTACCCTACTATTACACCCCTCTGGAGTTAGAACATTAATTTTTCCCCTACACTATCCTGCACTTACCCTACTATTACACCCTCATGGAGTTAGAATAGTAATTTATACCCCTACACTATCCTGCACTTACCCTACTATTACACCCCCCTGGAGTTAGAATAGTGTTTTTCCCCTACACTATCCAGCACTTACCCTACTATTACACTCTCCTGGAGTAAGAATACTAATATTTACCCCTACACTATCCTGCACTTACCCTACTATTACACCTCCCTGGAGTTAGAGTAGTAATTTTTATCCCTACACTATCCAGCACTTACCCTATTTTTACACCCTCCTGGAGTAACAATAGTAATTTTTACCCCTACACTATCCTGCACTTACCTTACTATTACACCCCCCTGGAGTTAGAATAGTAATTATGAACCCTACACTATCCTGCACTTACCCTACGATTACAACCCCCTGGAGCTAGAATAGTAGTTTTTTCTCCTACACTATCCAGCACTTACTCTACTTTTACACCCCCCTGGAGTTAGAATAGTGATTTTTCCCCTACACTATCCAGCCCTTACCCTACTATTACACCCCTCTGGAGTTATAATAGTAAATTTAACCCCTACACTATGCAACAATTAACCTATTATTACTCCCTCCTGGAGTTGGAATAGTAATTTATACCCCAATAGTATGCTATACATCCCCTACTATTACACATCACTGGACTTACAATAGTAATGTAATTCCAACACTATCACACACTTACCGTACTATTTCATTACCCTGGAGTTAGATTAGTAATTAATGTTTCTCCACTATCCAACACTTACAGTTTTAAACATGTATACTTGAATTTCTTTTTTTTAATTAAAACCCCTTTTTTAAATGTTTTTATTAATTTTAATTTAATTTACAGTTTGATACAATTTAGAAAAAATTAATGTAAGATTTGTTCCCACGGTTTTACATTGCTTTCAATGTAAAGGAATGTCCTTCATTAATTTCCATTGCTCTCTATTGCAATGTCGCGTCTAGGAAAAAGGAAGGTTGTTGGAGAGTAACGGGGATTGGAACACAAGTAAAACGGAGCATGCACAAGGTAAGAATAATGTTTTAAATATATATACATTGAAAAAATTTTATTACAACATTGTACTTTTAATATTCATTTAATAAAAAATGTAAGACGACAGTTTTGGAAAGTTTCATTTTAAAAATATTTATTTAATAAATTATTCTATTTTATTTAATTTTTAGAAAATTTTGCAAATGATTTGCATACTGTTTTGATTTTTAAAAAACATTTTAAATGTATTGTAATAATAAATAAAGTTAAAAAAATAATTGTCCTTTTTCTTTGTTTGCAGCTTGTGATGACGTATATGCGTGAACGTCAATAGCGTAGGCACCCATATTGAGGAGCTTCACTGGAAAGAGCAGAAGCAAGGAAACCTGCGCTCAGGTAGGAAAGTTTTAAAACTTCTAATTTTAGGTAAATACATTGAGTTATATTTATTGCAAGGAGAGAAAAGGGAGGTTTAGATTAGTTAAATAAAGGGGTTGAATGTTGCTGTAGCATGTCCTCGATCACATTGTTAGTGTATGCGCAGGTCGGGTCACAAGTTTGATTCACTTTTATTTGCAAAATAAGAAATGTTGGTTTTTTTAATTTAAAATGTGATAAACAGTGCTTTGAGAATATAATATTGGAACATTGTTTACTTTGGAATTCATTGGAAACAGAAGAAGATCGATTTACGAACATTGGTTTGGGAGAGGAGAATATGGATAGTTTTTCATGGATTAATTTTGGAATTGTGGAACACATCTTTGGATTCTTTTTGGGGTTTGTTTTTACGAAGGAATAAAATCAAAGCCAATGGTTTTTGAAGGATGGTTTTTTCGAGTACATCAAGAACATGTATTGTATTTTGGATTTTTTGGGAGTATAAGATTGTTTCAATTTGGAGAGGAATTTTTTATTTCGATTTGTTATGGTAAATCGATCTTTTCAAAAGGAGAACTAATGGGAATTTCAATTAAAAAAAAAAGATTTTTGGGGGTTTGCCGTTTTTGGCCTGCATTCTTAATAATGGAATACAAAACAAGCATGGGTTAGCCTTGGATTAAAGAAGAAAAAAGAAGGCATCTAAGGTATGGGTGGACCCGACTCTAAATGTAAATATATTTTTGAAAAATGCCAATTTTAATTTGTGTAAATGTAATTTAGGGCAAAACAGGAGAGTAATACTGTAGGGTGAATTAGTAATGGAGTATGTGTGCAACATTATCTAGGTAGTCGGAAGCCACACACAACGAAAATTGTTGTAAAGCAGCCAATAGTCGTTCTGACATTTACTTTAATCTTTTAGAGATGCGTGGGTTCGGACTGCCTGTTAATGCTTGTGACATTCTCATTTCTTGAAAACTTTGCTCCTTCCTCAAAGTTTTAAAAAAATTATAAAAGTTAGGGTGAGGTCTTCCAATTGTGTGGTTGAAGGAGTTTTGCCATCCCTCTATGGCATTGTTTGTCTTTGCTTCTCCTTCTAAGCAGCTCGTGTAGCAGTTCTACCATTCCACATGGAAACGTGGCTTCCTCCTGCGACCCGACCTGCTTAGATGTCCAATCCATGTGTCTTCGAAATAATTTAGCAGGGGTGCCAATTTTTCTTCATTTGTAGTAAAAAATTCCGATTCTGTAATTGCAGTGTAGTACTCGTCTACACTTTCAGGAGGAACAAAGCAAAGAACTGTTAGTTTTTTTAATTCGAATTGCAGTTTTCTATCTGATACGTAATCCACAACTAGGGAGGTTTTTTGTATCTTACGCCGAAATGCCTGGGAAAAATGGAAAAAACATCCCTGAATTTTGGTAGCCATGTACGTTTTGGTTATTACATTTAGCATTGCGAATTCAAAATCAATAATAATTTTCCGAGGACTTTTGTTTGTTGTGTTAGATTTAACCACTGTTAAATGTTCAGTGTACGTTGTGGATTGTTCATCAGGTAGCAAACTGTATACTAGGGGCACTACTGTATGGTTAATTTTAGCATGAATAGTGTATATTTGGGTGAAAGGATGGGGCGTACTTTTAAACGTCCCATCCATCATCCAAATATCACTATTCTCTAACTTGGCAAGATTACGGGTTGTGCTAAAGATAATTATTTGTTTTTGAGGGTTTTGGTTGTCATGCAAGATAAAAGGTTCATTAGAAATAGAAAGAGAGAGTTCAGGAGGAATTAGAATGTCAGAGAATGTCTGTGGTATAACTCTTTGTGGGTTACTTGCCTGTTTTTTACATTGAATAATTCATCTCAGATTAGGTATAATGGGCATACTGCTAGCAATGTGCTCAGGGACATGTTGAGCAACCTCGCTAAAAATAGAAACAGAGGTGTCAGTGGAGGTGCTTGCAATATCCTTCATTTCCTTAATTGTTTCTCTAACTTCAATCTCAATTGCAGAGGCAGAGTGGTTATGCTCAGTTGTTTTTACAACTGTGTCACCCAGAGTAACCGCTCTGTCTTTGCAATGGGATGAGTAATATTGCATGCACCTCCAATGTCTCCTTGGTTCTGAAATTCCCTCCTTGCAATAAATATACCCTGCATGCCGTAGGAGTCGGTTTCCTTTGCTGCTTGATAGGTATTTGGCTGCTTTATCAGTTGAAATTTTCTGAAATTAAAAAAAAGTAAAGGAAAAGATGTTGAAAAAAATTATTATTTGATTTTTATCATTAGTGTCCTATTTTTTTTCGAATTTACTCTATCAAAATCAAAACGGGTTTGATTTGTTAGAAAAACATGGCTTAAATATATTTACATTGGTGATTTTCTTTCAGTTCTCTTTCAGATGGTGGTTGTATTTCGATTCTTTGTTGTGTGTAGGTTCTTTTCTTGGACTGGCTGTTGTAAAGATGGTTTTGAAGATGTCTGTAGAATAACATAAAATATATAGGCTGTTAGTTGATACATTATTAGTTCCCTATTTTTTGGAATTTAAAAAGAGCTTCATTTTATGGTTAGTATGCATTACTATTTTGTGGAGAAAACATTTTTGGACTACAACATCAAATTGTTTGATTAAAAAACAAAAGGCATTTCGAAGATCTATTACAGGATTAATTGTTTTTTGTGAAAAACAGTACATTTTATTTTTTTAACATTTATTTATACAAAATATATTTCGGCTTACTTTTGATTTTTTGATGTCTTCCTGCTGGGCCTTTTATTTAGGAAGCGGTTCTTCACGTGTGCCTCTGATGTTTTAGGATGATTTCTGTAGAAAAAAATTAAAATAGACTGTTGATTTTCTACATTTTAATTCCCTATTTTTTGTATTTAAAAAAAGGTGATTTTCATGCATATAATGCTTGACAGTTTAGTTAATAATTGAAATTGTTTTTGAGAATGTTTGGTTCATTTTATGAAACTCAAAAATGTACTTCATAATTTTTCTGCATCAGTTACTCTTTCTGGTAATTATAGGTTACATTACATTTACAACGTTTTTTCAAATATTTTTACCTTAAGTTTTGCTCTTTGAAAGTATGGCAAATGCTTCTTTGGGGCACTAAGAAATCTTCTCCTGACGTCTATTCACATTCGATTTATTGTTGATCTGTCTGTCTAATTTCTGTTGCACAATATAAAATATATAGGTGGTTACTTTATTTGTATATTATTTTTTTATTGTTAGGTTTTGTTAAAAACCATTTTTTAAATGATTTATTTCATTCATAAATGTTTTTAATACACAGTCTTCATTTGTTCAGTACATTTTATTTATTGCTTTTCAGTATCATTTATTTTAAAAAACGTTTAATTTTTATTATGGAAATGTGTTTTTTTATCACTTTTTTTATAAAAATTCTTGCAGAAATATTTCAGTAAAATCAATCGTTCTATAAATGTCCTTTTTTTTTACACCACAAAACTACGCGTAAATTATATAAAACATATTTATTCACTTACTTGAAATGTTTTCTTGGAGTGTACTATGTTCCGCTTTTAAATTATTCTCTCTCACAATGTTGTCTGAAACTGCACAAAATATTGTTTTATATTAGTACTTTTGTTTCAAATAGTTTGTTTTGTGGCAATAATAACATTTCTAAAGTTTATCTTACTTACTTGCTTATTCTTTCAAGTTAAATGGAAATTTCTCTCTTTGGGTAACATTAGCAGTGGTGTAAAATGCGTCTGCTCTCGGCCGTAGTCATCTGACCACTGACTTCAAAATGGTAGATCAGCTGTATTTATAGTTTTTGGTGTGTATAACCATTATTTTCAGAAAGATACTCTTTTTATTTGTTTTTTTAGGGGTTTTATTTGATGTGAGAAGCTATAATTTAAGTTATTGATTTGAAAAGTGTGTTTATCATGTGTTCAATTGACATTGTCCTCCATTTTGTATGCTGTGGGTTTGTTTTAGTGTCATGAAAACTGTTGTAGGACTGCGGTGTGTGCAAGGTTGGAAAATGGTGGCTCGTTTTATTTTCGTTTGTTTATTATGAATGATGGAGTATTTTTATATAATGTATTTTATTGTAAGTTTATTTGGTCTGTTTCTGATTTCAAAATGTATTGTTTTTGATTTTATATGATTTTTTTTCGTGTGTATTAATTTTAATACTCGAGTATTAATTTTGTTTTATTGTTCGTTTGATGAAAAATATGTGCTCAGTTGGGTTTACCGTTTCAATACACTTCCCCACCCAAAACCCCTATTTTCCCTGCATCCCGTGCCAGGTTGTAGGTTACAAATTAAAAAAATATATATATAGATATAGATGCGTTGTAAAGGTATTCGGAGTATTGTCATGCGTTGTGATGGCACTTTTATAGTCTTTACTTATTTTGCGTGGTAATGGTATACGTAGTAATGGTATTCGTTGTATTGATATTTGCGTTGTAAAAAATGCGTTGTAATGGTATGTGTTGTGAAAGTATGCGTTGTAACGTCATACATTCGTCTGATAAGTCATCAGAAAAGTTATGGCTTCATTATATCTCCAATTTTGCTTTGATTTGTTTCCAAGAAACTTGGACTACATCCAATTTCATCTCCATGGATGGGTATTGCTCTTTTTATGTTTCGACAACTCCATCGACCTCTGGTAGGGCCAAATGTGGCTTGTTGATTCTGGTGTTCCTTGCAATTAGGGGGCGATGGTTGAAGATCCCCACTTGCTCTCCAAAATCACAGGTGATATTGTTCTTCTCTCCTGAGTCACTTAAACTGTCGGTAATCAACTTTTATAACTCTAATGTATCTTTGAGGAACCTTGAATATCTATGTAACCTGTGTTTATTCACTGAGAAGTAGAGGGAGTGGTGATCGTCAATCATTTACTATCTCTTCATGGACAATTTCAACATACTTTTATGTGGAGGTATTATTGAAGGGCTCAGAGCTCAAGTCAAGTCCTTTTCAGAGGGTTCTCCACACCTGAAGTATAAAGAGCAAGGGGACTTTCAAGATACTCTGTTAAATTATTATAATAATGTATTATCATTTGATAAGATTGTTTTTAATCTGCAGTATCCTATATAACCAACTTTTATTGGTTCTGGTTGTTTGTCAGTTATTGATTTCCTTTTTTTTTTACCCTGGAATGGCTTAGAGCAATCCGGAGCTCCTCTGCGTGCAAGTGTAGTCATTTGATAACCATTGATTGGGGCCAACAATTGAAGTGGTCTAAGCTGGAATTGCAAGACTTTCTGCGCAAAAAATGATGAACTGCTTCAAGCCAGTTGTCTCTCAAATAGCTCATTATTCTGGGAGATTATTAACCAGCCTCTATTTGTGCAATCTGATAAAGGGTCTCTTTCTTTTCACATCCCCCTGATTATAAACCTGATGTTGTCTCTAATTTGTTCTTTTCGTTAGAGGAAGGTATGATGCTATCTGGTGACTGACCTAAAACAAAGCCCCTGGTCCTAACGAGATCCCCCCCCCCCTGACTTATATCTTTCCAAACCGCAGGTATGGGCTCCTTTGCTCACTTAAGTTATAAATGCTTCTATTAAAGTGCCATTGTGGTCTAGATCTGTCATAATTCCAGTGTTCAAGAAGAGGGATAAGAGCACACCTTGCTTCTATAGACATGTCTCCCTTATTTCCTCAGTAGTTAAGGTCATGGGGGATAATTTTCAACAGGTTCATGACTTAGGCTGAGGAAACCACATCCTTTCAGAATTGCAATATGGGTTCAGGCCGGGGCTGGGAACTAATGATGAATACCTGAATTTCCTTGTTAACAAGTACACCGTAGGTAAATCTGGGTCCATCCACATGGCCTTTATGGGCCTTACCTCTGCGTCTGATCAAGTGAACCAGGAGACATTGTGGAAGATCTTATTGAACAAGGGTGTAGATATGGACATTATCTGTTTTTTCCAGGCTCTTTATATTAACAAGTCTGACATCATAAGATAAAATAATGATTGCTCTTATTCTGAAGCCTTCCTAATCAAGCATGGGGTGAGACAGGTTTGCCTTTTTGCTCCCATTTAATTTACTCTTTATAGAAATAATTTGGAATCATTTTTATAGTCTGATAGTGTAGATTTTCTCTGTGCTGGATGCTGTTTAATTCCTGCTGTCCTGTAGACAGACCATGAGTTCTGCTGGCCAGAGCTGTGTCTAGTCTAGAACAGCAGTTGGATAGTTCTGCTAATGTTATGGTTTTACTGGACTTCTCTACAAATTATTCTAAATCCATTGTCATGGTCGCTGGTCCTAGGCCCACTAGGACAAAATCAATTTATATACAAGATAGTGCTATTTCCAGGGTCGACTCTTTTTCCCATCTATGGCTTCAGTTTGATTGTTTAGGTTCATGTTCGCCCCTTTTACCAGCAAAGAAAAAGTGCCTGTCGAGGGCCGTTGTCTCAGTGTTTGATTTGGCTTCCATACTAGGAAATAAGCTGGTTAAAGCCATGTTACAGACCAAGTGATTGTCCTCTGCTGCTTACGGTTGCAAAATGTGGGGATGTAAGGATCATTCTACTCTTCAAAAAGTGGAAAATCAATTTGCCAGATGTCTGCTGGGTTTACCAGCCGGCCACTAATCTTATATCATCCACAAAGAGTTTGGAGTCGTGTACCTTTCCAATACTCTTGCATTTCATCTGTTTATGCATTGTATTTCTGTTTAGACAAAACAGGAATCAGTTTTTAATCGGGCTGCTCTGAGAAGTCACCTGAGTTTAGACAGCGACTTGTCTATTCCTTGGCTACATTATATTAATACCATATTCAATGCCTTGGGACACCCTGATTTGTTTTCTTTTACTGGGAGCTTAACCATCAAAGATATTGCTTGGACCAAAAAAAACCCTTCATTTCGTTTAGAGAACTAAATAAAAAAGAAAATAGAACTTAGTTACCAATGCAAATCATCGCTATCTGCAAACAAGATTTAGGTTAAATTGCTGCATCACCTTTAGGCAGAAGCAAAGGGGTGGAAACAACACAGTATTCCAGAACTGACAGCACTGCTGATGTCAGCTGGCCAGTGCATAGGGATGTTCCCCGAAGATGTTTTATCAAACCACTGTCGAAGGAGAGAATTTTTTTCAAGCCTGCCCTGCCTTCTTGTTTTTGCAATTGTTACATGATGAAGGTCTATGCTTCTCTATTGTAAGTTTTAGAACGGTACCTATCAAGATAATAAACAGGATGGATGTCCCATGATGAGTTTTGACATTAAGTTCACTAGTTGCATTTATTTAGATTTTAATGTTCCTCAATATTTTTTAAAATCTTTTTATTCATCTATCCATATAATATTGTTTTGAAGTTTATTCTTCATTATGGATCACTTTTGTGAATTTGAAATATAAATATATGATAATGATAATGATGCACTGAGACATTGCTGGTCACAGGAGCTAGACTGTCACTGAACTTAAAGTTACCTGAATCTGTTAAAAGTAACAACATCCCACCATCAGACATTGGTAGCAGTAGTAGTAGTAAAAGCTTTTATTCGACATTTTTGTCATTAAGCCAACATACATGTAATACACATACTGTTTCATAAAATAAAAATTTGTTACAGTGAATACAAACTTTAAAAACATTCATGTTGTGCAATAGCGCTAATTAGACAAATTGCAATTCTGGGCTTATTCATTAATCATGGGTTTTAAGGGGGATATACATACCAGGGTTTTATACTCGACTAGTTCAATCAACTTTTTTTTTTTGTGTCTCTTTAAAACAGTTTATATACAATAGTAAAAATATTAAAAGACTAATATTAAAATCAATTAATCTTAAAATGGTAATCCAAGCTTCTTTCTAATTATACAAACACCATGGAGAAACCTACTCAGACCAAACACCAATAGCCTACTGTTAGAGGATCTGAGTATGCGTTCTGCCTCTTTGAATGAACGTGTCCCCATAGTTTTACATAGAGGCATGATCCATTTTTTTCGAGATTTAACGTATAATGGACAAAAGAGGATATGAGCCTCATCTTCTTTCTGGTTTAATATACATGAAGTACAATGAGGATCTTTACTTACTCCTCCCCACCGGCAGGAATTTGATTTAATCTGTAACACTCCATATCTAAATTTGAGGAAGACAGATTTAGCCAGGGGTGGCTCAATTTCATCCATAAAAAGTTCAAATGACGGAAGATCCTTGAATTGCAAGAATGTGGACGTCAGTTGTCCAGTGGCACGTTCATATATATGATTATTCACATAGTTCCAGTAGGCAGATTTTACCTGGATCTTACAACTATTAGGCAAGGTGATAGATACAGCTGGTGTTTCCCAGTAGTGTGATAGGCCTATTACTTTAAACCAGTGGGACACATGTCTCAGCCACTTAATTGTATTGAATGAATCTAATTCCATAATTTCCAATAAGCCTGCTCTATAGTTACTTAGTTCTGGGGTAGACCATAATCGCACCCAATAAAGCAATGGTCGCAAAAAACACAAGAAATCAGTGCGCTTTACATCAATGTCTAAGTAGAGTGGCACCAAAGGTGTTCTTTGGGGCAGTCTGAGTAGGCGTCTGAAAAACTTGTTTTCTACAACGTCAAATGTTTTTATAGAATAAGGCCCCCAAATTTCGGCCCCATACAGGGCGGCGGATTGGGCTTTTGCTTGGAACACGTCAATCGCAGGTGTAATAGCTTTAGATGTACTCCCACCGTGAATCTTTAAGATGGGCAATGAATTCTGTGTAAGTGTTAGCCTGTTTTTGTCGAGTTGGTTCGCCCAAGACATTCTGCTATCCAGCCTAATGCCCAGATAGTCAAATGACTCCACATATTCAAGTTTGTTATTATTTAGGACCAAGTTCTTCTTAAAGGATTTGGAGGGATTAATTGCCATATATTTCGTTTTGGATGAATTTATTTCTAACCCCTTCATTACACAATAACTATTAAATTTGTTTATTAGATTTTGCAAGCCTTTCGGAGTTTGGGATATGAGGATGGTATCATCCGCGAATAGTAATGCAGTGACAGCCTCGCTGCACAGTTTGGGCGAATCATGATTGCATTGAGCTAAGTAATGGGGGATATCATTTACGAACAATGAAAAGAGGGTTGGTGCTAGAACGCACCCTTGTCTCACACCTCTTTTCACTGGGATGGATCGGGTGAGTTCTCCATTTCTACCCCACCTTACTTTAGCAAAATTATCTGTATGCAATTTTATAAGATTACCCAACAAATCATCCGGGACGCCCATCTTTTTTAGGCACTCCCATAACAAGTGGCGGGGGACAAGATCGAACGCAGAGCGTAGGTCCATAAATGCAACATATATGCTACTCTTCTTAATATTAACATACTTCCAGCATATACACATAAATCTATACACTTGGTCCACAGTGCTAGTCTTGGATCTGAACCCTGCTTGATAATTAGATAAAATTTCAGAGTCATCAATCCATATTAAAAGCCGATTTAAAATGTGTCTAGCAAAAATTTTCTGTAAAATATCAATTAAACTAATCGGTCTATAGTTCCCTGGATTGTAACGATCCCCTTTTTTGTAGATAGTTATAATTTCCGCCCCTTTCCATGTTTCAGGGATTGGGGTGCCCAATAAAATTGAATTGCACAAAAAGTTTATGTACGGGCTCCATACCTCCAAATTATGGGTGAACAAGTCGCCAGGTAACTTGTCCGGACCTGGAGCTTTCCCTGCCTTAACTGCTTTTATGGCACAGAGAGTTTCATTAATACTAAATTGCACCGGAGTTGTGCACTGAGTAAGAAACCCGGGGTCATTATATACACCAGAGGACCCTACTTGATCATACAAACCCACAAAATGGTCAAACCAAACCTTTTCATCCAGAAAGAAATCCCTATTGGAACAGCCTTTTTTGTTATTTTTGGCTATTAAATTCCAGAAAGTGCATTGATCATGTCTCCTAGCTGCACTCAAAAGTTCTTCCCAGTTTTGATCGTCCCATTCCCTTTTTGCATTAAACATAAGGGTTTTATAAGCTTTCCTACACTCTCTAACCCGCATCTGATCTTTAGATTTCACTGCAGTTATTAAGTTCGATTTTGCTATACTGCACTGTTCGTTGTACCAAGGCGTTTCTAGTTCCAGTTGCCTATTTACATTAACTTTTTTAGTAGTACAACATTTACTCAGGAGGGGAGTTAGAGATTCCACTAGGTGATAATGCATTTCCAAAACCTCGTGGGATCCCAGCCTTATGTTTGCATATTGGGGGACGATATCTGAGAAGATGTTGTAAATCCCCATGAGTGTCTCTTCTTTTGCTAGAATGTGGGGCCATTTAATTGCCTTCCTATTATTAGAAATAGCAACCTCAGCTACCCCGCTCTCAATTTCCGTCCCGCAGTCTTGCGTCAAAAAAGGGTCAGCTAATAGTCCTAACTGTAAGGGGAAGTGGTCACTTTCGGGTCTGATCACAACCTTGAAGGCCAACAATAGGTACCAGAGGTTTATAGAAATTAACATAAAATCGATCAGGGATTTAGACAAACCTTTACTAAAAGTAAAATTGGCCGGTTTATCTGGGTTTAATCGACCATTACATGCCCGCAATCCATACGATACAGTCAGTTCATAAATTTGCATAGCAGCCACTGAACATTTTACAAGTTTTGTATTATCTAAGGGGGGGATGTCAAGCGCTCTATCTTCTATTTCTAGTAATTTTTCGAGCCCCACTATGGGTTCGAACTGGCAGTTGAAGTCCCCACCTATGTATATTTTGGAATCCGGCTCTATGTTTACTAAGTAAGAACTGAGTTGTTCAATAACCAATGATGCCTTATTTCGTGGGGAGGGTCTATTATAAACATTTATCATATATACATCTCCCATATTTTTCGTGGTTATCTTAACACCTAGTAAGTCTTTAGAGGGAAAGTACAGTGGTGATACAACAACGTCCAGGGAGATACTTGTCCATATTATTAGACCCCCAGAGGGTCTACCTCTTAATGATGGAATTGCCCCCTTGAAGAACGTTTTGAAGCCAAGTCTATGTATAATATTGGTGGCCCATGTTTCCTGCATAAGTATGATGTCATGCTCCTCGATGAAGGAGCTCCAGTTTCTGTCGCACAGGTTCCTGGACAACCCTGCAATGTTCCATGACAAGATCTTTAGGTCACGCTTTGGCTTGCGGGGTTCATGACCAATGGGTTCTTGATCAATTAGGTGGCTTATAGCCAAGAGGTGGCTCTCCTTGGGGACCTCCGGGATTGTCAGTGTAACTGCCTGAGACCAGTGAACTTGATTGTGCAAGGGACGTGGAAGGGAGCCGTGGCCCCCAGTGCTGCCTTCAGCGATTGCGGCTTTCCCTGCCTGCAGATCCTTATGGAATTGGTGGGCAGGCAGACCTTTGGGTGCAACCTCTTTGTTTGTTTGTCAGTAACCCCACCATGACCAGTTCTTATCTGACCCTGCGATTAACGGTGGTATTCTTTCAAGTGGTGTCGGAGGGTCAAAAAAGGAATATTTGTTAGTCGTCATCCCATGTTGAAGTGGAACTCTGCTTGTCTGTTCCCCTTGCATCGGGTAGAAATAACTAAGGTCGCAGGTCCCAATTCCTCTATTGTTGCTGCATGGCTGTTGGCTATAGACAAGTTGGGCAACAGAGGGGTCTTTAAAGTTCACCAGGATACAATCTCCTTCAATGTCTTTTAATCTTGTTCCCACCCAACTAACTCTTCGGACGTGGATAACCTGGCAATTTACTGTGTAGGGCAGAGGTCTATTTTCTTTTAGCCAATATAAGGTCTTATTTTTTAGCTCGTCGTATGACTCCCTTTTATTTGGTTTTAGTTGTGGAACCCCAGTGAGAACTACCACATACGGTTGGCATCCTGGTGGAAGATGTGCATTGTAAGCCCTTTTGGGCTTATGCGGAACAGTGCTACAGTCAGATGTTTGGGCATTGATGTTATTGCAAGTGGCTGCAGCTTGCGTTCCCTTTGTTGGATTAGCAGGTGCCTTGGTTTCCAGAGTGGTAGACTTTGATGTATGTTTAGTTTTACGTGGAGCCGGTTTTGGTGGGTCAGCCGGTTTCGGTCTATCACTGGTTATTGAGTTTTTCGGGGACTCCATACCTGGTCTTTCCTGCACAGTATTTGACCTACTCGAGGCCGCCTGCTTTTTTGAGTTCATTGCCCTGTCTTTCATAGCTGGACCAGGTTGATGTGCTGGTCTAGGTGACATTGGACTTTTTTCCGATCTTTCAGATTCTTGATCAATCTTGGAGTGAAGTTTTACCAGCGTTTTCAGGGCAAAAAAATTATCCAAAGATGTTTGTTCGAATTTGTCCAAACGGTCCATTAGCCTTTCCAGTTTTACTGTTACTGGCTGTAATAGTGATGTCATAAGTGAAAGAATTTCTTCCATCAGCTTCCCTGGTGCCGGTTTTTCTACAGAGTTGTTGGCTGATTCTATAGTAACAACTGTGTCAGCATGATCGCTTGTTTTATTATGCTCCGTGAATTCTCCATGCTCATCCCCGTTGTTCATGAGAGGGTTTGCTACTTTTTGGCTCTGGTCACCTACATTCATGAAGTTCTTACGTATTCTTTTTAGGGTTTTTAATCTATACGCTTTGCGAGGGGTGACCAGTCTTTTCCTTTTAGCAGCTGTTGTTCGCCCTGTCATCTTGGGAGGTGATTTGAGGGGGTGGACAGAGGGAGCGTCATGTATCATTACTAAGGGTAAGGACAATGGTACTGAGGTTTGAGTGTTGTTTTTTTGAATGTTCGTTGGAGATTTTTGTAGGGGTGCCTGGTCAGATGTGATTTCATGAAAGTCACTAGCCCGTCGTGTATCGATGACACATGGTTGTGTGTCACTAGGAATGGCAGCAGTGTTAGAGTCGGCTGGTATGAGGCTATGTATTGGTGATTTAGCCTGTGCGAGGGACCCCATAGAGGATCGTTTATGAGCCAGATATTCCCGTGACAGTCTGCGTTCTGCTAGTATGATCTCCTTTTCTACCACTGACACCGCACGGGTTATGAAATTGTCCATAGTCCCTAACGTGGTGTTTCCCCCCTTTCGTGAGCATCTGCCTGAGCGTGTTGCCATTGGTGATATTGCAGACATGAGCTACTCATTTTACAATGGACAAAAGGCTTACCGAAGTTGTTAGGGGGGTGGCCCGTCCCGGCCCCTGCTGGCCCCGGACGGCCACAGACGGCCCGCCCTTTGCCCGGGCTTCGCCCGGCGTCCCGCTTGCGTCCCGCAAGACGGGCTCACGCTTGATGATGTAGGCGAGGCGGTGGTGGGCGGGGCACTCAGGGGGGCGCTGACCAGATGTCAGGTGGTCACGCAGGGACTCCTGGGATAGTGAGTCCCTGCCGCGCTACCCCTGCAGCCTCCTTAGGTGTTTGTTTCCCACGTCGTTACCTCGGGCAGCAGGCAGGATCCACACTGGATAGCGTTGGTTAGACCACCCACAAAGACAAGGCAGCGAAGCGGCTCCCGCGCAGCGGGAGCGGCGAGCAGTGGGATGAAGGGTTAAAGGCTCCAAGGGCTCCAAGGTTCCACAGCGTCTCTATGCTGGTTCCACCGCGTTTTAATCGTCCATGTGTACTAGGACTGTTCTTAACTCGTCACGCCAAAACTTCCTCTTAATTCCGAAAGTTCCAACCAGCAGTAAAAAAATGCCGGTCTGAGCCTTTCTCAGTTCACTGCTAATAAAGTTTTACACTGGGTGGCACAAAAAGAATCACTGTGACTGAGAAGCTTTCCATATGGCTTGACGAAATGTTCCAGTGTAAGAATGAAAGAAGATTTAACAATGTATGTTAGTCTGACGTGTGATGCATGGCATTTGGCAGCATTACTACCATTTGGTCGACCTTATAGCATTATATTCCACTGTCAAGTGCTATATTGGTCATTAAACTCTTTTTTGCCTATGCTGGAATTATTCACCACACTTTTTTCTTTTTTGGGTTCAGGATTGTTATTGCCTGAGATCTTGTGTGTTTGCCAATGCTTTGATTCAATTGTACAATTTTCTTATGTCAAACACTTTAGATCACATATACCAAAGGTTTCTGTGCCCATTTGGACCTTGATCAAATCTTTATGACAATTCATACATTCAAGACAAATACTTAAATCATTAAAGTAACATCTTCATATGTGTTGCCTGAAACACAAAACAATCGATTCGACACAAACCTATTATTTAACACATACTAAAATTAAATCAGAGCCAACCAGACTTTACCTTTTACAAGAGTGGTTATTTCATTATTCTTTCTGAAAGAAGGCTCATGAATGTCCGCAAAACTAAGGGGTTGTGTCTGCAAATATTTTTTTGAAAAAGGTACCTGTAACAGTCCCTTGTTGTTTAAGATTAGATTGTATTCCTTCAACTCCCTTACTGCTGATACCAGTCAATGCGTTTCGAACTCCTCAATTTGAAGTCTCTTCAGGACCAAGGTTGGTTTTCAACTGTAAAATAGAAAAATGAAATTGTTTCTTAATAATAATGAAAACATTTGAATTTACTTTTCACTAACTTTTTTATGTCAAGAAAACTCATCCTTTTTTTTGTTCCGGAGTCCCTCTCTTACCATATTTTTGGAGAATTTATCACTGTTGGACAACTGGGCTTTGTGGCGTGCTTGTGTTCCTGCTTCAGTTTGATTGGCTGAGTTTATCGTAGCTCTCTGTTTTATTGGCTGTTGTAAACAAAGGCATCAATTTGTTACCATTTCTAAGCTTCACAAACTTCTCATGTGCATTGTTTAAGGCATACTTTGTGTTGTAACTTGCCTGAGCGATTGGCTGGGGTTCTTTAATTAACTTCTACTGCTGTCACATTTTTGCAATATATGATGCTAATTAAGCATCTCAGCCAGGAAGGAGAAAAGTCTCCGTCTTTAATTTACTGGCTGCAACAAAGTTACAAGCGGTCACCGAACGCAAGTGGCTCCTGCGTGGTGGAAAGATCGCACGCAGTACCCAGCAACATTTGAATGGGAAAGGGAATGAATTTAATCCACCATATCACCGTATTGGATACTGAGGTAAGAGCCCCAGAGTGGGTAAGGAGAGAAGAACAGATGGGCACCTCACCGACAGCACCATCAAATCTACTTGAAAGCAGGGGCGGTGCCTCCATTAGGGCGTTGGGGCGTTGCCCTGCATATATTTTGGCCCCATTGCCAGCAAATTAAATGTGATGATTTGACTGAGTGATTCTGCCGTGGCCGGCCCAGGCCATTTACAGTACCCCTGAGGGCAGGACCGGATTCCTAGGAAACCTGTGTGAGTGTGAGGGGGTGGTACTTACAATATTATTTTGTCACCAAAGTTTGGACCAAAGTGCGTATGTCGGGTTGGACGGCTGCCACTCTCCGGCCAGCCCGACATACGCACAAGAGACAGAGTTTAAAGCCACCTGCACATTTTACTGGAGCCAGTGAGACTCATAGGAGTATTAGCCATAGCCCCCGGACTCAGTAATGAGCGTTGAGGTTATCTGCCCTTGCCAATCCAGGTGCCGCTGTAACAGGAGGAGTAGGGTCTGGATTGGCTCAGAGACTCAGGGGTTGGGAGTTGTATGTCTCTCCTTCCTGCCGCACAAACAGAAGAAAAAAAGCTGCTTCAATGCATCAATCATCGTGCTTAGGTAAGTGTGTTTAAATCTGGAAATCGAGTGAAATAAGGACGTTCTTCTCTCAAATTGTTTTGGATATACAAATGTTTTTAGGTGTTCGAGCGCGGTTCCTTATGCCAACGATGGTGCACGCATATGTAGTGTGATTGTTGAAGTTTGTGTGCATTTCCCCTGCGTGCATGTGTGTGTATCTGTAAGAAAGTCAATCTTTATTAAAGTTAATTAAATCCATAAAGAGTATCCGTGTTTTGCAGAAAAGGCTGCATGGATTGTGTTTATGTATTAGAGCAGATGATTGTCACGCCATCATGAACACCGTTTAATAAAACAATATGACCATGAAGCTGTACATGTGCTTTTAACAATGATGTCCTGTCAGGAGAGTCATACATAAAGCAGATAATAGTTAGTATATGAGACACTACTTCCCTGAGAATATTTGGTGGAATTCAGGGCCTAAATGCTTGCCTCCTTTCCGCTGGTTGTCTAAGTGCTCCAGTTTGGCTCCCTTTTTAACTGGAGGGGATGTCTGTTGTACCCGCTCTCACTGCTCCTTGGCCATTCCCACAGCCTGTGAAAGTGTCGGCAGGGAATGCCCCCCTCAGCCCCACCTTTGACATGGCAGGCTTTGCTGACAATAGAAGGAGAGGCTTTCCCCCCACCTCCCTGACCAGAGCAGGGCGGCCACAGGCCCTCCTCATGGAAGGCCAGGGAGTGTTGTCAGGCATGTGAGAGGAGGGTAATCTAACTGACACCTGCAGCTCACACCCCCTCAGGCACCAAAGGGCTTCTGGCATCTGCAAATACAACCCACACCTAAGAGACTGCAATGCTTAAGTAAGAGTGACCCCCCCCTTGGGCTTACATGACAATGTTTAAATATATAAGGATATCACTCACTCGTGTTCTAGCGTATATTCTCTCCACGTCTGACATTTGTTACCCAAGAAAAGAATCAAATGCAATGTTACTTTTTAATCATAGTTGTTTCAAATTGAAACAACTATGGTTACAAAATAGTGTTGTTTTCAATGCAAGAAGAGCATGCGCCAAGTAAGGCTACCTATTAAAAGTGATAGGATGTGCGTGCCAGCAGAGGCCCCTTTTGTTTAGAATCGTCAATAAATCTGTCATTGTCAGATATAGGTTACTCTGTTTTGCATGACTTGAGCCAGGCCAGCCTAACAGAGAGAGCATATTTTGAAAATGTAACTTGAAATATAATGCTCGCTGCATTACCCCATGAATCAAGGGAGGCTGGCTGTAGTGTGGATCAGACCTTTCCAGGAGGGCTAAAAGGGTTTTGTAGCAGTGCAGCTGTTTTAAAAGCACTGCAGAGATCCTTGTATCCAACAGTTTTCAGGCAACAATAAAAGTGGCTAGATACCTCTGGTGATTAATGCACCTGATGGTGAGAGATCAGAGATTTGTCTGGTAGCAGTGTTGGCTCATCTAAGGAAGCGCGGAGGGTTAATGTACCTGCTGCAAAGACTGGGTACTATGCATATCACAGAAAAGTATTTTATTTGCAATACTCAGTGGGTACTGCTTTTGTCACAGAGGCTCTTCTGTTACTGTACAGTTCATAAATTACAACCACAATCTAGCACAGTGAGCTATGAAGTGTCAAAGAGCTGCAACCAGACTGTCTGGACAAACAAATAAACCAGGCAAAAAATCACTGACCCCTTCCTGCACATTACTCTTAAAGATCTTCCATTTATGCATGCTCAGCTTGTATTTCCTATATCTGTAGAATGTTATATCAAAGTCAACTTTCTGTAAACCAAGAACTACTCACCATCTTTGTAACTATGGTACTGGAAATAAGTTGCTTTACAAGAGGAAAGTCTGTGGCATGGTTGACTAAATTATGTGGCATTAAAAAGGCTCATTATGGGGAATATTTTGTGAGGAAAGGCAGTTTATGTGGCATGTTGTATGCCATTTTTATATTTTTGGGTGTTGATGCAAACCAGATCCGAATGCAACTCTTGGTAGTTTTCAACAGCTTTGACTGCACGCTGCATGTACCTAAAACTACCTATGTCGTTATCATATGAAATGTCTTTATTGATGTTATATCTACATGTTCACAATTGTTTTATTAACTTTCTTACTCTCTCAAATGTGCTTGAAAAAGCACCATTTGCCCACTATTTTTTCAGAATGTTTTCAGGGAGGTTCCCCCCGAACTCCCCTTATGACTGTCGAGTTTGCTCGCTCCCCCACAGGACACTTTATGCCTTCACGCCTCACCACTTTCAAATGTCACCAGCCGCCACTGCTTGAAAGGCTCCTCCACTCCAGAAATTCAGCACCTCAAAAACTGCCTGCACCTCATTCAGACCTGGATGAATGCCTATCTGACGCTCAACCAAACCAAAACAACAATCCTTCTATTTGCAGAGGACAATTAGCAAGTAATAGTCAACAACCTGGCCTTATGACAACATTTACAGCTTTGAACCTCAGCTTTCACCAAATGTCAAGTTATTTGGACTCACCCTGGACATCAGCCTCACCCTGGTACCAATTTTCTCTTCTAAAGAAAGTGAAACCATTTCCTCCAGAAAGCGACTTCAGAACTTCTGTTTGAGCCTTTTTGTACTAACATCTTGGTGGTAATGTTCTACCCCATGCCCTCCCCTCCACATTTGCTGCCCACCATTAAGGGCACCCTACTTGACGGTCCGCACTATCTTCAAAACGGACTGCCTTATTTACAAAAAACAAACACAACAGTTGATGGACAGAATGCATAACAATGTCATACATTCACCCCAGTACAGCGATCTGGGCCTAAATCTATATTTTTTTGCTCACCATGCCATTCCAGTTTGAACCCAGCAATATGCAAATCAGTCTTGCATGTGCCCCATGGGAACAGTCCAGCCCGAACTGCCAAGCCAGGTCCTCCCTGGACTGTAAACAAGCAACATAGGACCGGTTTTGGGCTTTCATCCCTCATCAGCCAGGATAACTTGATTCCAGTGGCATGGATAGTACGGGGACTCATGTCTGAGCATACCCGTCCCACTGGAGGTGACAAATGCAAAAACACAAGTTGATGGACAGAATGCAGAACAATGTCATACATTCACCCCAGTACAGCGATCTGTGCCTAAATTCATATTTTTTATGCTCACCATCCCATTCCAGTTTGAACCCAGCAATATGCAAATCAGTCTTGACCCTGTGCCCCATGGGAACAGTCCAACCCAAACTGCCAAGCCAGGTACTCCCTGGACTGGAAACAAGCATCATAGGACCGGGTTCGGGCTTTCAGCCCTCATCAGCCAGGATAGCTTTATTCCAGTGGCATGGAGAGTACGGGACTCACGTCTGAGCATACCCGTCCCACTCGAGGTGACAAATGCAAAAAAACAGTTGATGGACAGAATGCAGAACAATGGCATACATTCACCCCAGTACAGAGATCTGGGCCTAAATCCATCGTTTTTTTGCTTACCATGCCATTCTAGTTTGAACCCAGCCATATGCAATCAGTCAAAAAACTAAATCAGGATAAATGACAAAAATATTCACGCCACAGCCTAAACTAACTACACTAACACCCATCCCCCCACCCTGCACCCCTGCATATGGCTTTCACCGAACCCCAACTAGCAGTGTGCCTGTCGCCCCATCTAACTAGGTACTAAAAATAGAAAATGGAGGAGGGCACCTTCGTACGTGCCCCCGGTCCCCCCTCCCTCCCGCCAGAACCAAGAATCCCCCAGAGTAAATCCACAAATCTATTAAGAAGCTAATGCAGTACACAACAGGGGAAACTGTAAACACCGCCCAACCTCCCGCAAGCATCATGGTAGCGAATCCCACATCCATCAAGACCACGATGTCAAACCCAGTCAATCAGTCTCATCCTTGACCCTTCCGATCGGACGTGCGAACCCCTTCCGGACAAACTGCCGCCTTCACAGGATAGTCAAGATACGAGAAAAGTGCAGCAAAATTCAAACTGAGATCGAGCAAAGATGTTAAGTCACTGAGAACTCCATCAGGTCCAAAGACTCTCCTCACCGTCATGAACTCCCAACGTTGTTTCCTCCGCCATCGTAATGGAACTGGCGGATAGGGGGGAGACGCGGATGCAAATCAGTCTTGACCCTTTGCCCCATGGGAACAGTCCAGCCCGAACTGCCAAGCCAGGTCCTCCCTGGACTGGAAACAAGCATCCTAAGACTGATTTCGGGCTTTCAGCCCTCATGAGCCAGGATAGCTTGATTCCAGTGGCATGGAGAGCACGGGACTCATGTCTGAGCACACCCGTCCCACTCAGGGTGACAAATGCAAAAACACAAGTTGATGGACAGAATGCAGAACAATGTCATACATTCACCCCAGTACAGCGATCTGTGCCTAAATTCATATTTTTTATGCTCACCATCCCATTCCAGTTTGAACCCAGCAATATGCAAATCAGTCTTGACCCTGTGCCCCATGGGAACAGTCCAACCCAAACTGCCAAGCCAGGTACTCCCTGGACTGGAAACAAGCATCATAGGACCGGGTTCGGGCTTTCAGCCCTCATCAGCCAGGATAGCTTTATTCCAGTGGCATGGAGAGTACGGGACTCACGTCTGAGCATACCCGTCCCACTCGAGGTGACAAATGCAAAAAAACAGTTGATGGACAGAATGCAGAACAATGGCATACATTCACCCCAGTACAGAGATCTGGGCCTAAATCCATCGTTTTTTTGCTTATCATGCCATTCTAGTTTGAACCCAGCCATATGCAAATCAGTCTTTTTTTTTTTTTTTTTTTTTTTTTTTTCAAATATAAAATATAAAACAAAATGAAACAAAGACATATCTGGGACATCACATTCAGTTACAATAATAAGCAAACATTTTCAGATATCAGGATTTCTGTAAAAACAATGGGCGGGGTCATTGAAATATCAACGCGTAGATCGTTCAATAATGGTTGACTGCACACAATTAAGCTGCATTTGATGCGCTACGGTACTCAGTCCCCCCACCCAACAGAACAGGATAAAGAAAGGCGTACTGCCCCCAGATACGAAAAAACAAAATCAGGATAAATGACAAAAATATTCACGCCACAGCCTAAACTAACTACACTAACACCCATCCCCCCACCCTGCACCCCTGCATATGGCTTTTGCCGAAACCCCAACTAGCAGTGTGCCTGTCGTCCCATCTAACTAGGTACTAAAAATAGAAAATGGAGGAGGGCACCTTCGTACGTGCCCCCGGTCCCCCCTCCCTCCCGCCAGAACCAAGAATCCCCCAGAGTAAATCCACAAATCTATTAAGAAGCTAATGCAGTACACAACAGGGGAAACTGTAAACACCGCCCAACCTCCCGCAAGCATCATGGTAGCGAATCCCACATCCATCAAGACCACGATGTCAAACCCAGTCAATCAGTCTCATCCTTGACCCTTCCGATCGGACATGCGAACCCCTTCCGGACAAACTGCCGCCTTCACAGGATAGTCAAGATACGAGAAAAGTGCAGCAAAGTTCAAACTGAGATCAAGCAAAGATGTTAAGTCACTGAGAACTCCATCAGGTCCAAAGACTCTCCTCACCGCCATGAACTCCCAACGTTGTTTCCTCCGCCATCGTAATGGAACTGGCGGATAGGGGGGAGAAGCGGATGCAAATCAGTCTTGACCCTTTGCCCCATGGGAACAGTCCAGCCCGAACCGCCAAGCCAGGTCCTCCCTGGACTGGAAACAAGCATCCTAGGACCGATTTTGGGCTTTCAGCCCTCATGAGCCAGGATAGCTTGATTCCAGTGGCATGGAGAGCACAGGACTCATGTCTGAGCATACCCGTCCCACTCAGGGTGACAAATGCAAAAACACAAGTTGATGGACAGAATGCAGAACAATGTCATACATTCACCCCAGTACAGCGATCTGTGCCTAAATCCATGTTTTTCATGCTCACCATGCCATTCCAGTTTGAACCCAGCAATATGCAAATCAGTCTTGACCCTGTGCCCCATGGGAACAGTCCAACCCAAACTGCCAAGCCAGGTACTCCCTGGACTGGAAACAAGCATCATAGGACAGGTTTCGGGCTTTTAGCCCTCATCAGCCAGGATAGCTTTATTCCAGTGGCATGGAGAGTACGGGATTCACGTCTGAGCATACCCGTCCCACTCGAGGGGACAAATGCAAAAACAACAGTTGATGGACAGAATGCAGAACAATGTCATACATTCACCCCAGTGCAGAGATCTGGGCCTAAATCCATAGTTTTTTGCTCACCATGCCATTCCAGTTTGAACCCCGCCATATGCAAATCAGTCTTGACCCTGTGCACCATGGGAACAGTCCAACCCAAACTGCCCAGCCAGGTCCTCCCTGGACTGGAAACAAGCATTCTAGGACCGGTTTCAGGCTTTCAGCCCTCATCAGCCAGGATAGCTTGATTCCAGTGGCATGGAGAGCACGGGACTCACCTCTGAGCATACCCGTCCCACTCGAGGTGACAAATGCAAAAACAACAGTTGATGGACAGAATGCAGAACAATGTCATACATTCACCCCAGTACTGAGATCTTGGCCAAAATCCATCGTTTTTTTGCTCACCATGCCATTCCAGTTTGAACCCAGCCATATGCAAATCAGTCTTGACGCTGTGCCCCATTTCAACAGTCCAGCCCGAACTGCCAATCCAGGCCCTAACCTGGACTGGAAACAAGCATCCTAGGACCGGTTTTGGACTTTCATCCCTCATCAGCCAGGATAGCTTGATTCCAGTGGCATGGAGAGCACGGGACTCACGTCTGAGCATACCCAGATCAGTTGACTGGGGGTGAGTGCTTGCAATGTTCAACACTCCGTCCATCATCCCCTTTGGTTTTGCTTCATTTACAAAACCATCACAAACACCATCCTTGCTTATCTTGTTATCTTGCAGACATGCTTATTGTCCCTGGTTGCTCTAGGCACACCTGCACCAAGGGCACCTTCAGATCAGAGACCAAGAAGTGTAAAAAGAAAGAGAAAAATTAAACCACCGTCCTTTTTGATCAAAGGACCCAGAATTTGGAATAACATCCTTGCATCCAACACGACAGCCCCAGTGCAGCTCTGAGTTTGGGAAGAGTTGAAGACACCTCAGTGTAGTAACTGTACTGCTGTGCTCCCAGAATGTAGACACCTATCCTATCACTTGTTGACTGTATCCTTACCTTTGACCCTGTACAGAGCCCTGCCGCCTTTTGGCTAGGTTAGTTTTATACAAAACCACTTACGTACAGAACTGGTGGTGGCGGTTGCAGCTTGCAACACCACCTGTTGCATCCCAGGTGAGTCAATCAACGTAACTCTGGAATGCTATAGATCACTGGTGGTTGGCCGCGGGTTTCTAGCTGCCTTGGCCATTATTTTAGCTCTAGATCCTCCGCTGATCGTACTGGCCATTGCTTACAATGGGGCTCAATGTAATAGGCTTTTTGTAGCTTAAGCTTATGGAGTTCAAAGTTTTCACATTTTTCTGACCCACGTCTGAAGTCCTAACATTTTAATGTTGTAAACTTATCTGACACTATCCTGTTTTAATATTGAGAGTCTAGGGCTCCAATTCATTTGAAGAGGCGCTTAAAAAAATGCAATTAGATTGTGATGTAGTATTATTAATTAATTTAATCTTTAGTGAACTCGATATCTCAGTGTTAGTATGAAATATAAGCATTTGGGAAAAATGAGATGAAGAGAAATACAGATAAGGAGCATAATTTCAGTTTAAAACGAGGATATGAACTTGCAAATGGAAAATAAAAGCAAGAAGACAGATGGTTTTAGTCTATATAAAGGAGGCTCAAATGAAAAACATGAACTCTCTAACAATCAGAAGAACTATAAATAGAACTTCTTTAAAAGAGCAGTTGCCAAGAATTTCTACACTCTAAGGGAGTACTAAGCTACGGAAAGCCATCAACTGAGAAAAACCAAGTTAGAAATAAATCACTCTGTGCAAATTTGCAATGGGATAAGTGTGAAAATTTGAAGCTATAGTATCTATACTAGATTCAATATTGCCAATATTGGCAACGTTTGTTAAAACACACAACGATAAAGAAGATTTATTAACAGAGATTCGAAAAGTGTTAGTTATTTGGGAGAAGAATCATACTGAAGGCAAAGCCTGAACACAGAAGGAAAATGCAAAGGACCCCTTGCAACAGGATAATTCTTTTTTTTCTCAATTTACATAATGAATTCAGGACAAGAAGAATTTGTGAAGTATTCCCAATAAATCCAGGAGAGGTTGTAATTCATAAGATGAAGTTTAATCCAGGAATAAAGATCCCATCCACATACAAATGCTAGCAGACATCAACTGACTGAAATTAGAACATTTCCATGTCACACAAGATGACATAGCTAATGATGGCCTTAAGATTCTATTAAAGCTGTAGTGTTAAATATCACACATCCTCTTCCCTCCAAAACAACAAAGAAGAAAAAAAAAACATATATACATAAGTTATGCAAAATACACAACATTTTCAAGGTACATAGATTATACAAAATCAGTAAGATAACTAGGCCTTTTAGACACACGTGTAGAAGACCTAATATTTTTAGAAACAATTGCTTTACTATTATCCAAATAATTAAACAACAAGGGGTGGTGATGGACAGAGTTTCTGAATTAAGCAGAATACTCTCACCCAGTCAAGAGATCAGGGCTAGATCCAACACCGTTTTTTAGCTCACTGCACCATCCCAGCTCAGAACCTGGCTATATGCAAATTAGTCTGTTCCTGTCCCAGTGCATGATGGGAACAGGGAAAAACCAAACTACAAAGCCAATTCTTTCACTGGGAAGGAAACAAGCTTCCGGGGACCGGTTTCTGGCATTACAGCCGTCTTCGGCCCGGCTTGCTTGAATCCTGATGGTGCAATGAGCAAGGGACTCACATCTGAGTATACCCTTCCACGCTTATGGTGGACAAAATAATTAAACAACAAGGGGTGGTGATGGACAGACTTTCTGAATTAAGCAGAATACTCTCACCCAGTCAAGAGATCAGGGCTAGATCCAACACCGTTTTTTAGCTCACTGCACCATCCCAGCTCAGAACCTGGCTATATGCAAATTAGTCTGTTCCTGTCCCAGCGCATGATGGGAACAGGGCAAACCAAACTACAAAGCCAATTCTTTCACTGGGAAGGAAACAAGCTTCCGGGGACCGGTTTCTGGCATTACAGCCGTCTTCGGCCCGGCTTGCTTGAATCCTGATGGTGCAATGAGCAAGGGACTCACATCTGAGTATACCCTTCCACGCTTATGGTGGACAAAATAATTAAACAACAAGGGGTGGTGATGGACAGAGTTTCTGAATTAAGCAGAATACTCTCACCCAGTCAAGAGATCAGGGCTAGATCCAACACCGTTTTTTAGCTCACTGCACCATCCCAGCTCAGAACCTGGCTATATGCAAATTAGTCTGTTCCTGTCCCAGTGCATGATGGGAACAGGGCAAACCAAACTACAAAGCCAATTCTTTCACTGGGAAGGAAACAAGCTTCCGGGGACCGGTTTCTGGCATTACAGCCGTCTTCGGCCCGGCTTGCTTGAATCCTGATGGTGCAATGAGCAAGGAACTCACATCTGAGTATACCCTTCCACGCTTATGGTGGACAAAATAATTAAACAACAAGGGGTGGTGATGGACAGAGTTTCTGAATTAAGCAGAATACTCTCACCCAGTCAAGAGATCAGGGCTAGATCCAACACCGTTTTTTAGCTCACTGCACCATCCCAGCTCAGAACCTGGCTATATGCAAATTAGTCTGTTCCTGTCCCAGTGCATGATGGGAACAGGGCAAACCAAACTACAAAGCCAATTCTTTCACTGGGAAGGAAACAAGCTTCCGGGGACCGGTTTCTGGCATTACAGACGTCTTCGGCCCGGCTTGCTTGAATCCTGATGGTGCAGTGAGCAAGGGACTCACATCTGAGTATACCCTTCCACGCTTGTGGTGGACAAAACGAGTCAGAAAAGGGGGTGGTGATGGACAGAGTATCTGAATTAAACAGAACACTTGTACCCAGTCAACATCCAGTAGTACCTGCACCATCAGTATTCAAGCAAGCCGGGCCGAAGAAGGCTGAAATGCCAGAAACCGGTCCCCGGTAGCTTGTCTCCTTTCTGGTGAAGAATTGGCTTGGTAGTTTAGTCTGCCCTGTTCCCATGATGCACTGGGCCAGGGACAGACTGATTTGCATATAGCCAGGTTCTGAGCTGGGATGGTGCAGTGAGATAAATAACGGTGATGGATCAAGCCCTGATCTTTGGACTGGGTAAGAGTGGTCTGCTTAATTCAGACACTCTGTTCATCACCACCCCCTTTTCTGAATCGTTTTTGGCCACTATAGGTGTGGCAGGGTATACTCAGACATGAGTCCCTTTCTCACTGCACCATCAGGATTCAAGCAAGCCGGGCCGAAGAAGGCTGAAATGCCAGAAACCGGTCCCCGGTAGCTTGTCTCCTTTCTGGTGAAGAATTGGCTTGGTAGTTTAGTCTGCCCTGTTCCCATGATGCACTGGGCCAGGGACAGACTGATTTGCATATAGCCAGGTTCTGAGCTGGGATGGTGCAGTGAGATAAATAACGGTGATGGATCAAGCCCTGATCTTTGGACTGGGTAAGAGTGGTCTGCTTAATTCAGACACTCTGTTCATCACCACCCCCTTTTCTGAATAGTTTTTGGCCACTATAGGTGTGGCAGGGTATACTCAGACATGAGTCCCTTTCTCACTGCACCATCAGGATTCAAGCAAGCCGGGCCGAAGAAGGCTGAAATGCCAGAAACCGGTCCCCGGTAGCTTGTCTCCTTTCTGGTGAAGAATTGGCTTGGTAGTTTAGTCTGCCCTGTTCCCATGATGCACTGGGCCAGGGACAGACTGATTTGCATATAGCCAGGTTCTGAGCTGGGATGGTGCAGTGAGATAAATAACGGTGATGGATCAAGCCCTGATCTTTGGACTGGGTAAGAGTGGTCTGCTTAATTCAGACACTCTGTTCATCACCACCCCCTTTTCTGAATAGTTTTTGGACACTATAGGTGTGGCAGGGTATACTCAGACATGAGTCCCTTTCTCACTGCACCATCAGGATTCAAGCAAGCCGGGCCGAAGAAGGCTGAAATGCCAGAAACCGGTCCCCGGTAGCTTGTCTCCTTTCTGGTGAAGAATTGGCTTGGTAGTTTAGTCTGCCCTGTTCCCATGATGCACTGGGCCAGGGACAGACTGATTTGCATATAGCCAGGTTCTGAGCTGGGATGGTGCAGTGAGATAAATAACGGTGATGGATCAAGCCCTGATCTTTGGACTGGGTAAGAGTGGTCTGCTTAATTCAGACACTCTGTTCATCACCACCCCCTTTTCTAAATCGTTTTTGGCCACTATAGGTGTGGCAGGGTATACTCAGACATGAGTCCCTTTCTCACTGCACCATCAGGATTCAAGCAAGCCGGGCCGAAGAAGGCTGAAATGCCAGAAACCGGTCCCCGGTAGCTTGTCTCCTTTCTGGTGAAGAATTGGCTTGGTAGTTTAGTCTGCCCTGTTCCCATGATGCACTGGGCCAGGGACAGACTGATTTGCATATAGCCAGGTTCTGAGCTGGGATGGTGCAGTGAGATAAATAACGGTGATGGATCAAGCCCTGATCTTTGGACTGGGTAAGAGTGGTCTGCTTAATTCAGACACTCTGTTCATCAGCACCCCCTTTTCTGAATCGTTTTTGGCCACTATAGGTGTGGCAGGGTATACTCAGACATGAGTCCCTTTCTCACTGCACCATCAGGATTCAAGCAAGCCGGGCCGAAGAAGGCTGAAATGCCAGAAACCGGTCCCCGGTAGCTTGTCTCCTTTCTGGTGAAGAATTGGCTTGGTAGTTTAGTCTGCCCTGTTCCCATGATGCACTGGGCCAGGGACAGACTGATTTGCATATAGCCAGGTTCTGAGCTGGGATGGTGCAGTGAGATAAATAACGGTGATGGATCAAGCCCTGATCTTTGGACTGGGTAAGAGTGGTCTGCTTAATTCAGACACTCTGTTCATCACCACCCCCTTTTCTGAATCGTTTTTGGCCACTATAGGTGTGGCAGGGTATACTGAGACATGAGTCCCTTTCTCACTGCACCATCAGGATTCAAGCAAGCCGGGCCGAAGAAGGCTGAAATGCCAGAAACCGGTCCCGGGTAGCTTGTCTCCTTTCTGGTGAAGAATTGGCTTGGTAGTTTAGTCTGCCCTGTTCCCATGATGCACTGGGCCAGGGACAGACTGATTTGCATATAGCCAGGTTCTGAGCTGGGATGGTGCAGTGAGATAAATAACGGTGATGATTAAGCCCTGATCTTTGGACTGGGTAAGAGTGGTCTGCTTAATTCAGACACTCTGTTCATCACCACCCCCTTTTCTGAATCGTTTTTGGCCACTATAGGTGTGGCAGGGTATACTCAGACATGAGTCCCTTTCTCACTGCACCATCAGGATTCAAGCAAGCCGGGCCGAAGAAGGCTGAAATGCCAGAAACCGGTCCCCGGTAGCTTGTCTCCTTTCTGGTGAAGAATTGGCTTGGTAGTTTAGTCTGCCATGTTCCCATGATGCACTGGGCCAGGGACAGACTGATTTGCATATAGCCAGGTTCTGAGCTGGGATGGTGCAGTGAGATAAATAACGGTGATGGATTAAGCCCTGATCTTTGGACTGGGTAAGAGTGGTCTGCTTAATTCAGACACTCTGTTCATCACCACCCCCTTTTCTGAATCGTTTTTGGCCACTATAGGTGTGGCAGGGTATACTCAGACATGAGTCCCTTTCTCACTGCACCATCAGGATTCAAGCAAGCCGGGCCGAAGAAGGCTGAAATGCCAGAAACCGGTCCCCGGTAGCTTGTCTCCTTTCTGGTGAAGAATTGGCTTGGTAGTTTAGTCTGCCCTGTTCCCATGATGCACTGGGCCAGGGACAGACTTATTTGCATATAGCCAGGTTCTGAGCTGGGATGGTGCAGTGAGATAAATAACGGTGATGGATCAAGCCCTGATCTTTGGACTGGGTAAGAGTGGTCTGCTTAATTCAGACACTCTGTTCATCACCACCCCCTTTTCTGAATCGTTTTTGGCTACTATAGGTGTGGCAGGGTATACTCAGACATGAGTCCCTTTCTCACTGCACCATCAGGATTCAAGCAAGCCGGGCCGAAGAAGGCTGAAATGCCAGAAACCGGTCCCGGGTAGCTTGTCTCCTTTCTGGTGAAGAATTGGCTTGGTAGTTTAGTCTGCCCTGTTCCCATGATGCACTGGGCCAGGGACAGACTGATTTGCATATAGCCAGGTTCTGAGCTGGGATGGTGCAGTGAGATAAATAACGGTGATGGATCAAGCCCTGATCTTTGGACTGGGTAAGAGTGGTCTGCTTAATTCAGACACTCTGTTCATCACCACCCCCTTTTCTGAATCGTTTTTGGCCACTATAGGTGTGGCAGGGTATACTCAGACATGAGTCCCTTTCTCACTGCACCATCAGGATTCAAGCAAGCCGGGCCGAAGAAGGCTGAAATGCCAGAAACCGGTCCCCGGTAGCTTGTCTCCTTTCTGGTGAAGAATTGGCTTGGTAGTTTAGTCTGCCCTGTTCCCATGATGCACTGGGCCAGGGACAGACTGATTTGCATATAGCCAGGTTCTGAGCTGGGATGGTGCAGTGAGATAAATAACGGTGATGGATCAAGCCCTGATCTTTGGACTGGGTAAGAGTGGTCTGCTTAATTCAGACACTCTGTTCATCACCACCCCCTTTTCTGAATCGTTTTTGGCCACTATAGGTGTGGCAGGGTATACTGAGACATGAGTCCCTTTCTCACTGCACCATCAGGATTCAAGCAAGCCGGGCCGAAGAAGGCTGAAATACCAGAAACCGGTCCCGGGTAGCTTGTCTCCTTTCTGGTGAAGAATTGGCTTGGTAGTTTAGTCTGCCCTGTTCCCATGATGCACTGGGCCAGGGACAGACTGATTTGCATATAGCCAGGTTCTGAGCTGGGATGGTGCAGTGAGATAAATAACGGTGATGATCAAGCCCTGATCTTTGGACTGGGTAAGAGTGGTCTGCTTAATTCAGACACTCTGTTCATCACCACCCCCTTTTCTGAATCGTTTTTGGCCACTATAGGTGTGGCAGGGTATACTCAGACATGAGTCCCTTTCTCACTGCACCATCAGGATTCAAGCAAGCCGGGCCGAAGAAGGCTGAAATGCCAGAAACCGGTCCCCGGTAGCTTGTCTCCTTTCTGGTGAAGAATTGGCTTGGTAGTTTAGTCTGCCCTGTTCCCATGATGCACTGGGCCAGGGACAGACTGATTTGCATATAGCCAGGTTCTGAGCTGGGATGGTGCAGTGAGATAAATAACGGTGATGGATCAAGCCCTGATCTTTGGACTGGGTAAGAGTGGTCTGCTTAATTCAGACACTCTGTTCATCACCACCCCCTTTTCTGAATCGTTTTTGGCCACTATAGGTGTGGCAGGGTATACTCAGACATGAGTCCCTTTCTCACTGCACCATCAGGATTCAAGCAAGCCGGGCCGAAGAAGGCTGAAATGCCAGAAACCAGTCCCCGGTAGCTTGTCTCCTTTCTGGTGAAGAATTGGCTTGGTAGTTTAGTCTGCCCTGTTCCCATGATGCACTGGGCCAGGGACAGACTGATTTGCATATAGCCAGGTTCTGAGCTGGGATGGTGCAGTGAGATAAATAACGGTGATGGATCAAGCCCTGATCTTTGGACTGGGTAAGAGTGGTCTGCTTAATTCAGACACTCTGTTCATCACCACCCCCTTTTCTGAATCGTTTTTGGCCACTATAGGTGTGGCAGGGTATACTCAGACATGAGTCCCTTTCTCACTGCACCATCAGGATTCAAGCAAGCCGGGCCGAAGAAGGCTGAAATGCCAGAAACCGGTCCCCGGTAGCTTGTCTCCTTTCTGGTGAAGAATTGGCTTGGTAGTTTAGTCTGCCCTGTTCCCATGATGCACTGGGCCAGGGACAGACTTATTTGCATATAGCCAGGTTCTGAGCTGGGATGGTGCAGTGAGATAAATAACGGTGATGGATCAAGCCCTGATCTTTGGACTGGGTAAGAGTGGTCTGCTTAATTCAGACACTCTGTTCATCACCACCCCCTTTTCTGAATCGTTTTTGGCCACTATAGGTGTGGCAGGGTATACTCAGACATGAGTCCCTTTCTCACTGCACCATCAGGATTCAAGCAAGCCGGGCCGAAGAAGGCTGAAATGCCAGAAACCGGTCCCGGGTAGCTTGTCTCCTTTCTGGTGAAGAATTGGCTTGGTAGTTTAGTCTGCCCTGTTCCCATGATGCACTGGGCCAGGGACAGACTGATTTGCATATAGCCAGGTTCTGAGCTGGGATGGTGCAGTGAGATAAATAACGGTGATGGATCAAGCCCTGATCTTTGGACTGGGTAAGAGTGGTCTGCTTAATTCAGACACTCTGTTCATCACCACCCCCTTTTCTGAATCGTTTTTGGCCACTATAGGTGTGGCAGGGTATACTCAGACATGAGTCCCTTTCTCACTGCACCATCAGGATTCAAGCAAGCCGGGCCGAAGAAGGCTGAAATGCCAGAAACCGGTCCCCGGTAGCTTGTCTCCTTTCTGGTGAAGAATTGGTTTGGTAGTTTAGTCTGCCCTGTTCCCATGATGCACTGGGCCAGGGACAGACTGATTTGCATATAGCCAGGTTCTGAGCTGGGATGGTGCAGTGAGATAAATAACGGTGATGGATCAAGCCCTGATCTTTGGACTGGGTAAGAGTGGTCTGCTTAATTCAGACACTCTGTTCATCACCACCCCCTTTTCTGAATAGTTTTTGGCCACTATAGGTGTGGCAGGGTATACTCAGACATGAGTCCCTTTCTCACTGCACCATCAGGATTCAAGCAAGCCGGGCCGAAGAAGGCTGAAATGCCAGAAACCGGTCCCCGGTAGATTGTCTCCTTTCTGGTGAAGAATTGGCTTGGTAGTTTAGTCTGCCCTGTTCCCATGATGCACTGGGCCAGGGACAGACTGATTTGCATATAGCCAGGTTCTGAGCTGGGATGGTGCAGTGAGATAAATAACGGTGATGGATCAAGCCCTGATCTTTGGACTTGGTAAGAGTGGTCTGCTTAATTCAGACACTCTGTTCATCACCACCCCCTTTTCTAAATCGTTTTTGGCCACTATAGGTGTGGCAGGGTATACTCAGACATGAGTCCCTTTCTCACTGCACCATCAGGATTCAAGCAAGCCGGGCCGAAGAAGGCTGAAATGCCAGAAACCGGTCCCCGGTAGCTTGTCTCCTTTCTGGTGAAGAATTGGCTTGGTAGTTTAGTCTGCCCTGTTCCCATGATGCACTGGGCCAGGGACAGACTGATTTGCATATAGCCAGGTTCTGAGCTGGGATGGTGCAGTGAGATAAATAACGGTGATGGATCAAGCCCTGATCTTTGGACTGGGTAAGAGTGGTCTGCTTAATTCAGACACTCTGTTCATCACCACCCCCTTTTCTGAATCGTTTTTGGCCACTATAGGTGTGGCAGGGTATACTGAGACATGAGTCCCTTTCTCACTGCACCATCAGGATTCAAGCAAGCCGGGCCGAAGAAGGCTGAAATGCCAGAAACCGGTCCCGGGTAGCTTGTCTCCTTTCTGGTGAAGAATTGGCTTGGTAGTTTAGTCTGCCCTATTCCCATGATGCACTGGGCCAGGGACAGACTGATTTGCATATAGCCAGGTTCTGAGCTGGGATGGTGCAGTGAGATAAATAACGGTGATGATCAAGCCCTGATCTTTGGACTGGGTAAGAGTGGTCTGCTTAATTCAGACACTCTGTTCATCACCACCCCCTTTTCTGAATCGTTTTTGGCCACTATAGGTGTGGCAGGGTATACTCAGACATGAGTCCCTTTCTCACTGCACCATCAGGATTCAAGCAAGCCCGGCCGAAGAAGGCTGAAATGCCAGAAACCGGTCCCCGGTAGCTTGTCTCCTTTCTGGTGAAGAATTGGCTTGGTAGTTTAGTCTGCCCTGTTCCCATGATGCACTGGGCCAGGGACAGACTGATTTGCATATAGCCAGGTTCTGAGCTGGGATGGTGCAGTGAGATAAATAACGGTGATGGATCAAGCCCTGATCTTTGGACTGGGTAAGAGTGGTCTGCTTAATTCAGACACTCTGTTCATCACCACCCCCTTTTCTGAATCGTTTTTGGCCACTATAGGTGTGGCAGGGTATACTCAGACATGAGTCCCTTTCTCACTGCACCATCAGGATTCAAGCAAGCCGGGCCGAAGAAGGCTGAAATGCCAGAAACCGGTCCCCGGTAGCTTGTCTCCTTTCTGGTGAAGAATTGGCTTGGTAGTTTAGTCTGCCCTGTTCCCATGATGCACTGGGCCAGGGACAGACTGATTTGCATATAGCCAGGTTCTGAGCTGGGATGGTGCAGTGAGATAAATAACGGTGATGGATCAAGCCCTGATCTTTGGACTGGGTAAGAGTGGTCTGCTTAATTCAGACACTCTGTTCATCACCACCCCCTTTTCTGAATCGTTTTTGGCCACTATAGGTGTGGCAGGGTATACTCAGACATGAGTCCCTTTCTCACTGCACCATCAGGATTCAAGCAAGCCGGGCCGAAGAAGGCTGAAATGCCAGAAACCGGTCCCGGGTAGCTTGTCTCCTTTCTGGTGAAGAATTGGCTTGGTAGTTTAGTCTGCCCTGTTCCCATGATGCACTGGGCCAGGGACAGACTGATTTGCATATAGCCAGGTTCTGAGCTGGGATGGTGCAGTGAGATAAATAACGGTGATGGATCAAGCCCTGATCTTTGGACTGGGTAAGAGTGGTCTGCTTAATTCAGACACTCTGTTCATCACCACCCCCTTTTCTGAATCGTTTTTGGCCACTATAGGTGTGGCAGGGTATACTCAGACATGAGTCCCTTTCTCACTACACCATCAGGATTCAAGCAAGCCGGGCCGAAGAAGGCTGAAATGCCAGAAACCGGTCCCCGGTAGCTTGTCTCCTTTCTGGTGAAGAATTGGCTTGGTAGTTTAGTCTGCCCTGTTCCCATGATGCACTGGGCCAGGGACAGACTGATTTGCATATAGCCAGGTTCTGAGCTGGGATGGTGCAGTGAGATAAATAACGGTGATGGATCAAGCCCTGATCTTTGGACTGGGTAAGAGTGGTCTGCTTAATTCAGACACTCTGTTCATCACCACCCCCTTTTCTGAATCGTTTTTGGCCACTATAGGTGTGGCAGGGTATACTCAGACATGAGTCCCTTTCTCACTGCACCATCAGGATTCAAGCAAGCCGGGCCGAAGAAGGCTGAAATGCCAGAAACCGGTCCCCGGTAGCTTGTCTCCTTTCTGGTGAAGAATTGGCTTGGTAGTTTAGTCTGCCCTGTTCCCATGATGCACTGGGCCAGGGACAGACTTATTTGCATATAGCCAGGTTCTGAGCTGGGATGGTGCAGTGAGATAAATAACGGTGATGGATCAAGCCCTGATCTTTGGACTGGGTAAGAGTGGTCTGCTTAATTCAGACACTCTGTTCATCACCACCCCCTTTTCTGAATCGTTTTTGGCCACTATAGGTGTGGCAGGGTATACTCAGACATGAGTCCCTTTCTTACTGCACCATCAGGATTCAAGCAAGCTGGGCTGAAGAAGGCTGAAATGCCAGAAACCGGTCCCCGGTAGCTTGTCTCCTTTCTGGTGAAGAATTGGCTTGGTAGTTTAGTCTGCCCTGTTCCCATGATGCACTGGGCCAGGGACAGACTGATTTGCATATAGCCAGGTTCTGAGCTGGGATGGTGCAGTGAGATAAATAACGGTGATGGATCAAGCCCTGATCTTTGGACTGGGTAAGAGTGGTCTGCTTAATTCAGACACTCTGTTCATCACCACCCCCTTTTCTGAATCGTTTTTGGCCACTATAGGTGTGGCAGGGTATACTCAGACATAAGTCCCTTTCTCACTGCACCATCAGGATTCAAGCAAGCTGGGCTGAAGAAGGCTGAAATGCCAGAAACCGGTCCCCGGTAGCTTGTCTCCTTTCTGGTGAAGAATTGGCTTGGTAGTTTAGTCTGCCCTGTTCCCATGATGCACTGGGCCAGGGACAGACTGATTTGCATATAGCCAGGTTCTGAGCTGGGATGGTGCAGTGAGATAAATAACGGTGATGGATCAAGCCCTGATCTTTGGACTGGGTAAGAGTGGTCTGCTTAATTCAGACACTCTGTTCATCACCACCCCCTTTTCTGAATCGTTTTTGGCCACTATAGGTGTGGCAGGGTATACTCAGACATGAGTCCCTTTCTCACTGCACCATCAGGATTCAAGCAAGCCGGGCCGAAGAAGGCTGAAATGCCAGAAACCGGTCCCCGGTAGCTTGTCTCCTTTCTGGTGAAGAATTGGCTTGGTAGTTTAGTCTGCCCTGTTCCCATGATGCACTGGGCCAGGGACAGACTGATTTGCATATAGCCAGGTTCTGAGCTGAGATGGTGCAGTGAGATAAATAACGGTGATGGATCAAGCCCTGATCTTTGGACTGGGTAAGAGTGGTCTGCTTAATTCAGACACTCTTTTCATCACCACCCCCCTTTTCTGAATCGTTACTATTATCCAAGTCCTTTTCCTTGGAATCAAAATCCAGTTCTTCTTGCAATTTTCTTCTAACAATGACAACCCTATTTAAGTTCCAAATGCGATGATCTTGAGTTTGCACTGCATTATTGAAAATTTTGATTACTTTGATAGGCTTCATGAACTTTGTTTGAGAACAGCCCACCATGCCAGGTCGTCTGACCATGACCAAATCGCCAACACAGACAACAGTTTTTTTGACATTTTTTTTAACATCAAAATAAGCTTTCCTACGCTCAGCTTTATCCTTTTCATTTTCAACAATTTCATCCTTGTTGCACACACATTCTTTACCCTTCAACACTTCATACTTATTAACCCAAAAAGGTTCAACCTGCGTGTTCGGAATTCTCCCACGAATATTGGGAATACTTCACAATAAATCCAGGAGAGGTTGTAATTCATAAGATGAAGTTTAATCCAGGAATAAAGATCCCATCCACATACAAATGCCAGCAGACATCAACTGACTGAAATTAGAACATTTCCATGTCACACAAGATGACATAGCTAATGATGACCTTAAGATTCTATTAAAGCTGTAGTGTTAAATATCACAATTTGTCTCTCAGGGAGGAAAATCAAAATGATGCAGAAATGTAACAGTGAAGAGAAATATAATGAAGTAATCAGGATAGTTTAATTGGCACTCAAGAAAAAGGGCCTGAATACGAGTTTGGCGGTGTGGGAGCGGGCTACCATGTCAGCTCCCTTCTCCCACGCCACTAAATTCGACCACCAGTCGCCCGTCAGATTATGAGTTCCCTTCTGGTCTAGCAAGTGGTCCTTTGGCGGTGCCTATTAGAAAGGCACTGCAATGGGAGCACCAAAGCCTGTTCCTGCACAGAATGAACTGTGCAGTCCATGCCGTGCAGAAAAGGGGGTGCATGCACACAGGGGGGCGCACCATGTGCCTTCCTGCATGTATCCCCAGGCCCATAGGCAACAGGCCTTCACTGCCAGCATTTTCATGGCGTGAGAAAACTCATAACATGCTCCGCGGTACTGCAGCGGCACCGCTAAGAATACTGCAGGCTCAGACTGCCGCACCAGCGCCAGGGATCGCAAATCCCTAGCAGTTACGACAGTCCCATGGCAGTCCAACTGCCAGAGTCATAATAAGATGGTCAGATCACTGCCACCGCTGCACCACCGTGGGTTTGGAGGTCCACGGACTGCCAAACTCATGATAAGGCCCTAAGCCTCAATGCAGAATTGAAGAATACAAAGACAAAATGTGTATACAGGAAAGATTAAAAGGAATAGCAAGGTATATCCAATATTCTCAAAGGTAGGCAACCTTTTTGACACCATGTTGAGGCCAGGTTTACTGTTCAACTCTGGTCTTGGGTAGTAGGCTGGTTATATGTTAACATCGCAAATTATAAAAATAAAATTGACCCATAAAGTAAGAAACACGCAGGACTCGCCTCGATAAAAAACTAAAAAAATAGCAAGAAGAGGTCATGTAGGTTGAGATTTCAACAGCAAGATATCTGTACGGATTCCACTATTGATACGGAGGCCCAAATATTAAACCAGCATGCCAGACCTTTCTCCCTTATACGAACCAAGGAGATCCAGAAAGAGAGGAATAAAGAAATAGGGTGGAGTCCTCGGAGAATATTCACATGAGAAGTTGAAGTGGTCAACCTCCAGAGAACAGCTAGCTTGGAAATAATAATCAAGATTAAATGCATAAAAAAATCAATCTACAGTAAGGTGTCTTGGGGGATGGATAAAATAAAGTCTCAGAGAAAAACATAATTTCAAGTAAATTGGATACAATTTCTCCAGGAGAAGCATGACAGATCACCAAAAGGGTACACAGTCTAGAATTTCAATGTATTTTTGTAGTTGATAAGAGAATGAGTTACATGAATTGTACTAAAATACTTAATTTGATGTATTTTTAATTTTTTCTCAGGACTATTTTAAAAAACAACATAGGCTTAGCAATTTTACCTATTGATGCTAATTAAAATTCAATTTGCAATATTTACATTTTGAAATTCAAATCTATGACAATAGTTTATGAGATCATGAACTCTGCTGATAAGATAAGGAGGTTTGCGGTCAATGTGGCTGAAGTCAGAGAGCGGGGATTGGCCCACAGTAGATGGAAAAATTGAAAGTAATCAAAATTTGATTTCTCGATTCCTACAATTCACAGCAGCATTGGCGCTGAGGGAGGTTCTACTCCTCTTTCCACAGTGGGATTTGGACCCTGGGAAACAATCTTATTTACGTTCCTACGTAGTTCCTCCTAGCAGAACCCAATTGATAGCATGGATTTCTCCCGCCTTTCTTTTCTGCCCAAGCTATCATTGTCTTTCAACGGTTTGATTGGAATCACTTTCTTGATTTTTCTCGAGAAAGTTGAGAATTAATTGGTCCCCCCTTCACCTCTGGTCTTGATGAGGACTTAAATACATCAAAGGCTGAAATGCGTCGACCATTTCCCTGTTTGGAGAAGTATATCCACAGATGGAAACTACAAATTAGGCCTTCTTTGATGGGGAATTGTGTTAAGAAAACTAAAGAAAATACTGTGCATCCCCTGATATCATTCTTTAGTTGAATTTAAAATCTCGGTTAAGGATTAGTAGGACCACCAATGTATTTGTCAATTTTGTTGTAAAAAGATGCAGTCTGGAGAGACCACGATTGACCATAATATTGCTTTATGCAGAAAATGAATGTGTGTATAGCTTTGTGATGTTGAATACTGTTTGTTGTATTAAGTTGGAAGAAAAATGCTAAGGAAAATAAAATTGTGCCAACATTTGGGTTTGAAAATATATGGTCTTATCATAATATAATATTCAAATAACACCCAAACATATTTGTTGTGTTTGAGATCTTGCCATAATTGCAGATCAGTTTCAAGAGGAAACACTCCACTACCGATAGGTGCGTATTCCTGAAGCTAATCGTAGAAACGTCCTTTGTATCGTCAACTGCATTTGATTAATTGATAGAAAATCCCTTTGGCCTAAGATGTAAGCTTGGGGTGCACCAATAACATTGCTTTCCCAAAAAATACAAACCCCAAATGGACTATGCCAAGGTTGTTTCCTGGGTCCACTGTTGTTCTTAATCTACAATCCAGATGCACCAAAACTTTGAGTCCATAACATTGTTATTCTACCTAAGTTGCTCCTTCAGTTCAAAGGAAGTTTTAAGCTGATGATACCATTTTGTTGGACGTTACCTTAAATGGATTGCAATGTGCCCCAAATGTAGTCGGTCTATACTATAAACAAATTATTTTGGAATTTAACATGAATAAAAGCAAAGCAATGGATTTCACAAGGAAGAGAAGACATCACAATTTGAATGAAACGGTCTCCAAGCATAGCAATTTAAGAATAACTTCTTCCAGTAATTTGTCATTTGACTACCATTTTGAAACAATGACTGGGAATGCTAAGTTAGTGTCAGGAACCTAGGACAAATTTGACACGGGTATGTGTCATAAATCAAAATGTTGCAGGAGGTGTATGAACTAATACTTGTGGATGCGACAAATGTAGCTAAAGAACAAACGTAATATTCATTTTGTAGAAATGTCTATTTGAAAGTGCTGTTTGAGATTATCTCGAGGCATATGACCAGTATCATGTACAACTACTTCTCCAAAACAGTAATATTCTGACTTCCAATTAGCCAGTGTAGCAAAAGACAGAGCCATCTACGTTGGTAAACAATATATTGGTTTGACGTACTACAAAGTATTTTTCAAAGTTTGAAGTTGAACAGGGACTATAACTTAGAGAAGAAAAGTAATCCTGATTAAAAGAGTAGATAAAAAATTGTGACTAATTTACAAAGATAAACCTGCACTATTGTAGTAAGTTTATTCTCTGTGATATTCACAAATTACAATTTAGGGCCTCATTTCGATGTTGAGCGGAAGCTTCGCCCCCTCCCCCCGACACTGTCTCGTATTCAGGATCTAGTTACTATTAAATCTTAATTTGTGTATACCAAAAAAGAGTAAGCTTACACAAAAGTGTAGTTTACCTTTGTGAATCAGACACTAAGCTGGCAAGTCATGAAAGAATTCAAGAAGTATGTATAAGAAAGATATAGGAACATAGTGAATACCACTAGTGTGGGGTTGGCTCAACCATAAGTTACATTAGTTCAATTGAGTGAATGTAGAGGTGTATGCTAAATCTAAGACTTTGTCAATTAACAATTATGGAAGAGGATTTAACAATAGTCAAACATAGAACTTAATTGCTCACTGTGTAACCAAGCGTCCAAGAATAATATATATGCCCGTCTAGTGTGCGAAGCCCTGTGCCACTATTGAATACAGATGTTGCTATTTTTTTTAAACCGAAACTTCACTAAGTACAAAGAACTAATGACTTACAGAAACAATTGTGTGGACAAGCAGCTATTGGGTGACTTAAGTCTGTCTCCCATTGTTCAGGGGATTGGGACCTGGCCGCATATATGGCGAAGGTCCCACACATGAGATTACAATGCGACTCCAATTGTGGCGATCACATTGTGCATGTTTATCATTGCGGCGGGTGCTGCTGGCTGCAGCACCCGCCACAATGATAAAAATGCATGTTGTGCATTTCCCTGCACTACTGGGCAGGCACCACAAGGTGCCTGCCACCTGCTGCAGGGAACTATAGGGGGGCACCATAGGTGCCCATGAGAGCAAATTCCACATGCCCCTGCACAAAGGGGGCTCGCAACAGGCTTCCAAAGTACATCCCTGCCAGCCTTTTAATGGCGGTTGAACCACCATAGACAGGCTGGCGGGGAACCGGCATCCAAATCAGGCAGGCGGTGCCTACTAGGCACCGCCACCGCCACCATTTTCTGGATGCGGGGTGGGTCCGACAGGCAATCATACAGACCCATGGCGGACAGGCTTTCTGACCGCCAGGCACACCGCCCGCCATCCTGACCCAGCAGGCGGAAAAAGGCCTTACAATGGCAGTGAGCCCGCCACCGGCAGACTGCCGGTGGCGAGTTCACCGCCATTGTAATCACCCCCTATGTTTTAGGCTGAGCAATTCTTTTATGGTGTTTGAAAAACAGATGAAAAATGGTGGCTATTTATGAGAGCGACTTTTATTTGTACAAATAGTATGTGATTGTCCAATATTTGTATTAGCTATATTCTCAGAAAACAAACATGAAACATCTCTTTCTATGAAATTAAAAGAAATGTGGCCAAATGTTGAAGTAAACAGTAGAAGTTTTCTAAGAAATTATCAGAAATTAATTTGTTTTACAGTTGGGTCTGATATACCATTCAGTAAATATTCAAATACCTCAGGGTATGTTGCGAATACACCCCAGATAAATATGACAGCCCATTTCCCACACAACAATATGCAGAAAATAATGGGATCAATCAATGTATTTTAACAAGTATTGTCTTTCAAATAATGTGTGGATTTTACAGAAGGTTTGTGTAATCTGCAAATACAATTTGGCATGGTTTCCTATTATTCTACCAACTTCTTTTCATTTTCCTATCCCCCCCTTTCCAAAAGATTATCACAATTTATAATATGGCTGAGTTCTTCATTTATGTGATAGGATTGGAAATTAAAAAAAAGTGATATACATTTTACAATCTCAAACTTTAAACAGCAGAGCTATCCCACAGGTTAGCAGATCTACTAGATTCAGAGAACAAAATTGTCATTAAGGGTTCACTAAACAACCCAGTTGTAAGATCTTGCTATCTCTTTGGTTGAACTGATCACACAAACCCTTGGTTCAATCTTCAGACAATGATGTATGGCAATGGGAGCTGGTAAACATTTTAACATGCAGATTGCTGCAACTACGCACGATTTACTATTCTGAATGAGTGCAATCTCTCTTCAGGGAATTGTAATGGTTTTTTTCCTCCAGGAAAAGTACAATTAATTGGGCTGAATTTTGAAAAACACAGAGTTCATAAGAAATTGTCCAAAAGCCCGTGTTCTAGAGGCAGTTCTGAGGGGTCACTTGAGAAATATTCAAATATGTGAGAATTTTCTGAGTGTGACTATGTCCATGAACCTATTAGCAGCCACCTTCTTGCCTGTGAATATATTGAATATGATTGGGTGAAAAGTGAACATTACAGCACAATTTTACAAAGAAATTAGCTAAACGGTTATAGGCTTTACAGGAAGCTGATGTGAGCTTAGATTGTGAGTTTAGATTGCAATAAGACATGGTTCCCTATTTTGATTTTCACAAAATGCATACACTACCTACCTTCTTATCTACTAGCTAGTTCTTTCTGTTTTCCTACATAGACTTCAAAGGTCTTATATAATATGGCAGAGAATTTGGGCAAAGTGGGAAGAATGCACAATCCTCACAATATCAGATTTTAGAGATCAGAATGGTACCTCAGATTAACCCATTCTACACGTTCAGTGAACAGATCTGTCACTTAGGTTATACAGATCATGCAGGTTCCAAAAGCAGACATATACCTTTGGTCACTCTGTTCACCCGGAGCTAGGCCTCCCATAATGTAACATACAATCATAGTAAAGCAATAAAACTGATCATTGTGTATCAAGCAATGCCTTCACAGGAGCAATAACCACCAGTGTCAAATAAAATGCCAAATACCACAAAGGAAATTGTTCTATAACATTTGCAGGAAGTGTCTCCCAAATCAATATGAATTTCAATAATCAATTCAAATCAAATAAACTTTATTCGATTTTCAGATTTAAAAAAATCATAAAAGTCACACATTATAAAATTTACAATCTAATGTTTAAAAGACGAATACCCTAAATGGTTACAACTTTATATATCACTAAAATCTTAAAATCGTATCTTTAGTTAATTATTATAACAAGTATTCTATACATTAGTCAGCCTCATGATTGGTTTTCCATGTTATACTTTTCCTTTTTTTTCAGTATGGACTTCAAAAGTCCAGTTCAATAAAAAAAATCAGTATGAAAAATATTTGAAATGTACTAAAGTTCGTCCAAAATCTCTAGTAATGCTCAGTAGGTACATACATGTTGTTCTAAATACCATTATTTCAATTGTACTAAATGCACTCATGATGACCACAGATGTCAGGTTATAATTTTCTGAACTAGTCCACAAAGATGCCCACAAATATCAACTCACTCTTTTCTGTGTATTCATACATTACATGTCATCCATACCATTTTTTATGTTTAGCAGAGCACTCACTTCATCTCCAAAAAGTAGCATGCCATATTCTGAAACACCATTTATATTGTCTTACCGTACCACCTTGTCATCTGAATGCACTCATTTTTTTCAAAATATACACTTATCCGTTTTCACAAAATACTTACATCTGCCTTACCAAAGCCCACTTCTTCCTTTCCTCAGACCAGTTGTTATTTGGCGCTGCCACCAGAAAGAAATAGGTAATGTGTGGGGGAGGTATGGACAGTCAGGCAGTTTAGTGTGGCTGAGCCACAGCTGCATAGTCCCAAGTATAGTCTCTCATGCTCTGGTACTGCATTATAAGATAAGGGAGTGTCTTCTAATTCCCTTGTAATTCTATCATGTAGCAAACATAGCTTCATATTATCATGTACAGTCTCAAATGACTATGGACATTCATGTGTTCAACCTTGAGATGCTCAGGTACAGTCTTCCTTCTCAACATACCACCGAAATATACATTGTACCACTTCACAGCCCCTTGCACAGCCTCAAAAGTCAATCTGTAGCCTCATGTGTCTACATACAATTTCAAAAATGCAATCTCAATCTTCAGAAATCCAACTACAGTGCCACAATACTAGGTAGACTCTCAGACCCACCCTGCTAAAGACACACATGGTAATGTATTATTATCATATACCACGAAATGCTAAACAAGTCCACACACAGCCCCTTATGCTTCATTACAACCTCATATACCCTGAACAAAAGAAAGGTCACATACCCAGGAGAAGCCTTGCATCCCTAGTTCACACAGATATAACACCCAGGCAGAATTGATGACTATCAGACACATGCAGCACCATTTTTGCGAGCGCAAACGGTGCGGTTCGCATAAATCGGCTGTTTGCATCCGCAAAAAGGGCATTTGCGATGCATGAAAGGTCAAGGCACTCGCAATTTGAGAATTCGCAATTAATTGCGAGTTCTCAAATTGCGATTGCATTTACGGAATCGCATTTTGCCGTACCTTAAATGCAATGCAAGAACCACTTTGAAGTAGCAATTTCGCTACTAGGGGGCGCAAATTACCATGAAGTTGAACTTCATGGTAATTTGCAGAAACTTTAAGAAAAATGCACTAAAAGGCATTTTTCCTAGTCGTAGGTTACACACACACGTCCTTTGGACATGTGTGTGCGCAACATTTGTGCACAGATCAATTTCAGGGGTGCAACAGGGTGTCATTTTTACACACTTGCACCCTTGAAATTGCATGTGCGATTTGCGAGTACCCACAGGTACTCGCAAATTGCGCATGCAATCTCCCATTCATGGGAAGGATTTCCTTAACTGCGAATCGCAATTTGCGAGTCGCAATTGAGGAATGTTTAGGAATCGCTTTTAGTTCAGAGATTCCTACATGCATAGGCTTTTGTGATTCCTTAATTGCGATTCCTCAATAATCGCAATTAAGGAATCGCAAAAGCCTACCTTGATGCATGTGCCAGTATGTGCTCTAGAAGCCAATGGTTACTTTGTAATCAGGCCTATGAGTGTCCACCTGTGAGAAAGTGGCTCTATATATACTGGACTACAATGAAGTACAGTGTGTATAGAGTCCACCAACCCCAGAGGTATAACAGAGGTTAAAGTCAGAACTTACCTTACTCTCCGAAGTGGTAGCTTGGTCGAGCAGTAAGGCAGTACCAGAGAACAGTGTAAAGCATTTGTTGTACACACTCAGTCAGCAAAAGGTTTAACACACTCAAGGACTGAACTCCAGGCCAATTGTTTTGATATCCACAGATATAGGGGTTTTATTTTTAGAACCAACCGTTATAAAGACATACTTTTCTTGTTATGAGTTCTCTCATGTAATTACTTTGCAAGGAGCAATAAACTTTGTGCACACAATTAATACAGTATTGACAGTAAGCAGCACAATCCTAAAACACACTATAGCATTGAGCTCAATGGGATTTCCACATGTGAGTACAGTTGATTACTATATAGATTACTTTAGTAGTCCCAGGACTAGATCTTAGATTCAGTCCTGGGGTCTAAGTTAAAACCAGTTTAGCAAAAACCTTTTAGTTACTGTAGTAAATTTTCATGAATATAACGCTGTCTTAAAAGTTCACACTTAGAAACTTTTCAAAGGAAATCTGACAATGTTATTCAATGGGAGAAAATTCAGGTTGCAGGTAAAGTACGATCGCGTTACTTTTGTAACCCAGCACTGGTCTCCTAGGGCCAGCACTGGGGTCTTAACTCAAAACAGGTAGGTAATTGCGTTTCAGTATTTCGTGTGATTTTTACAGAATATTTCAAGTTTTCAAAAGTAGACACTCAGAAGAAATTTCATAGAAAAGCAGACAATGGGTTCCTATGGAGAAAATACAGATTACTAGTAACCCCGCTAGGGATTACTTTTGCGGTTCAGTACTGGGCTGAAAGGTACAGCACTGGCTCCTTCCCTGATCACAGGTGAGTACTTCGGAATTCGGACTTTGGCTGTGAATATTTTCAGAATTCAAAATTTCACACTTACAAAATTTTCGAGTCAAAATGAGTCAATGTTATCCAATGGCAGGTAAGTAAATTACCGGTTTCCAGGTGAGTACTTGGTTGGTGAAGTTAAGGTTCTGGTCATAGACTCAGGAGTCCCTCAGGGTCAGGTAAGTACAGTTAGTTCACTCCCAGCGGCACAGGGGCGGCCGGGTGCAGGGGTAGGTAGGCCCAATGATATCCAATGAGGGAAGGGGGGCCTTCGGTTGGTGAATGCTGGCAAGCCGGCCTCGTGGCTGTGGGAGCTGGGCTCCTGGTCACTTGCTCAGGGCAAGGGGGGAAGTAGGAGAGGGCAAGGGGGGGCGGAGCTTGCTGGCGTCCATGCCGGACGTGTAAGCGCGGAGCTCCCGGCTAAAGCCCCGGCATTATCCTTCCAGTATATCCTCACGGTGCCAAAATTGCAGCTTTGGAGGTGGGGAGCTCCCCGACTGTTCCTGGAACACCTGGGCGCACCGGACACGAGCTGCGCGGCCGCCGCGCGAGGTGTCCCGGAGGAGGCCGCGAGGAGTGGCGGACCAGGCCTGCAGCCGTGTGCTCGCCTAGCGGTGCGTCCCGCCGACGTCGCTCGACGTGCGGCCCGGGGGGCGCAGTGAGGCCCGGTGACCTGGACCTGGCGTCGAAGTGTGGAAAGCCTGTCCCCGCGCCCACCGACGCCTCTGCAGAAGACTGTATTGGCGGCTTTGCTCCCAGGTAGGGGAGGTTACGGAGCGGCTGCCAATTGCACGGGGACTCTCCTGACGGTACCTCGCCCTGCCTCCTGCCTACATTCCGCCCCTCCGACCTGCCTGCGCTTTGTGGGCCCCCGGGCAGGCGCTGCGACTCTCCGGGCAGTGGTCGCGCTGTATGGGACCCGGTGGCCCTTGGGGACCGGAGGCTGGACCCCGTGAAGCTGTCAATTTGTGAGTGGTCCCCAAGGGTTCGGGCGGACACGTGGCGCTGGGGAGTGCCCGCGCTTCTCGGCCAGGGCTACTGCTGCGACCTACGCCTCGCCAGCCCCATTGAGTGTGTATGTGACACTGGACTTGGACCTGTGGTGCTTTCTTAAGAAGCCCTGCCGGCACACCCCTGCGCATTTGAACTCCGCCATTTTGCATGCAAGCCTGGTGTTGCTGCGGCCATTTGCCCTCTGCATGGAGGTGTCCGGGACGGCGCTGCCGAGATAAGTCGAGTGGGAAGGACGAGGCGACCGCGGACGGCTGGAGGAAGGCTGGTCTCCTGCATTTGAGGGGCTTTGGTCGATGTTTGATCGCAGTGAGGTTGTGTGGCATCGTGGATTCCTTGCCTGGCACGCCAGAAGGGCCCCCTGCACGCTAGACTGCGCACTTGGGAGACGCATCGCCTAAGGCTGGCGGTCTGTCCATGCGCTAGGGTCCTGCGAAGTACTGTTATCCGCCTGGCCTGTATGGTGCGAGTAGCCCCCTCTGCTCTCCTGTTATAGAGTGTCAACTGTGTGCTAACGCCTGGAACTTGAGCTACACGTGGAGGCCGAGGGGTGCCCGAGCCAGTCACGGCAACTTGCGGCCACCTGCGGTGAGGGCTGCTTACATGTCCACCAGACTCGCCATGGGCAAAAACGACAGGTCACAACCCAAAATTACCTTTGAGCAGCGCCGGACCAAGGGGTCCGAGATGCCAGCCCCGGCGACTTCCCCGAAGGGAGGAGCGCCTGAGGGCACCATCAGCTCGGATATTCGCGAACTGCTGGTCGCAATGGAGAAGGGGATACAAGACAGCATCGCAACAGTCGGGTCCAAAATCGATGCCCTGTCCTATCGCATGGACCGCATGTCGGAACGTGTGGACAAACACGCTGAGCGCCTCGACATGGCGGAGCGACGACTGACCGAGGCGGAGGAAGCCCAAACGGAGTGGGATAAGGACCGCAAGCAATTTGGCAGGCTCTTGCAGGTGATCCAAGACAAGTCGGAAGACTTGGAGGCAAGGTCGCGACGATCCAACATTCGCATTACCGGTGTTGCGGAGACTACACAAACTGGCAAGATGGAGCTTTTTGTGGAGAAACTACTGAAGGCCCTGCTCGGGGATGAGGCCTTCTCCCCGATGTTTATCGTGGAGAGAGCACACCGCACGCTGGGACCCAGACCTAAACCAGGGGCGAACCCGAGACCCATTATAGCGAAGCTCCTGAACTACAGGGACAGAGACACTGCGCTCCGCCTAGCTAGAGACAAGGGTAAGCTGCAATACGAGGGGATGGACATCTCACTCTATCCGGACTTTACGGCAAAGGTCCAGGAGGAGAGGAAACAATTCGCACCTTATAAGAAGCAGTTGCGCGAACTGGAGCTGGACTATGCGATGCTGTACCCAGCCAAGCTTTGTATCAACAGGCAGGGGCATTCGCACTTCTTCACTGACCCCAGGGAACTGCAGAAATCGCTGAAGGAGTGGTCCAAGGAGCGCAGAACCAGCCCGAGGAGAGACCAGCGGGAACATGATTCCTCCTCACTGTTGGAAGAGCAAGACTGAGTGTTTTGCGCCCGTCTATCCCGCTTTCTGTTATGCAACGGCCTGCGCGCTGCCTCCTGTGGGTCATTACTAGCAGCCGTGGCCTACACGGTGCAAAGATGGAGTCCCGAATCCTCTGCATGGTTTGTGCCTGAACACTGCTTTCTGGATCTCAAGCTGGGTGAGATCTTACTGGTTTGACTTTGGGGGGGCGGGGAGCTGGGTGTGTTCCTTCACTAAAAAGGCGGCAAACTGGGACAGTATGTATTAGCTGCGCTGTGTGACTGTGATGTTGCTGAGCCTTGAAGTGGGGCGGCGCCATTGAGGGTGGATGGGAGCCACACTATGTTACTTATGCATGGGTTTTTGTTTTAGGCACGGAACGCTAGTTAGTGGCTAAGTGCCGGGGTGCAGTAGCGGAGTGGATTTGGTTTGTTAGATAACTGTTAAGCCAGCAACGTCTGCCCCTGCGCTTCTGGCTCACAGGCTCTGGAGAGAGTTGATCTGGGGCTTGCTCCTGCGGGTTAGCGGGGGTGTTTGGGAGTGGTAGGGAGTTCTGATGCCACTGGGTGGGAGTAGGTCCTGTCAGGCCAGGTTGGGGGAGGTCTGCTGTGGGAGGGGGGGACACTACTGGGAACTGTACTGGTTACTTTACCTATGGAACCATTGTTTTTGAGCGAAGGGAGCATTGTGTTGGGGGTTGTTTTTTCTGTTGTTACAGCGGGTTTCTGAACCTAATGCCAAGCAAAGTGTTGTCTGATTCTCAGTTTAAATTGTGAGTACACGGAAAGGTACAACTGCTTGCTGCGCTCCATGGTTGTTACTGATGGGATGACGGGTACGGATGGCGGGAATGCCCCGCACACTCTGCAGGAATTGAAAATGTTGACATGGAATGTGAGGGGGCTTAATGATCATCGAAAGCTGCGTAAGGTACTCAGTTACTTGCATAGACACTGAGTAGACCTAGCTCTCCTTCAGGAGACTCACCTGCCGCTTAATAGTAAGATGCTGCAGGCCAGGGGTCTAGGGGGACACATAGTGGCCGCGGGGTTCACGACACACTCCAGGGGCGTCATTACTTGGGCCAACCCCACCTCACATCTGAAACTGGTGCCGCTGGTGTCGGACCCGGAAGGTCGTTTTGTTATCACCAGATGCGTGGGCAGAGGTCTCGATTTGCTAGTGGTTAATGTGTATGGACCAAACTATGATAGCCCTGACTTCTACACAAAGCTGTCGACACAGTGCAGGTTATACGCTCCCACGAGAATGCTATGGGAGGGCGATTTCAACTTTATACTTGACCCTGATCTGGATAGATCGAGGGGCCCTGTTCGGAGGCCAGTGGCCTCAGCTCTACACATGAAGGCTGAACTGATTAAATTGGATCTGGTGGGCGTTTGGAGACACAAGCACCCCACTAAAGGTGATTTTACACACTACTCTGCTTTTCATAATACCCACCCCAGAATTGACTACTGGCTTATCTCTCAAGCCTTACTAGGTAGTATTAGGAGATGTGAGGTGCTCCCCCGTACACTGTCGGACCACTCCCTCGTACTACTCCACCTGGTGATCCCGAAGAAAGTAATTCCCCCCTTCACCTGGAGATTTCCCCCCTACTCCCTACTCGATGAGGCTTTCCAAGGTGAGCTGGCTGCTGATATAGACTCATTTTTTTAATCGAATGTGGGTTCTGTCGACAGTTTTCAGACTGTGTGGGACACTTTTAAGGCCTATATCAGAGGTATGGCGATGTCTAAACACTCGAGCGTGCTCAAATCCATCAGGCGTGACTTGACACTGCTTGAATCCCGACTGTCTGAGCTGGAGGGTCATCTTCCGGATGGGCCAGACACTAGCGTTGTCTCCCAAATTAAACTCCTACTGACGGAATATCACGAACTAGCAGACAGGGAAGTGCAGCATATGGGCAAATACGCTACGGCACGTACATACGGGGAGGGTGAAAGACCGGGTGCGTTGCTAGCCAGAATGGTATGCAGTACCAGGAAACCTCTATTTGTGGACGAACTGCTTACGCCAGAGGGTGAGGTTATCTCTGATGAGGAGGAGATCCTCCAAACGTTTCGGCGGTACTATGCGGAGCTGTACAAGTCCAGATCACTGCATGTCGAGGAGGAGATAGATGACTACCTCGAACATATAGCCATGCCGTTCTTACCAGACTCAGACAGGGAGTTTCTGAGATCTTCCATACAGGAGGACGAGATACTGGAAGCGCTGGCAAGCATGAGATCGGGTAGCGCCCCGGGTGCGGACGGTCTGACGGTAGGCTTTTATAAGTCCTTTAAGGACAAGCTGGTCCCACATTTGATTACCCTTTTTGATCACATCTGTGAAGATGGGAGTATGCCCCCCTCGATGAGGGAGGCCCTACTTGTCACTATCTTAAAGCCTGGGAAACCTCCGGAATGCTGCAGTTCTTACAGGCCGCTCTCGCTACTAAATGTCGACGCAAAAATCTTTGCCAAAGTGCTGGCCACGCGGTTGGCGCTCCTAGTGCCGGATCTAGTAGCCCCAGAGCAGGCTGGATTCGTTCCTAATAGGAACCTGACATACAACATACGCACAGTACTTGGGACAATGCAACACGTGCGCCAGGAAAATACTGCTCTGACAGTTTTTCTGGATATGGAAAAAGCCTTTGACTCTGTGGAATGGCCTTTCATGATCAAATTCCTCAGGAAGTTGGGCCTGGGAGAGCCTTTCTTGCAGATGTTGTGGCCTTTGTATTTCCAGCCCACAGCGAGACTGAAGATAGGGGACAGAGTGACGGACTCGTTCGCTATTAGCAGAGGTACTAGGCAGGGATGCCCCCTTTCGCCCCTTCTGTACGCGCTGGTGGCGGAGCCCCTGGCTTGTGCAATCAGGGAATACCACAGCTTGGAAGGCATTAGCTTTCCGACGTACAAAATAGGTATCTCAACATATGCTGATGATACTCTCCTATATGTTCGTAACCCGGAGACGAACCTTTCATCAATCTTGCATGAGGTTGTGCGCTTTGGCGCACTCTCTGGGCTGAAAGTGAACTGGGATAAGTCTATTGCCTTTCCCCTGACGCCTGTGACCCAGCCCTTTGACATGGAGTACCCCCTGAAATGGACTACAGACTCAGTTAGATATCTCGGCATACAACTACACACAGACCCCGATGTTTTAATCAGAGAAAATTACGGTGTGGCGTTCGCTAAACTAGAGGAGGATGTGGATGCATGGTGTAAACTGCCGCTCTCCCTGATGGGCAGGATTGCTCTCATGAAAATGATAGTGCTGCCTAGGTTTCTCTTCCTCTTCAACAACTTACCAGTGGTTTTGTCAAATGTCTTCTTCAAACAGCTCACGCAGGTGCTCACCAAGCTGGCATGGCGTGGTAAACAACCTAGAGTTAAGTGGACGACGCTGATGCTTCCCTGTGAGAGAGGGGGGCTGGGGGCTCCTGACATGGAACGATACTATCGTATTGCACAGGCTGCCCATCTGCACTCGTGGATTCACGGGGACCCACGTATACCTCATGTGACACTGGAACGCTTGTTCGGGGAACCCCTGCCCCTACCGGCCATGGTCTGTCTCCCGGAAGACCGCACCATCGGCCAACTAGATTCTCTTAAATCTACCAATCATGCATGGCATGCTTTGACCCGCGCACAAGACAGTAGTTTCTTGTACTCACCGCAAATGCAGATCGACTGGGCACTGTGGCTGGGCCCACTTGGCGAAAAGGGAGTTACGGAGGCACTGTGCGCACTGGGTCTCTCGAAAATGGAAGATCTGTTTACTGCAGGGGTTGCGAAGACCTGGGAACAACTCCCCCCTGCTCCAGCAGGACCTACACTCTTGCAGCGGTTCCAGTTTCATAGAGTCCGGAGTGCACTCAAGGATGTGCTTGGCCCGGACATGGAGGAACCCCCTGAGGTTCCGGAGCTCACTTATGTCATTAAAACTGCGTCGTCACGTAAACTGATCTCCAAAATGAACAAACTGGGTGTCGCACATCAGCAGATCCAGCACTCCAAAGCCAGAGAGGAGTGGCAAAGAGATCTGCAGATGCAGATTGATGACGACATGTGGAGATATTGCTACGCAAACACGAGAAAGCTCTCCCTTAATGGTAGGCATAGACTGGTGCACTTTAAGTTCCTTCAGCGGGTGTACTACACACCGGAGAGGCTGCATCGTTATGGCCTCAGACAGTCTGCAGAGTGTGAGCGTTGCCATGCGCAGATCGCAGACTTCATCCACGTGGCATTGTACTGCCCTGGAATTCAGAGATTCTGGGCAGAAGTCTTCTCAGAGCTTAACATGATACTAGGCTCGGAATTGTCTAACGGACAAGCGCTAGCGCTGCTGGGATACTCTAAGCCGCTTCCGACTGTTCAGCGCCGACCTGTAGATATGGCACTTCTAGTGGCCAGAAGGGTGGTTGCCCAGTGCTGGATGAGGGGGCCACTCCCCACCAAGAAGAGATGGGCGGGCGACTTGCTCTATTGCTGCACCCAGTCGGAACTCTACAGTGAGTTACTCCCCCCTAGGAGCAGACCCAAAAATTTCTGGGGCCTCTTCCAGGCACACGCACAACAGACTGAGGAAGCAAACTCGGATGATGACGACATGTCGGACATCCTAGAATCCCCGGGGGGCCAGGTAGAGCAACTGATGTAGATTTCATTGGGGGGAGCTACGGGTGGGGAGGAGGTGGGGGCTTATCAATAGCACTAGTGTGTTCCTCTTTAGGTCACTCGGAACACGTACTGAGACTCCCAGAGAGATAGCTGTAAGCAGTGTAGTATGAACATGTCGATCACACTAATTGGTGTACATCACTAGGTACATATTTGCTGGCACACGGGGGAGGGTTAGGGTAGGTTGGGGTTGTTCAATAGTTCTTAGACCTATCACACGTCATTGAGGCTCTTGGGCGTGCGCGCCAATTTGTTCCTTGCAACACTCATGGTTATATGCATTTTGCTACTGAGACGAGACTAAGCATTGATGATCCTGGCAGCTTGCTGCACTGTATGCCGCCGGGACCCCGGGATGCCGGCTGAATGGCTGTGTCCAACATCATTGAGATTGACAAACAGGATGTGTTGCTTGATCCACCGTATATTGTTATGTACCATGTATTGCTTGCTTCAAGTTCTGTGAATAAAGGTCTTTTAAATAAAAAAAATAAAAAAATAAAATAAAAAGTAGGAGAGGGCAAGGGGGGAAGTAGGAGAGGACACAGGGGTCACAGCCAGCGGCACTCGGGCGGCAGGGTGCCGGATGCTTTTGAGCCATCGGGCGCTCAATGTTATCCAATGGGAAAGGTCAAAAAGGAACAAAGGCTGCAGGCCCGGGGACGGAGACTCTCCAGGGGAGACCAGCACTTCGAGAGGTAAGTTGGGATCTTGGAGCACAGGTAGGTACCCCAAAGGAAGGCACAGGGGGCTGTAGGGCGCCGGGTGCAGGGGTGCCTTTAGGTGTCAGAAAAGGTTACCCTCGGCTGGCCGTGGTTGGGGTGGCCCCTGGTTCTGAGTCTGCGGGTGTCGGCTGGTTCATCGAGGAGGGTCTTTGGGCACTGGACCTCGGGTCCCAGTCGCTGCGGGGAAGTCCTCGTGTTCTTGGTTCGGGGGGGGGGGGGCGGCCCGGGCTCGGTGGGTGCAGAGTGGGCTGGTCCGGAGCTTCCTGATTGGCAACAGGTAGGTTGTTGCAGCAGAGCCTCTGCTGATGGGAGTCCCAGTCTACAAGAGGGTCAAGGCAGGCAGGTCCTCCGGGTGTCCCAAGGTTGCTGTCCAAAGGAGTCGCCGGGATTAAGCAGGAGCAGGTTCCAGGATCGACAGGCCGGTAGGGCTGGGGCCAAGTCAGTTGCTGTTGTCCTGTTGTTATCAGCTGCACGGCGGGTCTTCTTCTTCTTGATCTTCTTTCTTCTTTTCGTATCGGGATCTGAGAAGGAAGGTTCAGGGAGCCCTTAAATACTGAATTTAGGGGCGTTACAGGTAGGGCAAGGATAGGGACCAATGTGTCACTGCCCTGGGTTGGGTACACCCCCCTAGCCTGCTCCTCTCCTGTGGGAGGGGGCAGGAGCCTAGCTGTGATAGGGCAGGGCTCCCCATCTTCAAGATGGCCGGAGACCGGGGTTGTGCTTCACCTCTTCTCCCTCACCTGAGGGGTGGAGTTGGCACAGGCTGGCACCCCCCCTTCCTGACATAGTTTTTCCCGCCAGTCTTCCCGCCAGAGTGGGGGGTAGGACTGGTGGGGGCTGGTTTCTGGGTACAGAAAATGGTCTGGTGAAGCTCATGGAGGCGGCATGCCTTTGAAGCTTCCCCCTGCCCATCCTGGGGGAGGATACCTAGCACCTCGCCCAGGATGTGCATTGTTGCAGGCCCAGGAGAGCAGGGGCTCTCCTACCCAGGGGTCTAGCAACATGTTTGTTGTGTGACAGCCTCTGCAGCCACTCAGCCAGACATGGATTGTAGGTTAGGGTTTCAAAGGGCATCTCTAAGATGCCCTATGGTGCATTTTACATTAAATCCCACACTGGCATCAGTGCGGATTTAATGTGCTGAAAAGTTTGATACCAAACTTGTCAGTCTCAGTCTTCAGCGTAGCCATTATGGTGCTTTGGAGTTCGTAATGCCAACCTCCCAGCACCATATACTCTTAATGGCATCACTGCACTTACAGTGCCCAGGAATGGCCCTGGGTACTGTAGTGGCACAGGGCTCATGCACCTGTGCCCACACCTCTGGCATAGGGCACCCAGCTAGAGGGGTGACTGAAGTATGCCAGGGCAGTGGGTTCTGTGGGCATGGCACACAGGGACTCTGGTTTTAGTTTGGTACTTAGGCACTAAGCCTGCAAAGGCAGTGTGTGGGTGCCAGGGTACAGGGCCCCAGGGGTGGCACAATATGTGCTACAGCCCTCAGGGGACTTCACTGGTCACCATGCCCTGGGTACCTAGGCTACCAACTACTAGGGGCTGACTGGTGGCCATAGATGCCAATTGGGTTTTGTTTCAGTAAAGTTTTAGGGAAGGAACACAGGCCCTGGGTACCTGGTACTCAGGAGCGCAGGGCACACTCAGTCAAAGCACATCAGCAATTCAGAAAAAGTGGGGGCATACCAAGGCAAGAAAGATGGCACTTTCTCACACCATCTTCTACTGATAATTGCAGCAAAGGAAATGGAAATATCATGGAGGAGACCAGAGAAGTATTTCAATGAGTAGAGCTAGATCTTCAGTTACATTGATTTGAACGGAGACCTCCATCATATCAGAATCATTCTTTGTCTACTTCTGCTGTTTCTATGGACAAGAGTTTTCCGCTGACATAAACCACACTTGCTCTCATGTACTCACTATGAATAAACACAGCTTTTCTGTGCTCATAAACACATTTCTCCTCTTTTGGATGACTTTGCAAGTGGCCTGTTAAATAAATAGCCTATTGACAAAGCACTGCTTATGCATATCTGACGCACCTGTTTCATTCCATGTATAGAGTGAAGATTAGTGCTCACTCTCTCAGAAACAAAATAGTCATGTTTTTGTTTGTTTTGTTCCATGAAAATAGGTACATGTGCTCTTGGCCTTCGAACATGCAACTGTGATGCTAATGACGGTGTCTGGAGAAAGGACGAGGGTCTCCTAACAGATAAATCCATGCTACCTATCCAAGCAATAATCTTTGGGGGCACACAAGATGTTCCAGTGGAGATGGCTTTTCATAGCATAGGCAAGCTTCGCTGTTTGGGAAACAGTAAGTATTGAACTGACTCCATTGCCATGTTTTGCTTGGATGGCTTCTGCAATTTTGAAACTCAAAGAAGAAAAATTAAATGTTTTAATGGAATAATTTATGAATAAGGAATCTCATTTATTAGGAAAACAAGTCTGGGAGTCTGCCTCTTGTTGTCTAACCGTTGCTGTTACAAGTCTGGTTATTATTAATTATATAGGGCCCGATGTAGGTCGGTTGGTAATGGCCGAAAATCTGTATTTTCGGCCGTTACCGTCCGGTATACCTGAAATGGTATGTAGGGGCACAATTTTACAGAATCGGTAAATTTACCGATTCTGTAAAATACCGAATCGGTATTTTTACCGATTCGGTAATTCTCCGATATAGGTGGGACTCTTCAGAGTCCCAGGAGCCTTAACAAATCGGTATTTTACCATCAAATCCAATTTGATGGTAAAATACTTATTCAGGTGTGCATGCACACCTATGCCATGTGACAGGCAGACCTGCCCTTAGGGCAGGTATGCCTGCCACATGGCACCAGTGCCTGTTTTGGGGGTGCCACAGGGTGTCAAAGTGACACCCCCTGCACCCTTGTGTGAATCGGTATTTAACAATTCGGTAAATACCAAATCAGTAATGCCCATTCATTCCTATGGGCTTTGAAGCCCATAGGAATGAATGGGCATTACCGATTCTGTATTTACAGAATCGGTAAATACCGATTGTTAAAGATTCAGTATTTCAACATCTGGATATACCTACATATCTACACTTTAGATTTACCGATTTTTAATTACGGAATCGGTAAAATTTGGTAATTAAAAATCGGTAAATCTATTTTACCTTAATCTAATAGCCCTTAATTCTTTAGGTGTGGGCACAGAGTCATAATTTTGCAAATCTTTGGGGAGACTAAGATGGCTGGTCCCTGAGACTCGAGCACCACCATGTTCTAAATAAAAACTATCATAAGTGTTGTGTCCGGTACACTGTGCCCCAGCCTTTTCTTTGTGAATTGCAAGATCCAGAAGTGTCTGATTTTATGGAGTCAGAGATCCAGTACTTGTACCCAAATGTGCATTTGATATAGGTGTTGACTTCAAAAGGAACTCTCTGAGGTGCACAATGATACCTTTTAACCCTGTCCTGTCTGCCAGGCTACCTGTGAGGGGTTAACACTCCTTTGTCTGTGGACAGGATACTACCTATTAAAGTGTGTGTCAGTCCCTCCCATTCATCCCTGCACAGGAATACCCATCAGAATGCAGATGAGTGCTCAGAATGCAGATGAGCCTCACCTTCCTGTGTTTGTGGCTGTCTAGAGTGAATGCACAAATTGAAGCTGCACCCAACCCAGACATGTATTGGAGACAGGCTGTCAGGCACAAAGGGCACTAAATACAGATAAATATCCACTATCTAAAGGTGGCAATTCAAAACAGTAAAGTTAAAAAGTTAAATCCAACTTCACCAGTAAGGAGGATTTATCATTACCATTTCAAACATATCAACATGAAAAAGTTACTCCTTTCTGATCAGAAATTACAACTTAAAAGTATATTAAACAATTCCCAATGCTGGCCTATGAGAGGGATGGACCTCATAGTAGTGACAAAGGATATAGGTGGTTTGTCACTATCACGACATGTAAAAACATAAAAGTACATGTTTTACCTTTTACTTACATATCACTGTTAGAAATGGGGATCTCTAGTCGGTAATGGTTTGTACCTTTGTCCAAGTAGAGACCCTTCTTCCTAGTCAGGATAAGGGGGATACACTTCTAAATTTACCCCAGCTCACCCCCTTGGTAGCTTCGCACAAGCAGACAGGTTTATCTCAGAGGCAGTGTGTAAAGCACTTGTGAACACATACAGTAATACAGTGAAAACACTACAAATGGACACAACACCAGTTTAGAGAAATAAGTAATCTTTATCTAATCCAAACAAGATCAAAACAACAAAAAAGCCAACATACAATACTTGTAAAAATAGTTACTGTGAAAATTACCTTTAAATTGCAGGAAGAACGTGGAAACACAGATCCTCCGACTGTGTAGCTTTGTTGGGGCTTACTGCGATACTGAACACAACAGACCAACTATTCCAGACAACCGCGTTGGTATGGGTTAGCTAAAGCGTCGACAGACTCGGAGACGGTGCTTTTCTTGTTGCACCCGACACAATGGTACGAGCCTGTCAGGGACAACCGTAGCAGTTGCAATGTGAGATGGAAGCGTTGCAGCATCTGCAGGCAGCGGCTCGTTGACGGAGTCGGTGAGACCAAGGCTTGAGTTGCAGGGTGAGGCGGTGCTCGATGTGGTGCTGGCAGGTCACGGTGAGGCAACAGAGCCGGTTGATGGTTGAGTCGGGCAGCAACGGAGTCAGTGGCATCTGTGAAATCTGTAGCGAAGCGGTGGGGAGTGCGGTGCCCACATGGCGCGGTACAAGCAGCGTCTCATTGACAGAGTCAGTGGGACCAGGGTGGTCATGCGAGGCGGTGCTCTTTGCTGTGCCTTCAGGACACGGACTCTGTGACGGAGTTGGTTGCCCTTTTCTTCTGTGGCGACTGGAACCAGTGGAACCAGAGATGGTGCCCAGAAGGATGGAGGTCTTTGCTTGGAGTCCTCTTGAACAGGGGGGCAAGCTCCACTTCAGGCCCTTGGAGATACTTTCTCAAACAGGATGCACACACAGTTCCTCTCCTTGGTGGAAAAAGCCTATGAAGGCCCACCCCATACAGCACACAGCTAAGGGGCAGTACTCCTACTCCAGTTTCCCCAGCTCTTCTCCTTGGCAGAGGTTCCTCTTGATCCTGAGTCTTCTGAATTGTCATAGCGCCAATACGCCGGTGGGCATTTGCGCACTCTATAAAATTATAAATCAAATCAAATCAAATTTGAAGTCCAAAAGTGATCTAAAGTCCAATATTTATACAGCAACATCTTCTGTTTTCTGGTGGCAAAGAAGCCCTTTGCTCAGTCAAAACTAGTTATGTCCTCTCTGGTGCAGCTTCCTGGCAGGAGGTGGAGACAGCATTGTGTAAGTCAGACCAGGCCCATTCAAGTGAAAGGAAATCTCTCCCCTTACTCTAAATACAGCCCAGGTCTATTCAGCCCAGCCCTGATTCATTCAGACTCTCTGGAGCAACTGCACATATCCATCTCTTGTAACTCCAAAGCCAGACAGGCAATTCACATCCTATCAGAGGCGAGGCACACTGGATGGCTAAGCAAGAAAATACCTATTTTCTACAAGTGGTATCTAGAAACACAGAATGTAAAAATCACCCTCACTAAAAGATGCATTTTAACATTCAGAGTTCAAGCATACTAAACTTTATTTTCCTACCTTGATCCCAGGGGTAGTTATGTTTATAAGATGTTATACGCAAACTCCCCATTCTATCCTATGGGAACAGGTAGCCTTGCAATAGTGAAAAATGGAATTAGCAGTATTTCACTGTCAGGACATGCCACACACACCAGTGCATGCCCTACCTTTCACATACACTGCACGATGCCCACAGGGGACCTTGGGCCTACCTTAGGGTTGACTAACATGTAAGAAAAGGGAAGGTTAGGACCTTGCAAGTGGGTGCACTTGCCAGGTCAATACAGCTGATCCAGACTCTACACATGCTTTGCAATGGCAGGCCTGAGCTACATTTACAGGCTGGTTCTGTGGGTGGCACAATCAGTGCTGCACCCTACTAGCAGCATTTGATTTACAGGCACTGGGTACACACAGCGCACTGTACTAGGGACCGACCAGTAAATCAAATATGATAATCATAGAATCACCAATCCATAACAAAAATGTACAGAGGGCGCACTTGCACTTTGGCACTGAACAGCAGTGCCCAAATCATCTAGACCAGCGAGACTAAGTCCAACACAAAGCAAAAAGACAGGAGGCAAAGGCAAAAATACAGGTTAAACACACGCCAATGATGCCAGGTCTAACAATCATCATGACCTTAAGGTTACTTAGGGCCTACTTTAGGGCTGAAGTATATGTAATAAAAGGGGAGTTAAAGGCTTGGCAATTAGTTTTAAATGCCAAGTTGAAGTGGCAGTAATCTGCCTGAGAATGTTTGAAAAGCTACATGTGTAGTGGGCACAATGAGTACTGCAAACTCACTAGTAGTGTTTGCAGTACATGCCCTCGGTTTATGTTATCCCACTATATAAGGGACTTACCAGAACAACAAATATGCCAATCAGGTATATGATGTCAATGTCCTCATATTTAGTGGGGAGAAGCATAAGAACTTTAACACCAGTCAACAGTGGTAAAGTGCTCAGAGTGCTATATATTTATATATATACATAGACATATTTGTGTGTATTTAAATATATATATACAGTAATAATCATGAAAATGTTTGATGAATATCCAAGATGTAGTTCAATGCGTAGTCAAAGTCAACGCGCTTGATTACATGCATGGTAACCGCATGCATGTTAACGCCATACATTCAATTTGCATATTAAGGATTCTTTTTTTATCCTTGACAAAGCTTACTGTGAAGCTCAACACATGTCAACTTACAGTGAAAAATAAGAATGGAACATAAATATAAATTCATTTAATGTGACAACAACTAAAGATGCACGAACACGAAGGCCCTCATTAGGGGCCATATGTATCATAGTTCCGCTTTTGCGATTCCTAAATAGCGATTTTTAAGGAATCGCTATTTAGGAATCGCAAAATGGTATGTATGAAGAAAATCGCTTTTTTTCAGCGATTCCTCAATCTTCCATAATTGCGAATTCGCATTTTGCGAATTCGCAATCAAGGAATAATTACCAATGCATTCCTATGGGCCAGGAGGCCCATAGGAATGATTGCGAAATAATTCTCAAATTGCGAATTCGCAATTTGCTAATCGCAATTTGAGAATTATTGCAGGGGTGTCTCAAGGACACCCTGTTCCACCCCTGTAAATTACATGTGTGTGCATATGGCGCACATACATGCCCAATGGGCATGTATGTGCGTCATATGCCACCCTCACAAATGCACAATTGTGCATATTTACAAGAAATCGCAAATTACCACCAACTACAAGTTGGTGGTAATTTGCGATTTCTAAACCTGAAATCGCAAGTCTAAAAAGCTTCATACATAGCATATAAGGAATCGCAAAATTGCGATTCCTTAAATGCTTAAGTAAAATAAGTAATCACAATTTTTGCGATTCCTTATTTTGCTAATGTTTCTTACATTTCAAAATCGGTAAAAAGGCCTTTTGCGATTCTGCGAATTTCGGCCTTAACGAATCGCAAAAGGGGATACATATGGCCCTTGATGTGCACAGGAAGAGAGTAAGATATTTATAGCATGTGATGAAGTCCCACTGAACTGTGTTCAGAATTTATTTTCTGTGATAAACACAACTTACAACGTTTTACCCTGAAAATGAGGCTTAACATGCCGATTTTATTGCTTACCACATGAAACTTTGCACGCATGGGCCAGTATTTATTGGGCCTTTTTCACGACTTAAATTTTCGCAGGTTTGATCTAGCAGAGTTTAAAGGGGCTCTGGGATTCGTTGCACCCAGTAATTTCTGGTTCTGATAAATTCTACATCACTCATCATTTCGACCCCAGAACAAATAGGCGCTGGGATTTTTCTGCGCACTTGTGTTAGGCCCAGCTGTGCAATCACAAAAGAAATGCATAGTCGAATGATAGCCATATTCAAAAGTTTATCACCTGACAGGTTTGTTTAACTATGTGTTGATTTACAGGCATGAAGCTGCCCGTTCTGGAGTCCTGTGCTGCCCTCAAAGATGCCGGATACACAGACTCTGGGTTTTATTCTATAGATCCGGATGGCAATGGTCAAGGGTTTTCCGAATTTGAAGCTTACTGTGATATGACTTCAGATCCAACAACTGGTAAGTATTATTCCCATGCAAAGCTGGGGAGGAAACTGACTGAAGAAATTGTGTCAGTCATTTTTAGGTTCAACTTAACCCATAAGCATCATTCATCCTGAATCTAATATTAAACGCAAAATTAGAAGAACCAGTACAGTTTGCAAAGTGAACACAATTTACTTCAGGTTTTTATGGGCGCTTGACGAGGGATGTAAACATTACAGCTGATGTGCAGTGTTTCTATGTTGCACCTTTTGCACACAGCATGAGTACATGCCAATGGCACATAATCTTAAGGGAGACATGGTAAAAATTGGGTTTTTATTTGGCAGAGGTATGTACCTTGTCCAAGTAGGGACTACAATCATAGTCAGGGTAAGTCAGATGCACGCACAAAAATTAACCTGTGGTCACCCTCTGGTAGCTTGGCACAGAGCAGTCAGGTTTAACTTAAGAGGGAATGTGTAAAGTATTTGTGCAACACTTAATACTGTAAACCAGTGAAAACACCACACAAAAAGATACCACACCTGGTTTGAAAATTAGAGCTTTATTAAAGAACAAAACAATACCAAAACAACAAAAATTCAATAAGTAGAAACAATTATGATTTTTTAACGAATATCTTCTAATATAGTGCTTAAAAGCATAAAGCCCAAACTGGGGCTATCTGGTCATGCTTGACTGGGTCAAATCCAAAAGTTCAGGCCGACTGCGATGGAGTACTGGTCAGATTCTGGGACCAACCTTGTCCTGCTGAAAACATACTTTGTTGCACTGTCAGTGGGGCCTGATGTGTGGATCAGATCGGTGTGTCGTCATTGATCCCTTTGGATGTAGGCGATGAGTCATTTCTGAGTCATACAACTCGAGATTCGTCAGCAGCATTTTTTTCCGATGTAGGATATGTATTGTCGTCAAGCCACATTGTCAACTATGTCCTCGAAGCAGGTGATGCATAGTCGCCAATGGAGATGAATTGGTTCCGACCTGCTCAACGACTACATGGTGTACCCATAATATTGATACTGGGGACAGCACCTGTAAAGAACTACATTTACAGATTGTCAGATAAGGTGAGAGTCAGCATTAAGGAAGAGGTATCCAAGTTTCTGGTGTTAGGGGTAATTTAGCCCTCAAACAGCCCTGGATCCAGCCCAGTGATGTCAGTCCCCAAGGCTGCCCTTCCAGATGTCACATCTGAACTTAGATTCTGTGTGGACTACCGTGGGCTCAATGCGGTCACCAAGACTTACACATACCCCATTCCAACCCCTGAGCTGATCAGCTCATAGATCAGTTTGGGGCTGCCAATTTCCACAGCACGTTTGACCTAAAGCCTGGGCACTGGCAGATTGCCTTGAGCAAGGGGGCTAAAGAGAGGTCTGCATTCTCTACTCCAGAAGGGCACTTCCAATTCCAGGTTATGCCCTTTGGGTTGAAGAGGCACCTGCTACCTTCCAGAGGTTGGTCAACCAAATCCTGGCTGGGTTGGAGGACTTCAGCGCGTCCTACCTAAACAGCATTGTGGTCTTCAGATCTAGCTGGGAGGACCACTTGGGCCATCTGAGGGAAGTGCTTCAGGGTCTGCAAAGTGCAGGCCTGCCTATGAAGGTCAGTAAATGCCAGATAGGGCAGGTGCCAGTGGTCTATTTGGGTAACCAAGTGGGAGGTGGCAAGGTGCAGTCCCTCAAGGCCAAAATTGAAACCATTCTGGCTTGGGAACACCCCAAGAACCATACAGAAATGAGAGCCTTCTTAGACCTCACTGAATACTACAGTATATTTGTCAGGGGGTGTTGGACTTGGCCCTTTTTGCAGGGCCATCCCTAAACTGTTTGCCTTTCGCCTAGCATTTCTGCTGACATAGTGTTGGTGGTTTTAGGCATCTGGGCCCTTAGCACTGCTGTCCAGTGTAAAGTGCGTGTGCATGTGCTCTCTGTGTTAAATATGATAAGGATTGGTCTACACCTGTTTGGCCTACTTAATTTACCTGTCAATTCCTTGTAAAGTGGTATCCCCTATACCCAGGATTGGAAAATTAAATGCTACTGGTGCGCTTGCAGCGCTGATTGCGCCACCCAGCAAAGTAGCCTTTCAAACCTATCTCAGGCCTCTGCAATTACAGGGCCTGTGCGCGCAGTGTTACTGCCACTGTGACGTGGAACCTAAAGTGTGTTCCATGTTCGTGACCCCCCTTTTACTACATGTCAGTCACCCCTAAGGTAGGACCTAGCTATCCCTATTGCCAGGGTGCATTGTGGGTAAAAGATAGGACATGTACCTTAAGTGTGTGACATGTCCTGGTAGTGACAAACAGCCATTTTGATTTCTCACTACTGTGGGGCTGCCCTCCCATAGGAATGCATTGGGATTCCCTGATAAGTTTTTCAGTGGTAATTCCTGATATGAGAGGAGCAGCGTGGTCAAGTTTGGTATGTTTGAAATAGTGATAATAAATGCTAGGCAATGGTGTGCGCAGATTTATTATAACTATTTTAGAAATGCCACTTTTAGAAGTAGGCATTTCTGTGTGCTATGTGCCTACCTGCCTGCCTACCTGATGTGAATTGCATGTCTAGCTTTTGAGTGACAGGGGCTGATGAGGTGTGTGTGTGTGGCTCCAGGAGGGGCAGGGTGAGTCAGCACTAGGCTGAATGGGACATCTACATTTAGAGTAGTGGGAGGAGAAGTCCCTGAATAGGAAGGTGCCTGCTCTAGTGAATGCTGGCTCCGCCCCCCTGTGGTGTGTCTGATGACGAGCCCCCACCTAACAATAGGGAAGAGGAGCCTGGTAAACAGTGCTCCAGAACCAGTTGGAACTGGTTCCCCCGAGCCCTGTACTCTACAGACAAACGGAAAATGTCTTATAAATGTAGGGGTTGTGACCCCATGAAGTTGCTCTGTTCTGTACTTACTTGGAAGGGACCCTCTGCAAGGAGGAACCGCCGTGGGACCCAGCTGCTGTCTCCTGGGGGTCACTGCGTGCTGGCCTGCCTGGCTGCGCTGTGCTGGGGTCTCCCCAGCACCAAGGATTCTTTATTTCTGCCTGTTTCTGTCAGGTGGGGGACAGGCTGGGCACTGTATTTTAACTTGCAGAGGGAGAAAGAATGTATGGACTCTGCAGCACAGAGCTGCAGCTTGCTTCGAGGGAATCCCAACATGGGGATTCCCCCATCTGGATGCTGGGAGAAGCGGGAGCCCACCCCGCATCTTTGCAGCTTGTGTGCTTATTTGACAGAGCGGGAGCTCACCCCGTGATTTTGCCGATTTCAGCGGGAGCCTACCCCGCTTTGGTATTTATTTAAAAAGCGGGTGCCCACCCCGCTTGCTGCCAGGAAGAGCCGCAATTGCTTGCTTTGTCAAGCGGGTGCCCACCCCGCATTTATGCTTAAATCGTAGGCCGGGGCCCTCCCCACACTTTGGTGAAAGAGAGTGCAGCCACTGCAGCGAAACCGGAAGCCAGGCAGTTCTGCCGGATCCGGGGCGGAGACCTGGGACGGTGCACAGCCGTCGTGAGCACCCGGCAAGGTGAGAAATGCCCCGAGGAGACTGTAGGAGTCGGGGAGCCCCGCGCACTGCAGCGGGAGAGCAAGACCGGTGTTTAAGGGGAGACCAGTACCTCGCGGGCACCGCTTTGTCGCACTCCGCCCTTTTCCCCAGCGAGTGACCTCATTGAAGTAGCAGTCCCCTGGTGGTTTAACTGGGAAGAGGTAGGAAGGTTCCCAGGTGTCCAGCTGATCACTACAAGGAACCGCTCAGTCCCCAAGGAACGGTGAGTTGGGCTGAAGTGAGAGGGTTATTGGCACCAAGGAGCTTGCAGGGTAGCACTAGGGAATAGAGCCCCAGGAAGGAGGGGCTCCCAAAGGCTTTAGGTAGCACCCCAGGGTTGCATGCCTGATTTCTGCACCGCAAGGAGTCCCAGGTGAGAGGGGCTCCCAGAGGCACATTGTCGGGCCCCTCCCCCCTGTGGTCACCCATGTAGTACAGTGTTGCCAGTTCTGCTAGGGCCATTGGTGTAGAGCCCGAGGGAGGACTCAAGGCATGTTAGTGCCAGTACCTGTTGACTTCCTCAGTTGCGCCGCCGTAGCGGGCAACTGCAAATATTGGGCAAGGTTTGGTTGTGGAGAGCCCCTGTGGGGGCCCAGGAGGGCACAGTGAGTGCCATTGCCCACATTGTTCTCCCCAGCTGCACCGCCATTAGCGGCAGCTGCAATGTTTAGGCCCTCTGCTTTGCGCCCTTCAGAGTTTGCTGCATTAGCAGCCCAGGTCTGACTATTTGGACAAAGGGCATTTGAGCCCCAGTGGGAGGCCAGGTTGGCCAGGGGTCAGTTTCTAAGGTGGGCCCTACAGTGATGTGATGCATAATGTGATTAATGTGATATGTAGGCCTCATGTGATTCATGCCTAAATATGATTTATGCTTAGGAGGTAATTGCATACTGTGTTTATACTGGTGGGGCCTAGTACATAATGTGTTTTATGCCTGACAAAATAATGCTTAGGTCATTATGGTACCAGTAGTTACTGGTTGTGTTTTGCATTTACTCTCCTGCATTTTGATGGTTCTGACCGTGGCTCGATTGGCCTGGTCCTATATAGAATCCCCTGTGAATATTGCCTGGTGCCAGTTGGCACAGTGTAAATGTGTGGTTATGTTTCTAATGTGTTTATGATAATACAAAGGCTATTTCTTTTTATATAACCTTGCGTGGAGTTTCTTTTGTGGCGTGCCTAGTGTGTTGCTGCTATGTGAGTGTGTTGCGCAAACGCTTTACACATTGCCTCTGGGATAGGCCTGACTGCTTGTGCCAAGCTACCAAGGGGGTGAGTAGGGGTTATCATCAGTGTGTAACTCCCTTGCCCTGACTAGAGTGGTGGTTTCTGCCTGGCTTTGGAGCAAGCCTTAGCCAACCAGAAATCCGGTTTCTAACAGGGGGTACTGCACCATTGTTGCCCCCTTGACAGAGATGACTTCCAGGAAGCAGCCACATCAGGAGATCTGGATAGAGGTATGCCAGAAAACCTTTGACACCCTGAAGGAGACCATGTGCAACGCACCCATGCTCAAGGCCCCTCATTTCTCCAAGGAATTCATTGTTCAAACAGATGCCTCAGAGCATGGTGTAGGAGCCATGATCTCACAGCTAAATGAAGAGGGCCTGCATCAGCATGTAGCCTTCATCAGTAGGAGGCTACTTCCCAGGGAACAGAGGTGGAGCGCAATAGAAAAGGAAACCTTTACCGTGGTCTGGGCACTGAAGAAGCTAAGGCCATACCTATTTGATACTCACTTCCAAGTTCAGACAAACTACAGGCCCCTCATATTGTTAATGCAGATGAGGGGTGAGAATCCCAAACTGTTTAGGTGGTCAATCTCCCTTCAGAACATTGATTTTGTGGTGGAACAGACCATGCCGATGATCGGTCCAGGCTCATTCGTCTTAGTGAACTTTCAACTGGGGTCGTGGGGGGACAAGGATGCATGTTAGACCTGGCAACCTTAATGTTGTTGCCCCTGACTTTTTGCTTTCTGACCTCCTGTTTTTCCGACTTCATTTTTGCTGGCTTCAGGACTCTGGACACTTTCCCACTGCTAACCAGTGCTAAAGTGTTAAAATGCATGTGCTCTCTACTTAAAACAAGGTAACTTTGGCTTATCCACAATTGGCATACATAATTTACTTAGAAGTCCCTAATAAAGTGCACTACATGTATCCAGGCATGTAAATTAAATCCTACTAGTGGGCCTGCAAGACTGATTGTGCCACCCACTTGAGTAGCCCTTTACACTTGGCTCAGGCCTCCCACTGCAGAGCTTGTATGTGAAGTTTTAAACTTCCATGTCGACCTGGCAAGTTAACCTTCTTGCCAGGCCCAAATCTTCCATTTTTAATACATATGAGTCACCCCTAAGGGAGGCCCTGGTCAGCCCCAAGGGCAGGGTGCAGTGTATTTACAACATTAGACAAGTACTTTTAAGTTGTACATATCCTTGTAGTGAAAAACTCTTACATTTATTCTCCACTGCTGCAAGGCCTATCTCTCCCATAGATTATAATTGGAATTACCTTATCACACTTTATAAGTATAATTTACAATTGGGAAAAGATAGGCTTTTCAAGTTTGGTGTCCCTGGTCTCACAAATTAAAAACACATCTTATGGTAACATGGATTTTATTTCGTAAGTCTGAAAATGCCTCATTTAGAAAGTTGACAGTTTTTTACTTTAACTATTCTGTGCTTTCTGTCTGTGTCTGAATACACTTCTGTAATAGGTAGCAGTTGGGCTTTGGGCATTCTCTCCAGACAGCCACACACAATGGGAGCGTAGGTGTGACAGATGGGCTACCACATCCTGATGCGCATTCCTGGGCAGCATGGGAGGAAGGAGCCAACACGTACACCTGAATAGTCTGTGCCTGTCCCCACGCAAAGGACTGCATACCTCCCTGAAGTTAGTCTTCAGCCATGGTAGGAATCGCAGGAACTCTGTGCACTTCAAAGGCCTCTCTTTCAAGTCTCCCCCACTTCAAAAGCACAACTGAGTATAAGTACTGGACCTCACTACCACAGTACTCTTTTTGAACTGATGATACTTTGCCAGGAAGAAAGACTGCTGTGCTGCTGAAAGGACTGACAGTCTGCTGGATCTTGCTGGATTCCTGCTCTGGTCTGTTGTTTCTGACCTGCTCGCTTGTACCCTCCTTGTCTGGGAGTGAGAATGACTTGACCTGCATCTCTACAACCCAGCACCAAAGAGTCTCTAAGGTCCTTCTGGCTTGCTTCTTGTTCTGAAGACTCTGTATGTATAGGCATTTATATAGCGCACTACTTACCCGTAGGGTCCCAAGGCGCTTCGACCACTGCGAAACCCTTCCTGGTTTCCCTGAGAGATGGTCCCTTAATGGGTATCTCCAGGGTGAGACAAGGCATCCCCGGCGGTCTGGTGGGGCCGTTAGTGAAGATGAGGCAAGCTAATGCCCAGAGTTGCCGAGTGTGATCGCTGATCAGAGTGGGCACTGAGGCGAGAGAATTATCGAGTCCGCTGACCCTGGTCCACGACCCTGCCGCGTCGGGAATTGAACCCTGGTCCCGGGCCGTCCTCTGCTCTCGGGTCTGCCGCCTCTAACCAGTGAGCCACACTACTTCACTCTGGGGCATCAAAGACTTCCAACAACCTTGCTACAGCACCTGGACTCTGTAACTCTGAGACTTGCCATGCCAAGTAGTGCCTTTCCAGTTTTGGATCCTTGGAAGTGGATTTTCTGCACTGCATCTAACACAATCCACACATCGCTGTTGTTGCGCCAGTCGGAGCCAATGCATCTCCTTCAGCATCGACGGATCGCCAGCTCTTCGGCTCAACAATGACGCATCGCCTATATCGGAAGAAGCTGACAGTGACACGGCTCGATTGGGGCAGCTCGAAAAAAAATGCTCCCCCTATATCCAGATGGATCGACGATGATGCATCACCTCCTCTGTTCCACACATCGGGCTCCATCGATGGCACTACAAGGTACTTTTTCAGTGGGACATGGTTGGTCACTGTATATGACCCACATTCCATTGCGGTCAGCCTGAATGTTTGGATTTGACCCAGTCATCTGTGACCAGATAGCTCCTGTTGGCGCTTTAAGCTTTCAAACACTATATTGGTATATGTTCTTTAAAATTTTGTAACTACGTTTCTAATTATTGGACTTTTGTTATTTTGGTCTTCTTTGTGCATTAAATTAAGCTCTATATGTCTAACCTGATGTGGATTATTTTTGTGTGGTGTTTTCACTCTTGTACGGTTTTAAGTGTTGCACAAATCCTTTACACATTGCCTCCCAAGTTAAGCCTGCCTGCTCTGTGCCAAACTACCAGAGGATGACCATAGTTTAATTTATGGTGTGCATCGGACTTACCCTGACCAGGATTGTGGTTCATGCTTGGACAGGGTATATACCTCTGCCAACCAGAAACTCAATTTACAACAGGCCACTTGAAACATGGCAGCTGCTTAGCATACTTACAATACCTTCATAGTAGCCAATGTGTGGCTGATTTGCTGAAGGCATATAGATCCCTGCCAGTCAGGCAGAATTTTTTAAATATGGTGGCCGGTAATCCGCCAAGGTAGCAGAGGTTATGATCTCCACCGCTTATCAATCTCTAAATGAGATCCATTGTGCCTTGTGTTTATTTTGGGGCAAATTATTATTTTAGGATTTATCTCAGGACAATAATCTCACAGTCATACAGTGCATTTGCCTGCACGTTATATTACCAACTCTTTAAATTCTTCATAGACTTTCCTTTAGCCTCGCGAAAATAACTCTCTCACATTATGCCATTAGCTGTTAGATGTATCATTCTGCTCCTAAGAAAATGCTTTCAAACTATGTCACATCTGAAAAATACATTAAGACATGAAATCAATTCTTTGCACACATTTTATGCAGAGAGCAATCCGTTTTTATTTTATTTTTGCTTTTTGCTGCCATTGTTTTTAAATGTTTAGGCAGGGCTCAAGTGTGAGCCATTACCACCACTAATACTGCTACTGACACCACTTCTACCATCATTACCATCACCAGTAATCACCACCACCATAACCAACAACCTTACACTCATCAACATTACCACACCTCCGTTATTACTGCCATCATTACCACTACGGCACCATATTCTATATGCAGGCCAATGTTTTACTATATGAAAGCCAAATTTATTGCTTTTACAGTCTTTGTCTTGCCATTGCTTTTAAAATAACATCAGATGAAATACTTTCATCCGTGGTTAATTCTATTTTTACCTCTAGATGGCAGACTTGTGTCGCGTACAAGTATATTTTCTTTATTTTCACACACCAATTTCCAGATCTATTTTGTCACGGATTCCTTCAAAACTATAGGTTTGCCCGCTGAATATACAAAATCGTGGATCACATCACTGCTAATAAAAAGCTGACTTTGACACACAAGATCTTAAAAATCATTGTCCCATCTCTAATGCAGCCATACTATTGAAAGCACTTGAGAATGCCGTCAACATCCAATTACACCTTTCTCTGGAACAACATCATTGGCTGGGAGAGTGAGGGTCAGGCTATAGAACAAACTGAGGGACTTGGGCTAAACGCCATTCTCAACAGGATGGGCACAGGAAGTGGGGTTGCTGGTTTTCCTTGTTAATGTTATAAGGCCCCGGCAGCCTTTGACGCCCTCCAGCACAGCATATTGGCACAGTGTTTGCAGGGACTGCTGTCCTGCCAAGCATCACGCATCAGACGTGACTCTAACTCATTTCAGTGTGGTGATTCACATCACCGCACTTAAATGCATCGTTACGCATTTGCACAGTGTCTGAAGCTCACCGAAGTGCTGCCTAAAACAGTAATATTATGGAGTGTGGCAGCCAGCACTGCAGCGTAGGCTGCTCCTGCCGGCTTGGTGCAAAAAAACGCCCTGCACTCATTCTTATAATACATGGAAACATCATTATTGATCAATACACATATTTAAATCAATCTACAATACACAGGTGTTTTCCCAAGAAAAAATCAAACGGATCTCGCGTTGTTTGGAGTTCATTCTTTATTCATATTCGTTAAAAATCTGAAACTGCCAACGCGCTTCGTCCTCAAGCGGACTTCTTCAGGGTTAAAGCATACGTCGGTTCTCGTACACAGATAGTATCAACTCTAAAAGCTCGTTATTAAAATGTATATCTTGTAAACTGTATGTCCACACCTATGGATAGTGTTAGTTCAAAGGATCAATCAAGTATATCAGTGAATGTTGCACCAGTCGTCATGCGGTCATCTGGTTTGGGGAAAAAGTCTCAAAACGAGATCAGTTCGATTTTTTTCTTGGGAAAACACCTGCGTATTGTACATTGATTTCAATATGTATATGGATCAATAATGATGTTTACATGTATTTAATATAAGAATGAGTGCAGGGCAGTTTTTTTGCTATATTGTACTAGAGTGACTAGGAAGCTTATCCTTGTCTCTCTAATTTGGGACCTAGGGGATTGTGTCCCAAGCCCTTTGCACCTTGTTTCCATTTGATAATTACTGTCAAGACTGGTGCAGGCATCTATGCTTTGATCCCCAATCTTGTGTGACACTTCTGAGTAACACCACCTATTCATGCCATGAGGGGTCTATTGTCCTTTCCATTCTCACGTTATGAGCTGCAACATTCGTGGATTCTCTCAGACCAACCATGGGAACAATATTGTCCTTGGGTACCTGCAACTCCGTGCAACATTACTGAATAGAGGCTGTCAGTATACACTCTGGTCCTGGTGGCTAGGTCTGGTGGCTCAGTGGACTCATGCATCCACTGCGTGGGCCTGTGTTCGATTTCATGGTCACAGGTTCAAATCCCGGCAAGTCCACTCAGACTTTCATCTGAGGTCTATAAAATGAGTACCATTGAGTTGGGTAACAATAAACATCTGTTATTCAGCGCCAAGACACCTATGGATGAACGTGCGCTTTACAAATACACATGTTATGTTATGTTCTCCATGTTCTTCGTCAAGGTCTTCTTCTGAGGCTCTCTATCTGTAATACAGTGTTAAATATATTCCCAAACTAACAAACCATGTGAATGCACTTGCCAGGAAAAAGAGATGCAAGCAGAAATAGAAGCTCAGCGTTTCATGCTGATAGAAATACAGGCCTACTCATGTCAAGCTAAATGTACTAAATCAATGGTGCACGTTTAATATGCGTCTCATCTGTGCACACATAACTACAAATACATGAACATGTCAGTACTTTAAATTCAAAGTCAAACTCATGTTGAAGTTTAATTTAAGGAAAGGCAACTTGAATGACATGAACCTGAATGTAAATGTGAACTATATTCTAAGTTCAAATGTGAAAACATTAGTAAATACATTTACATAAATCGTTCTCTTTTCTGTAGTAAATACATTTTAATAGTATGAGGATGATTATCAAATCCCTAAAACTATATTTAAGTTAATAAGATTAAGGCACACAGTGCATTTATGAATCTCTAATTCTACAGTGAATGCACTTCATTACTGAGTTTAAGTGCAACACTTCACATTAATAATGTTAAAACACTCTGAATATGTGGTGCTAAGTACAAATATATATTTCATATTTGTCACGTGTAACTGTGGAGCCTAAATTACGCTGTTCCTGGAGTTGCCAGCATAGTTCCCTGGGAACGTGTTTTATCTGATGCATGATCTCTGCATAGGCTGACTGTCCAGGAAACAATGAAATTTAAGGCCCTTACAATGACATATAAGGTAATATGTGGAAAAGTGCCACATAAAGTAAACAGTTTCACCCCACACAATCATTTTAATGGGAAGCAAATACTAGTGCCACTCAAATTTAGAAAAAGCAAAGTCAGGGGTCCGCCTTTACATCTGGGGCAACCAAGCTGTGAACAATTTACTCGACATCTACTCTTAAATAATCAGCTATAATAACTTACCTTAGAAGTAAATGTGTGGTGGGATGACATTGTTTTTGAGTGCTGTATGAAAAAATTCCTTTCCTATAGCTTTGGGCTTTAATCTTTATGAGAAGCATTAACATGACTGCTTTAAGTAAAGTATAACTTCGGTAGAAATGGCTGAACAACAGGAATTAAATGGGCAACGGTATGTATCTTGTTGAATATTCATGAGGAGGGACTAAACTCGAGGAATAAAGATTCAGGCTTAGAATTGTAAATGTATTAGTTTTGCGACTCGCAATTTGCGACTCACAAAATGTCATTTTCGGCAGTGTCTCTGTTAGAAACGGGTAGCGTGGTGCAGAGCGGGCGGGCCAAACTCCGGAGGAAATGTGTAAAGCATCCGCGCAGCACACACAGGCGACACACAAGGCACACTACAAAAAGACACTCCCAACCAGGTTAGGTGAAAGAAAAACAGCATATGTATTATGCAAAACACAGCAAAAGGTAATCACAGGGGTGAATACGGCGCCAACTGGCACCCGGTAGTCATGTACAGGGGGACTATTTACAGGGCAGGGTCATCGGGCCGCTGCCAGAACCATTACAAGGTACAATTAGGGTGAATGTAAAGTCCATCAATAATGATAACCGGAAGCAGTCCGTACCTGTGGAGTAAAATAAATGAACTTATCATCATCACCTGATGCAGAACCGTAAATGGACACTAACCAGTACCTACTGGTGAAATAATAAGGTCAACAATATGGCTATAAGCACGAGCCTCATTAGCTCAGGCGTAAACATGCGAGCATAAATCACATTAGCAGGAAAGCTTAGGTAGGAACATCTGCAGTTGGCATCCTTAGGGCATAAGTCAAATAGGCATAAACATGGTGCATCAGAGCACGAAAGCATTAATAGCATGAAGGCATCATCTCAGACTTCTCCTTAGGCCGGAAACACATTATGCATAACATTAGGCAGAAAACCCCCAGTAGCATAGATGCATTAAGCATGAAAACTCTTTATGCATAACTTCAGGCATAAACCACCGTTGCCCTAGGCCTGGAATGGAAACATCAGGTTAGGCACAGTATACAGAACACCAACGCTGTAGCCTTAGGGGAAAAGAAACCATAAGCATTAGGCATAAAAGGTAAGCATCATGGCAGTATATTAGGCATCACCTTCTTAGCAGAAATGCATAAGGCATGGAGCACCTTATCTCAGGCATAACACCTCATTAGGCATAAATCCTGTATGCATCAAATTAGCACGAAACCACGTTGGCGATAGGCCAAGAATGAAAACACCACTGCCTGACATTAATACTACGCATTAAACTTCCTATGAACCACCATAACCTCAGCAGTGGGCAAACTTCATGAGTATCACATCAGGGCATCAAATCATGAGCCTGCAGCATTAACCTTATTGGCAGTGAGACTATAACGAAAACATCAGGGCATGAACATACAAGTCTGAAGGGTAATACATACTGTGCATAGCATCAGTAGCAATGCACCCTATCTCTAGGCATAACTCATACTCAGGGGGCATAAAACACAGTCAGAAGCGCCCCCAGGTTACTACCCTTCTATGGTAGGGCCCACCCTGTTACACAAAAAAAACAACATGCCCCTCAGGGCAACTGCTCCCTGTCCGGTGGGCAGGTGGGTAGAGTGAGGCTTTGGGGTATCTCTGGCTAACTTGCGTGGGTTGGGGCCTCCTCCAGGGCTACTCAACTGAAGTGGCCCCACGTTGCAGCTGCCCGCTTCTGCGGTGCAGCTGGTGTGAGAAGTTGGCCTGATATGTCATGTCCACTATTCTAGTGGGCACCCTGTATCAGTCCAAACAACCCTTATGGTGATGGTTGTAAAGTCAACCTTATAGACCAGCTATCCTAGTGGTAGCATGGACAAAGCAGTCTTAGGCTAAAACTTCAGAGAGCATGTGAAGCCAGCTGTTTTACCATATGTAACCCCTTGAATACCAAATGAAAGGACACCACACAGGTTATATATAAAATATATATGTATTTATTACTAACACAACCCTCTGAACTCTTTATGAGGTCAGAGGCACAAGCACATAACAAGATACTTAATTATCATACAATAAGTTGCACAAAATACAGTCGGGCCCTAGGGGCATGCAAAACTATATACTAAAATAGTGGTATAAGGACCATGTCACAAACAAAGAGTAGGCCTAGGGCCTAGGGAATCACTGGGGCTACGCTGTACTGCCAAAGGTTAGGAAGCAGGAGGCCCACGGGATGCGTGTGCAGTGGCTAAGCACACACGCAAGTTACCATAGGGATACAATGGGAACGAAAGAAATGGAAACTAGTTCTTTTAGGACACTTCCAGATGGACTAGGAGAAAGCTACTGAAAACTAGGACACTAGGATAGTCAATACCCACAGGAGCACTGTAGTACTCGCGTTAACTCACCCACAGGAGCCGGGTGCAGGAATCGAAGATGGCTTCTGTCGCAGACCCGGACGGTCTGGGGGGGCTTCTCCTTTTCAGGACAGCAAGGGCCAGCCTGGAGCAACCCGGCCAGAGGTGTAGATTTAAAGGTTCGTCGTCAAGGTGGCCACTAGCCAATGGGCAAGTGACCGGACGACGCGTCAAGCACCAAATCACTAGCAGGCCTCATGCGGCACTCGTGGAGTGTGGAGGGCTGTACATCGGTGTAGAAGGTGCTCGGGCTGGGGCTTCTCAATCCCCAATGCACAACTTCGAGGGTGCCTTGGAAGCTGCACAAGTAGCAAGTTGCAGGTTTTTCAAGATGGCCGGTCCCACGTCTCTTGTCACCTCCACAGGTCTAAGCTTTGCTGGGACTGTGGATCGGGCTCAGTGAAGTCTGGAAGTTTGGTTCTCGTCAGGCTCTGTGCTCGGGCTCCGGTGGGAGCGTCAACACAGCAAACCGCAGATCGCTGGATGTTGCCTGTTTGCACAGGTTGGTGACTCCTTGACCACAAGGGAGATTCTTCAGTCTTCTAGTTGCAGTAGAATGTCGAAGGTCCAGAGTTTCGTTTCAAGTTTCAGTTCAGGATTAATCTAAAGTTTCTAGACTTAGCTCCTAGCTTTATATGAATTAAAGGGGCTGGATTACCTGCTAGGTCCCTCCTATGGGTGGAACCAGGGAAGGGGGGTGGTTACACTGATTTCACTTTGTCCAGGTTCACGCCAGAGCTGGGGCTGGAGTGCCCCAGCAATTGGTTTCAACCGGACTATGCATGGAGCACCTTGTATGCCCCAGGCAGTGTCTCATTTCATTCAGCCCTCCCTGCCCCAATACACTATGGCCTGTCTGGGGTGGTCCTAGCACCTCCCAAGACAGGAAACCTATTGTACAATCCTCCCTCCCTGGAAGGACTCCCAGCAGCAGGACGTCAGAATTGTGTCTGTGGCAGCAGCATCCATTTTGTGATGCTGAGGCTCTGGTTAACTTTAACCAGGTTTAACAGGAACAACATGTCTTCTCCCTCTAGAAGGGTGGAATGCTACCCCCGTCACCAGAACTGGCAAGGGGGTAGTATTTCAAAACGTATGACACCTTACACGACATGTATTGATAAAGCCAAACCAAAGTTAGCATTCAACCGCGAGGATTTTAATGCACTTAAGAGTATATAGTATGGCTATATCATAGAACAGCTATAAGGACATGGTTCTGAAAGCTGCAGACAGGCTCAGCTCATGCTAGAACACCATCTCACATAAAACCAAGCACTCTGCCTCCAGGATTGTTAAGGCCTGCCATAGGAGTGACGTATAGGTATATATGTGTCTATATATATGGTTAGATATAGGAATACTATATCTAAGCAAGGGGTGATTACACAACCTTGCCACAGCTGAGTGATCAGCCAGTGGTGTCAATGTGGATGGCCAGCAAGGGGTGGCATAATACATGCTGCAGCCCCTGGTAGGTCTTGGATGCACCTATGCCCTGGGTACCTATGTGGAGAGCATGGGACTCACGTCTGAGCATACCCATCCCACTCGGGGTGACAAATGCAAAAACCACAGATGATGGACAGAATGCAGAACAATGTCATACATTCACCCCAGTATGGAGATCTGGGCCTAAATCCATCGTTTTTTTGCACTTCACACCACCCCAGTTCAGACATGGCCATGTGCAAATCAGTCTGACCCTGTGCCTCATGGGAACAGTCCAGCCCGAACTGCCAAGCCATGCCTTCCCTGGACCGGAAACAAGCTTCCGAGGACCGGTATTACAAGTGCCATAGGGTATAATGCACTTGTAATATAGAATATGAACACTCACAACATTTTTGACAGAATGTCCCATCTGCCAAACTCTAAATAAGACCTAATTCGCTTATTTAGAATCCTTGATTCATGTCAAGAGTAACTTTTTTTAGGGGAAAATACTATTTTGGGAGCGCAACTCTGTTGTTGTGGTTACTTTGTCACATTAATAAAGCCCAGAAGATGGACTAATTAGCTGTCCGAAACACAACATGTTGGTGAAGTGTTTGTGTGCTGCACCTTGCTGTTGTATATTGTTTATATTACTGAAAGACTCCAGATGCATTTTATACAACTTGGAAGTAACTGAATGCCAAAACTCAGAATACTTACAGGGAAGCAGGTTGGAACCTCCTCCCACTCACACCTGAGGTGTTAAGAGGGTTGGGCTGAGCGACGATACTTCAGGGACTCTGCAGATGAGTTTCTTGGGTTTTGAGGTGTAGAGGGGGAAGTCTAACTTGCTGTCTTCTCTCCGTGAGGAAGGAGGATATCCACTTCAAGGTCAGTCCACAGATACCCAAGTGCTGAAGCTTTCTGATGAGTGACTTCTGAGAGACCAAACCAAAAGCTGCAGGGAGATCAAGGAGGATGAGTGTGGCCATTTCTCCTCAGTCGAGGATGGTTCTGATGTCATCAGTTTCTGCAATGAAGTTTCTTACTGTGCTGTGGTGGGTGCAAAAGCCTGATTTAGAGCTGTCTTCACTCCAGAAGCCTCTGGAAAGAAGTTAGTCTGTAGTGTTCTTTTCTGTTATTTGTACACTCTTACATTACAGATCCTCTCACCCCCTTCTACTCTCCTGAGCCCAATTCCCAAAGGTTTCAAAGGGGCTCTCCAAAACTGCCCGAAGTCATTGTAAACTAACACTCAGGCTTCTTTCCCTGAAAAGTCACTATGGCCAAGGACTACAGTTCTATCAATCTTTGGTAGAAATCAAGTCTCACCTTCTCATCAAATGAATCTCACCTTGCTCCAGCAGGCATCATGATAAGTGCAGGTTTCCCAAAAAATGGAAAGTCATTCTGCCTCCAGTGAGGTGCCATGACTGTGAACACAGGCTTAAGGCAGGGTCTCCTTAGATACTCTGGAAAAAACTAGAATCTCTGCAAGATCTCACCCCGCACACCTCAGCGAGATCTTGCATCCTCCCGTGCGAATGTGCATGCTTCTGTGCTCCCAAAACAAGACCTGAACAAATTAGAACAAGATGTTCACAGTCTTGCTCCCAATCTCACCAAGTGTGGAAGTCCATATTTAGGACATCCTCACTCCTATTCCATTCACAAACTAGGGACACAGTGATCTCTGGTGAGGGGGTTTGCCAAGGGCTAAAGGGCCTCAGTGAGCGGTGGCAGTAGATGGTGTTAAAGCTGCTGCAAACTGAGTTGAGACTTGGGAGTCATAACAGTCCAGTGTTGTGTTTTCATCACAGTAAAAGCTCAGTGATGAATGATGCTTAGATTCAACTGACATTAAGTTGTTCATGTAGATATTTTGAACCGTTTTCATTACTCTAAATTAAAGAAAGAAAAGCGAACAGAAGCTGCAGTTAAAGACGCTTCAAACTTTGCGCCCATTTCTATAGAAAAGGAAAAACTATTTAGAGAGGCATCCTTGGCCAATCGTTACAGAACTCCACATGCACTGCCAACTGTCTGTTAAGAGCAAGTCACACCACAAAGTTATAATAACATTTCTATCAAACCCCACTCATACACATAAGCACTTTCATGATCATATTCATTTGTCATACATGGTCTCATTCGTTGGTCAATGTATAGACAAGCCCATTTATTGATCAATTCATTAACACTCATCCAACTGTTTCAATAAAAATATTTTACATCTAAAATTACCCACACACTTTCAAATGTGCCAGTCATTCATGCTCCATTATGTCAGTAGGGTCAAGTACAGTAGGCTTGCCAGGCATGTCACAGATCCATGGGGGTTTAATTGACATTTTTAAAGTCCTGTTTTACACCATTGATATTTGTATCTCTCCATTTACGTCATGGCAAACGTATTCCTGATTGCCCTGATGCTCTAGAGGCTCTTTGCTATGTTTCATCCTCGACATTGGATGCAGAACTTTTATTCTCAATCCAAAATGGCTGCCTCTGAATAAGGTTACCAGGATATAACCTAGCTCTCGCAAAGACATCTGATAAACTGTTCTGTTATGGATTTAAAATTCTCCAATTCTTCAGAAAAATTCCGAAAGTAAGTTGAGCTGTCTGTTGAATGTGTACTTTGTAGTTAACATAACATTAATTATTATTTGAGGTATAACCGAAGTCAGCCATGACAGTGAGAACCGCATTCGCGTGACTCCATGTGAAGAAGCAGGGTGCTATCACAGAGAGCTGCAGTATGGAACAGAGCTGGCTCAGTTGAATGCACTGGCCAAGATGTCTGAAACCTGTGAACAGTATGTGAGGGTAAGCACTATTATTATTGACAGCAGAACACAGGTACAGTGCTTGTTCTGATGAGATTATATCCTGGCATCATAAGTGTTAGCAAGCCTAAAAGAGTACATGCACAACTCATTTTTGGACTATACAATAGCACAACAATTTGCGTCAGTAGTTCTACTCTCTTTTTTAGTCATTTGGAAGCAAAACGGTTTTGTCGTATTGTATTAAGTTATCCAGCATGATGCTTCCTCTGATTCATACCTTTAATTAATGTGGGTTATTGTAATATGTTGTATGCCTCTTCCTTGCCACTTCAAAGCACTATGAAAGGTAATAAGAGTGAGGGACATGAAAACAGATATTTGGAGAATTGACCAGCTGTAGAGCAGGTTGATCAGGAGGAGTAATTGGTCAGCCTTTTACGTTTATTAAGATAATATGCTGGTAAACCCTTCATGAAAGGCAAGACCTCCCCAGGCTCTTCACATGCCCAGTGTCAGGCAAAGCAGTAACTAGCTGCTCTCCTGCTACCTGTAGAGACAATGAATCAATGTGTAACAAGAATCCAGTTGGTACAGAAATTCTGCATGTTATCTATCATTTCAATGCCAAGAACTCATGATCAGGAGGGAATCCCACATTTGGTGAACCTTACAGTGTCAATAATGTCAATAATTAACAAGCGCTTTATTTCTCACTCCTTTATCAAGTCACTCTGAACGCATTTTTATGGAAGGGACTTAAAGATGGGAAGTAAAATCATTGGCCAAAAATCAACCAATGCGGCATTGCGTTTGTGGTTTCCCCACCTCATTCAGTGTCAAGGGAACCGATTCGTTATCAATGACTGAACAGCAGTCAGCTCCACTGTCAGAAGCTAATTTGTTGTAAGCCAGCTGCCAAAGGACCATCATCGCAAAGACATATAAGTCCGAAGCTCTTTAGGACGGGGCTTCGGTGCCTGGGTATTATCTATCATCAGAGGGCACATTTATTTCCCTATGTACTAGAGCCCTCCTAACCTATTGGTTCAAAAATAGATATTTAAGGGGTCGCGTTACCCAAAATATTTCTTGGCATGCTTCATCATTGGGGAGTCCTGTGCTGGAGGATGTTCTTGGGATGTCTTTTCCTCAGACTCTGACATGGAGTATGTAAACTTTCTCTGCTGACATAGCTGGGAACTCCGACCCTGGTACGCAGGTTGTTGCAGGGTTAACACAGGCAAGCCTTTGAAAAATCCAGCCTTCGAGATTGGGACACCCAAACACAAACTCTAAATGACATAGTTGGTGAGTCATCGAATTGAATGCTCCTAGGCAATTTAACTTCTTACCTAAGTCCTTGGTTTCAAATCATGTGTGTTAATCAATTTTGCAGTTGACCAAGCAACTTTTTTGATTTCTTTTATGATTCAGCTTGACTGCCGCCACATTCGCTTCATCCAATCAGGATGGGGATGGTGGGTATCTTGGAATGGAGAGAAGATGTTTTTTTGGGGAGGAGCTGATCGAAACAGCAAGGGCTGCGCTTGTGGAATCACAGGTATTTTAAAAAGTTATGCTTAGAGGACACACACTTATGTTCAGGATTCTCGTTTCCAGTCCAGGGAGGACCTGGCCTGGCAGTTCGGGCTGGACTGTTCCCATTGGGCGGAGGGTCAAGACTAATTTGCATATGGCTGGTCCAAACTGGAACGGCATGGCGAGCAAAAAAACGATGGATTTAGACCCAGATCTCTGTGCTGGGGTGAATGTATGACATTGTTCTGCATTCTGCCCATAAATTGTTGTTTTTGCATTTGTCACCCCGAGTGGGACGGGTATGCCCAGAAGTGGTTCCCGTGCTCTCCATGCCACTGGAGTCAAGCTATCCTTGCTGATGAGGGCTGAAAGCTTGAAACCGGTCCTAGGATGCTTGTTTCCTGTCCAGGGAGGACCTGGTCTGGCAGTTCGGGCTGGACTGTTCCCATTGGGTGCAGGGTCAAGACTGATTTGCATGTGGCTGGGTCCAAACTGGAATGGCATGGTAAGCAAAAAATCGATGGATTTAGGCCCAGATCTCTGTACTGGGGTGAATGTATGACATTGTTCTGCATTCTGTCCATCAATTGTTTTTTGCATTTGTCACCCCGTGTGGGACGGGTATGCCCAGACGTGGGTCCCATGCTCTCCATGCCACTGGAGTCAAGCTATCCCAGCTAATGAGGGCTGAAAGCCCGAAACCGGTCCTAGGATCCTTGTTTCCAGTCCAGGGAGAGCCTGGCCCTGTGTGCCTCCCTCCATTTTTAATAACATGCCCTTGGGACTTGGCCCACCCAGGGGCCCTTTTCAAAACCAACGAGGGAGCCTGAGCTTGTGTTTTTTTTTCTTTTGCTGTGAATTCACAAATTTTATGACAAAATGTCTTTAAAAAGTCCTTTTTTGCCTGGCGGGGTGTCCCTGGGACCCCATGACCAAGTTTTGGGGGTCATTGTATTTCTACTCTGCCACCTTTTCTTTTTTTCAAAATGTTTTTTGTGGGACTCGGCTAAAGATGAGTCCCAAGATGGCTGTCAACACTTCCTGGTTACTATAAAGATCCTGCAGGTCAGACTTGTAAGAAACTCAGTGACACTTGGAGTAAAAATGCATTCTTTGCCATGACAACTTAAAATCTCAGTGCTATTCAGCTGTAAATAGTAGGTTTGTTGCTGTCATCTGTGTAGTTTACTCTTCTGATTCCTTAGGTTGTAAAATACATTTATAGGGAGCCACTGCAACTGCTTTAGTTCCGCAGTATCCTTGTTGACCTGTACCTGGAGAAATGAGTAGACCGCAGCAAGTGTACATAAGCACCAACTTTTACATCACTTTTATTGTGTAATGCAGAAGCATAATTCTTGTGTAGACCAAAATGAAGTTTTGACTATAACAAAGTTTCCATTAACATTGTTGATACTGCTGCAAGTTGAAGATGTATGTAAGAACCTAAAGAAACCTAGGGCCTCATTACAATGGCAGTTCGATGAGGGAACGACAACCATCACCCTTGTGAGATCAAGGGGATCGTTGGGTGGTAGAAAATGCGTGCCGGCATGATGATCCTTCATCTTTCCCATACAGACATGTGAGAAAAATGTTACTTTATTGCTAAATTTGAGGTTTGCAAAGGATTCTGGGTAAGAAAATACTAAGGGATCCATGCAAGCACATCACCAGCCAAGCGGCAGTCCACACACGCCACCAGCCAAGTGCCAGTCCACACACACCGCCAGTCATGCAGCATACCCGCACAGTGCCAGCCAAGGGCCAATCACGAACACTGCCAAACAAGCACCATCCAACGCAGAATGAAGCTGAGCGCCATCCAATGCACACCGCCAGCCAAATGCCAGTCCATGCACATTGCCAGCCAAGTGCCAGTCCATGCACACCACCAGACAAGTGCCAGTCTACACACACTGCCATCAAGCGCTAGTCCACACACATCGCCAGCCAAGCCCAAGTCCACACCCACCACCAGCAAAATGCCAGTACACACTCACAGCCAGCCAACACCACTACATGCAGATCGTCACACTCCCACACAGAAATATTCCCTGGAATCTAGTGGTTTTCTGCCCCCTTTGGGGCAGATGAGCCGAAAAATATCACAGATATGTCCCTAAGGGGATCAGAAAAGGCTAAAATGTGTGCCAAAAAAAGAAAGGAAAGGAGAGCGACCCTTTGCCACGTGGCTGCTCCCTGACATGCCCATAAACAAATCCTTGGTGCCTAGTGGACTTTTACTCCCCACCCGGGGGGCGCAGATCTGTTGTAGTAACCAGAGGGACCAAAAAGACTGTGTGTAATTTTTTTGAGTGGGTGGGGCATCGGTATGCCCTTTCTGGGCAGCACCCACCCTTACATAAAGTTAAAATAGTTCCAGGTGTCTAGTGGGCTTTCTTTTTCCCCAGGTGGGCAGATCAGAAGTTGTTGCCCCTAATGCCCGCAAGGGGAGCCAGAAAGACTATGCCCATTTTTGGGGGGAGTTGGTAGGGGCATTGGACTGCCATTCTAGGCAGACCCCAGCCCTACACTAAGAACAAAAAAGAATCCCTGGTTCCTAGTAGGCTTTCTGCCTCCTGGATGGGCAGATGGGGGGGGGGCTATTGTCTCACCTGCCCCCCAGGGGAGGTAGAAATACTTCGATCCACATTTATGTGGGCTGGGGGCATGGTCATGCTCATTGCGGGCAGTCGCCTCCTTGGGCGCATGGTCATGCATATTGTGGGCATCCGCCACCCCTCTTATATAAAAAAATCCCTGTTGTCTAGTGAGCACTCTGCCACTCGGCCCCCCCCGCGGGGACAGAAAGACTGCCCCATTTGTATTTTGGAGTGTGGGGGCATTGGCATGCCCATTTTGGGGAGCCCCCACCACTACATATTAAAAAAATCCATCCCTGAACCCTAGTTGGCTTTATGTGCCCCTTGTGAGGCAGATTGGGGGCTAGTGCCCCCCATGCCCCCTGGGGGAGCAGAAATACTTTAGTTGCAATTTATTTTGGATGGGGGCATGGTCTTGCCCATTGTGGGCAGCCTCACCCCTCTTTTATTAAAAAAAATCCCTTAGTGTGCTTTCTGAACCAGACTATTTATGCCCATAAAAATTGGGGGGGAAACAAGGTGCTTTACCCAAGGGGCCACGCACCCCATCCCTGTGTCTAGTGGTGGATCCCTGCTTGGGAATTGCTCTCCTGCAGTGATCCCTAGGCAGGGATCCACTAGGGAATGGTACCATTGGAAAGGGGACATTCTCCCCTTTTCAAAGATACCTTCCTGTGTTTTTGGTGCTCGGTGGCTGAGATAGCCCTGCAGGCACTGAAGCAGTGAAAGTGCAATGAGCTGATCCGCTCATATCAGTTTCAATGTAATGATGTCAGCACGCCATGCACACATCGTTATTACATTGTAAAAAAAAAAGCCTTGGGCGCTGGAGAATCTCTTTCCCAGCTCCTGAATCTGAAAAATAAAAAAGGAAACCCATCTGAGCAGAGGGATTTCCTAGTCAAGTGCAGAAGACAGAACAGTTCCGTTCTTAGCACACGACCACCGTGGCTGAGGACGGAACTGTTCAGTCTTCAGCATGGAACCACTTAATGGAAAATAGGATGTGTTAAAAAAAAATAAGTTTTCACAATTTAAAAAAAATAAAAATTTTAAGGAGTAAGCTGTGGTCTAACACTCACTTTGTGTAGTCAGTAAATGTTGATGTTTTTCAACAAGATTTGTGTTGCAAAAGATTAATACATACCATAAGGAATCATTATTTGTAAAGCGCACCCTAAACACGGCCATTCCAAATATCGGTTCAGTATGGTTTCTGAAACCCCTTTGAGGATTTGGAAAACCTTAGCCAAATCTTTAAATTGGCTTACTATAGTTTTAGAATGGTTGTAGCATTCGCAAATTCTCAGATTTACTCAACTAAAGGCTTTGCAAACGCTAAAACCCTGTGAACATCTGGCCCATAAACCTCCCTCGATGTGCAAAAATAGTGCAAACATTTTTTATGCCAAAACAACAACACATGAAAACACCACTGACCAGTAGTATATCGAACCTCAGAACCAGGACCAGTGTATCACCAGTCAGTGTCGGGATCTTCATATTACAGCGCGTGTACCTCCCTGTCCTAGTGGTTGGGCATTCTGGTCCCAGTGACATGGTTCCCATAGTAGGGTGTGGAAAGAGCAGAGGGGTAAGAAAAGATATTGGGAAAGAAGAAGGGCTGGAGAAAAAAATAGGCTCAGAGAAAGAGGGATGTTGGCAAGGATGGTAGGTGTGAGAAGGATAGTGGGAATAAGGTGAGCAGGAGTGCTGGGAGAGGGAAGAGCAGTGAAAGAGAAGACGGTGGGTAGCAGATGGCAAATTGTTACACATGCCGTTCATTTCTTTTACACAGTTTACAAAAACATATATTGAATGCATGCCAGTGACACTAGCAACACTCTTAATTTCAGGCACCCAACATGGCATTAAAATAGCATTCCAGATACATACTGTAGATAATTAAAATGTTTAAATAAATTGTGAACTTTAGGCACTCACAACTGTCTGGCATGGCAAGTATGTCCTGTGTGACAGTATCATTTCCATCTTCAAACCTAGGCTCTTGTGCGGGCTCTGGTAAGCTGTGTAACTGTGACAACAATGACCACATCTGGAGGAGAGATGATGGATACCTGCGTGACAAACAGGCCTTGCCCGTAAAAGCAGTGCATCTTGGAGATACTCAAGACCCGCCATTAGAAATGGCGTACCACACCATTGGAAAGCTGCGATGCCGAGGCAGAGGTACGTTTTCTTTTAATGCTTGAAAGATTGCCTGGATTATGTTCATTTCAGTTGAAAATAAATTGTGATGATGTCCTCTTCCTCCTTACACCCACATACCACGTCGTCTGCGAGTGTAGGCCTTGTGCCGTAGGTGGTTGGCACACTACCATGACTTGGCTAACATATGACATCAAATGTGGGTTTAATTTCTTCCTGCAGTGCCCCATTTTTAATCCTGGCCCAGGGACACACAAATAAAGTAATTTGCGGTAATTTGTGTGTCTCTGTAGCTAGTTTTAATCCTCACATTCACATTGCTCTGCTGCCCTCACTCCTTAGCTCACTATTTGGGTATTTAGTATACTCTCTCTCAAAAACACCCTTGAGCTCCCCCCTCTCAGTGAGGGGGTTGTAGCTTGCACCATGACCAGGTATCACGGTCCAAGGAGGTGCCCAATGATTAAGCATGCCACCTATAGTGAGTGAAGTAAATAGTCTTTTTGAAGTGATATTCCACCACAGCTAAGTCTCCAGTTATTAAAGTAACCTCTACAGACCCATGAGTTCCCTTTTGTGGTTCATGTATGTAATAGGGGAGATAACCCTTGCAGGTCTCTAAATCTCCTCTGGCCCTTCAGTGTGATAGAGTAACAAGTGAGACTCCATGCACCAATCTCACAAGACCCATCAAGCATTAGGTAACCCAAGTTCAAATACTGACATTGGATGGATGAAAAATACTGTTGACTGTAGAGGAGATAGAAGCTGGGGAGTCACGTTCTAGAAGGTTACTTAGTAGGTAAAAGTTGCTCACTCTAGAGCTACAGCCTATACAGAAGGCTGGTGTCAGGCTTGTGGGTCCACCATTGAGCGTCGATCAAAATGACCGACAGACAGAAGCATATGTTGCAAGTTGTCTTTGAACTAGAAGAGGGTGGAGGTGGAGTCTCAATCCGTATGACCTGCAATGGAAAAGGCTACTGGTTTCCTAAATATTTGACAATAGGTAAAAATGATAATTATATGTAGGGAACTGAATAAAGATGTTTTCCATTTATGGGTTCTGGGTGACATCAAATAGACAACAGTGAAGCTCAGGTTCTCCATGTTGTCATTAATGTGGTATGTTAGACCTGACTCTCTCTGCAGGGTCACCCCCAAACGTTTCCTTTTAAACTCCACTTTTGCTGAATTCGTCTTTGTTGCCCGTAAGACTCTGTGGGGCATATTTACAAGCCCCTATCGTCACATGAACGTCACTTTTAGTATCATTCCTGTGGTGATAGTGGCTTCGCCTTATTTACAAGGCAGGGTTGAGCCACTTAATGTGGCTGAACACCACCTTGTATATAAGGCACCCTTTCACACTATACCCGAAAGGGGTGGGCAATGGGTGTTGCAGTGGGCGTTCTGCTCAAATACCCATTGATATTGATTCCGCCCCCTATTTACAAGGGTGTCATAGATAGGAGGTAGTGCCCACATTAAGACCAGGGAAAACCTGGTCTTAACATGAAGAAACTTGTTTTTGCTGTTTCTACATGTGCAGCATTGTGCAGCACACATAGAAACAGCAATACGCCATGAATGATTGTTTATGTGCAGGAAGGTATCTCATTCTGCACATAAAAAATCATTGCAAAAATGAAGATCTGCATTTTTTATGCAGCACAAATAGAAGTTACAAGTCGCCGTTTGCAATTGTTTATGTGCAGGAAGGGATGCCTTTCTGCACACAAACAATCATGCCGTCTACGCAGGTACCCATGGGAGCTTGTGATGGCGCTAGACAGCTTACTTTAGCGCTAGAGCTAGAAAGAACATATGGGTGCGCAGTATCTGTGGAAGTATGGCGCATCCCTGCATTTTCTGAATGGCGGAGTGTGGCGTTAGCATTTTGTGCTTAACGCCACGCTCCACCATTCCCTTTAAATATGCCGCTATGTACTTCACCGCTGTTAACCAGAGCTACAGTTCTTGTGCTCGCTCCCCTAAATATGGTGTAACTGACATATACCCAATTGGCCTTTTTAATTTATTTATAAGTCCCTTGTATGGTGATATACCTTATACACAGGGCCTGTAAATGAAATGCTCCAAGTGGACATGCAGCACTTATTTTGCCACTCACTTAAGTAGCACTTCAAAACATGTCCCAGGCCTTCCCTGCAGTCTGAATGCAGTTTTAAACTGCTGTGTTGACTTGGCATTAAACCTTCCTTTCCAAGCCTTAAACTCACCTTTTATTACATATAAGTATGCACTAGGTAGCCCATAGGGTAGGGTGCTGTGTAATTAAAAGGTCGGACATGTACTTTTAAGTTTTACATGTCCTGCAGCCTGATTCATGTACATGCCGTTTTGCGTGTCCCTAATAGCGAATCATAGCGAATCGCTATTGAGGACACGCAAAACGGCATTCATGTAGGAATTGGTACTTAAATAGCGATTCCTACATGTTCTTTATTTGCGAGTAGCAATTTGCTACTCGCAAATACTCCCCAATCATTCCTATGGGCCAAGAGGCCCATTGGAATGAATGGGGATTTGCGAGTAGCAATTTGCTACTCGCAACTGAGATAGCGATTTTAAGGGTGCCAGGGGTGTCCAAAGGACGCCCTGTAGCACCCCTAAAATGCACTTTTGGACAGGTGTTGCGCACACACATGTCCAAAGGACATGTGTGTGTGCTACATGCAACTTCGAATGATGCTTTTAAAAGCATTTTTCTGAGTTTATGCTATTTACCGACAGGTCTGACCTGTCGGTAAATAGCGGCCCCAAAAGTCCAAAATCGCAATTTTGTTGTGTGTCATGAATAGCATTTGAGGAATCTCTATTAGAGATTCCTTAAATGCCATTCCACGCAAATATGCGAATTCTTACATAGCGATTTTTGCATTTGGTATCATGAATACCAAATGCAAAAATCGCACTCGCTAAGGGCCAGATTCTGAGAATCTGGCCCTTTGCGAGTGCAATTTACCTACATGAATCAGGCTGTTGGTATGGAAAAATCCTAAATTCCTTTTTCACTACTGTAAGACCTACCTGTAAGAAAGTGGCTCTGTATATACTGCACCAAAGTAAGGTTCAGTGTGCACAGAGTCCAGCAGTCTCCAGAGGTTTGGCAGAGGCTAAAGATAGATATAACCTACACTCTAAAGTGGTAGCTCGGTCGAGCAGTAAGGCAGTATCAGAGGACATTGTAAAGCATTTGATGTACCCACTCAGTCAGCAAATGGCCTCACACACTCAATAACTGAACTCTAGGCCAATTGTTTTGTATAAAAAAATATGCTGTTGTTTTATTTCTAGAACCAAGCAAGCCTGGTACAGGTAAGCATAAAAATACTTTTCAGTAGTACAATGCTTGTATGAACACAGTTCAAAATAGCAGTGTAACTTGTACTGGTTTTGATTGCAGTTTTAAGAAAGCAGTTTGCAACACATTGCAGGTATACTGCATTCAATTGAATGGGCTTTTTAAGTAAAATGCAGTTAATTACTTTTCAGATTACTTTTGCTAACGCAGGACTGGATCCTGGATTCAGTCCAGGACATTTCCTAAAAACAGGTGAGTAAATGCGTTTTGGTTAAAGGTGTGATTTTTAAGGATTATTATTGCATTTCAAAAGTTGAGACTTGGAAACTTTGACACACAGACTCACCAATGTTATCCTATGGGACGAAATTCACTTAGCAAGTAAGTTAGGTTAGTGTAAGCATGGGCGTAAAATCCGTTCCGCACGCGGATTTTGCAGATTTTTGGTAAATTCGCAATCTGCGAGATTTGCGAATTTCCCGCAAAATCCGCAAATTCGCACGCAGCGGATTTTTTTTTCTTGGTGATACAATTTTGCGGCGCGCAGCGTTTACTTACCGTCATTCATCGTTTGCCGAGTTATTTTTCTTGATATTTTGCGAGTGCTGCGCCATTTTGGATCTTGCTGCGGAGGAATTTGGCAAGCGCGATTACGTAATCGCGGCTTGCCAATTTGTACAGCGAGAGTTTGTCAACGCGAGTACGCCGTGATCACGTATCGCGGTACTTCGCAATTGCGAGCTTGGAGATGCGGCGAGCAGCAACAATCTCGCACTCGCGAAAATACAAAATTTGCAATTCTGCACAAGAAATCCACCAGCAAGCAGCATAAACCTTCTGGAAAGGATGATTTTTATCTGAATAACTCCTCAGGTTGACATTTGCCTGCACTTATTTTGCGAGGAGTCCATTTTGGGGAGGGGGGGGGGTGGGAGGAAGGAAGTGCCCCACAGTCTTCAACTTCCTGTTCCTGTCCAGCAGGCTCCTCCCAGTGCTTTGTCCATCTCCTGGTCACTTTTCATTTGGATCTGGAGCTGGAAGGATTACTTTTTGTGGATGCTGCTGGACATTTGGATTTGAGGCCTTTTTGACTTTCTTTGGATCACTTTTGGATTAGAAATTTCACAAGTAAGTTTGTTTGGGGCATTACAGTTGCTGCAACTCCAATTTTGGAATTTTCGATTTTTGGGCTGTTTTGGGGCCTTTTGCCCAGGGGTACTCAGTGGTGGGTGCACTGAGTCTTTCTGTGGGGTTGTCTTGAATTTAAACATCCTGGAGGGGCTGGATGGCTTGGGATTGTGCTGATTTTCTGTGATTTTCGTTTTTTTGGCCTGTTGTGGCCTTTTCGCCAGGGGGTAGTGAGTGGTGCATGTGCCTAGTCTTTCTGTGGGTTGTCTTGAATGTAAACATCATGGAGGGGCTGGATGGCTTGGGATTGTGCTGATTTTTCTGTAATTTTCGTTTTTTTGGCCTGTTGTGGACAGACCATGTGGTTGGGGGCATTTTGAGTGCTGCTACAGGCCCTGGCCATGTGCTGTGAGGGAGGGGGCCATTTTGAATGCAGGCAGTGTTCTCAGGCCTGCACCCATTTTGCCTAGCTTTCATCCATTATGCCCAGGGGTAGTGAGTGGTGCATGTGCCTAGTCTTTCTGTGGGTTGTCTTGAATTTAAACATCATGGAGGGGCTGGATGGCTTGGGATTGTGCTGATTTTTCTGTGATTTTCGTTTTTTTGGCCTGTTGTGGCCTTTTCACCAGGGGGTAGTGAGTGGTGCATGGGCCTAGTCTTTCTGTGGGTTGTCTTGAATGTAAACATCATGGAGGGGCTGGATGGCTTGGGATTGTGCTGATTTTTCTGTGATTTTTGTTTTTTTGGCCTGTTGTGGACAGACCATGTGGTTGGGGGCCCTTTTGAGTGCTGCTACAGGCCCTGGCCATGTGCTGTGAGGGAGGGGGCCATTTTGAATGCAGGCAGTGTTCTCCGGCCTGCAACCATTTTGCCTAGCTTTCATCCATTATGCCCAGGGGTAGTGAGTGGTGCATGTGCCTAGTCTTTCTGTGGGTTGTCTTGAATTTAAACATCATGGAGGGGCTGGATGGCTTGGGATTGTGCTGATTTTTCTGTGATTTTTGTTTTTTTGGCCTGTTGTGGACAGGCCATGTGGTTGGGGGCCATTTTGAGTGCTGCTACAGGCCCTGGCCATGTGCTGTGAGGGAGGGGGCCATTTTGAATGCAGGCAGTGTTCTCAGGCCTGCACCCATTTTGCCTAGCTTTCATCCATTATGCCCAGGGGTAGTGAGTGGTGCATGTGCCTAGTCTTTCTGTGGGTTGTCTTGAATTTAAACATCATGGAGGGGCTGGATGGCTTGGGATTGTGCTGATTTTTCTGTGATTTTCGTTTTGTTGGCCTGTTGTGGCCTTTTCACCAGGGGGTAGTGAGTGGTGCATGGGCCTAGTCTTTCTGTGGGTTGTCTTGAATGTAAACATCATGGAGGGGCTGGATGGCTTGGGATTGTGCTGATTTTTCTGTGATTTTCGTTTTTTTGGCCTGTTGTGGACAGACCATGTGGTTGGGGGCCATTTTGAGTGCTGCTACAGGCCCTGGCCATGTGCTGTGAGGGAGGGGGCCATTTTGAATGCAGGCAGTGTTCTCAGGCCTGCAACCATTTTGCCTAGCTTTCATCCATTATGCCCAGGGGTAGTGAGTGGTGCATGTGCCTAGTCTTTCTGTGGGTTGTCTTGAATTTAAACATCATGGAGGGGCTGGATGGCTTGAGATTGTGCTGATTTTTCTGTGATTTTTGTTTTTTTGGCCTGTTGTGGACATGCCATGTGGTTGGGGGCCATTTTGAGTGCTGCTACAGGCCCTGGCCATGTGCTGTGAGGGAGGGGGTCATTTTGAATGCAGGCAGTGTTCTCAGGCCTGCACCCATTTTGCCAAGCTTTCATCCATTATGCCCAGGGGTAGTGAGTGGTGCATGGGCCTAGTCTTTCTGTGGGTTGTCTTCTTGAATTTAAACATCATGGAGGGGCTGGATGGCTTGGGATTGTGCTGATTTTTCTGTGATTTTTGTTTTTTTGGCCTGTTGTGGACAGACCATGTGGTTGGGGGCCATTTTGAGTGCTGCTACAGGCCCTGGCCATGTGCTGTGAGGGAGGGGGCCATTTTGAATGCAGGCAGTGTTCTCAGGCCTGCACCCATTTTGCCTAGCTTTCATCCATTATGCCCAGGGGTAGTGAGTGGTGCAAGGGCCTAGTCTTTCTGTGGGTTGTCTTGAATTTAAGCATCATGGAAGGCATGGGATTGTGCTGATTTTTCTGTGATTTTCGTTTTTTTGGCCTGTTGGTGTGGCCTTTTCACCAGGGGTAGTGACTAGTGAGTGTTGCATGGGCCTAGTGTTTCTGTGGGGTGTCTTGAATTTAAGCATTATGGAAGGCATGGGATTGTGCTGATTTTTCTGGTTTTTTTCGATTTTTTTGGGGTGTATAACTGAACTGATGTTCCTCTGTCTTCCATTGCTTTTAGGTGCACAAGACTCAAGAGAACCACCAGTGCCAGGAAGAAGTCCTGCAGCGGTGTGTGTGTGCAGCATAACGTCACGCGACGTCACGTCTGGCCTCAGACAACTCTGCAACTCGTGCAACTGCGGCCTGCTGTTCTGACCTGCTCTGAAGAAGATGGCCCCAAAAAAGGTTCTCCGTAGCTCCTCTAGCAAGAAATTTGCTAGTAAGGAGCAGAAGAAGCAAGTTACCAAGGAGGCTGGTGTGCCGTTCGCCGCGTTTTTTGGGAGTAAAAAAAAAGTACGCCTGCAGCGGGATCTGCTGGGGACCAAGCTGGGAGCAGCACCCCCGCACCATTGGGCTCAGTGCCTCCACCACCACGCCAACTTAAGTCAAAGCCCTTGAGTGCTTCAGAGGCAGTCAGTGTACTTCTTCAATCACCATCGACCAGTGATGTTGGCTCATCGCAAGAAAGTAGCAGCAATGTCCCTGAATCAACACAGGTTGTTGTAACTCATCTGACAAGTTTTGAACAACCACAGCCGCAACAACAACAACATGTGCAAGTACAAGCCAAAGTACATGTGGAAGGAGAAGCAGCGCAAGGAGATGCGCAAGCAGAGCTGCATGGAGGGTCACAAGTGCCCACAATAGTTGTTCCTCCCGAAGTAGGGGCACATCAGGAAATTGACAATCAAACCGAGGTATCATTTGAGGAAGCCACTCCTCCTGATGATCATTCATTGTCTTCCACATCCCTAGCAAGGAAAAGATCAAGGGGGGTGTCTACATCTTCTTCAAGCCCACCTCCTTCTGATGATCTGGATGAAGATTGGGAACCATCACGGCAGTCTGAGAGTGAGGCACACCATGATCTGACAAAGATACCTAAGCGTAAAAGGAAGGTCGTCGAAAAACTCATAGCTATGGAGTGTGATGAGGCTCAACAAGAAGTGACGGATACTGCTGCTGATGAAGCCTCTCACGACGACGAGCCAGTCATCATAAAAGTCACTGCAGCCCCAGCGGGCATGCAGCAAAGAGACATTTTGACCCTATCCCGAGAAGCTGCTGAGCGTGATGATGATGTCGACGAGGAGACAATGGAAGAAACACCACAATCATTGGAGTTAACTAGTACACCAACACCTACCGCTTCCATATTTCTTAGTCGCCAGAAGGGACCTCCATCCACCTCGACCTCAATTAGTGGTGGTGAAAGTGCAAAACGCACTGAAGTTCGGCAATCCACATCCTCCACTTCATCTGGCATTAGCAGCAGGACCACCACCACCAGTATCGCCGCCTCCTCCGGCCCCCAAAGACATTTCAAGTCTGCAGTTTGGGACTTCTTTAGTGTTTGCCCAAAAAAGGAAAACATAGCCATTTGTAGCATTTGTAAGCTTCGAGTTAGTTGTGGTAAGTTTGGTTCCAACTATGGTACCGGAGGCCAGAGAGGTCATCTTGAAAGAAAGCACGCTGTCAAATGGTTTGCGCACCTACAGGCGATCAAGGAAGCCCGAATTGCACGTAATGCTGTTTCATCTGATGATGACGAGGAGGAAGAAGACGTGTCAAACACTTCACTTACACCCAGTACCCCTGTCAGCAGCACACCCCATGTGAGCCACACTAAGAGTGTGGGAGAGAGTGATACACCAATGCGAAAAAGTTCATCAGCGAGCGTAACTGGGTCGAAGATATCATCATCATCATCCCGTAAATCCTTGGTCCAGGGCAACATTAAAAATATGTTGTTTACAGAAGCGCAATATGAACGCAACCACCCACTGACGCGTCTGTATAACACTAAGCTGGCTAAAATGCTAGCTCTGGACCTTCTCCCTTTTTCTTTTGTAGAAGGGGTTGGTTTTCTAGAATTAGTGGCAGCGCTCTGCCCTAAATGGAAGGTTCCTAGCCGGTTCTATTTTGCCCGAGTTGCGGTTCCAGCACTACATGAAGATGTTCTGGAGGTGATTGGGGCAGCTTTGCAGAAGAGTGCTGTTCACACTATACATCTGACAACAGACATGTGGACCAGTGGCGCAGGCGCTGATTACATGTGCATCACTGCACACTGGGTCTCTTTTTCAGGGGTTAAAGCAAAGCTAAACGCAGGTGTTGACCCGGACCAAGTTTTTAAAGCTGCTCGGAAACATGCAACACTAGCCATGTTTGGTTTGGAGAAACGTCACACAGCAGAAAACATTTTGGATGTGTTTAACACAAAGGTCCTTGGCTGGCTGTCCCCCAAAAAACGCCAGGTTGGTTACGTTTCCACGGATAATGGCGCCAATGTAGTTAAGGCCATGGAGCTGGGTGACTATTTCAGAGTGCCGTGCTTGGCGCACTGTATAAACCTGGTTGTCAAAAAATTCTTGAGTGATAAAGACAGTGCAGCGTACAGGGTAGTGGACACCTGCCAAAAAATGTGCAAACATTTCAGCCATTCTTTTAAGGCCCGGAAGCATCTGAGGAGCCTGCTACATGAACGTCAAATGCCAGTGAAAGCACTCATCCAGGAGGTGGCAACACGTTGGAACTCAACCTTCTACATGCTTGAGCGTCTGTATGAGCAGTATACGGTACTCGATCACTATTTCTTAACACAGGGTACAGCTCAGAAGGAGGACCTGAGGATGGGTGCGGCGCAATGGGACATAGTTAAAAGCCTGACACACATGCTTCATCCTTTTGAGTTCTTCACGCGTGCAGTCAGCAAGGAGGACTGTAATTTGGGAAAAGCTATCCCATTGTTGTACATGCTGGAGCACCAACTGAAGGAGGTGTGTTCTGTGTTTCAAAAAGATGAAGAAAACCAAGACCCTTTTGTTCTGGCGGAGAAATTATTAGAGCGCCTACAAGGTGATGAACGTCTTAAAATGATCCACTCAAACCAGCATTACATTTGCGCTACTATTCTGGATCCACGCTACAAAAAGGCGCTGGCAGGCCAAGCATTCTTTCCTTTTGCTGATGAAGATGTTACAAAGTACAAACAGTGGCTAGCCTCCTCAGCCAAGAGGTTTGAAAGAGAACGGCAGAACATTGAAGGAAAAGGCAGTACATCAGCATCAGCAGGCCATCCCCAGTCACAACAATCCACTTCTGCACCTGTGGCTGCGGCACAAGTGACCTCTCAGCCGTTAAAGAGACCGGCAACCGGATCATCTGCACCACCAGACACAACAGTAACATTGGAGGCTGAAGAGGATTGGCTAGCTCGGCTTGGGTTTGGTTCTCAAAAGGTCACAGCAACAGCTAAGCAAAGTGGAGGAACCTTGGAGGAGCACCTTGAGTCGATGGTGAAGGACTATCTGAATGACTCAACAGAGGTCTATGTTAATGCTGACCCATTGGCGTATTGACATGGGAAAAAAGAATTGTGGCCACAGATCTCCAACCTGGCTTTAAACTACTTGTCTTGCCCACTCGCAAGCGTGTCTTCTGAACGTGTTTTCAGTGCTGCTGGTGGCATTGTAACTTCCAAACGGAGCCGCCTCTCGCCCTAAAATGTGGAGAGGTTAACAATGATCAAGATGAATCAGCACCTCATACCACCAGATTTCAGAGTACGAGAAAGCGCGCCGGATCAAGACGAGGTGGACAGCAACATAGATGAGGGAATTTCTTCTCTGTCAGGTGACACTGAGCTCACCCTGCCTGAATTCGCAGAGTATGATGACGAAGCCTTATTCTTATTCGTGGACCGTGACACTGAGCCCTGAAAATGAGACAATGAATCAATAACTTTCTTTTTCGTCCTTATTCACTTTTATTCCTGTGTGTCTGTCTTTCTTTGTTGTGCACAGTTAATATAATTCAAACTTTAATCACCTAATCACAAAAACAAGCCCATCAGCAGAACTGTCTTCACTTGTTTGCTTATTGATTTGAAGGTGCTGCAGTCTGCATTCCTCAGGTTCACAAGTTCAAAAGAACATGCTCCTCTATCCTCCTCCTCCAGACTCCTATTTCCATCAAAGCAGAGGGCTGGTTTACGCCCAATGAAGAAAGACTCAGCACTTGTGGGGGTGTTGTTCTACCTCTTTGCGGGTGAATTGACGGCTCTGGGGCCATTGCTGGGAAGCTCTAATACCGGATAAAAGTGGTTTGGAGTGGACCAAATCCGAGGTGGAAATTTTGTTGTGTTTTTGCTGACTTGCTTGCCTTTGAGGTGCTCTTTGGGGGGGTTCCGGCTGTTTGTGGGTGAGTTTCGGGATCTGGGAGCACTGCTGGGACACTCTAATCATGATTGCATTTGCTTTTCAGGAAATCCGTGGTGGTAAACCGGAGTTATGGCCTAGCTACACAGCGCGTTTGGACCGAAGGCCGAAAAATATTGTAAGTATGAGATTTTGCTTTTGGCCTGTTTGGGGGTGTTATGCTTTTTGGCGGGTGGGTTGGCGGGTCTTGGGGCATTCCTGGGAAGGTCTAATACCGGATAGAAGTGGTTGGGACAAAATCCACGCAGATTTTTTTTTTGCTATTTCTGACATTTTGCTCAATGTAGCGTTTTTGGGGGCCTGTTTGGGGGGCTTCCTGGTGTTTGTGGGTGGGTTTTGGGGTCTGGGAGCACTGCTGGGACACTCTAATCTTGATTGCATTTGCTTTTCAGGAAATCTGTGGTGGTAAACCGGAGTTATGGCCTAGCTACACAGCGCGTTTGGACCGAAGGCCGAGAAATATTGTAAGTATGAGATTTTGCTTTTGGCCTGTTTGGGGGTGTTATGCTTTTTGGCGGGTGGGTTGGCGGTCTTGGGGCATTCCTGGGAAGGTCTAATACTGGATAGAAGTGGTTGGGACAAAATCCACGCTGATTTTTTTTGTGCTATTTCTGACATTTTACTCAATGTAGCGTTTTCGGGGGCCTGTTTGGGGGGCTTCCTGGTGTTTGTGGGTGGGTTTCGGGGTCTGGGAGCACTGCTGGGACACTCTAATCTTGATTGCATTTGCTTTTCAGGAAATCCGTGGTGGTAAACCGGACTTATGGCCTAGCTACACAGCGCGTTTGGACCGAAGGCCGAGAAATATTGTAAGTATGAGATTTTGCTTTTGGCCTGTTTGGGGGTGTTATGCTTTTTGGCGGGTGGGTTGGCGGGTCTTGGGGCATTCCTGGGAAGGTCTAATACCGGATAGAAGTGGTTGGGACAAAATCCACGCTGATTTTTTTTTTGCTATTTCTGACATTTTGCTCAATGTAGCGTTTTTGGGGGCCTGTTTGGGGGGCTTCCTGGTGTTTGTGGGTGGGTTTTGGGGTCTGGGAGCACTCCTGGCTATGGATACTTTACTTTGCAAGAGGTTTGAAGCAAATCCATGGTGGCAGAGGGGAGTTAGGGCCTAGCTGCAGAGCGCGCGCGGAGTGATTTGGGAAATTGGCAAAAAAATTACTAAGTCCCCATTTTTGTACTTTTGCTCTTTGGCTGTTTGGGGGTCTTCTACTCGTTTTCTCCTGGGTTGACGGCTCTGGGGCCATTGCTGGGAAGCTCTAATACCGGATAAAAGTGGTTTGGACCAAATCCGAGGCGGAAATTCTTTTGTGTTTTTGCTGACTTGCTTGCCTTTGAGGTGCTCTTAGGGGGGGTTCCGGCTGTTTGTGGGTGAGTTTCGGGGTCTGAGAGCACTGCTGGGACACTCTAATCTTGATTGCATTTGCTTTTCAGGAAATCCGTGGTGGTAAACCGGAGTTATGGCCTAGCTACACAGCGCGTTTGGACCGAAGGCCGAGAAATATTGTAAGTATGAGATTTTGCTTTTGGCCTGTTTGGGGGTGTTATGCTTTTTGGCGGGTGGGTTGGCGGGTCTTGGGGCATTCCTGGGAAGGTCTAATACCGGATAGAAGTGGTTGGGACAAAATCCACGCTGATTTTTTGTTGTTGCTATTTTTGACATTTTGCTCAATGTAGCGGTTTCGGGGGCCTGTTTGGGGGGCTTCCTGGTGTTTGTGGGTGGGTCTCTGGGTGTGGGAGCACTGCTGGAACACTCTAATCTTGATTGCATTTGCTTTTCAGTAAATCCGTGGTGGTAAACCGGAGTTATGGCCTAGCTACACAGCGCGTTTAGACCGAAGGCCGAGAAATATTGTAAGTATGAGATTTTGCTTTTGGCCTGTTTGGGGGTGTTATGCTTTTTGGCGGGTGGGTTGGTGGTTCTTGGGGCATTCCTGGGAAGGTCTAATACCGGATAGAAGTGGTTGGGACAAAATCCACGCAGATTTTTTTGTTGCTATTTCTGACATTTTGCTCAATGTAGCGTTTTCGGGGGCCTGTTTGGGGGGCTTCCTGGTGTTTGTGGGTGGGTTTCGGGGTCTGGGAGCACTGCTGGGACACTCTAATCTTGATTGCATTTGCTTTTCAGGAAATCCGTGGTGGTAAACCGGAGTTATGGCCTAGCTACACAGCGCGTTTGGACCGAAGGCCGAGAAATATTGTAAGTATGAGATTTTGCTTTTGGCCTGTTTGGGGGTGTTATGCTTTTTGGCGGGTGGGTTGGCGGGTCTTGGGGCATTCCTGGGAAGGTCTAATACCGGATAGAAGTGGTTGGGACAAAATCCAAGCTGATATTTTTTGTTGCTATTTCTGACATTTTGCTCAATGTAGCGTTTCCGGGGGCCTTTTTGGGGGGCTTCCTGGTGTTTGTGGGTGGGTTTCGGGGTCTGGGAGCACTGCTGGCTATGGATACTTTACTTTACAAGAGGTTTGAAGCAAATCCATGGTGGCAGAGGGGAGTTAGGGCCTAGCTGCAGAGCGCGCGCGGAGTGATTTGGGAAATTGGCAAAAAAATGACTGTCCCCATTTTTGTACTTTTGCTCTTTGGCTGTTTGGGGGTCTTCTACTCGTTTTCTCCTGGGTTGACGGCTCTGGGGCCATTGCTGGGAAGCTCTAATACCGGATAAAAGTGGTTTGGACCAAATCCGAGGCGGAATTTTTTTTGTGTTTTTGCTGACTTGTTTGCCTTTGAGGTGCTCTTTGGGGGGGTTCCGGCTGTTTGTGGGTGAGTTTCGGGGTCTGGGAGCACTGCCGGGACACTCTAATCTTGATTGCATTTGCTTTTCAGGAAATCCGTGGTGGTAAACCGGAGTTATGGCCTAGCTACACAGCGCGTTTGGACCGAAGGCCGAGAAATATTGTAAGTATGAGATTTTGCTTTTGGCCTGTTTGGGGGTGTTATGCTTTTTGGCGGGTGGGTTGGCGGGTCTTGGGGCATTCCTGGGAAGGTCTAATACCGGGTAGAAGTGGTTGGGACAAAATCCACGCGGAAAAGCCTTTTGGCATTTTTTGTAACTTAGGGTTCGTTAGGGTTAGCCCTAGCAGCAGGATTGCATGTGTTTCGGGGTGTTCTATATTTTTGCAACTGAGTTCTGGGGTCTTAGAGCACTCGTGAGAATGTGTAATTTTGGTTGCAAGTCATTTGAAGAAAATCCATGGTGGGAAAGGGGGGATTTGGCATAGTTACAGAAAGCCTTTGCCACTATTCTTAACTTAGGGTTCGTTAGGGTTAGCAGTATTTCTATTGCATGTGTTTGGGTGGGGGGGTTTTCGAGTCTTGGAGCGATGCTGGCTATGGATACTTTTGCTTGGTTGCTTGCAAGTGGTTTGAATACAATCCACGGTGAGTAAGGGGGTATTTGGGCCTACTTTTACTTTCAAGTACGTTTTGTCACCAGTTTTCTGCTAGGCCTCGTTTTTTGAGATTTGATTGGGGATCTTCTACATTTTTGCGACTGGCTTTAGTAAGGGTCTGGGTGGGAGCACTGCTGGGAAGATCTAATTTTGTTCTAAAACACAGTTTACAGTATACCTAGCTTGAGGGGAAAGATCCGCTACATTAATTTGCCCATACTTATTTATCCTTCAAAAGGTGACTCAGACAGAGTACGCACTTTCAAAAATATTGTACTGTCTACTAGGAAAATCAAAGTGTGACTTTTTGCACTCCACAGCCTACATACCTTATATTTATTTATCAGTGGTGTTGTAATATTATATCACTTCCTGTTTTTCGTTGAATAATTACAGGCCGGGTTTCAGTCTGTGCAATGGGGAAAAAGGATGGAGTTAGGCTTCACATTAGCGAGCCGCAATTCAGCATCCGCCAGGCAGGCAGTGGACAGGGTGTCTTCTGGTCACCAACATTGATGGACGAAGCGTCAGATGGAATGGAGGAGTGCCGCTAATAAGAGGAATTTTTTTCTGCATGCAACTTACTTACCAATTTCAACAGGACAACTACAACAACATACAGATACAGTATCCATTGTTTTTTTCTATGACTGTGACTGCATTTCTTGGATCTCTCTCTGCTTCTAAATTGATCCCTTAACACATCACTTAGTCCACTCCACTATCACATCTGCACCACACATAGTCATTTGTAAGTGCTCCTACGTAATTCGCAAGTCGCAGCACGCCCCAGCCCGTAGAGGACTGGGATGGCCCCAATGATGAAGCATGTCACCAAGGGGCAACCCTGGTGAGTGAGGGGACACCTAGAAAAAGAGCAATTTCTCCTTTTCTATCTACTATACCTTCCAGCCAACCCCATTGAGTGTTGTGAATGGATTTATAGTGACCAGCAAGGCTCTCAGGTATCTGGCAACAGAGACCTTATGTTGAATATAGTTATCAATAATTCCACACACGCCCTGTACTGTCGCATTCTTTCTTCCACAGTTGTCGAAAGTACTACTTACTTTTCACTGACATGCATGCAGTAGTGCATGCACTTTCAAAGATTGATGGATAGGTTTGTACCCAAAGATTTGTTTATGTTCAATTGTTTGTCCATGCTGTGCTTTTTTTACAGGGTGTCTTCTGGTCACCAACATTGATGGACTAAGCGTCAGCTGCAATGGAGGAGTGCCGCTAATAAGAGGAATTTTTTTCTGCATGCAACTTACTTTCCAATTTCAACAGGACAACTACAACAACATACAGAATCAGTATCCATTGTTTTTTTCTATGACTGTGACTGCATTTCTTGGATCTCTCTCTGCTTCTAAATTGATCCCTTAACACATCACTTAGTCCACTCCACTATCACATCTGCACCACACATAGTTATTTGTAAGTGCTCCTACGTAATTCGCAAGTCGCAGCACGCCCCAGCCCGTAGAGGACTGGGATGGCCCCAATGATGAAGCATGTCACCAAGGGGCAACCCTGGTGAGTGAGGGGACACCTAGAAAAAGAGCAATTTCTCCTTTTCTATCTACTATACCTTCCAGACCAACCCAATTGAGTGTTGTGAATGGATTTATAGTGACCAGCAAGGCTCTCAGGTATCTGGCAACAGAGACCTTATGTTGAATATAGTTATCAATAATTCCACACACGCCCTGTACTGTCGCATTCTTTCTTCCACAGTTGTCGAAAGTACTACTTACTTTTCACTGACATGCATGCAGTAGTGCATGCACTTTCAAAGATTGATGGATAGGTTTGTACCCAAAGATTTGTTTATTTTCAATTGTTTGTCCATGCTGTGCTATTTTTTCTTGTCTCCCAAAACCTTTCTCAAAAACCCCCGTACCCATCCATTTTTCAAACCCTAACCCTCTTCCCCCGGGCTGTGTGGTTTTGATTGATGTGTGACTAAATTACAGCAATAAATCCACACACTTGCTGGGGAGGATAAGGTGATAGCAACAGGCTGGTGAAGAAATCCTAGGATATATTCTTACTCTGCTTGACAAAGACCCATGGCTAATGTCAAAGAACTTCAACCGAATTAGTAGTTATACTTTACCATTTGTTAGGCTACAATGTGGCACTGTCCTAGTGTACTGTCACCTGCTATATTCTCTATTGTACCGTTGTATTGCTCAGGACAAACCAGATTTCATTTTCTTTTTTTTCATAGGCATGCAACTGCCACTGTGTCACACCACTAGTACCACCGCTATGAGGAAATTTCATCCGCCCAGGATTGCCAACCTTAATCGCCATTTCCCGTGGAGCCAGCCCTGTACCTAGCCCTACTTTGAAACACAAATTACAGGTAAGATAAGCGTTTGGTGGGAAGGAGTATAATGGAGTATTAGGAGAGACGAGAGACTGACGGTAGTACTACTAAAGTCCTAGGACTCTTGTTTGGGCATTTACACTTAAAGGAAGAAAATGGAACTAAACTTTCAGGAAAACAAAGTTACTGTTAAACCCCCACCCACCAGGCAAGCAGTAAAAACAGGTATGGTCAGATAAAGTTTCAAAAAGTATATTTTTATAGCCCTAACAAAATAATCTCCCGCAAGACCCTCCCTAACCCCAACGGTTGTCCTTTAAAAGTCCCAAACCCAACTCCCGATTCCCACCCCCCAAAAGTCTCTAAAAAAGGGGCAAGGGACACTATGGGTGGATGCTGTTGACTTTTTGGGCCAGGGCATCATACTCCTCGTGGAGCAAGGCGTGCTCTAAGCGGAGCCCCTCCAACACGTTGGTAAAGTGGTGGAGCTCCTGCTGAAGGCGGGACACCCTCAGGGTACTGCGGCGCAGGCATGCCTTGCAGTTGCAATGGCTGTGAGAGGCAGCTGTTGTCCTTGCTGCTCGGCGTTTGGCTTTGGCAGCCCGGCTCGGTCTGGCTGGAGCACTGTGCTGGGTGGCAGCCCGTGGGGGCACGGAGGCCGATGCAGCCAACGTTGTTGTCGTGGTCGACTGCGCACTTTCGTCGTCCTCCAGGGCCACCAGCCGCTGATATTCAGCAACAGTGGCATCGATCCTCCGTTGCCGGGCCGCTCTAGCCAGCTCCTTCCTCCTTGTTGGTTTGGAAGGAGCATCTATATGAAGAAAAAAAGACATAGTCTGTAACCAATGCTCTTTAAGATTAACTCAATCATTCAGCAGAAATTTGTGTTACAGTACAACTAGCAACTTGCAAGCGCATTACATAACTATTGAGGCCAGTATCTATCTAACCTCCCACTTCTTCATCCTTGCTCTAACATTAGTGGGAGTTTAAGGAACAAATTCTACAAGCACTATGGACTTCCATTGGAGTCGACTATGAAAGTAAACCAGTCTTATTCTTCTTCTTGTCTCTTGTTTAGGAAAATTGGTACGTTATCTTCTGCAAGCTGGCATAATGCCAGCGCAGTGAACTTGCACCCGAGAAAAAGAGACGCACGCCATGATGAGTGACCTAGACTTGCGTTACTGTACCGGTCCAGTACATGCAGGTGGTGAAGCTCTTACTTTTCTATTACGGGTGGCACTGAGAATACTCTGTTACAAGGGCTACTACTTAATTAATTTAACTTTCACCCTAGAGTGCAAATGAGTACTAGAAATGGAAAATGAAGAAGATAAATAATCTGATTATCTATCACTTCACATGGGATGTTTTTGCTTACATATGGGATGACTTTAGGTGCTTTGCTTTTTATTGAGTGACCAGTGATACATCCACACATGAATGACTGAGTACTACTAAACTTATTAAGAGAGGTAGGGAGTGGCCACCGTAATAACCGGATCTATGCTGTGCTTGCAATACAAACTACTGCTACTATTGATGGTAGTATTTGGACAAAATTACAACTTCTTTTCCTTGCCTTTCCTACACTGGAACGGATGTGCGGGTGCAGTGTTACATGCTCTTCAAAGTTACACTTAGTTCATCCACTGACCGTCTACTCTCTCTAGATCATGGGTACTCACAAACTTTCTCTCGGGGGCTAAATTTACAGTGTAGTTTGTGGCTGAGGGCCGCACTGGTGGGGGCGGAGTCAGAGGGGCCAGGGCTAAAGCAAAACGAAAACTTGTGACCATGAGGTTGCACACAGGTCCCTGCAGCAGATGCCTTCATCCACTGAGTCACCAGACCCAGCATTTACATACATCTCTCTCCCTCCTGCTCTCCCTCCTGCCCTCCCTCTCCATCTCTCTCTCCCTCCTGACCTCCCTCTCCCTCCCCCTCTGTCATCTCACTGTGTATGTGTCTGTCTGTGTCAGCCTTCAGCCCGGGCTGAGACAGCTTCCTCAACGGGCACACACACAGACAGCCACACCAAAGTACTTAACAGGTCTTTAAAAGACCATTAACATATTATTGAGGCTTTGTTTGTTGTAGCGCCCCTGCATCTCCATCCTGACAATCACTGCTCGCCCAGCCCCACAGAGCAGAGGCTTTGTTCTATTTCACCTCTTTGTGGCCCTGCATCTCCACTCTGCTCTGTGGGGGCCGGGGGAGCAGTGATTGTCTGCAAGGTCTGCGCACCGCCAAGGAAGGCTTGCCGGGCCGCCACCGGCCCGCGGGCCGTACTATGAGTACCCCTGCTCTAGATACACATATGCTATCTAAGAGTCAGATAGTAGCATGATCCAGGTATATGGACACATACAGTTTCTGTGTCACCCACCCAGGCTGTTGTCCTTCCACCCATCATTGCTTCATCATTCACCCAGCCATGCATCTCATATTCTTTCCTTCCCAGCCACGTCTTCAATCTCAATAAGTAAGGAATATATAAGAGCTTACCTCTGCCCGCCACCACCACCGTCTCAACTCTCACAGCCGGCACTGGAGCCGCCGCCTCCTCCCCTGAAGAATTGCCCTCTGCCTCCATGTCGAGAACCACCACCTCCGCGCTGGCCCCGCCACCAGATGTTCCACCTACAAAGTACATTTAAGAATGTTAGAATAAACCACTCACTAGTATTTGGTCTAGGAATGAAGACATGTGAAAACAATGTAATTTGTGACTGTCTACTCTAAAGTAAAAAAAAATGTCCCTTTTTCCAGGGAAGGGTGTTGTCTTGCTGCACTTTTTGGCACAACTGATGAAGGCTGGCTTTTTAACACGCACCATTTTTCTCCACACAGACAGAAGATGGACTTCTAACAACAAGATCAAGTTAAAACCAGGTGAGAGCTCGGCTCGACCACAAGAAATGTCTTCAATTAATCGTCAGCACTAACCACTTTTCCATTCTCAGTTAAACGTTTAGTTTTATTATGACTTCATTTTAATAAATGTGTTTACTTTTAATAAAGCTTTTAAACTTAAATAGACTCTGTGTTTTTTGGTCCAGACTAGAGTGACTGAGCGAAAGGTTTTGCAATTTTTGCAAGCATGAGTCCGTGCTTCTGACACTTCTTGACTCTGACTCCGTACTCTTGAGCTACGTTGGATAATCATCATTGGGGATCAATCATCGATGAATTCGGGAGGTAAATGACTGTGCCACACTATGTAGTCAGTCAGTAAGGACATTGGGGGTTCAAAGTCTGTTGTCACAGAGGTATGTGGAAACTCTAACAGTGCCTATTATAATTGATAAGCAATGCACTATTTATTGTCCATAGTTCTGTTTCTGCAGAAGAATTGTCCCCGCAACAGTAGTGGTATGGATTGTCCTCCTATCCAAACCAAAAGGTAGTATCTTATTCTTTCTTGGTGGTCATTCACATTTTATAGTTGGGAATTTTCAAAGCAGATAGAACACTTCAAAAGACATTATGGACAATCCCAGAGGACTGCACTAAGTTGATAGAGCTATTGCTGACTAGAATGGGAGTTTCGCCAACCGTGCAATCTTAGTTAGCTACACAGACAGACTAATAAGAATAATCTAGTAATACCACAGGGAGTCATAGTAGAGGCAGGATAAGAATTTAGATACAGTCTACAAGAAGATCAAAGACGATTTTGAAAAAATCAAATGAGGAACGCTAGGAAAAATAGGTACTAGTCTAAAATGAAAACTTACTGGGGCCAGCAAAGGAGCCCTCGCCTGCCCGATCCTTGCCCTGTTCAACAGCATCCGCCGCCGCCTGCTGCTCCTGTGTCCCCTCGCCCCTGGGGGGAGCTGACGTACAACATGAAAGAAAGAACAGAAAACATGGATGATTGTTGCTTGTCAATGTCAACCAAATCAAACATTTCAAAACAACAATAACAAAATATTTCCGCGAAATTATATTGATTAGGGTTAGTTTTCATTGATTTGCGGACCTGCGACTTCGAAAGTCACGTAACTCACTAAACAAAGTACTGAAAGGTTCACCTAGGACTGGCAGGCAGCAGTCCGCAGGCAAGACGCAAAGTGACAGACAAACTCCATTGTGATTTCAGTCAGATCAGTGACAACACTAACAGTTGCCTGCTACATAACCAGTCTTTTAAATAGTCAAACTATCAATCCACCGCCACTATTTTTCTTATTGTCAGGGGTACAAAGGAAGGGGCAGATTTAAGCCCCTTGCGGCTCTTTTGCTCCGTTCTTGCGTGACTTTTGTGACGCAGCAGCTGAACAAAAGAGGCGCCATGGTGCGGCGTATAATATTATAACAACGTGACGCATTTGGGAGATGCATCCCATTATAAAGCCTTGCGCCATCAGTGGGCGTTCTGGTGAAAGGGAGGGCATTCCTGCGCTGGAACACATCCTAAAAGTGGCTGAGGGAAATCTACAAAATTTCAATCAGTCACCTTTAGGACAATGATGCGTCACACAAACCCTGCACCTGCTTGAAGCAGACGTACGGCTTGACCCAGCATTGGGGAGATAGGGTACCCCAGAGCATTGCTGGAGCTGCGCCATCGTTGAGACGCAACTCCAGCAGTAAAGCTTCGTTGACGTTTTGGGCCCATGGTGCGCCGCATTGCAAATACGGCGCACCATGTTTGGTGGTGGTATCGGGCCGCACAATTACTGGCGCATCCCTGCTACTTTGCAGGGATGCGACGGTAATTGCAATTCTGCCCTTTAGGGGCATACTTACTTACGCGTTCTGGCGCATCTCCAAAGATGCGCCAGATCAAATGCGTCACGCAAAACTACCCTTGCGACACGGCAGATGCGCCTCATTTACAATACCGTTATAATGAAACAACGGACTTTAGCTTATTCAAAATAAATACAATATATAGTATAGGAACTCAATGGAAGCTATACAATTCAGGTTGTCCTGACCCAGCCGGGGCAGGAATTTATTACCAAAAAGACACTGTCAAATATACAATACAATTTTGCAAGACACAAGCCTGTGCCGTACTGACAAGAAGGAAATAGATATAAGGTGAAAAAGAGGGTGGTTTTCAGGCAAGGAAAGAGAGCAAAGACAGGGCACTGCGAAGAGATGCAAGGATTGCTAGCAGTGTCACCTGGAGTGGAGTTTACACAAATTTTTTGGAATATTTCAAGTGTCAACCCACTCTTGGGTGTCGACGTTTCGATCCCTAAAGGCTCTAATAGATGCACGGGATCATCATCAGGACTTATTTATGTAACAAAACATGCCTGAAATAAGTAAAGCCATATGGTTGAGCTTGTGCATACGATTCTCTGGGGATCAGTGGTTGTCTCAATATAATCGTATTTTAAAACTTCGACGGCAGTCTGAAGGTGGCTGCACTTCTGTTTCGCGTGCTAACGGGGAACTCATAAGTATACAGACATCAATGGTCTCATGTTATTTGTCAGTGTTTCCGACTCCTTTGAATTAGGAGATTCAGACTTGCTGTGCCCTGGGTTTCAACAATGTGGGTACAGGGCGTTGGACGTAATCTGCCATCCGCCTCTCCCAGGGGTGCTTCGGACAATGCCGGTTCCAGCTTTTTTTTTTTTCAGGTTGTCCTGACCCAGCCGGGGCAGGAATTTATTACCAAAAAGACACTGTCAAATATACAATACAATTTTGCAAGACACAAGCCTGTGCCGTACTGACAAGAAGGAAATAGATATAAGGTGAAAAAGAGGGTGGTTTTCAGGCAAGGAAAGAGAGCAAAGACAGGGCACTGCGAAGAGATGCAAGGATTGCTAGCAGTGTCACCTGGAGTGGAGTTTACACAAATTTTTTGGAATATTTCAAGTGTCAACCCACTCTTGGGTGTCGACGTTTCGATCCCTAAAGGCTCTAATAGATGCACGGGATCATCATCAGGACTTATTTATGTAACAAAACATGCCTGAAATAAGTAAAGCCTGTATTAGAGAAAAGGAACAAAAGGAAACAAAGTTTGTGAAAAATACTTCGCCATTAAAGAATATTATAAAGATTTTAACTGCCCATATTGTAGTTACATTCGAAATCGCAGTGCGTGACCCGGTGCAAAGTGTATCGTGTTGACTTAAAAGTTTAAGCAAAGCACATTGTCATAACTTCCGGAATCGCAGTGGCATGCGTGAGGTTCATAACTCTGGGGCTAGGTGGTGATTGTGAGCCTGGTCTAAATCTGGTGGGCAATGACAGGTGCCTTCATATGAAATTGGTCAGACGCGTGAAGGGAAGCCTTCCAAGGTCTATTGGAAGATGGCTTAGTAAACCAATAGGGCAGAAAACAATGTATAACAAACCATATGGTTGAGCTTGTGCATACGATTCTCTGGGGATCAGTGGTTGTCTCAATATAATCGTATTTTAAAACTTCGACGGCAGTCTGAAGGTGGCTGCACTAGAATCAAGGAATCAATTAGGGATTTAAGACCATAAAGTTTACGCAAAAACAGTGAGCAGTACCCAAGTTAGTAGGAAGTGGTTACCTTCTGTTTCGCGTGCTAACGGGGAACTCATAAGTATACAGACATCAATGGTCTCATGTTATTTGTCAGTGTTTCCGACTCCTTTCTGAGGAAATAAGGCGGAGAATCGGTTTTACTACAGAAATTACGTGGTGGCCAATTACCGTGATCTAGTCTCGGACATGCGCTGGGTACTTACGAATTAGGAGATTCAGACTTGCTGTGCCCTGGGTTTCAACAATGTGGGTACAGGGCGCTGAAAAAAGGAGTGAATACCGCGTCAGAGCGTGCGGCGAGAACGTCGCGCTAGCCTTTTTTATTGGAAACAGAGCTTGCCGCTGGGCAAGGGCGTCTAACTTACTTGGACGTAATCTGCCATCCGCCTCTCCCAGGGGTGCTTCGGACAATGCCGGTTCCAGAATGGAGGCATGTCCTCGTGAATGGTTTGTAACACAGGATCCGATCACGTGATGTGAGCGGAAAGCGTCATTATGGGTCGGCATCTACGTTAACGTGTCGGCCATCTTAGAGTGGAGGGTAAATGGAGGGCTATGAATGGCCTGTAGGTTTTCATGTGCACTACCATTAAGGGCACGGCCATTGTGTGGGTACTCTTGGATTAATGTCTACAGAGAATTATTAAGAACCTATTTGCAACAATTCAGATCATAGTGACATATGTGCAATCAAAGTGACAATTGTGCGTAAGTGAAAGGTAAAAATTAAAATTTTTGAAATAAGTTCTCAATCATCAGCTCCAGATGCCTTTATGCATTCAGAAATGTTCGACATCACATGCAGTTTGTAAAGTCTTGAGTGGGATCAGCCAGGTCTCATTGTACATCCCGATTTCATTTTCATATTCTCTTAGGGTGCCCAGAGTTGTTTGGACCAGAAGATCTCAGAGCAGTGTTGTCCAATCCTCACTCCGATTCAAACCCGATTGGATCGTATTGAATTGGATGATAGATTTTAGTTCTTCCCTGTTGAGTAGTTGTTGTAAGTTACCACCTCTTTGTGGTAATTTGACCGTTTTGAAGATGGTCCATTTCAAGTCGTCTGCTGAGTGGTTCAGATTTGTAAAATGTTCAACCAACGGAGCGTTCAGGGTACCACAACGTATGCGGCTCCGATGTTGGCTAATTCTGGTCTTGATTTTCTGGGTCGTTTGCCCCACATAAAGTAAAGGACATGGACACACAATAGCATAGATCACATTACAGGTGTTGCAATTTGTGAAATCTCTTAAGTGAATGGTGATATTATTGTGGCTGAAAGTGCGCCCCTCAAGTGTTAAATCGCAGACAATACAACTCCCACATTTCACATGTCCCCTCAAAGCTGGCAGCCCCCAACTGGAATCTATTGTGCTTTTTAAAGGTGGTGCTGGTAGGGCTGCACGGACAAGGTGATCTTTGATGTTTCGGCTTTTCTTGAAAGCAAACAATGGTTTGTCAAAATTCAGTGTCCCTGAGTTAAGGGTTGACCAGTGACGTAGAATTGTTTTTCTTATCTTGTTTGAAATTGGGGAGAAAGTTGTTACGCAGGCCATTCTTTCTGAGTTTGGCTTTGTTTTGGGTTGGAGCAGTACATCTCTTGGGCAATACCATGCTCGTTTGGATGCGTTTCTCACTATCCTATTTGGGTAGCCTCTTGTTTTAAGTTTGGCGCATAGTATGCCTGCTTCTCTGAAGTAATCATTCTTAGAGGAACAGTTTCTCCTTATTCGAAGGAATTGCGAATATGGGAGAGAGTCTTTGAGGGCTTTTGGATGGTTGCTATCATACCTCAGTAAAGTATTTCTTTCAGTCGGTTTCCTGTAAAGGCGAGTCAATAATTTGCCGTCCTCGTGATAAATTGTAAGGTCAAGAAATGCTATCTCAGTTCTGTGATGCGTGAGAGTGAATTGCAAGTTGTCACAGTTGTTATTCAACCAGTGTAAGAAGGAATTGAGAATATTACTGTCACCATTCGGTGCGCCCTGGCGCAAGGGTAGGCACTTGCGTGACGCATCTCGTCACGTAAGAGCGGCGCATCGCTGGAGTCACGTCGCCAACGCAATGCAACTCCAGTAATGCTCAGGGCCACCCAATACTTAACATGCTGTGTCAGTCCTTACGCCTGCTTCAAGCAGGCATAAGGAATTGAATTGACGTAGCAGCGTCGCAGAAGTGCCTGCGTTAAATCTTGTAGATTTCACGCAGGCACTTTTGCGAGGCGCACAGCCGCCGGACCGCCCACCCTGCGTACTAGGAACGCACCCATTGTGGCACAGGCCCATGGCTTTATAACGTGACGCATCTCCCTAGATGCGTCACGCTGTAAATGACTTGCAGGGATGCGCCACGTTTACGCCGCTGTTGCGTCACGCAAGGCAATGTAAACGTGGTGCAAGGGGCTTGTAAATGTAATCCTCCCCCTAGTGTCTAGCATTACGCAGTTCTGTAAAGTACACTCATATATAATAGTTACTCAGGCCAATGAGACCACAAAATAGAAAACAAATAAGCATAGTAGCAATGCCACTGAGAAGGAGAGCAGTGCACCTGAAATGCACAGAAGATTTTGAAATATAATTTAACTACAATGTAATCGTCAGCAGCATTGTTGGCTTGCTCCATGTAAAAAACAAATATTTGCAATACAACAACACAAAGCAGGAGAAAACATAGTAGTGAGTGATGAAATAGCTACTACTACTCACCAAGCCCGGGGATCTCCAAGCCGAGCTGGTCCAGCAGGTCGCGCTCCCGGTCCAGGAGGTCCGTCCAGCGGTGGGTGGCCTGGCTGTAGGTGCGCTGGACCCCGGAGAGTTGGGACATGGCCCAGCACACCTTCTGCCACTGCTTCCGGCGCTCCCGGATGTTGTAGCCGCCGGTCGCGATCCTGCCGCCTCCCGCGATGGTCCTGGGCAGGCGGCGCTGGACGAAGTAGACCAGCGCGCCCACTTCCTTCGGGCTGAAGATCTCCAGTCACGTCACCTGCTCCCCCCTCAATCGCCCGCATGCTGTCCTGGCACGGGGTCCAGGACTCCTCCCCTCCGCCGCTGCGGCCCTCAAGTGCCTGGGCAGCTTCGCGGCGCCTGGCTTCACCATGGTCTGGGCAGGTAAGGTAGGAAGTAGACAATTAAGAAAGAATAGGATAGGGAAGAAGAAAAGAAAAGAGTTTAAAAAAGTAGTTTAAAAGTAAACATAAATTGCAGAAAAGACAAAAATATACAGCTAGGAAAAGAGAGGGATAGATAAGAAGCAAAATCGTTCGAAAAAAAACTGAAAACAAGCAAAGGATGGCAAAGATAGCAAGAGGATAAACACCATGCCCAGACACAGGAAATGAATGAAAAACAAGATGGCCGCCCGTTCACGAGCGCGAAAGTAAGTTCGCACGCGATTTTCCTCGTGATCTCGTGCAAACTTGTACTCGCAATGCGCTTACTTCGCAAGATTATACATAGCGGGCGGAAACGGAAATACGTCACGCAAACAAAATGGCCGCGCCCGTACTCGACCTTGGGGTAAATTTGCGTGTTGCTCTGCAAGCGGCTCGCGAATACTGCAAAAAACCTCGCGAAATAACACGCCGCAAAAAAATATAAAGCTCATTCGCACGAATTGGCGGCGTCCGCGGTCGGTTTCGCACGACGCCGCCCCTCGCGAATAGCGCGAAATTACTTAAAAACTATTTTTGCAAAAGCAAAACAAATGAACAGGTGCAAAAGGTCAATCTCATGATTTGTAACGATTCCCTGTTGTGCTTCCTGAGGGGGCCCTCCAGAATTCGGTTGCCTACTTGCAACTATTGTGTGACCCTGCTCTGACCGTAACTGTATGCCACAAAGGTCCTGATTAACAGCTAAGGGAGCAGACAAGCAGGTGCCAGGATGGAACTTCAAATTCAGTGACACATTAATTAGCCCCTAATTCATTATTGTCAGTTGGGGCAGGGCAGGTGTTGTTAATAAACTAACCCCAAATTAATTCATGTCAGTTGAAGCAGGGCAGGTGTGCTTGCTTTCCCCCCCATCTTCTACAGTGATGATGAACCAGAGGGTGGCATTGATGCAACAGAGGGTGGCATGGGTCAAAGAGAGGGTGGCAGTGGTGAAACAGAGGGTGCTGGGAGGCTGTGATGATGAACCAGACATAGAAACAACATAGTTGCGACCGTTGCGAGCCGACAAGTAAGTTCGCAATTGCGAACTAGTACCAAATCCTCGCGAACTGGCAGAAACCCTTGCGAACACAAAAAAAAATCCGCAAATTCGCAGGAATTCGCGGATTTTGTGGATTGCGAGTTCGCAAATTCGCTAAATTCACGAACGCCAGATTCGCAAAATTCGCCCATGCTTAGGTTAGTGTTACTCAGTGCTGGATCCTGAATTCAGCACTGGGACATTTCCTGAAAACAGTTGAGAAAATGTGTTTTGGTTATTTGGCTGAAGTTTACGGAATATTTGTAGTTTTCAAAAGTCGATACTTAGAAACTTTTTGGGAGAAAAGGTGTCAATGTTATTGTATGAGGAAAAATGAGTTTTCGGTTTCAAGGTAAGTAATTGGTCTTTAAAGTTTGGATTCTGGGGCTAGACTTAGTGGTCTACCAGGGTCAGTGATGCACTGTTGTTGCAGCCTCAGCGGCACTCAGGCGGCCGGGTGCAGAGTGTTGAGGCCCAATGGTATCCAATCGGGGATAGGGGAACTCTGGTTAGTGGCGGCTGGCAAGCAGGCCACAGGGTTGTGGGAGCAAAGCTCCTACGGTTAAGCTCAGGGAAAGTTAGGGACCAAGTTAGCACCAAAGGGGCACCCTCAGTGGCACTAGGGCAGCCGGGTTCAGGGTGCAATTTTGAGGTCGGTTGCCCTGTTGATTTCAATGGAATTTGTCCGGGACAAAGAAACACTGCAGACTTGGGGATGAGGATCTTCCAGGAGTGACCAGCACTTCGAGGGGTAAGTTGGGATGTAGAGGGATGGTTGGGCACCGCTGGGTTGGGCTTACAAGGTCGTGGGACATCGGGTGCAGGGTTGCCATTGGACGTCTGGTTTTCTTACCCGCTCTAGTCGCGGTAGGGGGGCCCTCTGGATTGAGGCTGCAGGTGTCGTCTGGAGGTTTGAGGCCGGTCAGGTATTGCCGGATCTTGGGCCAGGATTGCCGGGGGGGCCGCCTCATGGTGTTTGTTCACTCAAACACGGGCCGGGTTCAGTGGGTGCAGCATGTCCTGAATGTGCGGTTCCTGGTTGGCACCAGAAGCCGTAGTTCAAACAAGACTGGTGTTCACGGGAGAAACAGCTTGGGAAGTGAATGCAAGCAGGTCCTCCGGGGTTTGTGAGGTTGCTGGCCGCTGCACACAATGGGATTTTGCAGGAGCAGGTACGAGGGGAGACAAGCCTGCAGGGCTGGGGCCAAGTCAGTGGGCGTCGTCCTCCTGTTAGCTCTGCACAGCTTCTCGTCCTTATTCTTTTCTGTTGGTGCTGGATCTGAGGAAGGAAGGTACAGGGTACCCCTAAATACTAAATTTAGGGGCGTTACATGTAGGTAAAGGTCAGGGAACAATGGGTCCCTTCCCTGGGGTGGGTACACCCCTTTTCTGCCACTCTCCAGTGGGAGGAGGCAGGAACCTGTCCCTGGTTGGCTGGGTCCCCCCCATCCTCAAGATGGCAGGGACTTGAGATTGTGCTTCACCTCGCCTCCCCCACCCTAGGGGAGGAGTTGGCAGAGGTGGGCACACCTCTCTTCCTCACTTTGTTTTTCCTGCCGGGTCTCCCGTCCAAAATGGGGGGTAGAATGAGTGGGGACCAGTTGCTGAGTACAGCAGGTGGTCTGGAGAGGCTCACAAAGGCGGTATGCCTTTGAAGCTTCTCCTTCGTGAACCCTGCCCATCCTGGGGGAGGAGGCATGGCACCTCATCCCAGGATGTGCATTGTTTAAGGCTCCCGAGAGCGGCAAGCTCTCAACCCAGGGGTCCAGAAACATGTCTGGGGGTGGCAGCCTCGGCAGCCACTCAGTCAGGTCACTGGGAGTTGGCCGAGTTTCACGCGGGATCTCTAAGATGCCCACTGTCGTGCAGTTTACATTAAATCCCAGACTAGCATCAGTGTGGGTTTAATGTGCTGAGAAGTTTGATACCAAACTTCTCAGTCTTCAGTGTCACCATTATTGTGCTGTGGAGTTCATAGTGTCAACCTCCCTGGACCATATACTCTTAATGGCAGCACTGCACTTACAGTGCACACTGATGGACCTGGGTACTGTAGGGATACAGGGCTCATGCACCTGTACCCTCACCACTGGCATAGGGCACCCAGCTAGAGGGGTGACTGATGTATGTTTTGTTCTGCACCAAGACACACAGCCTGCCAAGGCAGTGTGTGTGTCAGAGCACAGGGCCTCTAAGGGTGGTACAATCCGTGCTGCTGCCCTTAGGGGCCTTCTCTGGTCACAGTCCCTTGGGTACCTACTGTACCATTTACCAGGGGCTGACATGTGGCAAGAGATGCCAATTGGGTTTAGGCTTCAATGCAGTTTTAGGGAAGGAACACAGGCCCTGGGTACCTGATTGGCAGGAGCCCAGGGCACACTCAGTCAAAGTACATCAGCAATTCAGCAAAAAGTGGGCATACCATGCAAGAAAGAGGGCATTTTCTCACACTACCCTCCCATTGGATAACATTGGGAATTCCTTATTAACTCCTAATTAGGAGCAGGTAGTTGAAAGGACAGAGTAAATTCTTTATTTGTTGATTGATTAAAATCATTATTAAAACAAAAATACATAACTAGCACATAATCTGATTGAACATATATGAATACAATGCCAAAATATAACATGCCCGACATCTGATTAACCATTTTCCAGTTTTTGAGGTAAAGTGCATAAGTGCAGGTAGTTATTTCATGTTTGGTACCTATGAAATTCTAATGATAAACCTTTTCTAATGTTGAAGTTGGACTTTTCATTACAATTTTGAAAAATGCCACTTTTAGAAAGTACACAAAACACAATTGCCAAACCCGACATTCTTTAAAAACCACAGTCACATGCACATGTTTTACTCAATAACTGTGGTTGTCAACAAGGATATGTTACCCACAGTACATTTATTTTGAAAAAACTTTTTTGTCATACACAAAGAACCACCAACTCGTTATGGACAGTAATTGTTTCTCCCACGCACAATAAGTCATACATGACAATTAATAATCACACATTTAACAAACAGATCAACATATAATTAACACATTAATTCAACACATCATGTTTCAATGTAGAATGCATCCATCAAAACATCAGTTAAATGTATACACAGCAGGGAGTTACCTCACAGGGCAACTTTTATAAGCCCCTAAGGAGTTTTGATGTAGATGCACACGCTCCCTATTTTGCTAAATACCGGATCCTTGTTAGAGCAAAACTAGACACCAGGTACATTTATTACAATCAGTCTTTTTGTATGTTCCCTGGGTTAACCAGTGCTCAGAAACCAGTGCTCACATTCCGCAATTTACAATAGTGGATCCAATGGAAATGGTCGACATGTTTCGAACCCCTAGTCCACCTTAATGGGGTTCTCCTCAGGACATAGAACTGATGTCCATTCTCAATTGCCTCGTAGTTTAGTAAAAATTCCATTAGTTTGGATCTGTCATGATAGGAAAAAGGATCAAAGCCTTTCTCACATGACCGACAGGGCCATCACATGACCTCGGGCTCCGCACTCAATCCGAATCGTGAGGGTCTTCATGTTAGTCGCTCACGGCGCTGGCTCCATACAGTGTTGATCAGTGATGGACTCTCAGATACCACTGACCCGTCCCAATGCACTTTTTGTATCTGAACCGCACGCCATCATGGTCAGCCCCATTTTTCGACTTTTGTCCCGGTCTCGTGCGACTAGATGTTCGCTGCTGGGGCTTTGATCTTTTAGGCTCTAGCTTTTACTGAACGCTTTAAAACATCTTAACTCCACTTCTGTTGAATTTTCTCTATTTTTCTAGGTTGGTTTGGGATTTCTTTTGTGTTGTATTTTTACTTTATAAATGTTGTGTGCTGCATAAAAACTTTACACATTGCCTCTAAGTTAAGCCGGACTGATTTTTGTGCCAAGCTACCCAGGTACCCAGGGTTAAGCAGAGGTCCATTTTGTGACTTTCTGTGGTTCACCATGCAAGAGATTGTTGCTGTTGCTTGACCAGGGGTCACACCCCAGTCAACCAACAACCCAATTTCGTTCAGGGTAACTGAGAATAAAAACTGAAGTTTTATACATAGGTGTTCTGAGTGACAATAAATAGACTTGTGATCCTGTCATCCTGCCACACTTCTACACATTGCCCTTATATTCATTTACTCTCCCTCACCCCAATTGCGGATTGTGTCACAGTTGTTTGCCCCATATATCCAGCATTACCAAGGCTGGAGCGTGGTTCTGGGAGAGGCCCATCTGTCTTAATATTGTTTTGCTGACTGTGTCCCAGTATTCATGTAAGCACAGGCAGTCCCAGCATAGAGTATGCCTTACAGTGCCCCATTGTCTGCAGCCTCTGAGACACCTATCATTATCTATCTTGCCCAACGCCAAGAGCTGTGTTCTAGAATAGTATGACCTGTGGAAAATCATTAGCTGGACCACCCTAAAGCCTTCCCCAATAGCCACTTCCCCCAGGGTAACCGTAAGCTTCTGCCCAGGCATCATCCTCAAGTGTCCCCAGGTCATGCTCCCAGCGGTCTCTGAATGCCATAAGGGGGTAGACTATTGTTAAGTATTGTGACGTAGATCTGGGATACTGCATATTTGTGCAGTGGGGTCCCCAATACTCTCATTTATAACGGTGTTTCCTCTCCCATGTCTCCAAGATTGCTGATAGAGGACCTCCGTGTATGCCTCTTTTGCATGTAACAGAAGATCTGACTAACGGCTAAGTCAGATTACGTCTGGAGGTCCCGGAACACTGTCACTTATTTATTTTTCCAACTGTCCCCTATTATTGAGACACCCAGCTGGTCCCACTTCCTGTACCCCTCTATGCCTCACAAATCGTTCAAAACGTCCATCTCCCAGAGTGGTGTCTCCAGTGTCAGTTTTCACCCACCCAATGGCCATTGTCGCCATTTTTCATTGTCGCACCACCGTCGTTGTCAGGTAAGCCAATCCACCTGCCCGGTCACCCCCAAACAGGTCCTGTAGATATCCCTTTGGGCCCATTGCCTTTCTACCAGCCATCAGAGTTGGGGTCCTATTGGCTTGCATACACCCAGTCATTAGCCACCAATAGCTGAGATGGCCAATAGTATAATATTAGATTCGGGGAAGATTCCCCCATCATGGGGTTTCCTAGTCAGGGCAGCAAGTGATATCCTGTGTGTCCAGCATCACACAGAAATTCCCTTGTCACTGCGTTCACATCCCTAAAGAACCGATCGGGACCTCAAATGGAGTGTTCTGCAGAACATACGGGAATTTAGGCTGGAGGCTCATCTTTTATAGGGCTGCTCTGCCAATCTTAGTTAGAGGCAGCCACCGCCAGTGCGGACATCATTTTTATAGTTTTCCAGGACTTGCCCCAGATTATTGGTGTAGAACATACTGCAGTCTGTTGTCACTTAGATCTCCAGATACCAAAACCCTTTGGGTACCCATTGCAGAGGACAGTCCCACTCCCTTCCCGGTTACCACAACATCAGGGGGTAAATCACCGACTTGGTCCAGTTTTTGCATATTCCCACATGGTCCCAAACACTTCCATGATCTGCAGGACCTGACCTATCGAGTGCTTGGGGTCCGCCAAATAGAGAAACAGGTTATCCGCATAGAGCAAGATCTCATCCTCCCAGTTTGGGTCTCACTGCAGTCCCCGTAATAGGGCATCTGTGTGAATACATCCAGCCAGCAGCTCGATTGCCACCGCAAAGAGCAAGGGGGACAGAGGGCAGCCCTGCCAGGTGCCTCTGCCAAGGTGAAATTCATTCAAAGTCAAACTGTTGACCCGGACCCATGCCTACGACTCCTCATACAGTAGCTGTATCTACGTCATGAAGGATGGGCTGAAAACCCATTTTTTGTAGGACCTCCCAGAGGTATGACCTCTCCACGGAGTCAAAGGCTTTTGTGGCATCAAGGGTTAGGCTCCTTCACACAGTTTAGAGGCACTAGGTAACCAAACAGTCGCCTCAGGTTGGGTCGTGTCACTCTATATGGCATAAATCCAGATTGGTTGGCTGCAATTAGTGAGTCCACCGCCCCTATCAGCCGGTTATCTAGTATTTTGGCCTAGATCTTAGTTTCAACATTCAGCAGGGAGATCGGCCTATATTAGGCTCAGTCCTCTCTTGGGTTTCCTTCCTTGATTATGAACACTATTGTGGCTTGCCTTCAATCTCTGGGCACAATTCCACTTTCCCTGGCCATCTCCATTGCTGGCTTAAGTGGCCCAGTGATTTTGGATTTCACACATTTATAGTATTCAACTGGGAACCCCGTGGGGTTCGGCCCCCTCCGGCTGCGGATCTGGGTTATTGCTTTGGAGATCTTCATTTCCGTGAACTATGCCTCTAAAGTAAGCCACCCCTCATCTCCCAGTTGGGGGACTGGTAAATCAAGTACAAAGCCATGCGGGGCACTGCCATCCTGTGCTGTCTGTGATTGATAGAGGTTATACAGGTGGGCGGCAAATCCCTGGGCTATTCCCTCCACCGCAGACACCAGAGTCTCATTCGGCCCCCGCACCCTGTGACCCCAATGTTGCTCTTCGTTCCACCTTGCTAGCCAGGCCGGGGGCTTCCCAACCTTATTTCCCACTTCATATAGGTGAGCCTGCTTGCTTCAGAAGGCAGCTTCCGCTTCCTGAGTGGCTCGGGTCCTGCAGTCCTCAAGGAAAACCTCCAAATGCTGAGTCCACTCAACTGTGGGTTAGGCTATGAAATCTGCCTCCTCACGGGCCAGCTGTTCCTCTAATTTCCTCAGGTCTTTATCCTTTTCCTTACATTTCTCCACGATATAGGCTATCTGGGGCCTCACATGATGGATTTGTACACTTCCCATTGAATGGAGTCTGAGATAACGACCCAGCATTGTCCTGGAAGTGCAAGTTTCTGTGTGTTTTAGTCTTTCAGGTCCTATGGGATCGAGTCTCCACCCTCCCCTCTGACCGGACAGGGATCACCGTATAACTGTTGTAATGGGAGAGTGGTCCTATATGCCTCTAGTGAAGTAATGTGTATTGATGTACACCTTGCTGGTGTTTGGGGGCAAGCACACAGTCCTGTCTGGACAGGGAGCAATTTAAATTGGAAACATAGGCGTGTTGGCACAGAGCAGGGTGAGCTTCCCTCCATATTTCCATCAAGCCTGCGCCTTAAGGAAGGTATGCAGGTGTATGTCTGGTTTGGGTTGTCTGCCAGACCTCGTCACTGTGTCCAAGTCCCCATGAAGGGTTAGTTTAGAATCCCACCCACACCCCACTTGTAGAACCCCATCCAGCACCTCTATGGTCCCCATCCAGCACCTCTATGGCTACCTCTCCAACATCTCCTGTCCCAACTGTCTGAAAGTCTGGGGAAAAGTACCAAAAGTCCACTGGCATGTTGATTCCATTCCACTGGCTGCTAACTGCTGCAAAGCATCTTTTGAGGGTGCACGTAGCTGCTAATGATGTGGGCGGTAGGGATCTATGCGCTAGCATCCCCATCCCTCTCGATCTCGCTGAGAACCCTACATGGGCCATTACTCGGTATCTCCATCTCACTAGGAACCTACAGTTATTCCCTACCCTGTGTGTCTCCTGTAACAATATAACATCAGGGACATGCCTATACAGATACTTAGATGCCAGTCCTTTTTTGAGTTAGCTACCCAGCCTGTTTACGTTCCAGGATAACAGCTTGAGAGTCAATCAGGTCTGTCCCCATGTCAGTGTATGTTTCCTGAGTCAATCAATCAATCAGGAACATTTATAGAGCCCGCTACTCAGTAGCGGGAGTCTCCCGCTACTGCTCGAAAAGCCAGGACTTGAGGTGCTTCCTGAAGGAGAGATGGTCCTGGGTCAGTCGTAGGTGGGTTGGGAGGGTGTTCCACATCTTGGCCACCAGGTAGGTGAAAGATCTTCCTCCGGTGGTGGTTCTGCGGATCCGTGGGACGGTGAAGCGGGCGGGAAGGTGTGTAGAATGTGAGGCGGTTGTTGAGGTATTCGGGCCCATGTCGTGGAGAGCCTTGTGTGCGTGGGTGAGGAGTCTGAACGTGATCCTCTTGCTGACAGGGAGCCAGTGCAGTTCTCTCAGGTGGGCAGAGATGTGGCTGTGTCGGGGGATGTCCACGACGAGTCGTGCAGATGCGTTCTGTATGCGCTGGAGTCTTTTCTGTAGTTTGGCAGTGGTCCCAGCGTATAGGGCATTCCTGTAGTCCAGTTGGCTGGTGACGAGGGCCTGGGTGACCGTCTTTCTGGTTCCAGTGGGGATCCAACGAAAGATCTTCCGGAGCAAGCGGAGGGTGTTGAAGCAGGAAGATGTAATGGCGTTGACTTGCCTGGTCATCGTGAGGGAGGAGTGAAGGATGAATCCCAGGTTGTGTGCGTGGTCCGTGGGCCGGTGCCCAGTGCAGGGGGCCACCAGGAGTCATCCCAGGCTGAGGTGGATGGGCCAAGGATGAGGACTTCCGTCTTGTCTGAGTTTAGTTTCAGACGGCTGAGCTTCATCCATTACGCGACGTCTTTCATTCCTTCCTGGAAGCTGGCTTTGGCAGTGGCGGGGTCGTTGGTGAGGGAGAGGATCAGTTGGGTGTCGTCGGCGTAGGAGATGATGTTGAGGTTGTGCTTGCGTGCGATGGCTGCGAGGGGGCTCATGTAGACATTGAAGAGGGTGGGGCTGAGCGAGGAGCCTTGGGGTACGCCGCAGATGATCTTGGTGGCCGCTGCGCGGAAGGGCGGGAGACGGACTCTTTGGGTTCTGTCGGAGAGGAAGGAGGTGATCCATTCCAGGGCCTTTCCATGGATCCCGGCGTGGTGGAGGCGGGTTGTCAGGGTGCGGTGGCAGACCGTGTCGAATGTAGCCGATAGGTCGAGGAGGATGAGGGTGGCAGTGGCGTTTTGGTGCCAGTGTATAAAGACCTGTAGACCCCCCAACTCTCCCCTCCCACAACCTTGTGATGCGGGCTATGAAATGCCTGCCACTCGTTGCTCTAGGTGTCTGTGGACCCCTCATATCAAACCTACGTACTTTGAACAACATGTACGTTGCAAATTTGAGGTGGGACGGGTTTTGGATCGCAGCATAATTGTTCAGCCATACCAGAACCCCCTCCCTGGGGGGGCATCGCTCCCACCCTGTAAGCACATACGTGCATACTCCTCTACCTGGTTCCCCCTTCAAATTATGTCATCAGCGGTCACTCGGGTAGTCTTTAGTGGGGAGGGCTCTCCAAAACTCTCCTCTTGATCAGAGTCCCTAGCATCCACTGTCAGGGTTAAACATCTATTCGGCTGCACCAAGGTTTTGTTGGTGAATGTCTACCACCACTTTGGCCCCTTCCACTTCAGCTCATTCTCTGGTGGGGTCTGTCTGAGGTCTACGATACTCACATCTCTGTCTCTGATTTCTCTGATTTCCCAGCGACCAGGTGTGTTCAGGATCCCCGGTCTCGAGTGTCATCAGACTTCTAGCCAGTCGAATACTAAGGTATTGGTCGTTCCTTTTTTGACCATGAAACCATTACATGCAGGACCAATGTGTCAGGCAGCTACCCACGAACTCTTCTACTTTTGGAAAGTTTTGGTCAGGAAACGAAGCAAATTTGCCCTACCTGATCCTCTATTAGATGTCAGACCCTCAGAGACACTGACCTACTTGGGTGTGCTCAGAAATTTAGTAGTGGTATAATTTATGACAAGTCTGCAATATGTCACCTATAAGTAGATATCTCCCTATCTCTACATGTGCCCCAAATCACCACATTGTGTGGCTTAAGGTAACCGTTCTTCGGACTCAGGTGAGTGGTTACAATAGTGCATGCTCTACTAATGGAGCCGCATAAATAGCCGTCCCCAAACGAAGATTTGCCTGTGCCCTCAAAAAGCACAGTTCATACTTCCTTGCATTCCTAGAGTTCACAAATGCACACTATGCAGGACCTGTATCTGCTTTAAGCAAATGGTGCTGGCCCACAAGGCCCCAATTTTCAAACAGCCACCAGTGCTTTTTCCTCTGAAGAGAGACGAGTGGGAGAGAAACAACCACTGAGCCCTACATGATCGAATTTACAGCGAAAGTGAAAAGGAGAGACACCATAAGCAGTAGGACAGTGTGCCCATGTTCTGCGTCCCTGGAGCACTGCTGCCTTATAGAAAAGATAGAGACATGTGTGTGCCCTCTTCTGTAATACAGATAGCTCCGGTGCACACAGAGCGCCAGCACTGTCCTCAGGGGACGTGGTCTTATGCTAATGAGAGCAGGGGCAGCTCTAGGCTCATGGCGGCCCTGGGCAGGGAGCGTAGGTAAGGGGCCCCGGAAGAGGGGGTCCGGGTGGGGCAGAGCGCGGAGGCCAGTGAAGGGGGGGGAGGGGGGTCAGGGTGTTTGGAAGTGGAACAGAGTCGGAGGCCGCTAAATCCCTGCCAGGGGCCGCCACGCAAATATGTATCCATCCTCAGAGGATTATTATATTAAGGATATATATTGGCGTGGTGGCCCCTAGGGTTTGGTGGCCCTGTGCAGGTGCAAAGCTTGCACATGCCTAAGGCCGCCCCTGATGAGAGAAACAATTTGGCTCTGCCCGTGTGCCATATTATGGATGCAAACACAGAGGCAAGAGGCCATAAGGAGGCGCACTGACTGTGCGCTACAAAAATAGTGGCTCCATTTATTGCTTGCCCTCAGTTCAACCTCTGCAAGGGGAGGAAACACAGTCCCATGGACCCCCGCCTCCCAACACATCCCCCTGCAGTCATTCACTGACCCTGCCTGCAGAGAAATCTCTGCCCTCTCTTTAAAGGTCCCCTCTCTAAAAAGCAGGCAGGAAATTGCTGCCATCAAAAACGCCAATAGCATTGCAAACATCTCAACATCCATGATGTATATTTTCTGCACATGCCGAAACTAAGTCAGCTACATTTTAAACACCACATTGCTTCCTACTATGATGTGCTACATCTATTGTGCATAATTTACTGAATTCTAGTTGGGAATATGCTGCCAGTCGTTACTGAATACAAGAAATTGAGATCTGCTGTAGCTGATATCCTCCATTAAATGTGCTCAAGGCAGAGATGCTGTGTGTAAGAAACGGAAATGACATTGGTAAAATTAACACAGCAGAAGGAATTATAAAGGCTTTTAACACAACTATGTGTGACAATATGGCATTTTTGGATGAGCTGATCATGTTGCTATGTTACAGGTAACATAGGCAAACTTCAGTGAAGGTTATGCATCACTGGATTTTAGGAAATCTCAGGCGGGAGAAGCCAGCTATGTGCAAGGGGGATGCTCCAAAATGAATATTTATTTTTATGTATGTATTACATCTTAAATAATCCATTGTTTTGTTTCCTTTTTTGAATTACAGAAAGCATCAGAGATAGTCATCTTCAGTAAGGATTCACACCTGATGGACATTAGCTTAAATTGTCATTGCTTGTGCTACTCAAAATGGAATGAAAATCCAGCACCAAAATCAGAGGAGAGTGGACGAGCTATGTTTTTTTTAGGAATATTGACCACTTTGATGTGGAAGACCTAGGCTTGCATGTTAACGATATCTAGGCAGATGAAGGCTTTTCCGCATAATATTTATATAGTCAGTTAACAACATAATCAATCTTTCCCAGCAAAAACTCCCATAAATGTCTATAAGCATTATATATTTGTTTGTGTTAGGCTTACAGAGTTTACACATTTTTAAAACTGCTGTTATTATGTGTAGGGAAACACTGTGTATCCTAACATGTGTTCAATACTGCTTTGAACTCAGAGTCTAACATGATGCTTTCTACATCATAGTGTTTGGCCCAAGAAATAGAGCCAACATAGTTTAGATTCAAAGAGGCATTTGAAAAACGTGTGGGAAATGACCTTCAAAACCCGGAAGAGCAAAGGTTCCTGTCAATTTACTCTGTTAAATCGGCAAAAAAATGAACAGAATTGATGACCTGCAGGAGATACTAAACCTGTGTGCCGTATCAGTTCACAACCCTGAGTGAATAGACTTATAGATGATAAGGTAGCGCAAGACACAGATGCTGGAACACCTTTTGGAGTGGAAGTGCTGGCCCTAACATCGATCAGGCCGCGAAAGGATTAGGGATGTGAAACATCTAACTGCTGCTTAAAGAGGGAGTGTACCAAAGAGTGTTTTATTAAACCTTGTATGTAAACACAAAGGGAACTCAATGTGTTTTGGTTTGTTTGAACCCACTTTGTTCCCACCAAACTTAAGAATTGGTTGAATCCCTCAGAACAAACGGTAGACTGAATATAGCCTTATAGCCCACCGTAGAGGGCTATACCAGCTATTAAAGGCCCTCTCCAGGGTTAAAGGCCCGAGCCGAAGGCGAGGGCCTTTAACAAGGGAGAGGGACTTTAATAGCGGTATAGCCCATCTACGAAGGGCTATAAGGCTATTAGAACATTCTGTCACTAGAGGACAGAATGTTCTAACAAAAAAAACAAAGCCTTTTGGGAGAGTGAGGGGATTGGAATCCCCTCAGGTTCCCTGAAGCCTTTGTTCACAGCCAGAGCTGTGAACAAAGAAGCATTGGAATGTTGGAGCTCCAGGCTTGTACCAGCCATTATAAGCCCAGAGCACTCCATTGTTTTCAATGGAGCTCCCAACATCCCTATGTTCTAATACCAAGTAAAGTTAAAACAAAAATGGATATTTGTTTATATAGTACCCTGCTATAGCCTTTGTTTATATATGCTCAAATTATTGCTGTAGAAACCAGAAGAAGTACAAATAAAAAAAAAACATAGAAGTGTTTTTTAGGTATTTTGTGTTCGGAATTTTTTAATAGTAACATGGTTGTAAAGCCATTTGAAACCATTGGATATACTTTCAAACGAGCCAAATTAAATATTTTGTCTGCAAGCGGAATGGTATGTTGTAGGTAGTAGAAGTTGGAAGGTGAATGAGATAAAGCACTCCAGCCCTAAGACCGTAGTTTCAGTAAATAGCTGATGTTTAGTATAGTGCCTGGCCATGATAAGCAATTCGTAAATGATGTCTAGGAAATGGGCACGGGACTCAAGTCAGGCAAGCATTGGCATAGCCAATTATGTCTCGCCTTTGGGGCCTTATAAGGGTTTTGAAAGAGCTAGGGGCTTTGTTAACATTTTTAATATGTGTTGTATAGTATTGTGAATGTTGTGCAGCATGTTTAAAAGTTATAAGTTATAATAAAAAAAGTGTTATAACCATTTCTGACACCTTATATATAGTCTAAAAAAACATTATATACAACTGAAGTATCGTAGGCTAGGTTTGCTCTATAAGCGTCAGTATTAATAATAAATTGCCTTGGTGAGTCCCGGAAACCACCAGCTCAAATTAAGCACTGTTTTACAAAATGCAAAAAGCATATTAAACGGCACGCACAATAACAGCATTGCAGTCTATATAGAAAAACCATATCAGAAATGTGTTTTACTTGTGCGTGTTGTAAAAGCCAAAGAGCAGGTAAAATATTGCTCACAATAACATCCCAGTTTTTTAAATAAAAAATATATCAGAAATGAGTTTTACTTGTGCGTGTTATAATGCTTTTCAATATATCTTTAAATGGTGCTTATAAAAAGCACTCCAAAACCTTTGGTTCCAGTTTGCACTGTATGCGCCGGTGTTGACAATTAAATGCAGTGGGGAGTGAAGGAAAACACTGGCTCAAATTAGTACTACTAATAAAAAAAGGAACAGATTAAGAGAAGCAAATGTCATTGGGGAAAGCTATTGCGTAACAGGCAAAGATGCCGACTTTAGAGCTGGGGAACAAAGATCGAGTCTTGGCGTCGGATCTCTATCCTGTGATCATGGACAATCACTTAATTTCCATGTTTGTAACAAAAATTCTTATGCCCTTAAGTGGTATTTATCAAAATAACAGTGTTTGTTCCATAAAGTAATATGTCCTAAAGTAATGCTTATAAAAAGCACTCCAAAAAAGCTCGGTCCAGTTTATGCTATAAGTGCCAGTGTTTATAATGAAGTGCTGTGCTGAGTTCCGGAAAGCACCAGCTCAAATTAAGCACTACTACAACCTTATAGCCCACCATAGCGGGCTATACCGGCTATTAAAGGCCAACTGCATCGTTAAAGGCGTTAAGAGGGCAGAATGTTCTAACAAAATAAACAAAGGCTTCAGGGAGCGCGAGGGTATTGAAATCCCCTTAGGCTCCCTGAAGCCTTTGTTCACAGCCACAAAAAAGCATTGGAATGTTGGAGCTCCGGGCTTATACCAGCCATTATAAACCCATAGCACTCCATTGTTTACAATGGAGCTTTCAACGTTCCAATGTTCGAATATAGAAAAAGTAACAGATTAGGAGAGGCAAATGCCATTAGGGAAAAGCTATAATATAGCACTGAAAGGTGCCTGGGCCAGATGTAGGTAAATGAGAAATACCGATTTCATAATAGCGAATTTTACCAATTCGCTATTAAGAAATCAGTATTTCCTATGTAGAAAAAGATTCGGTAAAAAATACGGAATCCTTAATATTCCTTATTACTGAATCAGTAATTGAGATTCGGTAATACGGAATACCTACCCATTCATTTCTATGGGCTTCGAGGGCCATAGGGTTGAATATCAAGACATTCAGTATTAGCGATTCGGTATTACCGAATCAGTAATGCCGGGAGGTATTTCAAGGGGGCCAGGGTGTCCAAAGGACACCCTGTTGCACCCCTTAAATGTACATGTTTGCACATGTGGCGCACATTCATGCCCTAAGGGCATGGATGTGTGCCATATGGCACTTTAAAAAAAAGCAAAAAAGTGTTTTTTTAAGGGAAATCGGTAATTACCACCAACTTGAAGTTGGTGGTAATTACCGATTTCTTAAGGCTCAAAAGCACTCTTCAATGTGCTTCCTATATTGCATTTAAGGAATCAGTATTACCGATTCCTTAAATGCAAGAGCAATAGGGAATCGGTATTAAGGAATCAGTATTTACCGATTTCTTATTTACCGATTCCTTACCTACATTAGGAATGACTAAATACCAGACATTAACGCTGAACTTTACCGAATTTCGGCGTTACCGACTGGTATTTACCCACCTACATCAGCCCCTAAGTCTCCAATTTAGTACCAGAAAATAATATGCCCTTAAGTTATGCTCATAAAAAGAATTCCAATATTTGTAGGTCCATTTTGCTGTATAAGTGCCAGTGTTGTTATTTAAATGCTGTGGTAAGTCCTGGAATCCTCTGGCTCAAAAAAAAGCACTGGCGGTTACAAACTCAAAGCACCATAGTAAACACCGTAAAAAATAAGAATATAAAGATAAAAAAATAATAAGTATCTCAAAACCCCAAACTCTGACTTGCTCTGCCTCAGCCCCGTCGGCCTTTCAGAAGCAATGTCCTGTCCTGATTTGCCTAGACCCCCTGTATCCACCGACAACTTCCACTGTGGTTTCATGATCCAGCAGGGAACCGTTGGACTTATTAAGAAATAGAAAATATAAGTGACAGGGAGATAGAAGGGGGAGGAAAGGTGATTTCAGAGGATGAAGTCTCGAGATGTTATGTAGAAGGGAAAGGAGTAACATAAGCTGAGTGGCAACATAGGCAAGGATAGGAGAAGCTACAGCATCATTACCGAGCACTGACAGAGGAGAGCGCGACTGACCTATCATGGCCGCAGATCAGATGAAGAAAAGGGAACACTGGATGGTAATTACTACACAGTGATTAAGGACGGAGTAAGCTTGACCGCAAATGGAAGGGAGTGAGACTGTCCGCTTATTACTGTAGACTGAACAAAGGAAACTGAGCACAAGTGACTGGTGAGCACTACAGATTGCATGAAGGAGGAGTAAGAGAGTGTCACATCCTTCATGCATGCGGCACATGCAGCTGGTGTGACGGATCACTACTCTAGAGTGCACAAAAAACAGACTGAGCACCAGACTGCAGACTGTGAAAAACACTGATTGGGGAAAGTGACCGATAATTAACAAGTAAGAACTGCCGAAGTAATTTCAGCGGCTTGCGGATCAGAGTATCGCACACTGTACAAAAACCATACACACTGCAGCAAGGTGGGAACAAAAGCATTTGAGACAAGCGCGGGCGTGCAGCCGCGAGAGTGAAAGCGACCGTAACATGATCCAAAACAGATGGTACCCTGGGCGGCCCTGCTTGCTCCCGCAATCTGGATGCCGCGGGAGTAAACATTTACTGGGAAAGGTGGGACATGCATCCGCCTCTGGCCAATTGCGTGCTTTCATTTTTGAAAGCCACACGCAAAGGCCAATACAATGTGTGGAAAATCAAAACACACACACACAAGTTTTCAGAAAAGCTGGAGTGATTCCAAGAAGCCCTCTCCTAGAGCAGCGCATGCGCGCTGCGCTAGGCTCGACCTGAAAAAACAGTGGAAGCACAAGAGAGGGTTGACATTGCTTGAATGTTGAAAAGTTTGCAAAAATGTTGTAATGTTTAAACAATTCTGTATGGTAGAGTAAAACAGCCCAAACTATAGGTTTTGCAAAGAGCAAGAGTTCATTAACCCACAGTAAGAAAAAAATAATAGCAAATGGAGTTGGTCCTAATTATTAATTACATATATAACCATGTCTTTACAGGGCTGTTATCCATGTATGTGGAAGATAAGTCTGGATAAATACGCGTATAGGTACAGGGGCGGCTCCTCCACTTGATTGAGGAGCCTCGCTCCAAAAGCCCAAGAGCTGAAAATTAAAATGGTAATAAAGTTTATTTATTACTGTTTTCTTTTTCAGCAACCTGTCCTGAGCTAAGTGTCACAACAGGGTGGGCCAGTGCTGCCAAGTGGCGGTAGCAGCATAGAGCTATGCACTTTAAAATGTGCATGTTTCTTTGGCCTGCCATCTTGGGCCGGGCAGCTAGACATGCACATTTTAAAGGTCTCTAACCCCGCTGTCTTAGACAGCTGGGTTAGAGAACGTGCAGGCCTCCAGTGCTCTTAGGAGCGCTGAAAGAAGACGCCCTATCCAATCCTGGCACTAGGATTGGGTTGTGCAGTTTCCTGCTTCTGGGGCTTACAGAAGACGGAGGAGGGATGAGGATGTCACCCTTTTTTGTTGTTATCCCCCTCCTCCCCTTCCTTGGTACATGCTAGCCATCACTGATAGGTCAGCAACTATACCAGTGTTAGAAGCATGCCCAAGTTGGTAGTGGTGTATCTGGGGTGAACACAGTGATACATACCCCAAAACATAAGGAAGTAGTATGACCTCAAAGGTTCAAACTGAGCAAAACAAAATACAAGGCCTAGCTATGTGGCGATTTGGACTAAAAAGCAAGGGAAAGTATCATGGTAATGAAAAAAAAGTGACATTCTACCTGTGGTTCAGGAGTGCACCATTTTGAGTGGAAAGAACCAGTGTATATGCAGCAGGCAGGTTAAAAAGAAATACAGAAAGGACAACTGGCGACCAACCAGAAACAAAAGACTGGAGGGAAACAGGTAGCCATATTGTCCTATTGGAAGTGGCACCAAGTGGTTATAGGATCATCCCGGAATGCTAGGTATGAAGGGAGATAAAACATGTTAGCAAAAATGAGATGACATTTGGAATTAGAAAGTTACACATGGTGGGGCAGAAACAAAAAACAGTAAATGAATAGCAAAGAAAAAGGGAGAAGAAAAGAAAGTCCAAATGGAGTAAAATTAAGCAAATGACATGAGTAATCTTAGTAATAAAAAAAAAGGGCTAAGTTTTTGGATACACCGTGAAACAAATAATGCTTATATAGTAATGTACGATACTAAAGGGGATGATGGACGGAGCGCTGGAACATATCAAACACTCGCCCCCAGTCAACTGATCTGGGTTTAATCCATCATCATTCTTTAGCTTACTCCACCACCCCAGTTCAGACATGGCCATATGCAAATCAGTCTGACCCTGTGCCTCATGGGAACAGTCCAGCCCGAACTGCCAAGCCATGTCTTCCCTGGACCAGAAACAAGTATCCTGGGACTGGTTTCTGGCTAATCAGCCGTCATCAGCCAGGCTAGCTTGAATCCAGTGACAAAGTGAGCAAGGGACCCACGTCTGGGGATACCCTGCCAACTTAGGGCGAACAAAGCAATACCAAAGGGGATGATGGACGGAGCGCTGGAACAAATCAAACACTCACCCCCAGTCAAGTGATCTGGGTTTAATCCATCATCATTCTTTAATTCACTCCAGCACCCCAGTTCAGACATGGTCATATGTAAATCAGTCTGACCCTGTGCCTCATGGGAACAGTCCAGCCCGTACTGCCAAGCCATGTCTTCCCTGGACCGGAAACAAGCATCCTGGGACCGGTTTCTGGATAATCCGCAGTCATCAGCCAGGTTAGCTTGAATCCAGTGGTAAAGTGAGCAAGGGACCACGTCTATATAGTAATGTGCACATTTAGTTAAGGAACGCAACATAGTCCTGCATCAAAACAGTAAGTTTGTTTATGTTCCATGTACATAGATCATAATTGTGAGCTTTCTTAATATCATCAAACTCATAGTTGCACAGAAATTGAACCATTGTGACAAACAAAAGGGAAAGACCAGAGTAATGCAGTAATACAATAAGTAGAAGCGTAGAATCACTAACATGTGAAAGCATCTACTGGGCATCTCATTAGAAGGAGAGCTTCGAGTGGACAAACTTTATCCATATGTTTCATACAGTTTAGGGATTTTGCACATAAATAGCCGTTGCTGAGGGAGTTCATACAAGCAAATGTAGGTGTGCACACTGTCAATGCACAGAATGACTGTGGTTAGCTAAAACGTTGTTCAGATCCCCATTTTTGATTGCCCTAATGTGTTCCTGTAGTTACTCCTTTAATTGTCTGATGGTGTTGCCAACACAAATTTTGGAGCAGTAATATACTATAACATAGAAGACAATGTTTAAATTAACAGTTGTTGAAATTTAAAATGTTATTTATTTTGCTTTTGTTATATTGGAATGCAGTGATTTTGACTGGAGCATAATAACACATATTGCATCTGCCACATTTGAAAAAGCCATGCAGTAACGCCGACAACCAAAGAGGCTTAATCGTATTGTTCTTAGGGTTAAGATACATATGACATATCCTATGATGGATTTTTGGTGATCTTCTATGCACAATCCGTGGTCTGCTTGATAAGTGTTGGGCTACCTTTGGATCTGCGATGAGTAGATGCCAATGTTTTAAAATTTTTTTATATATCTTATCACTTTGTGCACTGTATTGAGCATTGGGGTTGCTAAACACATGTTCTTGAGTACATGCTCTATCAAATACAAAATATTTTTCAGTTTTGATATGTGGGGCGTCCTTGGCCATATAGCACTTGTGACACCAGGGCATGTCATGCTTTTGCACTAATGGTCGAATCTGGAGTATCACCTATATTGCAGACTTTTTCAAGATGCTGTAGAAATGGTTGTTACGGTGTAGAACTTAAATGGTCATTGCACTTAGCCTCTCGTCTGTCATAAAGTACTTGCATAGCTTCTATATGTTAATAGTCACTTCAATGTAATTTTCAAATAAATCCAATTCCACAAAGGCTTCCAGGCAGCCAGGGGTATTTGAAAATCAGCATGGGCCTGTTGATGCCCAGGTAGTACAATTTAGAGAAGAAAAAAAGGATGGGGGGAATGTTTGACTTGATCTTAATTACAAGCAATTACAAAGGTCAACTTTCAATACAACTTTTTGGGCCTGCTATGCCACTCTAAAGAGTAGTATACATGCCAACATTTTGAACCTGGTGAGAGGGCGATTTGGGAAATAAACTTGGAAGAATTGATTTTGCCATTGACTTATGCTGAAGAGCAGGAGAGATTTTTTTGCGGGAGGCTGCTAAAATAAAAGCATTTTGGGCTTTAAAAACCTGGAGTCTCCAATCTGAGTCGAGTCTGTTGGCATGTATGTCTTGCTCCAACAGGAACAGTCCACATGTAAATGCCAGGCTGGTGCAATCTAAAGGAACACAAGCAAAGAAAGTGATTTCCGCCTTGATGGTCCTTCTCAGTTAGGTATAACTTTATTCCCATGGCACACTGAGAACAGGCGTAAATACCGAAGTAATTCCGCTGCACTCCTAATTTCATCAGGTTTGTCAAGTAGGGTTTCCTGCCAAAAGTATATTTTTTAGGGTGCTCAGGGTGATGCTCTTGCTGTCCGGGAAGAGCAGAACGAAAATAGTACTTAGGGAAACCTTGTAAGCACAAGGTGGTTAGCCTGAGCGCTCCTATGTGCTTAATTGAGAACAGGACCATGACTGGGCATGCTCGCTGCACCTCGGGCACCAACAAGTGATGGGTGGAATGACTGAGTTAATTTCAGCCACTGGTAATAACTCTGGACACTTTTTATTTTTTTCCTCATCACCGTTACAACTGTGATACCCATTCTGGACTCACTGTGCCCCAGCTTATATGTTGCATCTGCATTCGGTTCCCTGAAGTTTTCAGGGTAATCTTTATAGCCCTTAGAGACCTCTAGAGACCAGCCTCCAAACAGGCTAATAGCACAGTCATTGCAAGAGCTCTAAAGTAATCATGATTTTGGACGCCTTAGGATGTCATAGGGAGCCAAATTTGTATTTTCATTTCATTAAACCAAACTCTTTATTGCTTACTGATTTTCTCTATCAAATTGATCCAATCGTTATACTCGGAGCGGTGTCAATCCATTTTTTACAGATGCTTGCCAAGCAAAATGAGATAGAAGATTAGCTTAGCCTCTTCATAATCAAAAACATTCCCAACTTTTTCACCAAAAGGATTCAAATCGGGCTTACCTCCAGTTGATATCTGCTGATGGCAGAGCTTATTTTACTTAAGGCTTTCCAGTAACTCTTCAGACCAGGCCAGTGGAAGCCATTTACATCGTCTTCCACATCGCTGGCACACAAGCTTACCCATTCCTCCCTCTTTTTTGGGTCAAGTCAGGGGCGGCTCATCCATAGGGGAAGCCAGACATTGGGCTACCACTTCGCTTTGCCACCAATTGCTTCAGCTATTACAGCTTTTATAGGAAAATAAATGATCTCACGGGCCAATTGTTTGTATGTAAAAGAGGCAATGTCACATTTGCAGCAGAAGAGGGCTCCACTGGTTGAATTGCACATGTGCCAGGTGGGGGCTGTCACAAGGTAGCCTCACACAGTCATGATCTGCATCTGACATGCTGCACCAGAGTCCAACAGTGCGTCATGTCAGATAATGGAGTTTCATGGCTTGTCAATAATGCGCCCCTTTTCCAAGTAGCTTGGACAGCGCTATAAGGAACTGATTTAATTATTCATTGTTTAATGATATATCAGCATCTAAAGCCAATGATCCATCTTTGTAATGCCTCTGTTGAACTCCTGGAAGAGGCACTGCGTAATGTGCTAAATAAATACATATATTTTTAAATAGAAGTGGGAGAGCCAAAAACGTAACAGTGAGAGCTGAGCCAAGGGTTGCCCGAGCCCTGAAAATGTTTGATATGTAAATCATGCAACAAACATTACTTTAGAATCTACGAACAAGAAGCATAGATTTTGGTCACTTTTTTTGCAACATTTTGGGTAATGAGCGGGCCTTCGCCTTGATATATTGTAAGATATCAGGATATAACGAAAAAATCCTATGATTAAGGCCTTGGCCTATCTCGCAGGCATGTGGAGCAGGTCCGTCCTTCGTGAAGGTGGAGTCTACATAGGGCGGTACAGAAGATTTTGGCCCAGTGCGGGCTGGAGAGCCGCATTTACCCGAGTCTATAGCCAGCATATGAGATAAAAGCCCAGGGCGGAAACTATCGAACATGGGTGGCGTAAAGGCTGATGAGGATTAAAAAAAAAAACTAAAAAAAAAACATTACTTTAGAATATCATAGTGTGTCTTTAACATGAAAAAGTATGCCTCTTTGACAGGCAGAAGCGTGTCATCTCAGTACATCAGATTATATCCATGCATTGAGAAGCATTTATTAAAAGTGAGTTTTTACATTTTAACTGAGAAACATTTCTGCCCTCGCCCTGATGACAATACTAATAGTGAACTATGAGGCAACCCAGGGGTCATGTGTACCATACATGTGGCCTAGATTCCGGTTACAGAAGAACTAATATTAGAAGCAGTTTAAAAAAAAAACATTTTTATACAGTGCACATCCTGATCTTGCGTTTTGATGGTGTTCTTACATGAGGAAAAATAAAAAAGAACAAAAAAAGAAGCAGAATGAAATTAAGCATTTGCCTTAGATCACAGGATTTGGTTAAGCAGCAAAGTCGGGATAGTTCACAAGTTTTCTGGTTTTAAACTGTGCAATTAAACCACTTGATGGGATCTCTTTCTGACATCAAAGGAAATGCTTTGTCCCTAATTTTTGCAGGATGTGTTTACAGCATAAGTGACAGGCAGAATCGCATTTTATCTTTGGGATGTTTTAAATAGCCCAAACCTGCCCAAGAACATACCAGCACTTCCCAACAGAGATAGACCACTCTACAATGTTTTATTTTTCAGCACAGAGAGATTTGCTAGGTTTCATAGGATGCAGCGCCAAGGCCAGGCATCGAATCTAATTTTCCATGTTATATTATCATCAAATGTCGTTCCTAAGCCAGAAAACCTCCAGTAAAAGCTTGGCCCATTTTGGCTCAAAGTTCCAAGAGGCCCTTGAGATGAGCCAGACCCTGGCATCTGGATCGAGCTTTCAGTAGCCTGGCGACCTCTATATTTAAATACCACACAAGTGCTGGCTGCAGTGCCAGGGTGCCACCTTTCCCACAGGATAAAAAAACAGCCATTTGTTTCGGGTTTAAGATTCTGCAAACGCCTGGCCATGATTCATAAATATAAATCTATATAACATTGTTTGTTCTAATTTTTATCATGGCCTTTTTAAAAATTGTTTTTACTTTAACTCCACTTTAATTACCACTCAGGGGTTATTAAGGCAACTGTAGAACACATATTAAAGTACTTCTTATATTTACGGTTAATTGCATGTACTAATAAGGGGAATATTAGTCATCATCAGGCGATTTTTCTAATTTTTGTACTATCCGGGACATGAAAATACTGGCCATGCCTGTATATAAAAATAGCCCAGTGGCAATCTTTCATGGGGGCCAGGGCCTAAGTCAGAGTAGGCAATATGTCCCTAATTGAAAAAGTTGCCGTGCAGAGATGGTATGGCCCAATCCGGTTCTTTCATTGGTAATATTAGGGTATGCAAACTTACAATATATTATACACTGCTAATATGCACTGACCTGCCTGGATTATAATACTTGACTATGTAGAAGGACTGCTGACAGGCAGCGGCGCATTAGTAACATTAGTGGGAATCTGTCTAAGATCGAGATAGTCCTGGCCCCTTGATATACCTCTGAAAACAAAATGTAATTAGATGAGCAAGCTACTTACCTTTTGTAACTCTTTATCTGGTGGATACAGTATCTGCCTGTGAATTCCTCACCTTTTGAATCACATTGGAATGGCTCCACAAGCGACTCCACATGACATCATTGGAGCCATAGATGACCTCGTAGGCGTGCTGACGTCGGTTCTACCCATTTTTTCCATGCCTTCGAGGTGAACGGACAAATCTACAACATTTTCACAAGTAAACACAGTATATAAAACACAACTAAAATTGGAAATTCTAAATCATAGACATTTCCTAGTGTCAAGTATCACATTATTTCAACAACAAAATACATTAAATGCATATCAATTATTTTTCGGTATAAATAGGCCGGCAATGGGGAGGTGAGTATGTCAGTGACGAATCCACAGACAGATACCATATCCATCAGAAAAAGCGCTACCAAAGGTACTGAATCCCCACGCAGTCCCGCTCCTGGTGGAGGGTGCCAGCCTACCTATACCAAGAAATCCTGCAGCACAGAAGGTGAAAAATGGCCTCACCTCTGAGTCTAAGCAATAGTGGTTCGCAAAAGTGGGGCGGCAGGTCCAAGTTGCCACCTTGCAGATGTCTACATTAGGGACACCTCTAGCTAAAGCCAAAGAAGAAGACTTGGCTCTGGTAAAATGAGCTCAAATACCTTCAGGAGGCTCTTTCTTGGCCAAGGTGTAGCAGATCTTGATACAGAGGATGATCCACCTGGACAGTGTTCTCTTGTGGAAAGCTTTGCCCTTCATCTTGCCCCCATATCCAGGGAAGAGTTGGTCATCCATCCTGACGTCTTTAGTCCTCTCCAGGTAGAACCTAACAGCCTTCTTAGGATCCAGGCAGTGAAGTCTTTCCTCCTCCCTAGAAGGGTGAAGGGGAGGATAGAAAGTTGGTAAATTGATGGATTTCCCTAGGTGAAAAGGAGTGATCACTTTAGGCAGGAAAGCAGCGCTGGTCCTAAGTACCATCTTATCCGCATGGAATGAAGTTAATGGAGGCTTGGAGCTAAGAGCTTGCACTTCACTCTCCCTCCTAGCGGAAGTGATTGCAACCAGAAATAATGTCTTAAATGCTAGTTACCTTCCAGGACAACTATGTAATCGGGCTAACCTCCAGTTGATATCTGCTGATGGCAGAGCTTATTTTACTTAAGGCTTTCCAGCAATAGTGGTTCGCAAAAGTGGGGCGGCAGGTCCAAGTTGCCACCTTGCAGATGTCTACAACAGGGACACCTCTAGCTAAAGCCATAGAAGAAGACTTGGTAAGGTAAGCTTGAATACCTTCAGGAGGCTCCTTCTTGGCCAAGGCGTAGCAGATCTTGATACAGAGGATGATCCACCTGGACAGTGTTCTCTTGTGGAAAGCTTTCCCCTTCATCTTGCCCCATATCCAGGGAAGAGTTGGTCATCCATCCTGACGTCTTTAGTCCTCTCCAGGTAGAACCTGACAGCCTTCTTAGGATCCAGGCAGTGAAGTCTTTCCTCCTCCCTAGAAGGGTGAAGGGGAGGATAGAAAGTTGGTAAATTGATGGATTTCCCTAGGTGAAAAGGAGTGATCACTTTAGGCAGGAAAGCAGCGCTGGTCCTAAGTACCATCTTATCCGCATGGAATGAAGTTAATGGAGGCTTGGAGCTAAGAGCTTGCACTTCACTCTCCCTCCTAGCGGAAGTGATTGCAACCAGAAATAATGTCTTACATGCTAGTTACCTTCCAGGACAACTATGTAAAGGTTCAAAGGGAGAACTCATTAAAAAAGTGAGAACTACATTTAAATCCCACTGAGGCATGGTAAAGGAAGTGGGAGGAAACTAATTTGTGAGACCTTTAATGAATCTCATTACTATGGGGAGTTAAACAAAGAGGGTTGCTCTGGTAAATTGCTTGAACGTCCTCCAGAAGATTTGGGGGCACTTCCCCAGCCGAGTCCTTCAGAGCATAGATACAGCGCCCTAACATGCAAGTAGCATTACAGGAGTACCCTATGCACACACAAAATATTAGTACCAAAATTGAAAACAGTCATGTAACATGAGCAATTAAAGCAAAGTAACAGTAAAAAGTAGGAATTTCCGTTGTGAGAGTAGTCCAATGGAATCCTTTAATACATTAAACAGCCAGCCGACACGTGTTTCATCGCCTTTGCGAATCCTCAGGGCTGAAATAACAATAGGTCACAATGCAAGTAGCATTAGTCGACTTAATAGCCATACTACCAGAAGTAAAGACCTTCTTTGTTGATTGCTCCATACGTTTAGATTCCCTATTCACAGGTGTAGATGGGAATGATCCTGTAGCCTGCTTAGTGGAGCACAACGCTTGGACCACTAGACTTTCTACTGACGGATGGGTGAATAGAAAGGCAGGATCCCCCCCGGAGCCACCTAAAACCTCACCACAGACCTGGCACCACAGGAACAGTCATCGGCTTCTGTCACACCTCCGGGATAGGCTCAGTCAAAGCCTCATTGAAAGGAAGCAAAGGCTCAGAGACAGAAGAAGGGGAATGGAGCACTTCCGTCAAAATGTTAGCCTTCAGTTCTGCTCAGGGCAATGGTAAACTCAGCAGATCTGCTGCCTTCTTAATTACAGAGTGATACAAAGTAACTTCTTGCATTGAAAGACCTTTTGGAGAGGAGAGTTCCAATTCTGGAGATGTATCTAGGCCACTAGCCCCCTGCAGGCCCTCAAATTATTTTTCAGGGTCAACAATCTCACCTTCTTCAGCCTCCTCATGCTGCTCTTGATACTTTCCCTCTTCGGCTAACCTCTGTGCTTCCCTACTAGACCTCATGCTCGGGACTGGCGTTGGCGGCGCCGGCCGAAGTCGAGCTGGTGCCAGACCGAAGCTGGATGGCATTGCTGAAGGCTCATCTAGTGGTACTTGCGCTTCCAGACATTGCACCGGCGTTGAGAACCTTGGTGTCGGGAAAGGGCAACTCCTCGGTGCCATTGACATAAAAGGCATGGGAGGTGCCTGAGGGAAATGAGGTGGCAAGCCTCCCTGGGAGTATGCCAGTAGACCCATGGGCCAACCGGTGCACCAGAGGAGTCAGCCCTTCTGGCAAACAAGCAGAACATGGCATTGAGGAAATGCGACAGATCCGGACCCGAAGTCGGGAAGGCAGGATACCCTGGCTCCGGTGCTGCAGGTTCTGAGACTGCTCGAGGAAGCAGGACAATCGGCTCCGGTTGGTGCGCCCAAGATCCTAGCGCTGGAGGTGGAGTGGCCGGCAGCGGAGGCATTGGTTCTCTCGGTGCAGATGAAGACACCCTCTCAGAATTGGAAATGGGGCTGTAGTTACCCCAGGAGAAGCAGACAGAGAGACTTCATCCTTGGGATGACGCCGGAGAGTCGGAGACCCGACTTCAGCTTCTCATCTTTTGACGATCAACTTCGAGATCCATGGCACTGCTTCCTTTTATGCTTCCTTGACGACTTGAGGTGAGCAAAGTCGGCGACTTGGACAGGGACCTCGACCTCCTTTGACCTCCTTCCTGCTTTTTTAACCTTTGCCATAAACAACTTGACTTTTCTCTCCAATGCATTGGGGTTCATGCGAACACTCCCAGACGTCATGGTCTGACGACAAACACCACAAACAGTCATCATGAGGGCCAGTAAAACACATATGACCACAACATTCCCTGCATGGCTTGGTGCCTGATTTCTTCTGTGTAGCGATGGTTGCTGCTACAAAGACCCAGAAACTTGCAACAACAAAACTCCCAGACATGGAAAACCCTGGGAAAAAACGCTATGTGTCGATGGAAGGGAAAAAATGATACTGAAGTCAGCAGGCCTACGAGGTCTTCTTATGGCTCCGATGACGTCATGCGCGGGGAGCCGTTCGAATGAGACGTCAACGTGGGAAAGCTGTGAAAAAAAGTTTTAGTAGAATGCTGCGTATAGTGATAATACAAAGGGTGGGGAATCCACTGGCAGATATATTCATCGTAATTTTTCATTTTTGATTTGTCTTTTTGTATCATTTGAGAAGTAATTTAGCTTGGATAGACATTGCTAATCCAGGCAGAATTTTTCTGGACGCCATTTTTTAAAATGATGGATGTGTTGCAATGATTATGTAATATTTCAGGCACCATGAGACCTATAAAATTCATTTTGATGTCAAAACATAGGTTTGGGGGTCAGGTAGTCTTATAGAGACAGAACATAACTCCTCAGAGCAATCCTTCCGCCATATTCCCAATTGGCGGGTCTATAATAATTTGTTTAAGCCATCATATTGGTAATTTATTTTAATATTTCTTTAGGTACAGGTTTTTTGTTGATTCATATTTGTAAACATGAGCAAAGCAGGTGATAGCAAAAGATCTTTACCTCCTGGCAACGTGTTGCAAACTATAAAATCTGAAGACATCTTCAACCAAGAAAAATGTGTCATATGCAAAACTAATCCAAAAGAAAAGCACACATCATCTGCAGCTGGACAGAAGAGAGTGCGAGAAAGCTTTGGAAAATACGGTAAGACAAGGTTTACAAAAGATTGAAACTAATGGGTGAAGAGGATCAAATAGTTTATCATTGTAACAACAAGTGCCACAAGTCCTATACAGTGAAAAAAAGCCTGGATATAATTCGTCAAAATTTAGTAGAAACCAGTCATTAACAAAATGAATCAGTCTTCTGAGAAAGCGACAACAACCAAACCCAATGCCCACCAACTTAGAAGATCAATGACTTCCTTTCTTCCGCCTTAAACAACTGCTCAGACATCAGAGGATTTTCAATGTATTAGCTGTGGTTTAGCCAGAACAAGGACCAAAGGGATTGACGAAAGAACAAGGTGCAGAGTATGTGAGAATCCAAGGGAAAACATGTTTGTATCTGCTAGTTTCTCCCCAGATGAAGTTTTCAGCTGAGTTGCTTATCTAAATAGCGAGGTGAATGTATGTGCAGCAGATTTGTATGCCGAACCAAACTGCATGCATGCATACATTTGAAAATATGAATGTACAATGAGGTCCAAGCAGCAATGTAACTGCCAGCTTTCAGTTAAGTTTGCACTCTATGAATTTGCAAATTAAGTTTTAAAGCCACTCGAGTGCTGGCTACCGGTTCACTCAGTGAGGTCAGAGGAAAAATGGTCAACATTGATTTAACTGTATTGAGCCATAATAATGAAATTAAGATTTTTCAGTTGAGAATGTACAAGGACAAAATTAGTTTTTGTCAGTCTAAAAAAACAATGAGTCGCTTATGGTATTCTCAGCTGATTTGAATACTGAAGTTCTTGCTGCCAAAATAAGATCACAGGATGCAGTAAAATCATCAGGAACCATTTTAAGAAACCTCCTGAAAGATTCAGATTTTGGACTTAATGACAAATTTTGTGATGCCCCAGGGCTCTGCAAATCATAAGAGTCAACAAGAAGGCCTAATGTTGTCTTAACATGTTTTAATTATTAATATCAGCAAAACAAAACTGTTAGAGGGGAGTGGCTAGCAGCCAAACATCGCGGCAGCATAACCGAGAGGCTTGTGCCCCGCGGCCAGATACTGGGTCTTCAACCAGCAGGGAAGAACCAGGCATTCGGGGGCCGAAGTGACAGCCCAGGACGCGGCGAAGGTTGCAAGCCCCAGGAGATACAATAACGACCCAGGGAAGGAGAAACACCGACGGCGGAGACCATGGCGGACAGAGGCTCGAAAAATACCTCGACACAATCGAAGCTTGACAAATTTGCCAACAACAAGCACAATCCCTCACACGCGGAGCCCCGCACGTCCACGGGAAGACCGCCAGAGGGCGAGGGGTCCAAGACGGCGACACTTGAGGACGTCATGTGAGCTCTGGCGCAGGTCCAAGCCACGGTGGGGTCAACTGCCACGGAGGTCACCTTACTACGTGCTGACTTTCATAAAATGAGTGAGAAGGTGAAACAGGTCGAAGTGGTGACAAAATCCCTGGTTGAGGATGTCTCGGACTTACAAAGAGCGCAGGAACGGATGGAGGCAGAAAACAGAGCGCCCAAAGAGAAGCTGGACGATCAGGAAGGGCGCTCGAGGAGAAACAACGTCCGAATCCTTGGGGTGCCAGAATTGGAAGGAACACATGCAATGGACCTCTACGTGGAGGAACTGATAAAGACGAAATTACAGCCTAAGGGGCTCTCACACTTTTTCTCAGTAGAAAGGGCGCACAGAGTCCCATGTGGGAAACCCAAGCCTGGGCCTGGGCCTGGGCCTGGGCCTGGGCCTGGGACCCCCCCCCCCCCTCCGAGACCAATTTTGGTGAGACTCTTCAACTTCCGAGACCGGGACACCATTTTACTTGCGGCGAGGGTGTCGGAGCCAATCCAGATCAAAAACTCCACTTTGGCCTTCTTCCCGGACAATACAGCGGAGGTCTCTTGCCGGAGGAGGACTTTCCTGGAGATCAAGAAGGAGTTGAGGGCGAAAGAACTGTCATATTCAATGCTTTTCCCGGCTAGACTACGAGTGGTTGCGGATATCAAGGTATGGTTCTTTAAAACGCCAGAAGCAGCTCGCGACTGGCTGGAGGGTTGGAGACAAACAGGACAAGCCCGACGCCAGCACAGATCTAACAGAAGTCACCGAGAGGACCGCCAGACAAGATCACAGACTTCGGGCAGAAACGGAGCAGGCCGGTCGCCCACACAGGAACACCTTGGCGCAGAAGGTGGTGTAGAATCCTGAATGACTGGTACACTTATGAAGGATAAACTATGATGTACCTTGATGACTGGTCGCGCTTGGACACCGGCCTGGGGGTCCCTGAAGAACACAGGGGGGCTGCCGGCTCCGGGAGGAACTCTACCCCGGCAAGCAAGTAAACTGTTCATGGGTTGGGTTAAGCACTCTGCTAAGTTGGGGGGGGCGGGCGGTTGTATGTCCGTTGAGCAGGGAGGCAGGGAGGGGGAGTAGGGGGGGTTAGTTTTGTTGTTATTGAAGTTCTACAAGACAGGGCACGACTTAGCACGAGGCACGCACAATGCCTAGGTTTCTGTGACGGAAAACGCACTCCTGATACAAGACTCAGGGAGTGTAAAAATGGCTGCAAAAGTGAACATGCTCGACTCCCAATTGCAAACCTCAGAGGGGGGAGACTGAAGACATCGATCGCACCTCTCCGAATTATGACATGGAATGTGCGTGGGCTGGGTGACAAGATAAAGCGAGGGGTGGTAATGCATTCAGTGAAGAGGCAGGGCCCGGCCTTGGTGCTCTTACAGGAGACACACATAGTGGGGGGGCCTGCAAGGCGCTAGACAGACGAGGCTACAAGATGGTGGTACACTCTGACTTTACGTCAGGCTCTAGGGGCACAGGTATCCTAGTAAGGAAGTCTGCACCGTTCAAACTGTTGAGCACCAAGGTCGACGACCAGGGTTGTTTTGCGGCTGTCCAAGGGCAATGGGAGGGGAGACTTATAAATGTAGTGACGGTGTACGTCCCTCCGGCACTTCACACTGTCACACTGCCAGCACTAGGAGACTTTCTCCTGACCTTGCCTGAGGGAGACATTGTGGTCGGAGGAGACTTTAATGCGACATTAGATGCCTTGGTGGATAGGTTCCCGGGGGCGACTCGAGTTGCAGGCCCTTCTTACTTTCTGAGGTTCATGAACGTCCTGGGGTTGGTGGACATATGGGGGCACATACACCCCACAGCGAGACAATACACATACCACTCTACTGTGCACAACAGTCTGTCACGGATAGACCACTTCCTGGCGTTGGGAGGGGGCTTGCAACACGTAGACCGTATTGAAATCCAACCTAGGGGGATATCAGATCATTCCCCAGTAGTACTGACTCTATCCACCCAAGAAAAAGCGCGTAGAAGAATTTTTCCCATACACGCATCATGTCTCAAAGTCCCTAAAATTAGAAAGGCGCTTAAGAACACGACCACAAACTACTTTGCGGAAAATGCATCATCAGTGCAGTCACCTACGGTCCTGTGGGAAGCGTACAAAACGGTTTTGCGAGGACAAGCTATAGCGTCCATTACTGGTTATAGGCGAGAGAGGTTGCTAGAGCTGTCTGAACTTGAGTTAGCATTGAACGCCGCAAACGTGGCTCATATTAGCGACCCAACACTGGAAACATCCCACACCCTACTCCTACACCAACAGCAGCATAGGGAACACCTACGACTCTAGACGATGGAACAGATTACGGCATCCACACATAGGATCTATGACATAGGGGACAAAGCTGGGAAAATGTTGGCTTGGCTAGACAAGAGAGGGGGAGGCACGAAGGGGATACAACAAATACATGACGTTAAACAACACTGAGGGGGTGGGAGGGATGGACGGGCATGTCAGTTTCATACAATGCCCTCACTGGTTCACATACATGCTGGAAACAACACACTAAACGGGCTCCGGATAGAGGACGTAGTCCGCTAACAGATAGTTAATGTCACATACAAGACTGGACAGGAGCAGTGCCCCAGATAGATGTCTGCCCTACGGTTTATATTTGGTTAGTCTCACATTTAAGTTTGGTTGTTGTTATGAAGACTAAAAATCGGACCTATACTTATTAGACGTATTCATGCTAAATAAGTATGAACACTGTTTTATAACGCCGCCGGACCCATGGGTTGTCGGCAAAAGAGCTGTGTTACCTTGATGATTCTTGATACATTGGTTTGTGTTGCAGCCGGCCCATTGGGTTGTAGGCTTCACGCTGTGTAAGACTCGAAATGTACAATAAAGGTCTTTTTAAAAAAAACAAAAAAAAAACTGTTACAGACTAAAGTTCTTGAGTTCGGAACAGAAGCTGACAGCATTGATAATGGCTTTGAAGATGTAAGCTAAGAAGTGGAAGACAATCCCATGAACCAACAGGCTTATGCTGTGGAAATGTACTGTCTTTTCCAAATCATGTTTTATGAATTACATCACAGCAAAGAGAAAACTCAGCTACACATGATGACTGCCCACGCAATATATGAAAAGTGCATAAGTAGAGGGATAATCACTTCTATAAATAGGATTGGTGTATCATCAAGTTAAAATGAAATAGTACGGCACAGAAACTTGTTAGCAACTCACGCTGTAAAATCTAGTGAAGCCGACAGCACACCACTTCAAAGTCACTTTACCAGAACAGGATTTACAATTGCTGCTCTTGATCATTTTGATTTTGAAGACAGATCATCTTTGTCTGGAATATACAGCACACATGATACTGCCATGGTGCTATTTCAAGCCTGCACCAATGAAGTAGCTGCTGGAAAACAAGCTGTCAGCTGTAGGCATAAACAAACGAAGCTGCAAACTTATGACCCAACTGCCTTGCCAATGTGTGCAAACTCACTACAAGCCATCAACACATGTTTTAAAGTGGCTGAGGACCTGGATCTTCTTCTACCTGATGCTGTGGTCTGCAAAGCTGATTTAACTGAATTTATCATATCGCTTATTCAGTGCGGACTGAAGGAAAGCAGTTTCCTCTGTGGGCTAGAATTCATGTTCTGATCTCCCAGGATACTGTCCCATGAACAAGGTTGTGTTTTTACCAGTAATACCATCTCCAGTCACAAACTACGCAACTGCACACAGTTCTAAGAAATTTCCAAAATGTGCGTGCCCAGCATGAAAACCAGTCTATCCTGTCCTGCCAATTCTCTGCGATGAAGGTGTTTTCTGTATTATAGCGGACATTTTTATGAGGAATCCAGTAGAATTTGATTATCTTTAACCAATAATGGATGTTTTCCACATGACAAAAGATGTGTTGCGGTGTGCAGAAAGATATCTTAGTGGATGTGGCATAGACAATGCACTTATTGAGGCTGAAATCTTTGGAAGCAAAACTGTCCAGCCAGTATTGAGCAGTACTCATTATGTTCGTTTGTTACATGGTCTGCTCATCATATATGAGGCTATAGAAACATTGCATTGGAATGCTTTCTTGAACAAGAATGACAAATCAGGTTTTGCATATCTTTTGTCAGAAGTGAACAGAAGTGAACAAGGCACAAGGTGCACTTCATTCAAAAGACATAATGTAAAGCCAGGCGATGTCCAATACACTCAGTTCAAAATCATAAAACTAAGTTAGTAGAGTTTGTCAAATAATGTGAAGAAAAATCAAAACTTTGCAAGTACTGGGGAAATATATATATATAGCTCTAGTGAAAAACTTGGTACATACTGATCGGGAATTTGATTAGGAGCAGCACGTAAAGACTGTGGAATCACTGATTACCTTGTTTCATGATTTCGATTGCATAAACTACCTGAGTTATGGTTCCTGGTATCAGGAAAGAGTGAAGAAGCTAGAGGGGGGAACAAAAATCATACCTCTACAGAAGATTCATCCAAAGACATTTTGTGGCAAAAGACAGAGAGAGAAGGTTCAATGCTGTGGATCCAGGTATGAAACTAGAACAGACGATCCAGAGATCACAGAAAGGCTCTAAGGGAATTGTTGGTCAGACAAATAAAAGTGAATATGTTGCTCAATGGCAGCTAGTGTACCATAAAGTCCTTTCTATGTGCAATGTTTTCAGAGAGGACAAATTCAAAATGAACGGGCCACAGTGAAACTATTCTTTACCACACACTTGTGGGAAAGAGAGGGGAACGTTTCAATAAACTTGTTGACAGTCTTCTTCATTTCATGCAGCAGCAAGGAAAACTCATTGAAATGACTAAGCCGTGGCAACTACACAACTTTGTGACCAAACAATATATGGAAAAGCTATATAAAGACATGTCTACTAGATGTCTTGGACCATGGATCAAAGCTATATGCAGAACTGAAGCAGGAGTGATTTGTTTTGAAAGAGAAAAAGCATAACCACTAAAGCTAAACTTCCATTCTTTAATTACCATAGTAAGAGTTTCGTCCAACCAGCCACTACAAAACAGGTTACAAAAAAACAACTTTTGCAAGCACATAGAGAGATGGATGTAGCAAAAGAAATGGGTGAATTTATCAAGGATGTTCTGTTGCATGATCTTCTTCCAACAAACGCATTATTTGATAGAGACGCTGTAAACAAATGAGTGAAGCATAAACTTGTCAAAGAGCTAAAACAAAACTTTAATTTGAAGAATTTCAATTCAAAAAGGTTTCCTCATTGAAAACTGCTGTTGTTGTGGACTCTATGTCACAATTGTGAATGGTCAAGATTTTATCCAGGCAAAACTTCGGAGAGGGCATTCAGGCTGTTCTACAGATATCAAAGTCAGTGTGCACCGTGCAAGAACTGCATATTGTCTTTGACAGTTATCTTGAACTATCAGTCAAAGAATGTGAGAAAATCAGACAAATGTCTACAAGAGGAACAATTGACTGTGCCTACATCAAAAATTCTACACCTGGAGGAGGAGCTACGCGGGCATCCAAGATGGTCGCGTGAGCAGAGAGCTCCCGAGACCCACTCCGCCCTCTTGCATCTATCCTTTTGATAGCCTGTTTATTTTTACGGGCTTTTGAAGTTCTACTTCTGCTGATCCTGCTACACTTTCCAGGGCTGAGATCGGACTTCGGGAACCATTTCTACGCCGTCATTCACTTTCTGGCCTAACCCCGGACAGGACCGGGGTCTCTGCTGCTCTGGCTGGCCGAGACGTAATTCAACAATAGCGGTCACTGGACATCTGCTCCACCGGTGTCATTGTCACTTTCACTTTCGGTTTCCCTACTACCTCCTAATTGACTGCTCTGGACGTACTCCTCACTTCGGACCACGGTGGCCTGACCCGCTGTGCATTCTGGCCACAACCCTGGTCTCGCAGGCTACGATTTTGGACAGAAGTACTGATTTGGCGACCCAAAGATCACTGCCATTTACACCAGCTCCAGAGAGGCCCTTCGGGGCGCGGCTTCCAATATGGCGACTAACCCGACATTGAGAAGCGCAAGACAAAGATGCCGACCCGTGGGGGTTCGGTCCAGTCCAACGTTATGGACCGCTACACACAACCGAAAGGTTACCCCAGTGCTGCTGGCCGTAGTCTTGAGGACCCGAAGACGGACCTGGCGGCGACATCGGAGGTGTCCCTCCAGGATCTCATGCACGCCATCGCTGGGATCAAGATGGACATGGGGCACCAGTACGAGGCCATTGTCTCGAAGATAGACACAGTGGCGGTCGATGTTACCCTCATAAGAGCGGACTTGGCTAAGACCAATGAGAGGGTCAAAGCCTTGGACCTTAAGGCCTCCAGTCTTGTCACTGAGATGGCGGACGCGCAGTCGGAGATCGGCAACCTGCGGTCATCGCATGATCTGATGGCCAGACGTCTGGAGGAGTATGAAAATAGGGACCGACGGAACAACATCCGCTTAGTCGGGGTACCTGAGAACAGTGGTAATACTAGTGGAGGACTTAATTGTGACCCATCTTGCTCCCGCAGGCCTCAGTGAGTTTTTTGCGGTTGAGCGTGCGTACCGCTTCCCGGGTGGACAGACCAAGCCGGGGGCTCCCCCGAGGCCTATCATCGCTAAGCTCTTCCACTTTCGGAATAGGGACGCTATCCTTCAGGCCTCTCGTAGACATGGCCCACTGCAATACGAGAACAGTTCCATTTCTATCTACCCTGATTTCACTCCTCAAGTGCAGCGGCAGCGGACGGGATTGCAGGGAGTGAAACGTCGATTGCGGGACTTGGGACTTAAGTATGCGATGCTGTTTCCAGCTCGACTTCGCATCGAGTACCAAGAACGCACTTTCTTTTTTGATCGACCGGACAGTGTTGGCGACTGGTTGGACTCGTTGCCGAAGATGGACACTGGGAGTGGAGGCCCCGGCGGTGCGGACGGAGGTGCATCGACACAGGAGTGACATTTTGGTTCTCGATGTCCGGTTTTGGGTCGCATTTACCGGCTGAGTTTTGTTTTTTCATCTTATTCTTGCTTAGGCCCCGGGGGTGCAGCGGGGTGGGGACTGTCCTCTCTTTTTCCTCCTCAGGGGTTCTTTGTGTAGAGTTTTATGAAGGGGCGACAGGCACACTGCATTTTGGGGTGGCTTTTTAGTCAGCAGGGGTGCAGGGTGGGAGGTGTTGTAACGGGTTGTTGGTTGGGGGTAGAGGGAGGGGTTGTTTTTTGTTTTTGTGTATGTTTTTCTCCACATGGTACAATCTCTTTTGCTTTTATCCTTTTGCTCTTGGGTTTCGAGGGGGAGGGTTCGGGGGCTGTGCTGGGACAGGGGGGGGTGATTTGAAACTGTTGTCTTGGAACGTTAATGGTCTGGGTGATAAAATCAAACGTGGTGTTGTACTTCAATTTATTAGACGTCATTCCCCTGGTATAGTTCTGCTACAGGAGACCCATTTGATAGGGAACGCTTGCAAGGCTCTTGATAGACGAGGCTATCGGTTGGTAGTGCACGCTGGGTTCACATCGGGCTCCAGAGGAGTCGGCATAATTGTTAAATCCTCCCTACCCCTTGAAATCGACGAAGTTGCCCTCGACGATAGGGGCCGGTATGCTGCTGTCTCTGGGCGGTGGGAGGGGAAGCTGCTTACAATTGTTACTGTTTATATTCCCCCGGGGCTCCAGGCTACCACGCACGCCGATCTTGGAAGGACTCTCCTAGGACTTCCGGATGGTATCCTTATACTGGGTGGAGATTTCAATTCGGTGGTCTCGGGTGAGTGTGACCGGCTACCCCCCAGGGTTTTGCGGCGTCTCAGTTGTGGGTGCCTGAGTTGCTTGAGACTCTCGGGTTGGTGGATGTATGGCGGATGTTGAATCCCACGCAAACTCAATACACTTTCCACTCTGGAGCCCACGGCAGCCTCTCGAGGATTGACTACTTTCTGATGTTGGCTGCTCATACCCCCTTGGTGCGTGGAGTTCGTCATCTTCCCAGGGGCATCTCTGATCATTCCCCCTTGATGCTTGAGGTTTCGGTGGAATATTTTGGGGGGAGTAGGATTCCCCCATCCATCCTTGGCATTTTAGGAACCCCAAGCTCTGTTCTGAACTTCTCAAGGCTATTGACTGTTATTTTAATGAGAATGTGGGGTCCGTCTCTTCCCCTATTTCCTTGTGGGAGGCCTTCAAGACTGTAGTAAGGGGCTCTGCACTGTCCTTCATTGCTGCTGATAAGAAGGCCAAGAGGGAAAACTTGTTAGTCCTTGAGGCCGAAATTACCTCGCTTGAAAGTGAATTGGGTGGTGATGATACCCCTGCAATCTTGCACTCCTTAGCGCTGATTATAGGGCCCTGGTGACCGATGCTGCTTAGGTTATGCACAGAAATCAACTGGGCAGGCTCTATGATGTGGGAGATAAGGCTAGTAAGTTACTGGCATGGTTGGATAAGTCTGCGAGAATGAGTCGTGTGGTGCCAGTGATCACCCGTGTGACTGGGGAATGCGTGTCTGACCCAGGTGAGATTGTTGAATGCTTTGTGGACCATTTTCAGACAGTATACCAAACGATGAGTGATAGAGACGAGTTTGACTCCCGCTTGCTTCTGCGCGATATTGCGCTGCCCTGTGTGTCGGAAGAGGATAGGTCCGCTTTGGATGCGCCCATAACGGTGGATGAGGTTGCTATCGCTATAAGGTCTTTGCATTCGGGTAAGGCTGTGGGGCCGAATGGTCTACCCATCGAGCTCTATAAGCTACGGCCAGATAAGATGGCGACCCATCTGCGCAATATGTTCATTGATGCCTTTGAGGCCGGTCTCCTTCCCTTGATCAGCGTTTGACCACTATAGTCGTCATCTACAAGGAGGGTAAGCAGCGGGATCATTGCACTTCTTATCGCCCTATCTCGTTGCTTAACGCTGAGCCTAAAATCCTGGCTAAAGTCCTAGCGAATCGCTTGCTAACGGTGATCTGTGACCTGATCCATCCGGATCAGTCCGGTTTCATTCCTCATCGGAATACGGCGCTTAATCTTCGCAGACTCCACTGTGTTCTCGCGAGAGCTGGGACGCTGACTGAACCCGCCATCTTGGCCTCGCTAGATGCCACTATGGCCTTCGACACTATCGAGTGGCCTTATTTGTGGGCGGCCCTCTCGAAGTTTGGTTTTGGTCCTAACTTTATTGCGTGGGTGCAGCTCCTGTATGAACGTCCGTTGGCCCAGGTAGTTGTTAATGGCAGAGTCTCTGGATCGTTCCCGCTGGGGCGTGGCACCCGACAGGGTTGCCCGCTCTCCCCCCTCCTCTTTGCTTTGGCATTGGAACCGTTGGCTGCGTGGCTTCGGTGGGAGCCTTCGATTAAAGGGATCCGGCGGGCCCCAGATCTTGAGGATCGCGTCTCTCTCTACGAAGACGATATTCTTCTTTACTTTACTTCCCCTCAGAAGTCCCTTAACGTGCTCTTTGATGTCCTCACCTCCTTTGGGAAGAACTCGGGGCTCGTAATTAACTGGACTAAATCGTGTATATATGTTATAGCCGGGGTGCTGCCTCCGCTACCCCGTAGATTCCGATCCAGGTGGCGGAGACTGGGTTCAAGTATTTGGGAATTTTCATTTCCCTGGACCCCTCTGTACGTTACGACCGCAATCTATATGTTCCTCTTCGGCGCCTTAAACTAGACGTGCAGCGGTGGCGCGGCTTGCCCTTGTCCCCACTGGGACGCGCGGCGCTTTTCAAAATGATGTCCCTCCCTAGATTCTTATACGCCCTGCAGAATTTCTTTGACCCTGTTCCCTCTAGCTACTTTCGTGAGGTTGAGGGGCTCCAGAGGCAATTGATTTGGGACGGACGGGCTCGTATCTCCCTATCTAAACTCACGTTGCCATGGTATGATGGTTAACCAACAAAGAAGAGGTGCCAATACTGATACAAATTGTTTAACAAGATCAAATCACAACCAAAAAAACGGAACAACGAATCAGGAGTGGGAGTTACTACTTAATAGTATTTTTTATTCATATTATTTGCAAAATTTGAAAAAAACATTATATTCATAATATCACAAAGATAAAATTTACAATGGACACAGGGCAAGAAATAAGGATATTCTTCAATCATTCACTCATTCAATCAAAAAGATACAAGCATATCACAGACAACCATTAACATACATACATGTGAGAGAAACAAAAGGAATTAGGAACATATACAGTAAGGACTATGAATAAACAATGAAAGAACAAGTACCAAGGTCTACATATTTTTAGAAGATATTTAAACTGAATATTTATACAGGTACATTCCTGTGTGTCTACAAAGGTAAAAAATAATTACAATCACTTATTAAACGGTAATGTACAGCACTTAGAACTGGGTTTTCCTAGTGTAATCCCCAGTTACTACAGTAGACCATTGGGATGGAGCCTACGCATTTCGAATCCCTCTTGGATTGACGGGGATTCTCTTCAGGGCCAGTCGATTCCTATAGACCAGAACAATGAAAGAAAGAGAGAAGAACAAAAAGTAAATGGAAAGTAATGGACCGGTTATCTACTTAAACATTAGACCACTTGAATACATGCAGGATACCGCTGAGTGACTACACCATTTATGTTTCCCACAAAGGTGTCAAACATACATAAAAGTTTAGACATATCCCAGGGAAACACTGTCCTAGCTGTGCTACATTGTATCGTATACGAAATGGGATGGCTGCATCGCACGAAGTCTATCGTGAAATACCGACATCTGTCCCAAAGGTAGTTATCTCAAGCTGCTTAGTACCAAGTGTTTTTACTGGCCTCTCGAGAGGAAACTCATGCATGTAATGATGCCAATAAACCCTGTGTGAATGGGCGCTGGAGCGTGATCGGCTACCTATAATGCAATGGGAAAAAGTTTTAAACTTCTACAGATGGACTAACAACTGCTCTAACCACTAGGTGCAACAGTGTCTCGAGCAGAAAACGTACCCTTCTCTTAAATTTCAGAACGAACCTTCAAGCGCTGTTTTTTCTAGAAGATAAATGGTGACTGGTTTGCTACGAGCGAAAAAGAGAAAGGCTCTTAAGAATGTGACCTTATTGCAGACCTCGACTGTTTAAAGTTTTTTAGCCCCCTTCTTACCGATTTCTACGGACCGACAAAAACTTCAATATGGAATCATGAGAGATTTGGACCTAATGAAGAGTCTTCCTCCGGAGGATGGAACATTAGGCTGCAACTTTAAACGGGTTGCTGAAATAGGCAAAAAAAGCGGATCATAAGTAGGATAACGATCTATTTATAACAGAAAATGCTACATGGGTTAAGTTCGTCTAACTCACCTAGTCTTTTCCAAAGAGGAAATGTAAGGTTTTAACTTTCCCAAAGACAGGCACTTTAAATGCGTTCTGCAGATGTAAGAGAAAAGGGAGGGTATGAAGAAACGGTTGAATCTGTATTAAGCAAAGTACTAATCGTTAAAACCTATATACACACTTACTTGTGTGGAAGCTAGTTGATCCACATAAGCGCTGTGGTAGTATCGAAGGTCTGTGAATAACAACGCGAGGTAACTATAATGAAAAATATAAATAAAAGAGCCTCAGTCATTGATGTTTAATGCACACTAAGGGGTGCCGAGCAAAAGATAACGAGTTGATGGTTCACTTACTAGAGGTTCAGGGAAACAAAGCAAAAGCCGACGGCGTCTCAACCCGCACTGCTCACCGGCGCATGCGTATAAGAACGTACGCCGGGGAGCAGTGTCTTTTATATCAGCACGCCAACAGAGGAGACAATCCGGTGGGCGTGGTTTCGCGCTGATCGAGGTTAATGGGACAAAAGATGTACTAGCAGAAGGAATTGAAATAGATTCCGAAAAACGGCATAAACTTGGTCTACACTCGTACGAGTGCCAGCCTAACCAGTCATGATCAAGCAGACTGAAAGCACAGCGGAGCTCGAAAAAAACAGCGGAGCTCGAACAAAGACAGTAAATCAGGGGTTCCTAAATCTCTAACGGGAAAACATCGGATAGAAGCAGAGGAGGTGTAAAGGTGGTATAATTCCTTCATAGTTTATAGATTTCACTCAATTAATTTAAACCCGACACGGCCGTGTCGAATTTGACCATAAGGAGAGCCTCTCTGTTAGACAGTTTAAGGTTCCAATCACCACCACGTTGGTCCCTTTCTACCTTAGATATAACTGTCCAACTCAAGTCCTCAATTCGATGTTGCATCCTAGTCCAATGGTTTACCAAAGGTGCATTTTCCACTTTCCTTTTCAGACGTGACTTATGTTGAGAAATGCGTTGGCGTACTTCTTGATTAGTTTTTCCTATATACAGGCAATTGCAAGGGCACTTTATCCCGTAAACTACAAATTTGGATTTGCAGTTACTAAAGGCATCATGTTTCCATGAAATGCTGTTATGTTGGAATAATGACCCTTCCATGGTGGAATCACAGCATAAGCAGGTGCCACATCTATGATGTCCTGTTACTGGGGGCATGCTTAACAATTGGCGCAATGAAGGTTGAACTTTAGTAGGCATAGCCGCTCTTATCACATGATTTGCTATACTGTTTTCCTTTTTAAAGGCAAATAACGGAAGCTCTTTCAGACTGGCATCTAAATTTTTAACCAAATGCCAGTTTTGGCCGATAATGCGTTTAAGTTGGTTGGCATTAGGGCAGAAAGTAGTGACGCAAACCTGGCGTTGTTGGTTGGATTTTTCTTTACGTTCAAGTAGCGTCTCTCTCGGGGTGTATTTGGCTCTTTTCATACAATTTTTTACCAACCTCTTAGGGTATCCCCGGTCACAAAATTTTGATATCAACTTTCCCGCATGATGTTGGTAGTCTTCATTATATGTGCAATTTCTGCGAACTCGCAGAAACTGCCCATAAGGTAGGTTTTCTCGGAGGCTTCTAGGGTGATTGCTATCAAACAGTAGAGCTTTGTTGCGGTCTGTGGATTTTGTAAACAACGTAGTTGCTAGTTTGCCTTCTCTAGGGAATACCTCCACATCTAAAAATGGGATGTGGGTAGTGGATTGGGTCATGCTAAACTGTATATCTGGTGTCCTTGCGTTTAACCATTGGTGGAATAGGGATAAGTTGTTACTGTCACCTGTCCACACCATAAAAACGTCATCAATGAAACGAAGCCAAATACTCATATACTGACTGAATGGATTGTTATTATGTATATGAGTATCTTCGTATAATGACATGAAAAGTACTGCCAACTCTGGTGCAAAGGGGCAGCCCATTGCTACCCCTTTCACTTGATAGTAAAATTCATTGTCAAAGCAAAAATAGTTCTTCCTTAGTGCAAAGGATGCAAGGTCAACCAAAAACTTGGTTGGGACTCGCATCGGTCTAGGTCTTGAGTCAAGGTAGAAATTGAGGACCGCCACTGCTTCATCCTGAGGGATCTGGGTATATGGGATGTCACATCAAGTGTGACCAAGGTGTCATTCCCTTCGCAAAAACCAACTTTGTCTAATTTGTTTATGAAGTCGGTTGTATCTTGGAGGTACGAGACTACCTGGCTCATAAACTCTTTTAAAAAACAATCCACATATTTGGCAATCGGCTCTAGCAGAGAACCACATCCTGCCACAATGGGTCTGCCAGGAGGGTGATCTTGGTTTTTATGGAGTTTAGGCAGTATATAGAACATTGGGGTTTTGGGGTGTTTGTTTTGGAGATATTCTAATTCCTTTTGCCCAACAAACCCCTGTTCGAATCCATCTTGGATTAGAGCAAACAGTTCATTTTGTAGATCTTTCGTAGGGTCTTTTCCTATTTTGCGATAGCAGTTGGGATCTTCCAATTGTCTCATCACCTCGGCGGTGTAGTCCTTGGTATCCCACACGACTATCGCCCCGCCTTTGTCGGCTTGCTTTATTATAATCGAGGTGTCATTTCTTAGATTACTTCAAGCAGCCATTTGTTCTTTGGTGGTATTGTATTTGACAAATTTTTTGTCTTTTTCCATAGATGAAATAGCAGATAACACAGTTTTCTCAAAGGTTATCAATTCTTTTGGGATCTTGTTAGCTGGTGGACAAAAGGTGGACTTATTTCTAAGTCCAGTCACTTCAATCGGGCGTTGCATAGGATTTTCAATGAAGAACATGGTTAATCTCAGTTTTCTGCAGAATTCTATGAACTCTGATTTTAACTTCACGAAATCAGTCTTTTTGGATGGAACAAAAGACAGTCCCTTGGCCAATATACTTTCCTCCGCTTCAGTGAGAGTCCTACTAGAAAGATTAAAGATAGGTGACAACTCTAGTTTTTGTATTGTTGGCGCCGTGTTTTCATCTCCCAGGGGATTGTGTATCTCACCCTGCCTTTGGGACGTGTCTGACCTCTCGATAAAAAAGAGTTAGTAGATTGATTCTGTTGTAGTTGATTTTGACGCCAGTTGCGATTTCTATTCGGGCGATTATAACTACTGCTTGCGTCACTATCTGTGCCCAAGGATGATGTATCGGAAAACGAGATAAACTGTTTTCTTGAACGCCCTTGGTTATCTGGGAGATAACGTCTTGAATCTAACTTGGTGTAAAAGTCAGACTGTAAATACGGATATACGTTATCCAGTGAGAAGTTTTTTTTATCTTTCTCAAACTGGTTTGTTTTTTGAGTAATCGTATAGTCCTTAAATTCTTGAATCTCCTTATCAACTTTTTCTATCAATGCCTTTGCATCAGCTATAGCTGGATTGGTATTAATCTCAGCTTCCAATTCGGCTATTTCATTTAATTCCTCTTTGGAGATCCTTACTGCTGTCTCCACAGTTAGGACCATAAGGTCTCTACTGCATTTGGTCTCAATAAGTGAAAAGCCTTTTTTGAAGATCGGGTCTTCTGTAAATATTACAGGAATATTTTTAATCTGTAGCCCACCCGGGATAGTCCCCTCTCTTAGATGTTGCAATAGGAAGTGACCATGAAGGTCAGTTCTGATCTGTTTCTTTTTGAGTCTGATCAATTTATCAGATTCGTTATTAGATGTTGCTACTATACTCAGGGAAACTGATGAAAACACTGGTGGGTCACTCAGCAAGCTCCTGATGTGATCTTCGGAATAAGCAAATGTGTCCTTTTCTGCCATCACAGATAGTCAACTGAAAAAGAGAAGATGGAGATTAGACCAGAGTTTTTAAAGAAATTAACAAGCAACACTTTCAATAGGGGGTTGAAATAACTTAATCAATTCAAACCCTACTTCACGGAGGGGTACTTGATGGCCCTACACCTCAAAATAAATGAGGTTACGAATATAACCTCGCGGGCTGGAGCCCGCTATTATAGCGAAAAACAACAGGGGGCTGGCTCTAATCAGTAAGGCTGAGCCGAATAATTAACCAACAAAGAAGAGGTGCCAATACTGATACAAATTGTTTAACAAGATCAAATCACAACCAAAAAAACGGAACAACGAATCAGGAGTGGGAGTTACTACTTAATAGTATTTTTTATTCATATTATTTCCCTTAACGTGCTCTTTGATGTCCTCACCTCCTTTGGGAAGAACTCGGGGCTCGTAATTAACTGGACTAAATCGTGTATATATGTTATAGCCGGGGTGCTGCCTCCGCTACCCCGTAGATTCCCGATCCAGGTGGCGGAGACTGGGTTCAAGTATTTGGGAATTTTCATTTCCCTGGACCCCTCTGTACGTTACGACCGCAATCTATATGTTCCTCTTCGGCGCCTTAAACTAGACGTGCAGCGGTGGCGCCGCTTGCCCTTGTCCCCACTGGGACGCGCAGCGCTTTTCAAAATGATGTCCCTCCCTAGATTCTTATACGCCCTGCAGAATTTCTTTGACCCTGTTCCCTCTAGCTACTTTCGTGAGGTTGAGGGGCTCCAGAGGCAATTGATTTGGGACGGACGGGCTCGTATCTCCCTATCTAAACTCACGTTGCCATGGTATGATGGTTAACCAACAAAGAAGAGGTGCCAATACTGATACAAATTGTTTAACAAGATCAAATCACAACCAAAAAACCGGAACAACGAATCAGGAGTGGGAGTTACTACTTAATAGTATTTTTTATTCATATTATTTGCAAAATTTGAAAGAAACATTAAATTCATAATATCACAAAGATAAAATTTACAATGGACACAGGGCAAGAAATAAGGATATTCTTCAATCATTCACTCATTCAATCAAAAAGATACAAGCATATCACAGACAACCATTAACATACATACATGTGAGAGAAACAAAAGGAATTAGGAACATATACAGTAAGGACTATGAATAAACAATGAAAGAACAAGTACCAAGGTCTACATGTTTTTAGAAGATATTTAAACTGAATATTTATACAGGTACATTCCTGTGTGTCTACAAAGGTAAAAAAATAATTACAATCACTTATTAAACGGTAATGTACAGCACTTAGAACTGGGTTTTCCTAGTGTAATCCCCAGTTACTACAGTAGACCATTGGGATGGAGCCTACGCGTTTCGAATCCCTCTTGGATTGACGGGGATTCTCTTCAGGGCCAGTCGATTCCTATAGACCAGAACAATGAAAGAAAGAGAGAAGAACAAAAAGTAAATGGAAAGTAATGGACCGGTTATCTACTTAAACATTAGACCACTTGAATACATGCAGGATACCGCTGAGTGACTACACCATTTATGTTTCCCACAAAGGTGTCAAACATACATAAAAGTTTAGACATATCCCAGGGAAACACTGTCCTAGCTGTGCTACATTGTATCGTATACGAAATGGGATGGCTGCATCGCACGAAGTCTATCGTGAAATACCGACATCTGTCCCAAAGGTAGTTATCTCAAGCTGCTTAGTACCAAGTGTTTTTACAGACCTCTCGATAGGAAACTCATGCATGTAATGATGCCAATAAACCCTGTGTGACTGGGCGCTGGAGCGTGATCGGCTACCTATAATGCAATCGGAAAAAGTTTTAAACTTCTACAGATGGACTAACAACTGCTCTAACCACTAGGTGCAACAGTGTCTCGAGCAGAAAACGTACCCTTCTCTTAAATTTCAGAACGAACCTTCAAGCGCTGGTTTTTTCTAGAAGATAAATGGTGACTGGTTTGCTACGAGCGAAAAAGAGAAAGGCTCTTAAGAATTTGACCTTATTGCAGACCTCGACTGTTTAAAGTTTTTTAGCCCCCTTCTTACCGATTTCTACGGACCGACAAAAACTTCAATATGGAATCATGAGAGATTTGGACCTAATGAAGAGTCTTCCTCCGGAGGATGGAACGTTAGGCTGCAACTTTAAACGGGTTGCTGAAATAGGCAAAAAAAGCGGATCATAAGTAGGATAACGATCTATTTATAACAGAAAATGCTACATGGGTTAAGTTCGTCTAACTCACCTAATCTTTTCCAAAGAGGAAATGTAAGGTTTTAACTTTCCCAAAGACAGGCACTTTAAATGCGTTCTGCAGATGTAAGAGAAAAGGGAGGGTATGAAGAAACGGTTGAATCTGTATTAAGCAAAGTACTAATCGTTAAAACCTATATACACACTTACTTGTGTGGAAGCTAGTTGATCCACATAAGCGCTGTGGTAGTATCGAAGGTCTGTGAATAACAACGCGAGGTAACTATAATGAAAAATATAAATAAAAGAGCCTCAGTCATTGATGTTTAATGCACACTAAGGGGTGCCGAGCAAAAGATAACGAGTCGATGGTTCACTTACTAGAGGTTCAGGGAAACAAAGCAAAAGCCGACGGCATCTCAATCCGCACTGCTCACCGGCGCATGCGTAGAAGAACGTAGGCCGGGGAGCAGTGTCTTTTATATCGGCACGCCAACAGAGGAGACAATCCGGTGGGCGTGGTTTTGCGCTGATCGAGGTTAATGGGACAAAAGATGTACTAGCAGAAGGAATTGAAATAGATTCCGAAAAACGGCATAAACTTGGTCTACACTCGTACGAGTGCCAGCCTAACCAGTCATGATCAAGCAGACTGAAAGCACAGCGGAGCTCGAAAAAAACAGCGGAGCTCGAACAAAGACAGTAAATCAGGGGTTCCTAAATCTCTAACGGGGAAACATCGGATAGAAGCAGAGGAGGTGTAAAGGTGGTATAATTCCTTCATAGATTATAGATTTCACTCAATTCATTTAAACCCGACACGGCCGTGTCGAATTTGACTATAAGGAGAGCCTCTCTGTTAGCCAGTTTAAGGTTCCAATCACCACCACGTTGGTCCCTTTCTACCTTAGATATAACTGTCCAACTCAAGTCCTCAATTCGATGTTGCATCCTAGTCCAATGGTTTACCAAAGGTGCATTTTCAACTTTCCTTTTCAGACGTGACTTATGTTGAGAAATGCGTTGGCGTACTTCTTGATTAGTTTTTCCTATATACAGGAAATTGCAAGGGCACTTTATCCCGTAAACTACAAATTTGGATTTGCAGTTACTAAAGGCATCATGTTTCCATGAAATGCCGTATGATGGTGGCATAGCCCTTCCGGACATCAAACGCTACTACTGGGCCTCACAGTTGAGTGCGGTCAACCATGTGACGTATTCCCCGGGCCCCGTCCCTGCCTTCGCAATGGACAAATTACTGTTGCCGGGTGGCAACTTCAACAGGGCTTTGTATTCGAAGGAGCCATTCCGACTTCTGACTGGACCTACAAAATGTGCTGTGCGTGCGTGGAGAGATGCGACTGTGGCTACGGGCTGGGGTGATAAGATGACAAGGCTGACTCCGTTGTATGACTGAGAGATTGGGCAGCCTGTGGCGGTCGAAAGGGTTTGATAGATGGGATATGATCGGTATTAGCAAGGTGGAGGACCTTTGGTCCAAGGGCACAGTTAAGTCCTTTGAGGCCCTTAAGGTGGAGTACCAGCTTGACGACAGGGAGTATTTTCGATATCTTCAGGTGCGCCACACTCTGATCTCTGTGTTCCCTCCTGGGACGGAGATCCCCCTGTCGTCTCCGCTCGAGGATCGTATTCTGGATGGCCACGTGCCTGACAGTACGAGTTCCTTGATCTATAAAAAACTCATTAATACCAGGGCTGATCTTCTGGTGCGGCTTCGGGCCTCCTGGACTGCGGACAGCCTCGAACTAGACGACGAGGATTGGCAGATAGCGATCGCCTCCCCTAAAGAGGTGGCTATTCCAGCTCGCCTTCGTTTTGTGCAATTGAAGATCCTCCATCGAGTTTACATGACTGGTACGCGTCTGGTTCGAATGGGAAACTCGATTGATGGGCTGTGTAAGCGTGGCTGTGGCATGAGTGGCACCTTTCTTCACATCATCTGGGAATGTCCGGTGATCTCCACTTTCTGGTCCAGAGTGCATGATATTATGGGGCGGGTCACCGGGGTCTCTCTTTTGCCTGAGGCGCGTCGTTGCCTGCTTAATGTCTGGGAGCCTACGGACTGCACGGCCGCTCAGACCTTTTGGGTAACTCTTGGCAACATGGTTGCCAAGAGGGACATAGCGCAACTCTGGGGTTCTCATAGACCGCCTGGGATAACAGCCTGGAAGGAAAACATGGACTGGTGCATGTTTCGGGAGAAGACGGTCTATGAGGCTCGGGGCCGTCCCAGGAAGTGGGACAGGATTTGGTCACAGTGGAATGAGTACCGTGGAGATATCTGCACCCCTCCACTCGAATACACCGCTGATGTCCCTTCATCCCCGTAATTGACGTTCCTGAAGACTGACTAATAAAACTTCTTTGTGATCCTTTTCCCCATCCCCCCGCCCCTCGATAGTAGTCACAAAATTTTTGGGAAAATTGACTTCCTCCTCCTCTCCACCCCGCACCCTAGATATTGCTTTTACCATGTGAGTGTTTGTGATGTTTGTTCTTGTTTTCATCAAAATTATAAAAACGAAACCTGGTTGATCCTTTCTTTATGGTGTTTTGATGCCAGTGCACCGGTATGTTGCGATGTATGGCTTCGATGTCAAAATGTGTTGTCTGGTATCCAGACTTTTTGTCATAGCGGCTGGCCCGATTGGGTTGTAGGCAGACGCTGTGTACTGTGCGATCTGAAAATAAAGGTTTTAAAAAAAAAAAAAAATTCTACACCTATACCTGTGCAACTTAATAAATTCTTGTCATCAACATCAAACAAGATGAAGTTGTAGATGTTAACTCGCCAAAATATTGCTACTGCTTCAGTGAACACTGAATTTCCAATTATTGCAAATGGAATGAATGTCAATGAGGAGTTGGTGCAAGAAGAGATATATTCAAAAGGTACAGGACATATTGTTAAAAAACTTAACAGCAAATTGGAGGAAGCTGGCCTTCGTGTTGTGCCACATGTTGAGTGGGCTGTTCGAAATGGTTTCAATCTAGTCATTGTACTGTCCAATGACACAGATGTATGATTGTGCTACTTAGATGTGCTGCAATGCTCATAAGTCAAGGATTGTCAGTTATAGATACATTACGGAACAGGCGAGAAAAGACACCTAATCCGGTTTCATATTCTGTACAAGAAACTTGACTCAGAAATGTCTAATGTTCTCATCAAGGCACACAGGTGATGAGAAAAATTAGAACCAAGCTTGGAGCTTTAACTGCTGAACCTGTGAAGTTTCTAAAAGGATTTGCTGCAACAGAAGAAGAATGTGACTTTAAAGACGTAGAAGAATACCTTGTGTGTGAGTGGAAAACTAGTTCTGACTGTAACACATTTGGAAATCTTTGGTACACTGAGTTGAAGAAATCAGTCCTGCTAAGTGACCTTACACCAATGTCATATTCTGTACGTGGACATATTAGAAGATCATTTTTCTTGATCAGAAGATGTATAAATGTTTTGGATCATGCATATGTAGAGAATGATCTGTGTGAATTTGCTTGGGAAGATATTGATGGGGTGCCAAAACCTATGAAATTTCTAAAGCCTCTACCCACAGAACGTACACATACATGTACTTGCAAAACCTGTGCTTCAAAAAGATGTCCCTGTCGATATTCTCTTCTCAAATGTTCAACATTCTGCAAATGTGCCACAAGTGATTGTCAAAATAAACTATTGAAATGTGTCTTGAACAGAAGTGATAAACATTTTAGCCATATTCAGATCATAAACATTGTTCGTTGTATACATCAGAGGATTAAAAACCATTATAATTTGCTTCATTTCTATATAGGTCTCTTCTTCCTCTATTATAGCTGCCATTTTGGAAGAAGGGTTGCTCTGAGGAGTTATTTTCTGTCTCTATAAGACTACTTGACCCCTAAAACCTGTTTGACAACAAAATGAAGTATATAGGTCTCACGGTTCCTGAAATATTACATCATCACTGCAACACATCTGCCATTTTCAAAAACATATTTCAGAAAAATTCAGCCTGGATCAGCACTACCCAAGCTAAATTACTTCTGTAATGATCCCAAAACCCTCTCTGGACATCAATTGTTTATGGAGGTATATCAGGGAGCTGGGATTAAGAATAATGGCAAGGATTCTTATATTTGGTCTTCTTGTTCATGCTACAGGCTGCCCATGATGACTGTGTGACTTCTGATTTCAGGTATTTATGCAACTTGTATGTGCTCAGGGCCTCAAGTATATTCCACTGCTTACCGATCCATGAAGAAAGTGTTAGGACCTGATTTAGAATTTGACGGAAATAATTAACTTCATCTGGGTGATGGAGTATAGTACTTAGTTGCCCTGGGAGAGTACCTGCTTGCCGAATGTCCGCTGGCCAAATGGACATCCTGCACTAGCAGGAACTTCTGTTGCAGCGGTTCCTGTAAATGCACTGAAAGTTTGACAAATGGCTCTGTCAACATCACAGAGTCATACAGCAAACTTTCAATGCTATTTTTTGTTTTCAAAAAGAAAATTCAAATGCAAGATTTTCTTTTTGAAAATTAAAAAATGTAAAAAAAACAATGACTTGTTACTATTGGAGTTTGGAATGGGGATCATTGGCAAGTTTTCACTGCCCCTTACTGTCAGTTTCTACCTGGCTGTGATGGACAGTGAAAATTGGCAATTCCACTCACTTTAAATCAGGTGACCAGTCAAATGTCCAAACCTCAGACAGACCCTTACTCTTTTGGGCCATTGGAGGTGTATGTCATCGATGGAGACAGAGTAGTCTCTGCCGCTGACATACTGAATCTTCACCCAACTCAAAATGAGGCCGGCAGCTCTTCAGTATGGTGGAGATGATACTCTGTTTCCTTTGTGCAGGAGTACCTTTTCTGCCGTACTCTGAATCAGGAACACAGTGTTTTCACCTGCCCAGGTCAACGGAATCTTAGGCCAGTCCTTCCAACAGCCAACACCAGCAACCTAAAATTCTGCCACAAGGCCGCAGAGAAGACACAATGGGGATGCTATCAAGCCTCTCTTCTAGAGTCTAGATCTAATAAAGTAAGTCTGATGGAGGTACTGTACCTGGGTAAGACAATAATGGACGATGTAGGTCAAATACCATCTACAGATCTGTGAAGGACTTCATGTCGATGCCATCCATCACATCTCCCAGGCGAGAGATGCCAATCAGATCTAACAAGCAGAAGCCCGAGAGGGCAGACACCTTGGGGAGAGCATATCCCCCCCCCTCACAGGGGCGTTTCGGACGCAAGTCTGCATCCCCATCCAATCCACCCTGCAGTATTCTGCCACAAGCTAAGGATGACCTTGGTAGCTGGAGGAAGGACAGGGCACTTTGAGCCCCCATTTAACAGGTGGAGCAGCAAGGTCTCCAGTATCACCCACTTCTCTAGTGCATGAGTTGGGTCAGACTCAGGGTCCAACCACCACTCGTTGATCACCATAAGCTGGGCTGTGCAGTACTAGTTGTATATATCAGGGGAAATATTGCTTTCATCATATGTGGATTTACGGCAATTCTGTAGGGATATACAAGCTATTCCTCGGTCCTAAAAGAAACTGCACAGAACCTCACTCACTTACTGGAGAAAGGAACAGTCCAGCCCAAAGTACCAAGCCACGTCCTCCCTGGAACGGAAAAAAGCATCCTGGGACCGGTTTCAGGGCATCACACTTAATCAGCCTGGCTAGCTTGAATCCAGTGGTGTAGTGAGCATGGGACCCACGAGTGAGCAAACCCTTCACACTTAGGGCGACATATGCAAAAGAAACAATTGATGGACGGAATGCTGGACAATGCAAATATTCACCCCCAGTCACAGTGATCTGGGTTTAATCCATCCTTCTTTTGCTCACCACACCTCCCCAGTTTGGACACAGCCATATGCAAATCAGTCTTGACCCTGTTCCTTGTGGGAACAGTCCAGCCCGAATGCACAAGTTACTTACCTTTGGTAACAATATATCTGTAAGAAACATTAGTAGTGATAGACTCCTTACCTTAGAATTACCCCCAGGCGTCAGACTGGATCCGGAGGAAAGTTTTTATCAGCAGTACCCCTGTGTGTCGTAGGAGTCGTAGTGCGGCTCCACGTGCGTCGTTGGCGCCGAGATGACGTCCCTGGAGCTACTTAGAAGCGCCCACACGTGCTGACGTCAGTTCTGTACATGACTTTCTGCATCAGGAACGCAGAGTCATGCAAGAAACTGACTACTGGTGGCATGAAACTAGAACCCTGAAAGGGATGTCCTTAACCCTAGAAATCAGTTCGCGGAACGGGGAGGATGGGTGGTGCGGTAAGGAATCTATCACTACTAATGTTTCTTACAGATATATTGTTACCGAAGGTAAGTAACTTGTGCATCTGAAAGAAACACCTAGTGATAGATTCCTTACCTTAGAATAGATACCCCAGCAATACCAACACCAGTGGTGGGTCTGCGAACCAAGATCACAAATGAAAGCCCTGGAGAACGACCAAAGAAGCAGTCTCTCAGGACTTGGCTGTCCAGACAGTAAGGCTTGGTAAAAATGTGCAGCGAGGCCCACGTAGCTGCCTGACAGATGTCATGCAAGGGAACTCCCTGTCCCAAGCAGTAGTGGCTGCCATCGCCCTGGTTAAATGGGTGCGTAGCCCCACTGGAGGCTCCTTTATAGCCAAAGAATAACAAGCCTTAATGCACAGAATGACCCACCGAGAAATAGTCCGCTTGTGCACGGCCGAACCTTTCTTGGTACCCACGTAGCCGACAAAGAGCTGGTCATCCACCCAGAACTATTGTGTGCGGTTGAAGTAGAATGAGAGCGCAAGTTTTGGGTCCAGACGGTGGAGCCTCTCTTCCTCATTTGAGGGATGCAGAGGAAGAAAGAAGGTGGGCAAAGTGATGGTCTGCCCGATGTGGAAGGCAGTGACAACCTTTGGCAGAAAAGAGGGAAGAGTCCTTAGAACAACTTTGTCCAGATGGACAGAGAGAAAAGGAGGTTTAGAAGAAAGAGCCTGGAGCTCACTCACTCTTCTGGCAGAGGTGATAGCCACCAGGAAAGCTGTCTTTAAAGTAAGAAGACGAAGAGGACAGTTGTGAAGTGGCTCAAAGAGAGCACACATCAGATATGTCAGAACCAGGTTCAAGTCCCACTGAGGCATTATGAAAGTAACAGGAGGGAAAAGAGGAGTAATCCCTTTTAAGAATCTATTTACAACAGTGGACTTGAAAAGGGAAGGCTGATCTGGAAGCCGTAACAAGGCTGAAATGGCTGAGCAATAGCTCTTGATAGTGCCCAGAACAGAGCCCTTCTGGGCCAAAGAAAGGAGGAATAGGAGGACCTCTAAAAGAATGGAAGAAAGGGGATCCACAGCCTTTTCTGTGCACCATGCCACGAATGTATTCCACCTGCAAGTGTACACCGTCTTAGTGGAGGGATGTCTGGCTGCCAATATCACATCATGAACTTCGGGAGGCAGGTCAAAAGCCGCCAACTGCTGCCGCTCAATCTCCACGCAAGGAGGTGGAGGATGGACAGTTTCGGGTGGAGGACCGTCCCCTGTTGCAGGACCGTCCCCTGTTGCTGCGACAGAAGATCATCCCGAAGAGGCAGTCAGATAGGGGGATCAATAGCCATGCTGAGTAGCTTGGGATACCATACTCTTCGAGCCCAGTACAGGGCCACAAGAATGACTTGGTCCCGGTCGCGCTTGATCTTCTTCAGCAATCTGGGTAGAAGTGGTATAGGCAGAAAGGCGTATAGTAGACCGCAACCCCACTTGCGACAAAAGGTGTTTCTTAGCGAGTGCTGCCTTGGAAATTCCAAAGCGCAGAAGTGAAGACATTGCGTGTTGTCTTCGGTGGCGAATAGATCTAACCAAGGATTTTCGCACTGCTGAAAGAGACCTTGCGCCACGTCCGATTTCAGACACCATTCGTGATCCATCATGCACCAGCAGCTGAGTTTGTCCGCCCTGGCGTTCAGGGAACCTGCCAGGTGTTGAACCATCAGGGAAATGCCCTGATGTTCCAGCCATGTCCAGATGCGCAGAGCCTCCTGACAGAGGGTCCATGACCCCACCCTGCCCTGTTTGTTGCAATACCACATGGCAGTGGTGTTGTCTGTGAACACCTGCACTACTCTCACCTTGACAGAGCGAAGGAATGCCTTCAATGCAAGCTAGATCACCCGAAGCTCCAAAAGGTTGATATGGAGCCGGGACTCAGCCAGAGACCAGAGTCCTCTGATCTCCGACTCTCCCATGTGGTCGCCCCATCACAGAAGGGATGCATCCACCACAACTGTGTGTTCCGGTTGGTGAAGGAAGAGGGATCTGCCATTGACCCAATCGCGATTCGTGAGCCACCACAGCAATTGGTGTGTAGGAAACTCCGAGATCTGGACGTGATCGGACAGGTTGCCCTGATGGTGTGCCCACTGGAACTTCAGGTCCCACTACAGAGCCCGCATATGCCATCTGGCATGATCCACTGGCAGGATGCATGAGGCCATCAGGCCCAGTAGCCGGAGGGTCATCCTACCGAAACCTGGGATAGAGGCTGAAAGATCGAAATCATAGCCTGAATATCCTGGACTCGCTGCTCGGGAGGATAAACCCGAAACTGCGCTGAGTCCAGAACCGCTTCGATGAAGAGGAGCTTCTGAGAGGGAATCAGGTGCGACTTCAGCACGTTGATGGAGAACCCCAGAAAATGCAGGAGGTCAGCTGTAGTCTGGAGGTGGGAAAAGACTGCATGGGGAAAGGCCACCTTCAATAGCCAGTCGTCGAGATAGGGGAAGACTGGAACCCCTGATCTGCGCAGATGAGCTGCGACCACTGCCATCACTTTCGTGAACACCCGAGGGGCGCTGGTAAGGCCTAAGGGGAGCACGGTAAACTGAAAATGCTTGTGGCTTACCGTGAACCGCAGGTAAAGCCGGTGGGCCGGCAGGACAGGGTTGTGGAAATATGCGTCCTGCAAGTCCAACGCTACCATCTCCAGGGTCGAGGGCAGACAAGCCCTGAGCTAACATCAACATCTTGAACTTCTCCTTCCGGAGGAAGCGGTTGACGTTACTGAGGTCCAAGATCGGACGTAGGCCCTTGTTCTTCTTTGGTTTGGGGCAAGAAAGTAGTGAGAATAACAACCATGACCTACTTCTGGCCCAGGAACGTGCTCGATGGCCCCTTTGGTCAGGAGGGCCATGACTTCCTGCTGAATGAGGTACCGGGTTTTTAGGAACCCGGTGGTGCCAGGGGAAAACACCCAAAGACCTCTTGAGTTCTTCCTGTTCTGGACCACAGAAACACAGAGTCTTCTAGGTGATGTCAAGGATCGAGTTTTATTGGCTGCAACCAAGTAACAAGCGTCCTAGTACAACAGCACGGTTTGTATATTCTCAGGAGACTGTTCGTTTTTACAGAGCCAGCCTTCTCTTTTTATACACAATATTACACTTCAGGCAAGAATTCTTTGTTTTATGATGCAACCATATACATATTTTTACAACAAAGAAAAAGCAAAGTCATGATGGGCAGCCTACATTTTTGTATGTCCAGTTCGTGATAGATTACCCAGCCAGGCCCAGAACTACCATCAGATATCGATGAAACCCCAATAAAATCGGGCACCTCCTCCTTGTAAAACTAGCCATAAAGAAGAAACAGGGACAGGTGTGTGTATGATAAGCGTGGTTTGTATGCAGTGAAGGGTTTATGACATGTTGTGCCTTGATGTTAATCTCGCTCGGCCAGTGGGTTGGGGACTGCCCGAGCAGGTTTGGCTGGAGGCAGTGGAGGCAGCTCGCCCAGGTCAAAGAAGAGTCAGGAAAGGTCTACGTGTCCTTTCAGCTCGAATTCGGCCTTGGTCAATTGACTATGTAAGGGCAACCACAAGATGGATGCCGCTTACAAAATGGAACCTGAGGGTTTGAGACAGAAACTACTGTTTTAAGGTGATTGCATTGCTCGATCACGACGCAAATGCACAGGGGTAATGTCCTAGTCATTACCGGTCGACTGATACCAAATTTGTCATGATTGGATGATATTTTGTGACACAAGTGTTGGGCTTCGGTACCACATCATAGCAGGGTCCAGAATTTTCAGAACCACAGTCCCTCCTCTTGCCCTTATATAGGCAATAACTCATGCTAATCTGAATCCAAATCTGTATTCATGAAGTCATGGAGATGATGCTGTAGCATCATCCTGTTGCTCAGTTCGTCCCTGGACACAGGCTTCCTTACACATGATGTAGCACAGAGGCCACATATTGCAGGAGCGCACTGCACACACAGGCAGAACATAAACAGAATGGCTAAGATCATTCCAATGAATATCAGAATTTTCCATCCTCAAGCAGATATCAGTTCCCAGAACCACCACAGCAAGGACCAGTCTCCTTTGTCCACATGAATGGACTCAGAGATCTTGTGCAGTTTGGAGATGGCCTGGTATACTGTCGGAGCATTATCAGGGATGAAAATGCAGCAACTGGATTGGATCACTTTACATACCCCACCACGGTCTGCAAGTATGACATCTAGGGCAACCCTGTTCTGAAGAGTCATAAGGCGGTCCGACTGGAGCTCCGCAGTCAAGTTACTAAGGGCACCAGCCGTTTCAATCACGGCGGATTCAACTACCCTCGTCAATTGGCGAATGTTCCTGCTGTTCACCATAGGCCCCCAAAACGGCAGAAAACCTTTTGCGAAATCTCCAAACTCCTGTTCCGCAGTGTCGTCTTTACTCACAACACCCCTAACTGTCCTTGTCCGATGGTAATCTGCCTCGGCCGTGTAGGTGGGTGGCAGCAGAAACAAGATAAAACATGTGCCCGAGAAGTCAGGGGGCAACCATGTATACGCTCTATCGTGGCAGACGAAGTAGGTACCCTTAGCTGCTAGGATGAAGGAGAGGTCTGAGACGAGAAAACGTAAGTCTCAGTACAGACACTCTTCCCTAACTTAGCTCTGGGGTTTTTGCCATTTCCCTGCAGACATAGGTGACCTTGGTGGGGCACTATCCAGATTGGGGAGGATTTCTTTGATTTCTGACTCTCAGTCAAGGAAATTCCATATTGGGTTATATTCCATCTGCTGTAAGGCGTCAATTCATCTCTGGGAATCGTTTTATACGTGTCGACATCCCTACTCATATTTCTAATTCCCGCCACTAGTGCCTTGTTGCTTGAGTTTTTCCCTGGGACATATGGTTCGAGGGCAAACAGGAACATTGCTCGAAATGCCCACAGAGAACCATGGTAGCCAAATGGCAGGACAAAATACGGTATACCCTTGTCTATCGTGTGTGGCATGAGGCCACATACCCAGCAATTCGTGGTGTTCATTACAGACTGGTGCTGGTGTAAGAGCTGGACGAATGAGTTATTTACAAATTCTAATCTTCTGGCAGACTCGTGTTCAGGTAGAGGGTGAAAGGAATGCGGGGAAACAGTAGGAGGAGGTGTGGGCTGAGTGTTGTGTACAAATGTAACTCGAAAGGTGAAGAGAGCATAGCCCACCAAAACATCATTATGCTACACAACATTAAAATGCATATTACTAAAAATTGTTTTCTTGCCATCACAGTGCATATTGTCTTTTCAAAATTCGTAGATCTAGCAGGTCTCTCCATCTTTGGAAACTCCATCCTCTAAGTTGCTGCCCGCGGTGGGAGATTGATTCTGCTAAGGAGTGCTTCTGTTCAGTCCAGGGTAATTCCCTTAGACCAACCAGAACTGTCAACCTAACCGTCTCCAGCTGCACCCCAAAGACTGTGGCAACCGCTACCCTAGCAGCAGAACCGGATGGCGGTTCGAAAATCAAAAATGAGCAAGTTTCCTGGATGAGAGAGCTGCACAATCAAAAATTGTTCTTGGGGGAAAGAAAACTTTATTAGTTTATTTTTATTAGTTCGTTTTTCTTGGCCTCAGATTATATCGTTGTTTTCCTGGTATGGTGTGGTCTTCAAACAAGATTTCAGGTTCTGTAGTGTCCAACTGCATTGACGGTGGCACAAATCCTTGCAGAATACTATCACTCTCCTTTTCTGTAGCAGCTCCTTTCAAACGTGCATCACTGAAGGGTAAGAAACGAGGCACAGATTCAGTCTCTGAGTCGGCGACACCCTCCTGGACCCACCGGTCATAGGGCAGAGGTAGAGGGATCCGTTTGCAATGGATCCCGTGGATCCAGTTCTTCTTTCCTTCCACCCGAACGGCTGATCTTGTGGAAAGAAGGACGAGGTGTGGGCCGGTCCACCTGGGCTGTTCGTTCTTTGTTCGCTGAAAGTTTTTCACCAGGACCCAGGTGCCAAGTTCAATTGTGTGGCCTGGATCATCAGACGCTGGCGGAGAGGAACTGTGGACCTGTTGGTGTAAAACACGCAATTTAGTTGCCAATTCGTGCAAATAGTCAAGCAGTACAGGATGCTCTATCTCACTGAGCTTTTTGGGCCTTGGCACTCCCCATATGTTGGCCGGGCGGCCGAACACAATCTCGTGCGGACTAAGTCCCATTCTAGAATGGACGGTCATTCTGGTAGATAGGAGTGCCAAAGGCAGGGCGTCAGGCCATTTAAGGCCTGTGCTGGCTTGGATCTTGGCCAGCTTCAACTTGAGAGTGCGGTTATAGCACTCTACTAATCCAGCTGATTGGGGGTGATTTGCAGCGTGAAACTTCTGGTGTATGCCTAGGCTCTCACACACTCTCTTCATCACTCGTCCCACGAATTCACTCCCATTATCACTCCAGACCACTTGAGGCATTCCAAACCTAGGGAAGAATTCTTTGACCAGGGCTTTGGCTGTGGACAAGGCAGTATTGTCCTTAAGGGGATATGCTTCCACCCACCTGGAAAAGGCACAAACAACAACGAGTACGTATTTCAGGTTGTTGCACCTTTCCATGTGGATGAAATCTAGCTGCAAAACCTCGAACGGATACGATGGAGGCGCGAAATGACCAGCTGGAGTTGGGGTTCCCCTACCAGGATTGTACTTCAGACACACCACACAGTTCTTGACCACATTCTCTGCACATTTAGGGATGCCACTATTCTGCCATACTGGGGCCAACAACTTACAGATCCCTTTCACGCTGATGTGAGCCATTCCATGAGCCATTGTCACCACTGCAAGCACATACGCATCGGGTAACAACCATCTCTGATGGTCTGACAATTCAACCCAACAACCATTCGCATCCAATCTACCCTTGCTTTCTCTCCATTCATTCACCTCTTTCTCAGTGGCCTCGGATTGTATAGACTTCACACTCTCAATCGTGTCTTCACACATACCCACATCACCAATCCATCTTGCGGGACCTGCAACATACATTCGACTCATCATATTCCTTGCAGTCTCTTTTGCAACTTCATATGCAAATGCATTCCCACGACCAACATCATCTTGAATCTTTTTGTGTGCACTGCATTTCACAATCGCAACTTGTAGTGGCAAGGTCAGTGACTCGAGAATCTCGTTAACTAGCTGACCATGTTGAATTTTTGTGCCATGCGATGTCAGGAACCCACGTTCACCCCACAATCGCCCAAAACTGTGAGCCACGCCAAAGGCGTACTAGCTGTCTGTGTACACATTCACTCGTTTTCCTTTTGCCAACACACATGCTCTTGTAAGTGCAATTAACTCTGCTGCTTGCGCAGAATTGTGTGGGATATGTGCAGTTTTTACAATCGTGTGCAAAGTCGTCACAGCATATGCTGCAGTCGTATCACCATTCAGCAACTTGAAACATGAACCATCAACCCATAAAGCATCATTACATTTAGGAAGAGGAGTGTCCTGTAAGTCTACTCTCCCTTTTGTCTCTTCTTCTGTCCTAAAACAGCAGTCATGTTGTTCGACCTCATCTGTCTCTGCTGGAATGGGCAATACCGTGGCTGGGTTGAGTGTATCACACCTCTTTATGTGTATGTGACTCGCTAACAGTGTCAGCTCATAACTTGACAGTCGAGCACTAGTTAAGTGCTGTGTCCTTGTTCTGTTTAGCAAAATGTCTACTGCATGTGGGACCATAACTATCAGTGTATTATTCATTACTAACCCAGCAGACTGTCGAATACAGACAGCTGCTGCAGCAGTGGCCCTCAAGCAACTTGGCAATGCCTTAGCTACGGGATCTAGAGTTGCTGAAAAGTAGGCGCATGGGCGCTGTTTGTCCCCAAAACATTGTGTCAGGACTGATAATGCGCAACCTTCCTTCTCATGGACGTATAATGTAAACGGCTTACTGTAGTCGGGGTTACCCAACACAGGAGCCGAACACAATGCATCACGTAATTCGTGAAAGCTTTTCTGACAATCTTCAGACCATGGAATGGGTTTTGGTGTATCCTTGCAAGTTAATGCCACCAAAGGTTTGGCCAACAATGAGAAATTTGGTATCCATTGTCTGCAATATGATGTAATGCCCAAGAAAGCACACACTTCTCTCTGTGTCCTTGGGACACTCAAATTTGCAATTGCCTGTATTCTCTCTGGGGTCAGTCTCCTTCCCCCCTTCGATAAGATGTGACCTAAGTAGGTCACTTCTTGTCGACAAAATTGCAATTTCGAAAGAGAGACTTTGTGCTTCATGTCACATAAATGATGCCACAATGACAAAGTGGCTTGTTTGCAAATCTCCTCAGTATCTGCAGCGAGTAGCAAATCGTCTACGTACTGAGTAAGCGTCGCACCATCAGGTAGAACAATCGTGTCAAGTTGTGATTTCAGAGCTTGACTGAATATAGATGGACTTTCACAGTAGCCCTGAGGAGCGCGCTTGAAGCGGAAGCTTCGTCCACCTAAATTGAAGCCAAAAATATCTCTGCTCTCCTCGGCAATCGGGATGCTGAAGAAAGCATTCTTCAAGTCAATCACCGAGAACCAAGTGGCTGAAGCTGGAACCATAGTCAATAGGGCAGTTATATCAGGAACAACTGGAAACTGTGGCACAACAATCTTGTTCACTTCTCTAAGATCGATCACAAATCTGTACACAGGTGGCTGAGAAGGATCAGTACGCTTTAAAACTGGCAGAACAGGACTGTTACAAACGTTACCCGTTGTCTCTTCAATGACATCTTTCTCAATCAGATCATAAATGATCGCTAACAACGCCTTTTCACCTTCGCTAGAGATCTTGTATTGGGGAATACGTGGCAACCTAACATTGGCTTTCAATGTTATGAAATATGGCGCTATTTCCAAAAGACCCACATCATTAGAACCAGTAGCCCAAAGTACATCCGGAAGACAAGACAATTCTGTTGGAATATTTTCCCTTGACAAATACATTGGTGAAACCACTTTCTTACCTAGCGTAAGTTGTACTCCCGAAGGAGAACAGTACAAAGTTGCATATAATCTCTTTAACAGATCCAATCCTAACAAGTTTTCACCACAACCTGTTGTAAGAATGAGGGGTGCTTCCAATTCACATGGCCCAACAGAAAGGGGCATAGGACTAGAGATCATGTTCCTAACCGGGGCGCCAGAAAAACCTACTGAAACGTTCATTTCGCCAGACAAAGGTGCGCCAGGAAGTTTTGAGTGCATAATAGAACTCTTTGTAGCGCCAGTATCCAGCAGAAAAGATTCTGACACACCTGATGTAATCACCTCAACATAGGGGCCACTCTGATCTACTGGAACTGAAACAACTCCCTCTCTTTGTCCATGGCTGTCCTAGCAATCATTACCTTCATTCTCGTTTTCTGCATAGTAGTCATCAGCATAGTACTGAGCTGTCCTAGAAGACTCATTATTCTGCTGATCAAAGCTGTTCATGGAACTCTGAGGCGGAAAAGAACGAGCATTCTGGGGGGCGTTTCCACGACCCCTACCTCTGAGAGCCTGTTGAACACCTCTACCTCTTGCACCAGAAACACCATTCAAACGTCGCAATAAAGCTGGACAACTATTCTTGAAATGACCCTCTTCTTTGCAATACGCACACTGATTCGGACCATAGGGTAAACGCTGCTGAGAAGACTCATTCCTTTGCGAGTTTCTCTAATACTGCTGAGGTTGCGGATAATCGTGCTGATTAGCAGTACAAAGCGGATAGGCTTGCTGGAGAAGGACTTTAGTTTTCAAATCTTTAGTCTTTTTGTCTGCCTTCTCTAGCTCGTCTTTGCGCCTATTTTCATAGTACTGGGCTGTGGCTAGAATCTGCGCTGACGTGGAAACAGCCCAAGCACTCTCTGAATCTTTCAATTTATTACATAATTCAGGAAGCAAATTATGTACAAATTTGTCTACAAACAATCTTTGGCCACCCTCGGTAGCCATATCCTGACCACTATGATCGACGAAAGTCTCTTCAAACCTTGTGAAAAAGTCAGACACATTCTCATCTTTCTTCTGCTTGCATGCAGACAACTTGTCCCAATTCACACGCAATTCAGGCATTAAAGTCTTCATATACGTGATAATTCTACCAGGAAGTTCTGCAACTAAAGGCTCGGGCTTGGAGCCACCAACTTGTCTGGCATCAGCAGTAGCAATATTAGCCCATGTATCACCTAATTCCTGGTCATGATCTGCATGACGAATTTTTCCCCATAAAGGCTGTGGAACAACATTTCCAAACAACATGTCTGTATCTGCTAGATTCATGATACATGAACTGGCAGTCTGTGACAACTCCTTATAATACCCTGCAGGATTTTTGCGAGGATCAGGCAATGTCTGCTTTAGAGCTAAAACTTCAGATCTTTTCCAGGGAACATGTACCCATACACGCTGGAAATGAGGCGGAATTGCTGGATTCGCATTCGCATCACCTTCCCTCCAAACTGGAGGAACTTCTCTCATGGGATACTGTCGCGCCTTTTTCCTACCTGGCATGTCATACTCAGACAGTAATCGGGAATTGCTTCCCTTACTCCTATATGACAACAACATGTCGATTGCTGGTTCGACATCGGCACCCACAATCATGCCTTCCCCAAACTTGAATCGCATACGGAATAATTTATTCATGTTGTATTCTGGATCATTTCCCTTCAAATCTTCACAGAGATATACACACATCTGTTCAAATACATATCTCTGTGTAGATGCTTCCCACTGACTGAAGACTTCCATAACGGACTGAGTGTCATACTTTGCAGTATTGGTAAACCAATTACGTGCTAACTCATTCAGTACTTCTCTCTCTTGATAGTCAGGCAGTTGACTCCGCAACTGTCTGCGTTCTGTATTAGGGGTCGTCTTAGGCGACCCAAAGAAAGGTGAGAAAAGACCAGTGACAGTACTTGCCACTCTCTGTCGAACAGAAGGAGAAGCTGGCGGAACGGCAGATGTGCCAGAAAAGACAGGCTGATGTAAAGTAGAAGTCGAGGCAGTAGCAGAAAGAGGATCAGGATAAGCAATTGGAGCAGTAGGCAAAGTCGCAGAAAAAGTAAATGGAGTATGTAGCGAAGGCGGCGGCCCTTGAGAGGGCTGCGCCGGAGGAGTAGAAACCAGCTGAAGAGGAGCTGGTGCTTGAGTAAAAACTGGTGTTCGTGCGCCGGGGCGCGGTATAACAAAGCGTCGGGGGTGCAGTAGCATCTTGTGCATAGGGGGGTGGTGAACTCAACAAGTGGGACATTAGAGGATCGCTATCAATTTTCTCCGTTGAACCTTGTCCTCTACGTAGCAACACTGGGTAGCATTTATCTACTGCTAGCTTCTAACTTCTAAGCATTTGTTCACCCTCTTGCTCTTCCTCATTATCCCTGTATGCAACGGCAGCTTGTACCATTGACATACCTCTTTTATTCTTCTTTGCTAATTTCATTTCTTTCTGTTTGGCTTCTTTGCGCCATAGGCGAAAAGAGTCAAACATCGCCTGCCGGGCTTTCTTCTTGAACAGTTTCACCTCTAGATTATATAAAATCTCTGTATCAAAGCTACCATATTGGGGCCATTTTAAAACACCATCTTTAAAAGGTGTATTTTATCCACACGTCATTGTATGTGACGGGGCCTACTCCGTGCTTCACATAGAGCTCATATGTTGGAGTTCCAATCGGAGAAACCGGACATGAATCCTCTAATCAGGAGTCCCTACTACAACCAAGACAAAACAAGTTTCCAAGTCTGCTAAAACCAGGCATCTTCGCTCACTAGTCTAGCTTCAAACTTCAAAGGATTATCGATTAGGATAGTCTCGTGAATACACGAATCCCTTGCTTTTGGCTCTTGCAAGTTCCAAACAAAGTGTATCTCGAGGATACCAAAACTAAGAACAAAACTAAGGACTGGGAGATGCTCCACTTATACTTAACTGAAGTATCGATGATCAATGACTTCACTAGAAGACTCGTCTATCGTTTCGCTCTACCAAGTATCAATGGGTCCAAAACAGGGCGATAGTCAGGGCAGCAGTCCTTCGTAGCCGTCGGGACGCGGGGAACCTCGCAGCAAAGACCTTCGGAACCACGTCGACATACAGGGGTCGCTGAAGTGGCTGGCCGTCCTCTGGAATTTTCACACTAAGCTCCTCACGAACATCTGGCTTGGACCGACACCGCTTGATACCGCCCCACATTGGGCGCCAAACTGAGGTACCGGGTTTTTAGGAACCCGGTGGTGCCAGGGGAAAACACCCAAAGACCTCTTGAGTTCTTCCTGTTCTGGACCACAGAAACACAGAGTCTTCTAGGTGATGTCAAGGATCGAGTTTTATTGGCTGCAACCAAGTAACAAGAGTCCTAGAAGTACAACAGCACGGTTTGTATATTCTCAGGAGACTGTTCATTTTTACAGAGCCAGCCTTCTCTTTTTATACACAATATTACACTTCAGGCAAGAATTCTTTGTTTTATGATGCAACCATATACATATTTTTACAACAAAGAAAAAGCAAAGTCATGATGGCCAGCCTACATTTTTGTATGTCCAGTTTGTGATAGATTACCTGGCCAGGCCCAGAACTACCATCAGATATCGATGAAACCCCAATAAAATCGGGCACCTCCTCCTTGTAAAACTAGCCATAAAGAAGAAACAGGGACAGGTGTGTGTATGATAAGCGTGGTTTGTATGCAGTGAAGGGTTTATGACAAGTTGTGCCTTGATGTTAATCTCGCTCGCTATCAACAAAGAGAGAGGTAGGGAGAAGCGCGAACACTCTTAGTCCCCAATAGATTAACAGAAATTAACAACAAAAGAGTGTTCTAGTGCAGGTGGGATGGGGGTCTGCACTGAGCACAAGGAGTCACACACAAGCCCATTTGGTTTGTTAATAAAGCCCTCACTCACCGACCTGGTCGGTGACCTGCTTCATCATCGGGCCCCACCGGGTGTGACCGAATGTCACCCCGGTGTGCTACAACGCCAGAGTTACTGCGGAGCTGGTCTTGTGAGGATGGAGGGGCTATGTGATAGGTAACGTGAGAAGTGTAAAGAGTGGTGGTTTAAAATTGTCTTGCATGTATCAAAAATTATTTATTAGCTGATCATCAAGGACAAAGTAAAAAATGTGTCGATAAACAAGGCCAACTAATTGGATGGTCTTGCACCGATAACATTTATGTGAAAGTGTGGTTGGTCAACATGTTTCTGCCCTAGCGGTATAGTTAACCAGGCATTCGTCAGGACCTAAAGTGTAAACCCCGGCGGTATGAGCACGCTAAGGCCTACCCGACCGTAGGCCTTAATAGTGAAAAGTTCGTGTCTGTGAAGTAAAAAAAGAGGGGGGCTACACCGGCCAAGGGCGGGAAGCACACAACCTCAGGTTTCCAAAAATACGGAGACCAAAGTTAAAACTTCACAGGGGGTGGTATTACACCCCAAAGACCTCGGGAGGGGGGAGGCAGCGCTTTTTGGCACATCGCCCACTACGCCAGTCTCCCGCTGATACACCTGCTCAGCCCTCGGAACCGGGTCTCGCCGAGACTGGCGTAGTGGGCGATGTGCCAAAAAGCGCTGCCTCCCCCCTCCCGAGGTCTATGGGGTGTAATACCACCCCCTGTGAAGTTTTAACTTTGGTCTCCGTATTTTTGGAAACCTGAGGTTGTGTGCTTCCCGCCCTTGGCCGGTGTAGCCCCCCTTTTTTTTTACTTCACAGACACGAACTTTTCACTTTCAAGGCCTACGGTCGGGTGGGCCTTAGCGTGCTCATACCGCCGGGGTTTACACTTTAGGTCCTGACGAATGCCTGGTTAACTATACCGCTAGGGCAGAAACATGTTGACCAACCACACTTTCACATAAATGTTATCGGTACAAGACCATCCAATTAGTTGGCCTTGTTTATCGACACATTTTTTACTTTGTCATTGATGATCAGTTAATAAATAATTTTTGATACATACAAGACAATTTTAAACCACCACTCTTTACACTTCTCACGTTACCTATCACATAGCCCCTCCATCCTCACAAGACCAACTCCGCAGTAACTCTGGCGTTGTAGCACACCGGGGTGACATTCGGTCACACCCGGTGGGGCCCGATGATGAAGCAGGTCACCGACCAGGTCGGTGAGTGAGGGCTTTATTAACAAACCAAATGGGCTTGTGTGTGACTCCTTGTGCTCAGTGCAGACCCCCATCCCACCTGCACTAGAACACTCTTTTGTTGTTAATTTCTGTTAATCTCGCTCGGCCAGTGGGTTGGGGACTGCCCGAGCAGGTTTGGCTGGAGGCAGTGGAGGCAGCTCGCCCAGGTCAAAGAAGAGTCAGGAAAGGTCTACGTGTCCTTTCAGCTCGAATTCGGCCTTGGTCAATTGACTATGGAAGGGGAACCACAAGATGGATGCCGCTTACAAAATGGAACCTGAGGGTTCGAGACAGAAACGACTGTTTTAAAGTGATTGCATTGCTCGATCACGACGCAAATGCACAGGGGTAATGTCCTAGTCATTACCGGTCTAATGATACCAAATTCGTCATGATTGGATGATATTTTGTGACACGAGTGTTGGGCTTCGGTGCCACATCATAGCAGGGTCTAGAATTTTCAGAACCACATGAAGAAGCGCAAGATGGTCCCCCGACATGCGGTCTTGCGCCGCTGCGAATATATTCCAACGACCCAGTATTCCATGCATCGCTGCAAAGGCCATAATCCCTCCGTCAGAACAAATCAATTCATGAGCAACTAAGTGGCTCATGAGCCGATTAAAATCCACTTCAGGAGACACCATATTGCAGAGACACAAATCCAGGGCCGAGTCGAAATCGCAGCTCAGGCAATGAAAGACAGGCTGGACACATGTGAAATAGGAAAATCGAAATGATAATCCATATGCTGCACTTAAGGTGGCGAGCGGCAGCGTTCCATAGTATTCAAGCATCCTGTTGCGAAACAGTGCTAACCGCGACAGCTCGTCTTGGAACACAGGACGTGCATCCATTTTTAATAAAACAAAATAGCAATAGAAAGGCCGTAGCCAACGCCAGCAAAACGGGAAATCCACCAAATAGGCTGGAAAAGATCGAATGGAAGAAAACAGGAATGACTCCAATTATCTTTTGGAAAGAAGTCACAAGACCACTGCTCACTACTTTAAAAAAGTGCGCCAGCCCCGATGTGGAGGATGCATTAAAGATTGTATGAATCAGTTCACCGAAATGCAATGGTAGATCAGTATTTAATAAAGCATGCACTTCTGTGCGGGTGTTAGCTACGTGAAGGACAAATGTTTCACGAGCAGATGTCAGGGCAACTTCTTTTTGTGACAATAGGGCTCTTATTCGACTCATCTTATTGAACTCTGCTTTCAAGGTCGGAATCCTCGGCGAGATGGAAACATCCAAGTTCCCATGCGTGGGTGGATACAACACATTTTTACAGCAAACCACACGTTCACTGATTGTAACTATGTAAGCTATGCCTTTTAATAACCCACAGCAATCTTCATTATTTAAACGTAAATAACTACCGTTTGCCAGTAAAGTGAATGTGGGGACGATAGCGGGAACAGGTGTACCTTTTAAAACACATGCTAAATTAGGCCGTTCCTGATTACAAGAGCGTGCAATTGAATATGTCTACACATTAATGAGTGATCTGGTGTTTCGATGCACTCTTCACCTTTCAGATAAACCTCCTTTCCTTCCCTAAGGCATCTGTAAGTAAAAGGAAGCAACCAGGCTTCATGTAAATAGGAGCTACCAAGAGGCTCGTATCGACCAATAGAAAAATATTTCATACAATTTGTAAATTGGAAAAGAGCAAACGGTAAAGTTATTAACCCGTGGCTAAGCCACGTTGCAGTAGTGGCCTCTGCCACTGAGAAAGGTAAAGACTCTAATCGTTCAATGTGTAACATGGAAAAAGATGCATCTCTCATTGAAAGCAAACGTTGCTTATCAGTCAAATTGAACGGGGCAAAAAGAGACGACACATTCATGTAACTCCAAGACACCTTCCCGGCCTTTAGTGTCTGCAGGGTCCACGCAAACTGCATAATAGAACGCAATTGATTTTGACCATGGTACAATACAGACACATCATCTTGCACAATATCAACAACAGATGACACAATATTATCCAATGTGTCGAAGCGGGAGGAAAGCGTGTTAATGCTGTTATCCACTACTACAAGCACTTTCTCTAAATAAGCTTGATCAATAGCCCTAAGGAGGGTAGCCGCCTCAATCTGTGATGTTTTCCAGAGTTCATTATAAACGGCATAAATCCATCTTCTAGATCTACCTCTAGCCGGGCCTTTAACCCCTTCGATGCTCATGACGAGCTCAGCTCGTCATGAGGCACGGTGCTCGTGTGCTCACCACACACGTTTACATTGACCTCCAGCACAGGAGGGGAATGAGTCAAGCAGCCAAGGTGTTAATAAAATCATTCAGATCAACATCATCAGTCAGTTTTGATAGATGCAGTTTAACTGACGCTAAGGTAGAATGTCTGAGCCAATTCTGACACAACTTGCCTACTGAATAAGTGGTAACAGAATGGTCACTCTCAAAACGGGGATCAACTCTGACCTGTGTAAAGCCATCAGCTAGACCCAGAAAACGATGATGGCATGAATCAGCACTTCTGTGCCACAACAACCAACCCTTGGGATAACTGGATATGTTAAAGGACGAATTTTAGCAATAGAGTTTGCAACTCTCCAATCGAAAAATTTGTAGGATTATCCCAACCTGAATATTCTTCCAAATCAGGGAAGGAAGGAGTATTTAATTTTTTAGAAGTAGCCAATCCAAACCATGTTATCTGTGAGATGGTAGAATTCAAAAACAACATATGATTTGGGATGAGACATGCACGGTGCAAAGCCTCAGTGCCTCGTTCCTGCCAATTTTTAGAACCCCAAACAGATTTAAGGTCAATGGTTTCCTTCCACAACTCGTAGCCTCCAACAGCTAACTGGTCTAGAAAGGACTTCAAGTACAATAACTTAGTATCGGTAAGTCTAACTTTGGACATGGATTTTTCTGTCATTTTAAAATAAAATGAAGTGGGATTGGACTGATTGAAATCAGTAAAATATGTGTACTTTTTCAGAAATGTCCTTGAGCTGCCTCGCAAAGGAGCTGGGCAATGCTCCCACTGTGTATAATTTACAGTATTCCTCCTGGGATTAGTTTTATGTAGGTAGTGATTGCCAAAATGTTGGAAGAAAAACAAATCACCATAATTAGCAGATTTTAAATATAAATCTTCAGCATCAAAGGCAGCATAATATTGCAAATCAGCAAACAACGGCCCCACGGCCTGAACATCCAAATCAGAACGTATGTTTTGTTTAACCACATCCCCCATGTTAGCTCTTAGTTCATTAGGGACATTTATAACTTCAGTGGGCCATGGATTTGAAATTTAACAGCATCCCAAACTATCCCACCCAGGACAGCCAAGCAGTGATGTTAACAAAGGCCAACTTTCTCTTCAATCTGTGGGCAGAATGTGACGAGGAATGGGGTGCCAATGTTCCATTCACATGTCGAATGCATGTTCTCTACTCGACATAGTGTCCATTAATGAATTGGAAAAAATAAAACACAAAACCAATTCACATAAAAAGGTAGAGTGAAGGCCGAGCATGGCGGCAGCTTAACCAGGGAGCTCCGCGAGGCATTCCGGCCCGAACAAAAATCCGAATGCCCATCCGACCAGCAACCTGCCTGAAGGGGTGAAATCGGCCCCGGGAACCAGAGCGACACGGAAAGATTCGCTTCCAGCGGCAATCCGACGCCGGGAAGTGCCCCGTCCATCGATGGGGAGGCGCGGCCTGTAGAGACTCGGAAGCACCGGCCCTGGGTGCGGAGACGAGCCGACCGGAAGTGCACCTCACCCGGCGGGGAAAAAACGAAACTAGCCGGCGACCGGTCTGCCCTGAATAACAGTGAGCTCAGCCTCGGCGCTCATACAGCACTACACCTGAGAGCGCACTTCGCCCAAGACTACGACTGCAGCAAGGTCAGTGGGGGACCCACACATCAGCGGGGAAGCACCCCAACGGAAGCGGCGCGTGTAGGTGGACGGCGCCTACATCGGCGAACCCTACCCCCACATCACTAAAAATCGCCCCGGGCTGCCACTGAACAAGGGGGCTGCCCACACTATCGAAGCACCAGCCTCCGGAGGCACATAGCGACCGCCACAAACATCGGTGCGCTCCACGTGCAGGAGTGACAATATACGGAGTCAAAGACCTCCGAGCAGAGCAGGGACATTCTCTATACTGCTTTTAAAGGCAGCAGCAGACTGGCCGCACTACGGGCTGAACCGAGCCTGAATCCTGCTCGCACAACCGGCTGCATTACCGATCTACAGCGGGGGAAGGTCTGCATAGACACGGGCAGCGCTAGTAGGACATCATGGCGGGCAAGAACACGAGGAGCACGTCGGCAACGCAATCGAAGCTGGACAAATTTGCCTACACCCCCACCGGTCATTCGCAGGGGCCTGGTCGGCACTCAGCCGGAGCCTCATCTGACGCCAATGGGACTGGGAAAGTCACCCTGGAGGCCATCATGAGAACCCTCACAGACGTACAGGCCACGGTCGGTACAATCTCCACGGAGGTGACATTGCTTCGTGCAGACTTCAAGAAAATATCGGAGAGGGTGGCACAAGTAGAGGTGGTCACGAAATCTCTTATTGAGGACACCTCGGACCTGCAGGTGGCAATGGAACGACTGGAAAAGACCACCAAACAACTTCAAGAAAAGCTGGACGACCAGGAAGGACGCTCCAGAAGGAACAACGTCCGCATTTTGGGCCTTCCGGAAACGGAGGGGAAGGGGGCCATGGACCTGTATATAGAGGACCTTATCAAGACCAAATTGCAGCCTAAAGGGCTATCAGCCTTCTTCTCCGTTGAAAGGGCACACCGAGTCCCCGGAGGTACACCACAACCAGGAGCCACACCACGACCAGTACTGGCCAGACTCTTCAACTTTCGGGATAGAGACGCCATTTTGCAAGCGGCCAGGGTGGCCCCGCCAGTGAAGATACAGAACTCCACGCTGGCGTTCTTCCCGGACTACACTGCCGAGGTGGCCAGGCGGCGAAAATCCTTCAATGCAGTAAAAAAGACTCTGAGGGACAGGGAATTACCCTACTCGATGCTGTTCCCCGCTAAACTGCGGATTGTGGCCGAGGGGAGGACGTGGTTCTTTGACAATCCCGAGGTAGCGCGAGAATGGCTGGACGGCTGGAGACCGGCGGGCAAACCTCATCGCCCGCGCAAAGACCGCCAAGATCACCGTAAGGAGAAAACACCGGAGCATCGCACGCCCAGCCCGACCACTGAACAGGGAGCCGCCGGGGGACTGGACTCCGATCTTGAAAGAGATCCCTTTGACTCGGGACAGCCTAACAAGGCATGATAGACTGCGCTGGAAGCATCAAGCACTGATCACTACACTTGGGACCTTGGGCCGATGGAACCGAGTAGGGCGGGTTCAGGCCGGTGCCTGTAGGGGACTCACCAACCCCACAAGCAAGTAAGACTAGATAGGGGGGGGAATCAAGCACTCTGCCAAGTTGGGGATGCGGGCGGGAATTCGTCCGTGGTGCAGGGGAGCAGGGAGGGGGGGATGGGTTGGGAGTTTTGAAGTTAGAGTTACAGTTAAGTTACACGGTCACTGTCATCACTATTGCGATCTCACGGGGCATACAAACCCCACACACTATGGGGGGCGTGCACCTCCTCCGCACTCTGGTATCATTCTCCTCCTGACAATGGAGACCTTGATTAACTCATACTCATGGCACAACATAATCAGGCTACGCCAGCGATGGGTACCCAGGCGACGACTATAACGCCCCCACTGAAGCTCCTTACTTGGAATGTTAGAGGGTTGGGAGACAAAATAAAACGGGGTTTGGTGCTGCAAACAATTAAGCGCGCTAAGTCCGACCTGGTGCTGCTACAGGAATCACATTTAGCGGGAACCACCTGTAAGGCCTTGAATAGGCGTGGTTACACCATGGCGGTACACTCCGAGTTCACCTCGGGCTCCAGGGGCACGGGGATTCTCCTCAAAAACAGCTCCCCCTTCCTGGTCACTAGCCACAAGACGGATGACCAAGGCAGGTTTGCAGCACTCTCAGGCCAGTGGGAGGGAAGGGCCCTGAATGTGGTATCAGTCTATATCCCCCCCGCGCTCCACGCTACGGCCCTCCCGGCACTTAGCCGATTCCTTATTGATCTTCCAGAGGGAGATGTGATCATGGGAGGGGATTTCAATGCCATAGCGGACCCTCTACTGGACACCTATCCCCAGCGAGCCCGCCAGAGAGGAGCCGCCACGCTCCAGGGCTTTCTGTCTGCTATGGGCCTCATGGATGTCTGGCGTAGCCTGCACCCAACAGAACAGAGTTACACACACTTCTCCGCACCACACAACACCCTCTCCCGAATCGACTACTTTTTCACTCTGGGGGTGGGACTGAGCTTGATGGACAGTGTTGACATTATGCCACGGGGCATTTCGGATCACTCCCCGGTCACCCTACACATTTCCACTAAGGAGAATAGGCGGGGTAGGATATACCCGATATATCCCACTTATCTGCAGGTTCCTGGCATCAAAAAGAAGCTTAAGTCGGCAACCACACACTACTTCGAAGAGAATACTGGGTCGGTGGCCTCGCCCTCGATTCTGTGGGAGGCATATAAGACGGTCCTCAGGGGGGCATCCATATCTGCCATTACTGGGCATAAGAGGGAATCCAGGACTACACTGGCTACACTAGAAGCGGCCTTGCACACAGCAAACACTGCGCATATGTCAGACCCCAATCCGGAGACACTGCATGCACTACAGCTTCGCCAGCAGCAACATCAGGCACATCTTACAGCGATCACAAAGGGACACCTCGCGAATACAGCACACAGGATCTATGACGTGGGCGACAAGGCAGGAAAGATGCTAGCGTGGCTGGATAAGCGGGGGGGCAGCAACAAAGGGATCCACGGACTCAATGACTCGAGTGGCACGCTGCGAACTCACCCAGAGCACATAGTCCAGACTCTAGCCTGTCACTTCCAGAACATTTACACGCCGACGCGGCAAGTCACTGAGCGAGAGGCTCTGGACACGCTCCGCGACGTCCAGGTCCCGGTACTCTCACCAGAGGCACAGCAAGAACTGGACGCAGACCTGACTGTTGGGGAGATCCAATTGGCAATACAGGCGCTGCAATCCGGCAAGGCCCTAGGCCCAAATGGGATCCCGGTGGAGTGGTACAAGGCGATGGACTCGGTCCTGGCCAAGCCACTCCTTGACATGTTTAAAGACAGCCTACAGAAGTCACTACTCCCACTAGATCAGCGCACGGCCACCATTGTGGCCATCCCGAAACCATCCAAACCACCAACCGATTGCGCCTCATACCGACCCATCTCACTGCTTAATACAGAAGCGAAGGTCCTGGCGAAACTTCTGGCCAGCCGCCTCACCAAACATCTCGCTACACTGATACACCCGGACCAATCGGGCTTTATGCCACATAGGAGCACGGCACTTAATCTACGCAGGGTACACGGGGTGCTGGCAAGGGCGCATCTCCTTCAGGAACAGACAGCGATACTTTCATTAGATGCTAAAATGGCGTTTGATCTGGTCGAGTGGGAATACCTTTTTGCTGTACTAACCCGCATGGGCTTCGGGCCCCTGTATATGGCATGGGTGCGATTGCTCTACACCCGACCGATGGCGCAGGTAGTAGCGAACGGGCATCTATCCTCCACCTTTCCCCTAGGTAGGGGAACGAGGCAGGGATGCCCACTGTCACCTCTGTTGTTTGCGATAGTGCTAGAGCCACTGGCGATCCTGTTACGAGCGACGCCGTTGTTTAGAGGGATCGAGTGGGGCGATGGATGGGAGGACAGGGTCTCCCTCTACGCTGACGACATGTTGGTGTACATGACAGACCCGGATAACGGGGTACCCGCCCTACTAGAACTCTGCGACGAACATGGTAAAGCATCCGGATACACCCTAAACTGGAACAAGACGGTGCTCTATGTGCTAACCGGACAGGCCCCAATATTGCCGGCGACCTGCCCTCTCACAGTGACCACCTCTTCTTTCAAATATCTAGGTATTTATGTGACGAGAGAGGCAAAACGGTTTTACGTCGAAAATTTGCAACCGCCTCTGCAGAGGCTACGTACAGATGTCCAGTATTGGGCTACGCTGCCGCTGACCCTCCTGGGGCGAGCAGCTCTCTATAAAATGATGGCTCTTCCGAGGTTTCTGTATGTATTGGAGAACTCTCCACATGTGGTTAACCCGCAATATTTCCGGCGAGTGGCAGCGCTGGTTTCCAACCTGCTGTGGGATAACAGGCCGGCACGTATAGCGCAGGCGAAACTAGTGAAGAGTTGGTACGAGGGAGGTATTGCGCTACCGGATCTCCAACTATATTATTGGGCAGCGCAGCTTAAAATAATTAATCAATGGATTCATGCATCCAGACACGATCCCGCATACAAAGCAGACTGGGTGCAACTGGGGACGACTGGCATGTTAGCTGTACTGTACGACCGCCAGAGGGTGAAGACCCTGCTGGGCCCGACACTCCACACAGCGACACTCTGGCACACGGCGCAGTCACGCCTGGGGTGGACAGGGAAAATCACTAAGATGACACCCCTTTGGGACACCAAGGCACTGGGCGCACTTAGGGCATGTAAAGGCTTTGAGAGATGGGATGACATAGGCATCTCAGTGGTCGGTGACCTCTGGGACAAGGGCACGGTTGTCTCCCTCCAGCACCTCCAGCAGCAATACGGCCTAGGGCCCACTGAAACATTTCGCTATGTTCAGATTCGACATGCACTATTGCGCGCTATCCCACCAGACACGACACTCCCAGAGTCCTCACCCCTTGAGGATAGACTGCTCACCGAATACATGGAACAAAAAGCGACCTCACTCACGTATAAGAAATTAGTTAACAACACACCTGATCCCACACTCAAGCTTAGGGAGAAATGGGTAGCTGAGCTAGATGACATGGATGAAACGGAATGGAATGAAGCGTTAGCCTCCCCGAGGGAGGTGGGTATATCAGCTAGGTTCCGCCTGATACAGCTCAAGGTGCTCCACCGCACCTACTACACTCGCACACTGCTGCACAGGATACAAAGGGCGCAGCACCCATACTGCCTGCGGGGATGCGGGGAGGAGGGAACCCTCCTTCACACGATATGGGAATGTCCACGCATAAGGGAACTATGGCGCCAAATTATGCGCACCGTCTCTCAAGCCATGAAAGTGTCTATCCTGCCGGAACCTCGCAGGTGCCTACTGAACATTTGGGAACCAACGGACCTGAACAGATACGAACAAGTGTGGGTCACTCTTGCAATGACAGTGGCCAAACGGGACATTGCACAAAAATGGGGGGCTCCGGAGTTACCTACGGTGGCGGGGTGGGTGAGAAATATGGACCTTCTCATGATCAAGGAAAGGGCAGTGTATGTGATAAGAGCCTGCCCACGTAAGTGGAACCGGGTATGGCTGAAGTGGAACGCCTATAGAGGTGACCCATGTGAGGCTTTGCCGGAGGGTGAGGACTCCGATTCAGAGGAGGAAGAAGACTAGTGGCGATCGAGAAATACTGTGAAAGAGGGAGGGACCAGGGGGAATGTTGCACGCACTGACACTATACGCGAATTGCTGATTGTTAACCTGTGAGATGGTAAAGCAGAACGTACGCAGAATATGATATGGTGATGACGACTGTTTTGGTTTTAGGAGTAATGTTCATTATTCTTGTATGTACCCACTCATGCACTGTAAGAGAAATAATAACCTTCTGCCGTGGAACTGTATGGGTGGGAAGGGAATTAGAGGACGGAGAGAAGCTGGGTGTGAGGCGGCTTATATCTATTTGTTGAACCTTTGTCCATCAAGCCCTACATGAAATCGGTAACTGTTATTGTAATCTATGTTGCATGCTGTCCCCACCTAGGGGAGCTACCTACAGTTAAGTTACGACACTTGCAAATGACGTACTGCTATTTCTTCTAATTTCCTGACAATAAAGAATTTAAAAAAAAAAAAAAAAAAAAAGGTAGAGTGAAAAAAGCCCCAACCAAATGTAAGTCCAAGGGGAATCAAAAAATGTTTTTTAAACAATGTTACATAGACCCCAATCCTTGTGGGCTTTCCTGAAGTGCGTGAAACAGTGTCAAATGAAAATCTGGATTCTGTGGCCAAACGAGTTTGCAAATCAGGCATCGATAAGTCAGTTGGGTATGTGTAGTCAGTTTCATCAAGTTGAGTACCAGGCAATGCACTCAATAAAGGACTTGAACCTGCAGGCATCTCGAGGACCACCTCTGGCTCAGGATTCGAAGCTGTGGCCAATACAGAATTTCTCACCATCGAAGGACATGAAACTGCTGGTGTCATACTAAGAAGAATCGCCCACTCTGTGTATCTTGACATTGTCAATGGAGATATACCTGTTTTCTTTACGACCTGGAAGTGGTGGTAAAATTACTGTTCTTGTGCCCTTCACACCAAGTACAGGAACTGGAGCACGGAATGAGGGTCCAAATTCTTTCTTGTTATCGAGCTTCTCCCTAACCAATTCTCCAACTTGGGGTAGCCAACTACCGGGATCTGCAACGCATAATCCGAAGTGGAGGGCAAATGTTCCTTTGCAAGACTGTCTCTTGTCTTTTGTATAGTCTGTAAAACATTGCAGTGTTCATCTACGTCAAAGGAGGCAGCAGCAGCCACCGAGTCTAGACCGTCAAGGTCTAGACTCGGTGGCTATACATCTTGATACCAAAGAGCATTTTGTATGGGGTCCGCCCAACCAGAGACCTTCTAGGGAGATTATTAAGAGCACGCTGCACGCCATTGAGATGGGCCAGCCAGTTCCTGCCAGAGCCTATAACTCGAGCTGTCAATGATTGCTTTAAGTCACGGTTCATTCTTTCCACTACACTATTACCCTCAGGTCTGCATGGAGACGAAAACTTGACTTGGACCCCCATCGAAGCCATGGCATCCTTATACGCCTTAGAGGCTGCTATTCTCTTTTGAAACTTTTGTAACGTAGATAGATGCTTTTTTATATATTGTAAGTTTGTTTGTACCTCTCACAATGTTTTATCTAACATACTATGCGAAAGACCGATAACAATTGTACTCATGAGTTCTTCTGTTTGAATTGACAGAAAATGTTTTACCTTTGAAGAATTATATTTTCACATTTGGAACACTGTAAATATATGGGATCTACAACCATTTATGTCAATAAGTCAAACTAGGTACTATGATTATATTCCATTTATTATACTGTACCTTTCTCTAATCACATATTATTTTCTGTGTTGGGATTGTGGGACTTTTTCTGGACTGAAAACTTGAATATCTGACACCTTTCACTACGCTCACTAGATCTTGCCGTCCTTCTAAAAACCCTAAAAAAACTCTAAAACACCACTAACATCGCTTTCTCCTGAATTCTCTCTTGTGCGATTCTGGTACAACTAAAATCACTGCACTGCACTTAATAATCACCACTTTTCTTTGAGCATATAGATAAGGCTTTCTTTCGCTATGACACCACAAAATCACCCTAACCATTTCCTCACACTAGGTGTTTTCTCTGTTCCTCTTGGGGTCAACTGCTCTTAAAACCACACAACTAAAATATTCTCTCTTATCCTCTTCAACAGCCTTGAGAAAGCCCCGGCGCGAATCGCCAAGAGGGGGCGAAACACGTGTCGGCTGTCCTTGTTCTATGAATAAAAACAAAATAAAGAAACTTCACTGCAATTATAATGTCTCTGTCCTTCATACCACGATCTGGAAAGAATGGATATTAATCTTGAAAAACTAATGTGAATTTCTGTGGAGAACACACTTACCCCTTTTCAAAACTGTTTCTTTATTTGAAGCCCAAGAGGTCCAGAGCTTCGAGTGTGTCTCCACCCACCAATCAATACTACTTATTCAAGTGTTGTTCAAGCCTTGAAACCCTTGGACCTTTGCTACCCCACTTACATTCATCAGCCAGCGAGTTGCCAACTGCGTGAACTCCAACGTGCTGATGACCAAGACTATGAATTACAAACACGAGTGGCAATTGCTCCTTAAGCTCAGCCACTCGGACCCAGATCGTTTTATTGTGCTACCTTTGGAATCACGAAAATCATTCTGAATCCAAAAGAACAAGTTTTCATTAGAATCACTTACAATAAGTGTCGTCACACTAGGATCTGCGTACTCCAATGCAAACATCAGAGCATGAAGCTCTGCCAATTGTGCGGTGCAGTCCCCTAGAGTCTGCGTGTGCACGACTGTGGAATTGAACTCATCATTCACCATGGCACCTACCACAATGGCGCATGCGGAAAAGTAGGCATGTTTAGAACCATGCGCAACCCACGCCGAACCATCAGTGTATATGATGCAATGGAAATCCTCCAAGGCCGCATAGCCAAAGTTGCAGGATGAACAAATTCATATTGCAAAAACTACTGCGACCGTAAGGAGGCATCAAAAATAAACGTGACATCCGGAGAGGTCAACGATGCTGCCCATTGTATCCACCGAGGGTGCAATGCTTTAGAATTAGGTACACCGGCTTTCGTAACTGCCTCCAAAGCAGGACACAGGGTAACCACCAACATGCGTTTTTCCTGTGACAGAGCATGGTCCTTTAGAATCACCATGCTGTATCGTCTGGAGACAGCAGGAATCTGTGGGCCTGGTTGCCTGGTTTAAGGCGTTCTTGACCGGAAGGTCATTCCTGGTTTCCACCCCCCCGTTTCTTTCTGAAGAACGCCCAACTGAGCAGGGAGTACCCCAGGGATCTGCTCTCAGCCAGACACTCTTTAATCTATACGTCGAGCCACTAGCTGAGGTCGCTAAACAGTGGGAGCTTTCTATAGTCTCATACGCAGACGACACTCAGCTGGTGGTACTGCTGAGTGATGACGCAGGGCTGAGTGCGTCCAATTTTAAACTGGGCCTAACACCAGTCACCAACTGGATGACATCCAATTACCTACAGCTTAACGCCAACAAGACTGAGGTCTTACTGCTAGGTAAGGATGTCTCTGCCTGGGGTGACAAATGATGGCCGGAAATTCTCGGGATCCTCCCGGGCCTAAAAATGAGGTAAAAAACCTTGGAGTCTGGCTGGACTCCTCACTCAATTTTGTTCACCATACAAAAAAGGTTGCCGCCACGTGCTTTGGGATTCTTCGGAACCTCAAGCCGATTTTAAAATTCTTTGACCCTCCCACCCGCCAAACCATAGTGCAGTCTTCTATTTTATCTCGACTAGACTATGCGAGCTCGCTACGTCTAGGGGCCAACCAGGCGGAGGTGGGAAGATTACAAAGAGTGCAAAACGCTGCAGCTAGAGCCTTGATAGGACTTCCCGGCTTCCATTCAGTTACCAGTACTCTGACCAAACTTCATTGGTTGCCCATGGACAAGAGGATCAAATTCAAACCCTTATGTCTGACTTTTAAAATTTTGAAACTTGCCTCCCCTTCTATGCTATGTCCCCTTCTGACCCCTTACATTCCTCGGCGTACTCTACGCTCAGAGGGCCAGCACCTGGTAGTGGTCCCTCGAATAAAGCGTGCGCAGATGGGAGGACGCTCATTCCGCTTTTTAGCAGCGAAAATATGGAACGCTTTGCCACCCCAGGTCCGCGGCCTAAAAGACCTTCTGAGGTTTAGAAAGGCCATCAAAACCTACCTTTTTTGTTAACTGTAGCGTCATGCTATAGCCGTAAGTTCCATCTCTACGGCGGCCAACTCTCCTGTCTACTAAAGCGCCGGGACGTCCCTTGGCTGGGGCAGCTGCGTGCTATACAAGACTTTATAACATAACATAACATCTGTACAGCCGTTAAAACTTTCTCCACAGTGGAAAATCGCATTTCAGTCGAAGTGTACAAGTGTGGCTTGTAGGCAATAGGCACTGTGTCTCCTTCGTTAAAAGTAAGGTATGTGAAACCCACCGTCCCAGGGATAATTCTTATCACCAGGTTGGTGTGGTCGTCACAAGTCAACAAGTATTTAGAAGCGAGCAGATCAGCCTGTAAAGATTGCAGTATAGCTGAGTGCTCCGGCAGCCAGTTTGATTTGGTAAAAGTTGGTTGTATCAAAGCATACAAGGGCTTGATATGCTGGGCATATTCAGGAATGTACGTCCTTCCGAAATTCAAAAATCCCAGCAAAGACTGTAATTTTTTCAGCGTTGTCGGAGCGCGCAGTTGTGCGCATTTCTCCAAGAAGTGAGGAGCTAATCCTCGACCTTCATTGTTGAGCTCGTAGCCCAGAAACAACACTGTGTACTCTGCAATGTGCGATTTTGCAAAGTTGAATTTGTAACCGAAGTCCGCAAAGCTACAAATTAAGCGGTCAACTCGACACAGATGCTCCCAAAGTTCGTCATCCGTGAGATAAATGTCTTCCACATATGAACAAGCATCCGGGTTGACTCTCTCCAAGAGAGAGACTATGCGGGCAGCAAACACCTAAGGACTATTTTATAACCCATCGGTAAATGTTTGAAATGTTTTTTGACACTGCCGCAAGTAAAGGAGGTCCATTGGGAACTCAGACCATTCAATTGGTGGGCATAAAAAGCATTGGAAATGTCAAGCGTGGTTTTAAACTGCTTACGCACAAGACTATCCACTAAGGCAGAGCCGTGAGTATTCTGAACTGCACAGGTACAACAATGCAAGTTTAAATGCCGGTAATCCAATATCAAACGATATGAACCGTCAGGCTTGGTCACAGTAAAAAGAGGGTTATTCATTGGTGACACACACGTTTCAATCACTCCTTGATATTCCAATTGTTCAAGGATTTCCGCAACGGAAGCCTTAGCTTCGCGTCTTATGGGATATTGAGGTTGAGGCTGTGGCATAGACCGCAAAGGAATCTCGTGGTGAGGGGAAAATTTATCCCAACCACAGTGTGTACGGTACAGAGCCGGTGGGAGGGCTTTAGCCCACTCTTCTGCAAAATTCAGCGCATTCTCCTTCGAGACAGTGTGCGCGAAACTTGGGAGGATTACCTCCTCCCCTCTTGGAGCCGCGAGCACAAAAGGTGGGGGCCAGTCAGCCTCCGCTAACAATATGTCATAGGTAGTCGTAAGATTCTCCCAAAATACCCCTTTTATGGTACGTTGTATGTCACCTTCAATGAACAGGACTATTTCATAAAGTCTATCAGGGGGGGCTACTCTAGTGTCAGCTGTCTCCACAACAACATAGCGGTCAGTCGCTGTCACCTTCAGTAGTGGACGCAGGGCCTCTCGCACTATGGTAATCTCCGACGCGCTGTCCAGCAAGGTCAGAGCCCATGTCAGATTCCGAAGCTGCGTTCTCACTATCTGTGGCATATCTCGCTGATAAAGTGGCGACTTTCTTTTTCTGAAACTTGTGTCTCTTCGGTGTAGATTCGTCCTGCTTGCCTTTACCGTCCTTCGGGCGGGGCTCGTCACGTCCCTGCTGGCCACCCGACCCCTGCCGCCTCCTCCTCCACCGGTCGAAAAGGCCGATGGTTCCTGAAAAGAACGAGGATGGCGTTGATCAGAAACCTGAAATCGATCAGGTGATTTTATCATTGCGCAAGTCATAAACATGTTACGGGGACGCAGGCAATGGAGACGCAGTACGAGACTCCTGTTTCTGCTGTTGTTGTTATCCCTGTTTCTGTTTTTTCAGCCAATTCTGTTTTTTGGTCTTGGGCTGTTCGTCAGTATCTGACTTCTGCCTTTGGGGTTGTTTTTTCTCTTTAGTAGAAAAAGGCTTGAGACCCCTACTATTGCGGCCCACGGTTTTATAAGCCACCACAATAATCCTCGCCAACTGTCGGGGTTTTTCGGCATCGGGAATTGCCTGCAAAGCATTGGCAACCTGAAAGTTCACTGCATCCCCCTTGACATTAGCAAGTATGAGATCGGAAACCACATCAAAGGAGCCACAGAGGCGCATGACCCAATTTCACAGCAGCCTCAGGTCCATGCTCATCCTGAACACGTTTAAGGACCGTCGGCAGGACAGTCATAGACGGAGTGCCTTAACACCTTGTATAGACGGCCGCAAATGTTTTACCCCAGGTCACACAGTCACCAATTTCAGGGGTCAAGTCTTTCGGTAAGCTAATTGTCAGAATCCTGTGTTGTTCACCAGGAGTCGTGTTAGGAAATACTGCTTCCAGCTGGTCAAACTTTTCGGCAAGCCAGGAAGGAAAATCATCCTTTTCCTGGGGGCGCTTGCCCATCACAGCATTGACCATAACGGGACTGAGTTTCATTCCGCCCTGTCCGGCAGGAAGCGCCGCACCACCCGGGGCCCCGCCCGGGAGATTACGTGTTAAGTATCACGCTAATTGCGACTACATGTAGTCATCTTAACTCAACAACGTTACATGGTCCGTGTTGAGGATGAGGTGTAAATCCAGCCAAAACAGGCCAATTTGCGCCTGGAATGGAAAAAGGACCTAACCTCGGAGCTGCCAAAGAATGGGGTAGGGCGCCATCAAACCAAACGTGGTGCTGCCAAGTATCTATTGGAATTTCCTGTGCCCTATATGGAGCATATTCCTGTGGGACAGCCGTGGGAGTGTACGTGTCGAACACATTAGCATTTGCGTTAACAGCCAAGAAGGTCACCCCCGAGTAAAACATTTCATACGGGTATGCCATCTCTGCACTCACCACCATTATCACTGCCATGCCATCCATGGGAACATTATAATTTTGCAAATGATTGCGCACCGCAGTGCGACTATGCTGCGGGCATCCCTACGACATCAGGAGTCGATCGACTCGAAAGAATTGAGACAAAAAGGCCTCGAAAAAAATCAGTTAAAAAGTGACTGGGGGTACTTGCTCTTCCTGGATCTTCGCTTGCTGGCGCAGAAAAAGAAAGAACTGACGTCAGCGCGCGTGGGCGCGTCTATGTAGCTCCAGCAACGTCTCGGATGGAACGACACCAACAACGCACTCGAAACCACACAAAGACGCCTACCGACACGCAGGGGTACTGCGGACGAAAACTTTCCAGATCGCGTCTCACTCCTGGGGGTAATTCTACAGTAAGGAATCTATCAGTACATGTTTCTTTCAGATTGCTAAGCCAGGTCCTCCCTGGACCGGAAACAAGCATCCTGGGACCGTATTCAGGGCATCACCCTTCATCAGCAAGGCTAGCTTGAATACAGTGGTGTAGTGAGCCCGGGACAGACGTCTGGGAACACCCTTCCCACTTAGAGTGACATATGCAAAAGAAACAATTGATGGACAGAATGTTGGACAATGCAAACATTCACCCCCAGTCACAAGGATCTGGGTTTAATCCATCATTCTTTTGCTCACTGTGAGAAGTTGGCCTGATATATAGTGCTCACTATTCTAGTGATCACTGTGTATCATACCCAACGACCCTTATTGATGATTGGTTGTAAGTCAACCTTATAGACCAGCTATCCTAGTAGCGTGGACAAAAGCAGTCTTTAGGCTAAACTCTAGAGGGCGTGTTAAGCCAGCTGTTTTACCATCACATATACTCCTTGAACACTAAGTGAAAGGACACCACACAAGTTGTTATGAAAATAAAGGATATTTATTTATAACAAGTCTACCCTGAATTCTTTATGAGTCAGGGAGCTAAGCACAATACAAAACTCTTACAAAAATACTTCAAGTTGCACAATTTACACAAATGCCAGAGGGGCACGAAAAACCATATACTCTAGAAGTGGAATGCGAAATACTAGCAGGTAAGTAACAAGATCCAGAGACTTCAGGATCGCTAGGACTACACTACTGAACCCTAAGGTTAGGAGCAGGAGGCCTAGGGAGATCGGGTGCAGAGTGTGCACTCTCACGCGGGATGCGGGACAAAGTCTATGGAGGCTAGTATTTCTAAAGTCACTGTTTTCGGACGAATCCGACTAGGTAGACTTAAAACGAAAAAGGATCTGGACACTTAGATAGTGAACCTACGTTGGAGCACCGAAATGCTCGGGTTACCTAGCCCAGGGGCTGCTGCTGCATAGGGTTCAAAAGACGTCCGGAATCCTCGTTGTAGTCTATGGAGTCTGAAAGAAGAAGTTGCTGGCAGGCGACCAGTGAAGATATTCGGAGTGATCCAAGCCTGGATCGGTGATGGAGATGACCTGAAAGCAGAGGGGACTCCGTTCTTAATCACTAGCCAGTGATTGTGTGGGCACCAGGATGGCACCGGATGAAGTCACCTCGACCAGGTGAGTGGGCGACGCTGGACTCTGCAGTCACACGGGCTAGGAGGCGTTGTCGGCGTCCAGGCTGGAGGTGCGAGCTGTTCCACGCAGGTCTCTGCTGTCGGCGATGCTGGACCCAAGATGGGGACACAAACCTTGGCAAAGGCAAGCCCACGCGGTGGAGTCAAGATGGCCTCTGGAGTGGACCAGGAGGGTCCGGGGTGCTCCTCTTTTGGAAGGGAGAAAGGGCCAGTCTGGAGCAACCAGACCAGCGGTGTATCATCATGGTACATCGTCAGGAAGGCCACTAGCCAACGGGCAAGTGGCCGGACAACGCGGTAAGCAGTAAAGATCAGAAGGGCCCCACGCAGATCTCGTGGATGCTGGGGGGCTGGACTTCGGTGCTTGAGCTGCTCAGGGTTGGGGCTTCTCAAACCCCAGTGCACTCACTCGAGGATCCCTCGGCGGTGGTGCTGGTTAAGCGTCGTGCAGGTTTAGAAGATGGCCGGTCTCTCAGGTCTCGTCACACCCACGAATCTTAGCTGGGCTGATGATGAAGGTAGAGGTCAGAGATGCCAGGGAATCTGGGTCTCGTCGAGCTGGTCAGTCTTGATCCGGAGGATGGACGTGCAGCAAACCGCAATGCTTAGGTGTTGCCTGCGGATGCAGGGTGGCTACTCCTTAGCCACAAGGGAGAGTCTTCAAAGAAAGTCAAGAGTTCCTTTCGTAGAAAGTTGTTCAAGATTCAAGATTATCTAACTTGGGAAGGGGGCCCGCTCCTACCTTTATTCTAAGAAAAGGGGCTGGCACGCGACTAGTTCCTGCCCATGGGTGGGACCAGGAGGGGGGTGGTTACACCCCTCTCCTTTGTCCGGACTTTCCCCAGCTCAGGGGCTGGGTTGCCCCTGGAACTGGTTTGAGCCGGCATATGTACAGTGAGCACCGGGGTGCCACTTGCAGTCACCTTCCTCTCAGCCCTGCCTACCTGGGATACACAAAACCCTGTCTGGGATGGTGCTAGCACCGCCCCTGACAGGAAACCCTTTGTCCGAGCTCTCCTCGCTGGAAGGACTCCCAGCAGCAGGAGGTCAGACTTGTGTCTGTGGTGGCAGCAACCATTTTGTGATGCTGAGGCTCGAGTTAACTTTAACCGGGGTTCACAGTTACATACATGTCGTGTCCCTCTAGAAGGGTGGAATGCTAACCCCGTCGCCAGAATTGGCGAGGGGTTAGTATTCCAATTCGTATGACACCATACTCGACATGTTTTGATAAAGCAATACCAAAGTTGGCAAATAACCGCGAGGATTATAATGCACTTAAGAGTATATGGTACGCGTTATCATGGAACAGCTATTAGGACTTGGTTCCGCAAGCTGCAAACGGGCTCAGCTCATGCCAGAGCACCATCTCACATAATTCCAAGCACTCTGCCTTCAGGATTGATAAGGCCTGCCATAGGAGTGACTGATAGGAATACATGTGTCCATTTTAGGGTTAGATATAGGGATACTATATCTAAAGCAAAGGGTGATTACACCACCTTGCCCCAGATGTTGTGCAGCCAGTTGTGTCAGATTTGGATGGCCAGCCAGGGGTGGCATAATACATGCTTCAGCCCCTGGTAGGCCCTGGGTACACCTATGCCCTGGGTACCTAAGGTACACTGTACAGGGGCCGATAAGGTGACTCAGTATCCAATTAAATATGTACCTAAGGTACATGGAATCCATTTTACAGAGAGAGCAGTGGGCCTGGGGCCCTGAATAGCAGGGTCCCAGGTCAACTAAGTCGAAAAATCAGCAAAACACCAGGCAAAAAGTTGGGGGTAACCATAGTTAGATATCCACCTTCCTACACTCACAACACCACAAATTTTAGAGGTCCCAATGCAGAGCCCATGCATTGATTCACACTTAAGTCATATCTGATAAACAGCACCGTAGAAAATTGTATGTTGTGGTGTAATCAATGTTAACACAGTCAAGTTTCCACACTTTTAGATTTCTACTTTAATTTTCTAAATACCATAACATTTGTTTTATGAGCGTTTGCCCCCAATATTTACTTAGGTCTTGTTTCCATGGCCCAATTTAACTTGTACCCATGTGACCGAGTAAGGTGCAATTTTTGCTTTGTGTAAGATTTGAGGAATATTCCGCTCAGCTAACTTCTTCCATAATATATGCTGCTGAGTAATCCACAAAGAGACAAAGGATAAAAAGGTATTTTCATGCGGTAGCCAAGTATGATCGGGCAACAATAATGTGTACAGTTGAGGCTTTCTGTCCAAACCCAGTTTGATGATAGGGAATTAATTTTTATTTTCCTGCCCAGCCTTCAAGATCTTTTAGAAGGATTCTTGCATATGCCATCTGATAGAGACTATTAGCCGCAGATTCCTTAACGTAGAATTATCCCCAGGCGTGAGACTGGATCCGGAAAATGTTTGCCAAAGCATCCCTGCGCACCGGGGGAGCGGCACCACGCGACCACGCCCAGACGCCTTCCGCGAATTTGATGTCAGCAAGGTCACAAGTCCCACCCGGCGCGCTGACGTCAGTTTCCTTCTTTTCCGCATGCAACGCGGATCCGGAGTGAGTTCCCGTGTCCTGCTTTCAGGCTTCTTTTAACGCCTTTGCGTTGGGAACAGTGTGCAATGCCTTCGGGTTTCAAGATGTGTGCTTCTTGTACGCGTCAGATGTCGGTGACGGACCCTCACCCAATTTGTATGTGGTGCTTGTGCGAACACCATGATTCTATGGACTGCAACGCTTGTCAGCATCTCAAGCCGAAGTCCCAGCGGGAGCGCCGGATGAAATTGCTTTCAGCCCCGCTTGTCCAGATCGGTCTCGTCACCCCATCAGTCCCCTACCTCGGAAGGGTTCAGTAACCGCCGATTCCGGCTGCGGCATCGTCCTTCACCGAGGCCCGCTGGTAAGTCTTGCAGCTTGTCACCAAGGCCTTGTCCTCGTTCTGCAAAGGGGGCGGGTTCCTCTCGGGACGTGCGCCCTCGCCCGTCTCCAGCCTATCTGCCGTTTCCTGGCATTGGGATGACAAGGGCCCAAATGATGGCCTACGCTATTTGCTCTGCAGGCTTCTTTGGGCCCCACTCCTCTTCCTGAGACGTCTGCGGATCCCTTGCCATGCGCGGAGCCTTCCTCGGACTCGCTGGCAGATTTGCCCCGGCGCCAATGCGTTTGGCTTCAGGTTTTGGAGGAGTGGTGTCATTGAGGTGCGGCCCTATGGGGTTCCCCTCTTCGACCCACGGCGTCCCTGCCTTGGCGCAAAACACCGCAGGGTTCCCTGTGGTATCGCAGGAGGTCGCCTGGACTCACGGCTCGGCCCGAGTCCCCCTCGGTCCTCTGCGCAGGTGGCTGTCTTACCGGAGGCCAAGCCGACGCCTTTCCGGCACTGGCGGCTTTCCTCCCTGGCAGGGCCGCGGGTGGAGGCTGGGACCTGGGGTGCCTCCCCGAGTCCCTCTCGGTACTCTGCACAGGCAGCTGCCTCATCAGAGGTCGAGCCAGCGCCTTTCCGGCACCGTTCATTGGCCAATTAGGCTCCGACCCCGCTCCTTTCTCCTCTTAGGTACGTGGTGGTGGAGGTCGACTCGGCACCCCTGGAGGACACTTCGGCACCCAGGGCGGACTCCCCGGCGCCGTCCCGGCATCGGATTGTCGACTCTGTTCCGCATGTCCCTTCCTCTCCGGAGGATTATCATCTCCTGGTCTCCTCTTCACTGGAGACTGGACGCCGCATCGTTGCTTTTTCCCCGGCAGTTTCTGGGGCGGGTTCTATGCCATCTCCGCGTCCACAGCCCGCGGACCTGCTCCTCCGCACCTTGCAGTTGGTTGCCCCTCAGGCTCTCACTTGCCCATGGGTCCTCCAACCTACAGGGGCTGGCCGTTTCATCCTCCAGCAGGGCACAGGGACAGGCGGCTTAGTTTGCAGTCTTTGACCACGGAAGAGTTGCTCTCTCCCCCACATCGCTCTACGGAGGCAAGTGTCGCCTTTGTCCGGGCCATCTCCACGGCCTCTGGCATTTCGCAAATGGGCACCCCGGTCGCTCCACTCCCAACAGACCACTTGTTGGAGGGGTGGAGGGGAGCCGCTTCTTCCATTTGAAGCTTCGCTCCACAACTCTCTTCTGGGGGCATGGGGGCGTCCTGCTACGGGGGAACCAGTGCCTCAGCCGCTCCTCCACTGCCACCATCCTGCCCGCAAGATCCAGTCTACCTTTTTTCCCACCCATCTGCCCAGTGCCCTCTCCTGCAGACGGCTTTCCCTTCCTTGCCTTCAGTGTTGCTCCCTCCGTCACGGGAGACCCGGTGGATGGACTCCTGGGGGTGTAACATTTTCGCTTCCACTAGTGCTGCTCTGCGCGCGCTCAACACACTTTGTGTGTTGGCCAGGGCTACCTTTCACCTATGGGATTCCGTGGAGTCCCTTCTATCTCGTACCTCCCACGAAGGTGTCCACGCTGATCTGCGGCACCATGTGCTGGATGGTCGGGAGTTAGCTGCATTTATCCTCTGTTCGGCCTTGGATGTCTTTGATTCTCTCGGCCGCGCGATGGCGTGTCCTGTGGTCCTCTGCCGCCATGCTTGGTTGCGGAATAGCGTCTTTCCCGAGAATATTCGGGAGCATCTTGTTGACCTACCCTTTGATTGGATTCTTTTATTTCACACCCGCGCGGACTCCTCTTTTCACTGACTCCTTGCGGGGCTCCGTCCTCCTCCCCCTCCATAAGCTTCGGATGGTCAGTCCTCAGGTGTCTTATGGAAGGCGTTTATCCCACCTTACTCTTCGGGCCTAGCGTTTCGATTGGCCCCTCTGTGTGCTGTGTGTAGCTGGGAATGCCTTAAGGGCCCTTAAGTTGGCCCCTCTGTACTTTTGGCTGCTGGTACAGCCCTTCAGCTTTTGTGGTGTCTTTTTTTTGGCTGTTTGTGAAGCCATATAGGTCCTTAGGTAGGACCATCTGTGTATTGTTTTTTGGCTGATTGATAAGCCATCTGTGGTGATACCCACAGGTCTTTTATGTTGTTGACCTCTGCTGCCGTTTTCTCTAAGAGGTGTTTCCCTGTTTTGTTTTGGGACATGTCATACCCTAGGTGGGGTACTTGTTGGCTGTTGTATAGCTCTGTCCAAACTGTGCGGGTGTGGATACCTTCTCGGGATCCTTGCATTTCCTGGTGTCACTGTATATCGCTTGGTGCGGTCTTTTTTCTTCCGCCTTAGCGCAGCTTGCCCTGCTCCAGGTTCTGCCCTGCTCAGTATCCGATGGTGTTTCTATCCTTCTTCTGCAGGGCTTGCAAGTCGTACGTTTTGCCCTTGGTTCCTGTGGGATATCTGCTTCTGTGGGTTTTGCCTTCCCTCTTTAGCTTCTTGGTCACCAGACCGACTTTTGTCATGCCGTTGACAGCATTGTGTCTTTGTGTTTTCACCTTATTATCCGACGTTTCAGCCTGGTCCTCTACCTTGTGTTTCAGGAGGGCTAGGATATTCCTGGTGTTCACCTGTGTTCTGGTTGACTGCTTTAGGTTTGTGCTCCTCTTTTTCTTTTGGCTGGTCCCACTTCTCTTCGTGGGCCGGGTTGTGCCACTGGGATGGTCCTTCTCTGGGGCTTGTAATGGGGTTCCCTTGCCTCTGTCTTAGTCTTGGGCTCGGCTTGTTCTGGGCACACTACTTCACAGTGTGTACCAGCTGCCTGCTGCAAACGCATGGTCATTATGGTCCACCTCTGTGGGCCTCGGCGCATACCCGTGTGTTCCTGTCCCTTGCTCTGCTGGAGCTTTGCACTACTGTGTCTTCATTCTCACGTATGCGCTTCTTGGCTGTGGAGCCGATCCTGCTGTGTTCCCTGCCTCGGAGCTGATGCCCATTCAGCTATTCCCTTCACTGTGTGTTTCTCCTGAGGCAGGCTCGGCCTCAGTTTCCACCTCTTCTCCTTGGATTTTGCAGGTGGTTCTTTTTTTTCCTTTGGTACTCTCTTGGTGCCGTCTGTCCCTCTGCGTTCTCTGGCAGACGCCCTTTGCCCCTCAGGTAGGCTTGTGGTATCCTGGCCTTCCCATCTCCTTGTTCTTATTTTCTTTGGCTTGGTGGGGGCTGGGACGTCCTTCCTGTCCCCATGACACATCCCCTGTTGGGGGTCCTGTGTTTTTCCAAGCTGGTGAGGTTCTCTCGCAGACCCTCCTCCCTTCAGGGTATGGCGAGGGTATCTATTCTACGTTAAGGAATCTGCGGCTACTGGTCTCCATCAGATGAACAAGTTACTAACCTTCGGTAACGATGCATCTGGTAGAGACGATTCTAGCAGCAGATTCCTTCACGGCCCGCCCTTCCTCCCCTTTCTGCAAGGACCTTCAATGTGATCTTCTGCACTCGTCTCCCTCCGGGTGACTTTGTCTTCTGCGAGCTTCCTCTTTAACTTCCTCCCTGGCGGGATGCTTCGTTCTGTTTATTTGTTCTACCCCTTCCTTTCTGGTACTTGGACAGTACGTTCATGTGTAATTTTGCATCCCTACACCCTGGTTATTCCTGTGTGGAGCCTACTCATAATCTTCTCCCTTTTCCATTGCTTGGGGTTTCGGACTCCTCTGCAGTCGTCTCGGTTGGGGTTTCTTGGTTGTGCCTTAGCCCTTAGCTCTTTACAGGGGATACGACACTCCTTGATGGTGTGGTCTTGGGGTAGTTTATCGCTCCTCATCCGTTCCGGGTTTGTTCCCCTTCGCTGTTATAGATTGTGGTTGCAGACTTTCTGTTGTTTGTTATGATATTTTCACATGTTATCTGCCTCCATGGTGGATATAGCCTCCGCTTTGCAGGGTTCCTTCTCAGAGGCGGTGCTTTGCTCTTTCTCTTCCATGACTTACAGTAACACAGTGCCTGGCACTGTGCCTAATGGTGCTGTTCTTCACCATTCGCTCTTTCCTTTTCCGTTTCACTGATTTTTTTTCTCGCACACTGTTCCCATACTCTCACAGTTTTGTTTGTGATGGCTCCGCGTTGTGGCGTGGAAAAGTTCTCCAAAGAAAACTGATGGGACTTATGTGACCTCACTGACGTCACGTCCGCGGATGGCGTCAAGGCATGGTCGCGTGGTGCCGCCCCCCGGCGCGCAGGGATGCTGTGGCAACAATTTTCCGGATGCAGTCCCACGACTGGGGATAATTCTACGTTAAGGAATCTGCGGCTAGAATCGTCTCTACCAGATATATCGGGTTTTTTTGGTTTTTTTTTTATTCAAATAGTTTTTATTACACAAGACCAGCATTTAAAGTACAGACAGCACGCAGTAATCAAATATATTACATACAAACGTTCTGCAAAAAACCCGTTTTTCACAGTAAATTCCGGATTTGATCATGCAACATCACGCCACTGCGTTAATTTTCTGGCAGTATTGACATTTTCATTATTGGCAAAGAACATCTGATTTACCTTTCCAAGTTGTAGTACAGAAGAACAGTGGAACCAATACATGAGGGATCACTGAATCATATCTACCCTCAGGCATGTGTCTCCCAGTGTCACTAAACCCCTGCCCCTATGCCTCTCCATTCTCATCTTGTTGTTCCAGCAGGTAGTCAACTAGCGGTTGCCAATAGTCTTTCGGTTGGGAGGTCTGCGGTAGTTCCTCCTCATACACCCCCATTGTTTCCTTGCAATATACAATATATTGAATCCAAACCTTAAATCTGGGCGGCCTTTTGCTACCCTACTTTATTGCTATATGTCTTTTTGCCAGTAATAGCGCTACAGCTAACAGTTTCCTTCTTCTAATCTGTTTGATCCTGAACGTGCCTAGCAGGCATACCAATGGGGAGTGTGGGATATGTTCCTTTAACATGTGTGTGAGCGCGGTCGTCACCTCTTGCCAGTACACGGTGAGGACAGGGCAGGCCCATGACAGATGCAGGAAATCGGTTTGGGGCGCCTGGCACCTCTGACATTTATCGTCTACTCTAAGGCCGAACTTATGCAACTTGACCGGTGTGTAGTACGTTTGGTGCATGAATTTAAAATGTATAATGCGCAGATTGCAGTTGGATGTGAGTAGGCCTATTTGCGCACAACTATAATTCCATTCATCTTCCGAGATAGTCATGCCCGTCTGCTCTTCCCATCTTAGTAGCGATCTATTGGTATCCCATGTCTGTTCGTGCTGGGATGCTGTGTACAGTCTAATGACCAATTTCGCTCGTGCTGATGCTGTTAGTAAGATTTGTAATGCATGTAGTGTTGGCGGTTCGTCCGGGAACATTTCATACAGGTCTTTAATTGCGGCTTTTAGTCTGTGATAGGCAAACATTTTTAGTGGTGTTTGTTGGGCACACAGCGTTGGACTTTGTAAGGATATAAACTTATTGTGAGGAAACACCGAGCCCATTGTCCGGAGGCCCATGTCCCCTAGTTCTTTATTCATCCGCTGTTCGCATGTGACTGACAGTTTGGGGTGGTTCGCCAGTGGGAGCGACGGAGCATACATTGGGAGTTTTTTGGCTCGCGTTGCCAGTGTGTGCCATGCCCTTGATGTGCATTTGACAGGCTGAATTGTGCATTGGTGTAGTGGCTCACCGTATCTGCAATGTATTGCGTCAGTTTTTTCAGATATACGCTATCCGTTTCCACCGCTATGTGTGGTATAATCGAATGTGGTTGTAGCCAGTAGTGTGCATGCTGCGCCTGTGTGCAGTAGTAGTATAGTTGGAGGTCAGGAGCTGCAAATCCTCCCAGGTGGTAAGGTTTTGTGAGTGTCTTCCAGCTTACCCGCGATCGTTTCCCCGCCCATGTGAGTCGCTGAAGCGTCGAGCGCAACCTGTTGAAAAACGCATTTGTGAGCCATACTGGGATATTCCAGAATAAATACAGAAATCTGGGTAAGACTACCATTTTCAGAAATGCTATTCTGTCAGCTATCGATAGTGGGAGTTTAATCCGATTTTCTACTGTGTCCTCCAATTTGGACATGGCTACTCCGTAATTTTCTTTGAGCACTACCTCTGGATCCCGGTGTACCCATATTCCCAGATATTTCACCGGACCTGTTTCCCACTTTAGTGGGTAGTCTATTGTGGGTTGCGGGATCTCTGTCGTCAACGGTATCACCACCGATTTATCCCAATTTATACTTAGGCCAGCGTATTGTTCATATTTGATGTATTCTCTAATCAATGGGTTCAAGTTTGTCTCTGGGTATCTGGTGTACAGTACCATGTCATCCGCAGAAAGCGAAATCCCAATAGGCCGCAGAGAGAACTGCAGTGCCGACTCTGGGTGTTTTTGTCTGATTTTGCATGCCAGTGGTTCTACAATGAGTGTGAACAATATAGGGGACAGTGGACAGCCCTGTCTGGTCCCGCGACTTATGCCCATGCTATTTGAGGTGCTTCCGTTAATTAGAACTCTCGCCCCAGGTTCATTGTATAGTAAGGCTATCCATTTGAGAAACGAGGATGGGAAACCCATTCTTGTCATGACAGTAAACATTCCCATTCCACCGAGTCAAACGCTTTTGCTGCACCTAAGAGTGCAGCTGAAGCTGGCAGACCCGGGTCCAGGCTTTGGTACACTGTAAATATTGTTCGTAAATTTTGTGTTGTGGATCTGCAGGGGATGAATCCTGCCTGATCCGGGAACACCAGGAACCCTAGCAGCAATTGTATTCTAGTAGCTAGTATTTTCGCCAAGATTTTGACATCGATATTAATGAGGGAGAGAGGACGGTAGGATTCGCAATTTGTAAGGTCCTTTCCAGGCTTAGGGAGTGCTATCAGTAACGCTCCTCTTAAAGTCTCCGGGAGGAGCCCCTCCTCATACGATTCCTCGTACATTTGGGCTAAATGTGGTAATAGTAGGTCCCCGTATTCCTTATAAAATTCGCCCAGCAGTCCATCTAATCCCGGGGCCTTGTTATTTGGGAGCGAGTTAATAGCGTCCTTAAACTCATTCTCATGTTAGATGGTTTCCTAGAAAAGCTCTGTGCGTATCTGATAGCCAGGCTAGTCCTATGTCATCTAGGTAATCATGTATTTCCTGTCTAGATTTGGTGATCCGCGTGGTGTAGAGCATGGAGTAAAACTTCTGCAAACTGTCTAAAATGGCTGGTGTGTCGTAAACCGTTTCGCCTTGACCATTATTTATGTGTGTTATCTGAGTGTTGTTTTGTATGGATTTGATCTTGTGCGATAGCACCCTTCCCGGTCTGCCTCCCTCACCATATGCCCTTGCCTTGTAGTGTTTCGAGAGGTATTTTATTTCTGTGTCCACGTATTCATGATATGTATCAACTTTGCGTTTTATGTCAGCCTGAATGGATTCTCGCGGTGTGTCTGCGTACTCAGCTTCCAGCGTTCGGATGTCTGACTCCACCATGACTAATTGCTGTCGAATGTCTTTAAGTATCCTGGCGTGCTTTCCAATGAAGTGCCCTCTTATGGTTACCTTAAAGGCCTCCCACAGCGTCCGCGCACTATCCACCGAACCCTCATTTGTCTGGATAAAGTTTGCAATAGCCTGGTGTAGTTCGCTTCTGAAAACTTGATCTTTTAGTGCAGATTGGCGGAGGCGCCATGTAAATTGCCTTGGTGTGTGTGTGTGTGTGGGTATGTCTAGGACCATCCGCACCGGGGAATGATCTGACAATGTTTTGGGTAGGTGTTCCACTGTTGTTACCCATGTGCTGACCTCTTGTGTAGTGAGCCAGTAATCAAGCCTCGACCAGGTGTTGTGGGTCAGCGAGGTGCACGTGCCTTCTCTAGTGCCTGGGTGACGCATAAGTCTACCATGTCTATCGGTACCTGCTGATCTGGCCAAGGGTGGGTCTAAGCATGTGTTAAAGTCACCCCCCATATCATATTTGTCGGTTGTATGACTCTTAGTTTGGAGCAAATGGTCCCAAAGAATGTAGGGTCGTCTGTATTAGGACCGTATACAGAGACTATCGTTACATCTGTGCCACCAAAGTTACCACGTAAAATAGCAAACCCACCCTGGTCATCTGTTACTGTGTCTATGAGAGTGAAAGGAATAGTACGTCTAATCATGAGTAGCACCCCTCTAGCATAATTGGAATATGATGACATTATCTGTGTCTGTGCCCATTTGTATCCGATCCCACATTCTCTTCCGGGGGTAATGTGTGTCTCCTGTAGGCAGGCCAATTCTACCTTATGTCTGTCTAAATATGCTATCACTTTTCTGATCTTCCGGGGATCATGTAGCCCTCTCACGTTCCACGTTAGGAAGGACAGTGTCCTGGTTTGCTTCAGATTATTTGCCATAGCTTGCTGTTGCCCACTCTATCTCTGTGAACAGGCAGGGATGCAGTTCTCTTTGAGCAGGGTGTCTGCCTCTGCAACAGTCTGTAGCTGACTGGTGAATTTTATATTTACTCCTCCCTCCCACCCCCCTCCCACTTCGTCTCTTGCCCCTTAACGAAGACATATTCCCTCGCCCTTGCATATTCCTACCCTTCCCCAAACAAATAACAGTTGTGTTATACACAGGTGGGCGAAAGCTGCCTTGACTCAACCCCTGTTGTAGTGAATCAGGGGTGGGGTGGCTGTACTTGAACATATAGAAGCACTAGATGTGTGCACTCCAACCCTTTTGTTAGGTATTCAATGTAAAATAACAATTTGCAACATAATCAACAATAACAGCTGGTGATCCGTTACCACTACTGTAGTGTAGCCTTATCAAAATAACTATGTCCCAATGGGAACTTATCTGGAGCTCTGGGCTGTGTTTCATCACATAGTTTCCCAACCAGGTCACATCTTGTCTCTGTGTCTTGTCTTTTATCAGTGACTCAGTGTCCAACTGTACCATCGTATATAATGCTTCCCATTGCATCTCATCAAGTCTCTTTTCCCGGATAGCGTTTACCTCTCCCGCTTATTGGAGGGATATGTGTGCTGACAGGAAAAGTTCACTCCACATCTGACATGGCATCTCTTTCTTGGGGTCTGTCCCACGGCGATCTTCTGCGCTCTCCTTTCGGTTTTTTCAGTTGTAAGTATTTCATAATGTCTTTGGGATCATTGAAGATTTTTGTAGCACCATTCTCCGTAATTTTTAGTTGTGCAGGGTACAGCATGGCATATGGGATTTGCAGCTCACGCAGTTTTTGTTTTGCCGGTCCGTAAAAATCTGGATATAGGGCTATATCAAGTCATTTGTGACGCAATGTCCCCAGTTCTCTCGCTTTTCTCAGTGCTGCATCCCTGTCTCGATAATTTAGTAGTTTGGCAATTATGGGCCTTGGTCTGGTGCCCACTGGAGGTTTAGGAGCCAGGCATCTGTGTGCCCTCTCTATGATAAACACCTCCGTGAATGTGTCTCTTCCTAGCAGTGTTATCAGTAGTTGTTCCACGTATTTCTCCATGGGGCCAGTGTTGGTGGTTTCCGCAATTCCCATAATGCGTATTTTGCTCCTTCGAGATCTGGCTTCCAAATCTTTGGTTTTTGCCACCATCGCCGCCAGTTGTTTGTCAATTCCTGTTTGTTTGGCAGTTATTTGGTTGTTGGTATCTTCCACATCCGATATTCTCCTTTCTGCCATGTCAATTTGCTCGTAATGTCGGTCTAGTCTCTCAGACATGCGGTCTACTCTGTGAGTTAGCATGTCAATTTTACCGTCGATGTTAGATAATGCAGTCTGTATTGATTGAAACATTGATTGGACATTATCCACTGGGATACCGCTTGTTGCGACCCCGACTGCGGGCACGCCTGCTGATCTCATTCCGACTGTTCCGGGGCCTTCTTTGATGCCTCAAAGTTTATTTTAGGCTGGTTCCTATCCGGTTTGCCCATTATTGCAGTTGTGTGGTGCCCATGCCACCTTCTACCTGAACTGGCGAAAACGCGCTTCCGCCGGCTCCAGTAGTATCCCTATATGTCAGAAGGGCACAGTCTGCAATTGGATCCTGGCGGTTTGTCGGCCCCCTCCTAGTTCAGCGCCCCTGTAATGGTCGGTTTCTTTCTTCCGCAGCCCCTCTATGTGCTGTCGCCTCCTGCCCACTGCAGTTGCAGAATCTGGTTGTTGTCTTCTCAGGCGGCTGGGGAAAAAAGAAAAACGCTTCTCCCTAGCACCCTGTCTCAGCCGATGCACTCTGTCACTGTTTCGAATAGCGTCCGTGTGTTGCTCTGTGCCCTCCCGTGTTATTGTCACATGGATACTATTGTGTTGCACCACCTCAGCACAGAGCCTTGTATATTTCTATGTGGCGCTGTGTAGCGTGCCTTGATTTCTTATTGAACAACAGGGGGTGGTGATGGACAGAGTTTCTGAATTAAGCAGAATACTCTCACCCAGTCAAGAGATCAGGGCTTAATCCAACACCGTTTTTTAGCTCACTGCACCATCCCAGCTCAGAACCTGGCTATATGCAAATTAGTCTGTCCCTGGCCCAGTGTATCATGGGAACAGGGCAAACCAAACTACCAAGCCAATTCTTTCACTGGGAAGGAAACAAGCTACCGGGGACCGGTTTCTGGCATTTCAGCCGTCTTCGGCCTGGCTTGCTTGAATCCTGATGGTGCAATGAGCTAGGGACTCACGTCTGAGTATACACATCCACGCTTATGGTGGACAAAATAATTAAACAACAGGGGGTGGTGATGGACAAAGTTTCTGAATTAAGCAGAATACTCTCACCCAGTCAAGAGATCAGGGCTTAATCCAACCGTTTTTTAGCTCACTGCACCATCCCAGCTCAGAACCTGGCTATATGCAAATTAGTCTGTCCCTGGCCCAGTGTATCATGGGAACAGGGCAAACCAAACTACCAAGCCAATTCTTTCACTGGGAAGGAAACAAGCTACCGGGGACCGGTTTCTGGCATTTCAGCCGTCTTCGGCCCAGCTTGCTTGAATCCTGATGGTGCAATGAGCTAGGGACTCACGTCTGAGTATACCCTTCCACGCTTATGGTGGACAAAATAATTAAACAACAGGGGGTGGTGATGGACAGAGTTTCTGAATTAAGCAGAATACTCTCACCCAGTCAAGAGATCAGGGCTTAATCCAACACCGTTTTTTTAGCTCACTGCACCATCCCAGCTCAGAACCTGGCCATATGCAAATTAGTCTGTCCCTGGCCCAGTGTATCATGGGAACAGGGCAAACCAAACTACCAAGCCAATTCTTTTACTGGGAAGGAAACAAGCTACCGGGGACCAGTTTCTGGCATTTCAGGCGTCTTCGGCTCGGTTTGCTTGAATCCTGATGGTGCAATGAGCTAGGGACTCACGTCTGAGTATACCCTTCCACGCTTATGGTGGACAAAATAATTAAACAACAGGGGGTGGTGATGGACAGAGTTTCTGAATTAAGCAGAATACACTCACCCAGTCAAGTGATCAGGGCTTAATCCAACACCGTTTTTTAGCTCACTGCACCATCCCAGCTCAGAACCTGGCTATATGCAAATTAGTCTGTCCCTGGCCCAGTGTATCATGGGAACAGGGCAAACCAAACTGCCAAGCCAATTCTTTCACTGGGAAGGAAACAAGCTACTGGGGACCGGTTTCTGGCATTTCAGCCGTCTTCGGCCCGGTTTGCTTGAATCCTGATGGTGCAATGAGCTAGGGACTCACGTCTGAGTATACCCTTCCACGCTTACGGTGGACAAAATAATTAAACAACAGGGGGTGGTGATGGACAGAGTTTCTGAATTAAGCAGAATACACTCACCCAGTCAAGTGATCAGGGCTTAATCCAACACCGTTTTTTAGCTCACTGCACCATCCCAGCTCAGAACCTGGCTATATGCAAATTAGTCTGTCCCTGGCCCAGTGTATCATGGGAACAGGGCAAACCAAACTACCAAGCCAATTCTTTCACTGGGAAGGAAACAAGCTACCGGGGACCGGTTTCTGGCATTTCAGCCGTCTTCGGCCCGGCTTGCTTGAATCCTGATAGTGCAATGAGCTAGGGGCTCACGTCTGAGTATACCCTTCCACGCTTATGGTGGACAAAATCTGAGCTGGGATGGTGCAGTGAGCTAAAAAACGGTGATGGATCAAGCCCTAATCTCTTGACTGGGTAGGAGTATTCTGCATCATTCAGAAACTCTGTCCATCACCACCCCCTTTTCCAAAATCGATTTTGTCCACACTAAGTGTGGGAGGGTATACTCAGACGTGAGTCCCTTGCTCATTGCACCATCAGGATTCAAGCAAGCCGGGCCGACGACGGCTGAAATGCCAGAAACCGGTACCCGGAAGCTTGTTTCCTTCCCAGTATAAGAATTGGCTTGGTGGTTTGGTTTGCCCTGTTCCCATCATGCACTGGGACAGGAACAGACTAATTTGCATGTAGCCAGGTTCTGAGCTGGGATGGTGCAGTGAGCTAAAAAACGGTGATGGATCAAGCCCTGATCTCTTGACTGGGTAGGAGTATTCTGCATCATTCAGAAACTCTGTCCATCACCACCCCCTTTTCCAAAATCGATTTTGTCCACACTAAGTGTGGGAGGGTATACTCAGACGTGAGTCCCTTGCTCATTGCACCATCAGGATTCAAGCAAGCCGGGCCGACGACGGCTGAAATGCCAGAAACCGGTCCCCGGAAGCTTGTTTCCTTCCCAGTATAAGAATTGGCTTGGTGGTTTGGTTTGCCCTGTTCCCATCATGCACTGGGACAGGAACAGACTAATTTGCATGTAGCCAGGTTCTGAGCTGGGATGGTGCAGTGAGCTAAAAAACGGTGATGGATCAAGCCCTGATCTCTTGACTGGGTAGGAGTATTCTGCATCATTCAGAAACTCTGTCCATCACCACCCCCTTTTCCAAAATCGATTTTGTCCACACTAAGTGTGGGAGGGTATACTCAGACGTGAGTCCCTTGCTCATTGCACCATCAGGATTCAAGCAAGCCGGGCCGATGACGGCTGAAATGCCAGAAACCGGTCTCTGTCCATCACCACCCCCTTTTCCTAAATTGATTTCTTATTGGTCTTACGAGCACTTCAGGACTGTGTAGTTTGGTGTATGATTCCTCAGAGGGGCGCTTTACACCTTTTACCACTTTCGGATTGCACTTTTACAACTTTTTGTGTTGCGCAGCATGCTTCAACCTTCCTCTGGGGTGGAAACTCGAGTATTGGGCTGCGTGCACCTTCTCTTCAGTGCTGGTGCTGGATTTCGTTCCGTTTTACCAGGTGCTGCAGTCTTGCTCCTGTGTGTGCACAGGGCCGCGTTGCGCTGACAAAATGCCCGCTAGTGCCGTTATGCGCGCTTTCGTCTTATGCGTTTTCGGTGCAGCCGCATGGAGGATTTTATATTGCTGTCTGCCCCCAGTGTATTGATTTCCCCGGTGAGGCTAGCAGGATGGAGCGGGGGGTCCCGTGGGGCGCGCAGCCGTCCCGTACCTGCTCCGGAGCCGCAGCTGCAAACTCTGCCGCTCCCGGACTCTCCGAACTCCTCTGGCCGGCTTACGTGCCCCACGTCACGGCCTGTGTCGCCGCCTCAGGCCTATGCTTCGCGTCAGTTATATCTCGGCAGGCCTCCCTTACTGCTTGGGCTGTATCTCCTTAACAATCTACTCTGGCGGGTTCCGCTTTTCACCGAGTGCGTTGGAGGTGTGTACAGATCCTTGTGGCAATTTTGAGTTGGAGTGACCCGGTTTCGTGCAGGTTTTGGATGAAATATTAGTACACCTCTAGGAGCTCACTCAAAGCGCAGCCATCTCGTGTCGTGGCTAGCTCCGCCCCCCCTCTACCAGATATATTGTTACAGAAGGTAAGTAACTTGTACTTTACTTCCACTTCAAGTAGTGCTATCACCAGATAATTTTCAGGGTCGGCTGTGTTCCCCTTCCCGTGGGCTGTGTCCAAAAAGGATCCAAGGATGCTTCATAAAACAGTGTTGAATAATGGGTCCAGAACTCTATATATCCTTCCTGTGGGCAGTGTGCAAAAAGGATCCAAGGATGCTTCATACAACAGTGTCAAATAATGGGTCCAGAACTCTATATATCCTTTACATAAATTCATTGTAGACCCTTTGGGCCTTGAGCCCCTTCTGCTCTTATTGTTTTCAGAGTATATATGACCTATTTCAATATGGCCCTCCGTGGATAGTGCTGATGCCGGCCTCTTATTGGGCACTTTTATGTCCCCATTACCGTTTCTTCTGTAAAGTACATTTTTTATTTAATGTATCAGACACGTTTCTTGCAATATGCGTGTTCCCTTTTTAGGTCTCGCCTAGGCAGCGCCATGCGCTGGGTCGACGAGAGATGCTGTCTAAACTATATGATGTTGGTAACCGTCTTTATTTTTTGCAGCCTTCCGATTCATTTTTTTCGTGTGCCACTCAAACCGTCCGAGTTCCGTTCAAGTTGAGGTTGGTGCAAGCTGTGAGGAAGTCCCTCCTTTTGGACCTTGTTCATGCCTACAGCTATTAGCACCTTTACGTGTATTCCTTTGTGCTCTAAAGAGATACGTTTGTGTTGTTGGACTTTTTTTTCGGCTTATTGTCGCCGCCCATGGCAAAGTTATTTGTCTTTTTTAAGGCTTCTTCTCGCCAATCATGGCAAAGGTATTCTTTTTTTTGGCTGTACATTTATGTTAATATGCCCTTACAAAAGCCGCATGTTTAAAATAGGTTGTTTTTTTTGGAGCGAACATCTTTAAGCCTTTCTTCGCCGCCCTTAACAAAGCATTTTTTGTCTTTTGTTACAATCACGTAGTGTTCTTTATTTCTGTGTTTCCAAAAGCTTGCGTGTTGGAAATGTGTTAAGCCTTTATCCTCTTCTCTCCTTAACTCCTCACCCAACCTGGCGGGCCTGTCCTCTTCACTGCAAGCCACCGCCATCGACACCTGGCTTGCTGGAGGCTGCGACTCAGTAGCCCCCCTACGTCGGATTTCAACCAGAAGACCTAAGGAGTCAAACCGGTGGTTCAGTGAGGACTTGAAGGATAAAAAGCTGACTCTCCGGCAGGCTGAGAGGCAATGGAGAAGGGACTATTGCCCCCTATTGAAAACCCACTATCCCACATTATTAAGCCACTACAAAAAAGCTATTATAGGAGCCAAAACTGCCTATTTTTCAGCCAAAATTCTGGTGGCAGAGAAAAAATCTAGGGAGATTTTTACAATTGTTCATGATTTAGCTTTTTCCGAGAGGACTACTCCTAAACCCCTTCCCACCCAGTCCTTATGTGATTCATTGAATTATTATTTTCTGGATAAAATTATCACAATCAAGACCAATATCCCACCCCCCCTCCCACTTTTGTTGCACCTCTCCCTCCCACAGTCCAGTGGTGTCTTTCTTTAATCCCCCCTCTCACTGAAGAAGTATTCTTGGAAACACTTCCCAAGGTAAAGTCAGGTTCTCCGGCAGATATTTGGCCGGCCCGTATTCTTCAACAGATCTATTCTGTTTGCACTCAGCCCCCGATTACTCTTCTCAACAGTTCCCTTGCTCAGGGGGTTGTGATCTCAGCTTTCAAAACAGCCACAATAGTGCCTATTTTAAAGAATCCTGGAGCAGATCCGTCTGCCCCAGTTAACTATCGTCCCATCTCCCTGTTGCCCTTCTTGGGCAAGGTGCTTGAGCGCCATGTTACATCGGTTCTCAGTGCCCACGTAGAAGCAACAGGGGGCCTGGCGTCTTGCCAGGCGGGTTTTCGACCCAGGCACTCTACTGAGTCTGTTGTGGTGTCGGTCCTGGATAACCTCAGGGAGGGCATGGACCAAAACAAACACCAGGCCCTGGTGCTCCTCGACCTTTACGCCGCTTTTGATATGGTGGACCACTCCATCTTGCTTTCACGTATCAGAGCGGCGGGAATCGGGGGCTCAGCCCTGGTCTGGCTATCGTCCTTCCTGAGGGACCGCACCCAGGCTGTCCGGCTGGGGGATTTCACGGCAACTCCACTTAATATCACTTGCGGTGTCCCTCAGGGCTCTTCTCTTTCCCCTCTTTTGTTTAATCTCTATATCTATCCTCTAATCTTTGCTCTTCAGCAGATGGAGGTCACCGTATACAACTATGCGGATGACCTCCAGCTCATCTTCAACCTTTCTCCTTCATCCCATTCTATTTCTCATTTCCAATCTATTATGATTTTTATAAGGGACTGGATGAGCCACAACCACTTGAAACTGAATCCTGATAAAACCGAGTTGGTCCTCACCGGTGGCTCTTCCAGTCCCTGGAACTCTCTATTCTGGCCCTCTTCCTTAGGTCTCCCTCCCACCCCCTCTCCTACAGTCAAGACTTTAGGCATTAAAATGAATAATCACCTTACCCTCCACTCACAAATTAGTTCTGTTGTCTCTTCTTGTCTTCTCACTCTTCGTACTATCCGCACTGTTTCCCGTTTCTTTTCCCCCCTGGCACTCAAACTGATCATGTCTGCCCTAGTGATCTCCTGGCTGGACTACGCCAACGCCCTGTACACCGGCATTCCAGCCTACAGTTTAAAAAAGCTCCAACTGGTGCAAAACCAGGCGGCCCGGCTAGTGTACGGCCTTTCCCGCTCCCACCATTCCACTCCGTTGCTGAAGGCACTCCACTGGCTGCCTGTCAGGGAGCGTTCCCTCTTTAAAATTGGCTGTGTAGTTTTCCAGGCCCGCCAGGGCTCAGCTCCTGCTTTCATTGCCTCCTTGATAAAGGAATACGTCCCTGCAAGAGAGCTTCGCTCATCCTCTCAATCCCTTCTGCAGGTACCCCGCTACAAGCGGAAAAAGTGGGGAGGGGCCAACTTCTCATTCCTGGCACCCACTTTTTGGAACTCCCTCCCCGACCATCTGCGGTCGGCCAAACACTACTCCCTTTTCCGTAAAGGCTTAAAAACCTTTTTGTTCAATCAGGCCTTTTCGCAGTAATCTACCCTCTGTCTCTCCTCTGTTAACTTTGACCTTTATAGCGCCAAGAAACCGTCTGGTGAACGCTGCGCTTTACAAGTATTTTAAATTCAAATTCAAGCCTTTCTTCCGCCCAGCCATAACAAAGCATTTTTCGTCTTTTGTTACAATCACGTTATCATGTGTTTACTAAAGCCCGCATGTTAGAAATGTTTTGTTTTTTTATTTTAGGAGCGAAGGGCTTCATGATGTATGATTATTTAATGTGAACATAGCTCGTTTGTTTAACTTTTTTGTCTACATTCACGTTAATATGTGCTTACAAAAGCCATATGTTGAAAATAGATTTTTTGAGCGAACATCTTTAAGCCTTTTTTCGCCGCCCATGGTTAATAATTTTTTGTCTTTTGTTACAATCTCAGCCTTTCTTCGCCGCCCATAGCAAAGCATTTTTTGTCTTTTGTTACAATCACGTAGTGTTATTTATATCTGTGTTTCCAAAAGCTTGCGTGTTGGAAATGTGTTAAGCCTTTCTTCCGCCGGCCATAACAAAGCATTTCTCTTCTTTTGTTACAATAACGTTATCATTTATTTATTTATTTATGAAACTTATAAAGCGCAACAAATGCCCTTGGGAGTCTCGGTGCTGCGGACGAAGCAGAAACAGAGAAAGAATTATTGGTCAAACAACCGCGTCTTTATCATCCTGCGGAAGTGTAACAATGACTGACAGGTTCTAATCTTCAGTGGGAGAGCTTGTGAAAGTCTTGCCGCTGTTACAACAAAGGCTTGTCTCCCCAGGACGCCGTTTTTGTGCGTGGAACATATAGCTGATAGGCGGTAGATGAGCGAAGCCTTCTGTTGGGAAAGTATATAGATAACTGATTTATTAGGAACTGGGGGCCTATATTATGAGAGGCTTTAAAAGCAATGTGCATAAAGCCTTGAATTTTATACGATTCCTTACTGCTAACCAGTGGTAGCTTTTGATCACGTGGGAGATAGGTTTAAATTTAGGGGTCCCTGACAACATTCTGGCGGCTGCATTTTGAACGGTTTGCCGTTTGTGGATAACCCTGCTTTGTGTGTTAGCAAACAACCTGTTGCAGTAATCCAGGGATGACATCACCAGTGTGCTGACCAGGGTTTTTCCTGCAGTCTCAGGGAGATATGGAAGAATTTTCTTAATCAATCGAAGCTTGTGGAATGCTGCCGAGACCACTAGGTTGGCGTGAGAGACAAAATGTAATCTATCATCAAACATGATGCCTAGGTTCCTGGCTTTAGGTACTGGGTTGGGCGGAGTACCTAATGAAGGTGGCCACCAGGAACTGGACCAAGAAGGGAATAGCTTGCCAAAGATGATGACTTCCGTTTTATCGGAGTTCAATTTTAGGCAATTGCTAGCCATCCAATTGCGGATGGCCAGATTGCCCTCTAGAAAGCTGGCTGCTACCTTCTCTCCGTTATTGTTAACCGCGAGCACCAACTGGGTATCATCCGCGTAGGATGTAAGGCCCATCCCATGAGCCTTTATGACTCTAGCTAGGTCCGACACATAGATGTTAAAAAGTGTCGGACTTAGAGATGAGCCTTGAGGAACTCCACATGGTAGCGTCGGTTGGGCAGATTGAAAGGAGCCCAGGGTCACAACCTGGGTCCTGTCATTTGCCCTGTCTTGGATACCCATTGCAGAGACACGGTCGATCAAGGTGGTATGATCGACTGTGTCAAACGCAGCTGACAGATCTAACAGTATGAGCACAGCTGTGCCTCTCTGGTCCATAATGGTTCTTATATCTTCAGAGGCTTTAATTAGGGCTGTTTCTGTACCATGTGATTTTTGAAACCCAAATTGAGTGTCGTCCAACAAATGGTGGTCCTCAATGTATTTGGGAAGTTGTTGGTTCATCTCCTTTTCAGCCACTTTGGCCAGACAAGGTAGGCTAGCTATAGGCCTATAGTACTTGGTGTCCTCCGGATCCAAGTGAGGTTTTTTTAGAAGTGGTTTAAGAATGGTGTTTTTCAAAAGCCAGCATATTTGAATTTTTAATTTTTATTTTAGGAGCGAAGAGCTTCATGATGTACGTGTTCAACATTATTTAATGTGAACATGGCGCGTTTAACTTTTTTGTACGTTTTTAGGATATTATGAGCACATAACTGTGCTGCACGCTAAGCTTTATGTTAATAGCAGCGTACGAATAAGTTAGTACTTAGCTTTGTTTACCTACAATTGCTGAGGATTTTGTTTACGGGAAAGCAAAGCGACATCATAAACAACATATGTTGCCAGGCTCCAGCGATAAACATTCTTTTCAAGTTACAGACTTGGATTGCTTGTTTTTTAAAGTGTTTTTTACTGCTGGGGTGCATGGCTAGTCACTGGCAACACACTGCGTTGTGGATCACGTGGAGGCTATCTTGATAATCTTGTGTGCTCTGTGTTTACTCTGCTTTTAAAGCACAAGTTACTTACCTTCGGTAACGATATATTTGTAAGAAACAGTAGTTAATATTAGATTCCTTACCTTAGAAAATCCCCAGGCGTCATTCTGGATCCGGCAACTTTTGCGTAGCAGTACCCCTGCGTGTCTCTAGGCGTCGTCTGTGGCTCCGCGTCCGTAGTCTGTGCCGGGATGATGTTGCTGGAGTACTTAGATGCCGCCTTCGCGCGCTGACGTCAGTTCTTATACACAGCTTTTCCGCGCCAGAAACGCAGAGCCATGATATAAACCAACATTGGTGCCATGTAAATGTAAATGTGGGATTCTTGTAAAGCGCACTGTTACTCTACCCGAGTGTCCTGGCGCTGTAGACCGCTGGGGAACCCGTCCTGGTTTTCCCTGTGAGATGGTGCCTTTCTGGGTATCTCCAGGGTGAAACCAGGCATCCCCGGCGTCTGTGGGGGGCCGTTGTAGAGATGAGGCAAGCTTAATGGCCAGAGTTACCAAGTGTGTTCCCTGGTTAGACTAGGCACTGAGGCGAGAATTATCGAGTCCGTTGACCCCTGGTCCACGACCCTGCCGCGTCGGGAATTGAACCCTGGTCCTGGGCCGTTCTCTGCTTACAGGTCTGCCGTCTCTAACCAGTGACCCACACCTCTCCACATGAAACTAGGGCCCTGAAAAAGGGATATCCTTAACCCTAGATATCGGATCGCAGAGCGGGGAGGATGGGTGGGGCGGTAAGGAATCTAATACTAACTACTGTTTCTTACAGATGTATCGTTACAGAAGGTAAGTAACTTGTGCATCTGAAAGAAACAGGTTAGTATTAGATTCCTTACCTTAGTATAGATACCCCAGCAATACCATCCCCGGTGGTGGGTCTGCAAACCAATTATCACACCAGAAAGTCCTGGAGAATGGAACGGCCGAAAAAGCCATCTCTCCGGACTTGGCTGTCGAGGCAGTAGTGTCTTGTGAACGTGTGCAGCGAGGACCACGTAGCTGCCTGACAGATGTCCTGCAAGGGGACTCCCCGACCCAGGGCAGTAGTAGCCGCCGTGGCCCAAGTGGAATGGGCACGCAGACCCACATGAGGCTCCTTTGTAGCCAGTGAATAACAAGCCTTGATGCACATGACGACCCATCGAGAAATGGTCCGTTGGTGCACCTCCCGTCCCGTCTTAGCGCCCACGTAACCAACAAAGATGAGAGCGCACGTTTTGGGTCCAGACGGTGGAGCCTCTCTTCCTCTTTCGAGGGATGCAGAGGCGGAAAGAAGGTGGACAAGATGATGGACTGCCCGGTGTGGAAATCTGTGACTACCTTGGGCAGGATAGAGGGTCGCGTCCGCAACACAACTTTGTCCGGATGGACAGAAAGGAAAGGAGGTTGTGAAGAAAGAGCCTGGAGCTCACTCACTCTCCTGGCAGAGGTGATGGCTGTGATAAGTTGGCCTGATATATAATGTTCACTATTCTAGTGAGCACTTTGTATCAGTCCAAACAACCCTTATTGATGATTGGTTGTAAGTCAACCGTAGACCAGCTATCCTAGTAGCATGGACAAGAGCAGTCTTTAGGCTAAACTCTAGAGGGCGTGTTAAGCCAGCTGTTATACCATCACATATACCCCTTGAACACCAAGTGAAAGGACACCACACAAGTTGTTATGAAAATAAAGTATATTTATTTAGAACACAACAGCCCTGGACTCTTTATGAGGACAGGGCACTAAGCACAATACAAAGCTCTTATGAAAATACTTCAAGTTGCACAATTTACACAAATGCCCGAGGGGCACGAAAAACCATATACTCTAAAAGTGGAATGCAAAATACTAGCAGGTAAGTAACTAGTCTCAAAGGCTTTGGGATCGCTAGAACTGTACTACTGAACCTTCAGATTACTAGCAGGAGGCCTAGGGGGATCGGGTGCAGAGTGTGCACTCTCACGCAGGATGCGGGACAAAGTCTATGGATGCTAGATTTCGTAAAGTTAGTGTTATCGGACGAATCCGACTAGGTAGAGCTGAAACGAAAAAGGTTCTGGACCTCTGGGTAGTTAAGCTATGCTGGAGCACCGAAATGCTCAGGTTACCTAGCCCAGGGGCTGCGGCTGTATAGGTCTGAAAAGACGTCGGGAATCCTCGTTGCAGTCTATGGAGCCTGAAAGAAGAAGTTGCTGGCAGGCGACCAGTGAAGAGATTCAGAGGGATCCAAGCCTGGATCGATGATGGAGGATACCTGTAAGCAGTGGGGACCAAGTCCTGAATCACTAGCCAGTGATTAGATGGGCACCAGGATGGCACCGGACGAAGTCACCTCGACCAGGTGAGTGGGCGACGCTGGGCTCTGCAGTCTCACGGACCAGGAGGCGTTGTCGGCGACCAGGATGGAGGTGCGAGCTGTCCAACGAAGGTATCTGCTGTCGACGTCGCTGGACCCAGGATTGGGGCAACAACTCTTGGCAAATGCAAGCCCACGCGATGGACTCAAGATGGCGTCTGGAGTGGACCAGGAGGGTCCGGGGTGCTCCTCTGTTGGAGGGGAGCAAGGGCCAGTCTGGAGCAACCAGACCAGCGGTGTTGTCGTCGTGGTGCGTCGTCAAGAGGGCCACAAGCCAGCAGGCAAGTAGCCGGACAACGCGGTGAGCAGCAAAGAGCAGAAGGGCCTCACGCAGATCTCGTGGATGCTGGGGGGCTGGACTTCGGTGCTGGAGCTGCTCAGGGTTAGGGCTTCTCGAACCCCAAAGCACTCACTTGAGGATCCCTCGGCGGTCGTGCTGGATAAGCGTCGTGCAGTTCTGAACATGGCCGGTCCCTCGAGGTCTCGTCACACCCACGGATCTCAGCGGGGCTGATGATGTAGGTAGAGCTCAGAGGTGCCAGGGAAGCCGGGTCTCGTCGTGCTGGTCGGTCGGATTCCGGAGGAAGGACGTGCAGCAAACCGCAGTGTTCTTAGTTGGTGCCCGCAGATGCAGGGTGACTACTCCTTAGTCACAAGGGAGAAATCTTAGGAAGAAGTCTTGAGTTCCTTTCGTAGAAAGTAGTTTCAGGATTCAAAGATGATCTAATTTGGAAGGGGGCCCGCTCCTATCTTTATACTAAGGAAAGGGGCTGGCACGCGACTAGGTCCTGCCCATGGGTGGGACCAGGAAGGGGGGTGGTTACACCCCTCTCCCATGCCGGACTTTCCCCAGCTCAGGGGCTGGTATGCCCCTGGAAATGGTTCAAGCCGGCCTATGCATAGTGAGCACCGGGGTGCCACTTGCAGTCACCTTCCTCTAAAGCCCTGCCTACCCAGGATACACAAAACCCTGTCTGGGATGGTGCTAGCACCGCCCCTGACAGGAAACCCTTTGTCCAAGCCTCCCTCGCTGGAAGGACTCCCAGCAGCAGGAGGTCAGACTTGTGTCTGTGGTGGCAGCATCCATTTTGTGATGCTGAGGCTTGAGTTAACTTTAACCGGGGTTCACAGTTACATACATGTCGTGTCCCTCTAGAAGGGTGGAATGCTAACCCCGTCGCCAGAATTGGCGAGGGGTTAGTATTCCAATTCGTATGACACCTTACTCGACATGTTTTGATAAAGCGATACCAAAGTTGGCAAATAACCGCGAGGATTATAAGGCACTTAAGAGTATATGGTACGCGTTATCATGGAACAGCTATTAGGACTTGGTTCCGCAAGCTGCAAACGGGCTCAGCTCATGCCAGAGCACCATCTCACATAATTCCAAGCACTCTGCCTTCAGGATTGTCAAGGCCTGCCATAGGAGTGACTGATAGGAATACATGTGTCCATTTTAGGGTTAGATATAGGTATACTATATCTAAAGCAAAGGGTGATTACACCACCTTGCCCCAGCTGTCGTGCAGCCAGTTGTGTCAGATTTAGATGGCCAGCCAGGGGTAGCATAATACATGCTGCAGCCCCTGGTAGGCCCTGGGTACACCTATGCCCTGAGTTACAGGGTCTGATAAGGTGGCCCAGTACCAATTGGTATATGCACCTAAGGTACATGGAATCCATTTTACAGAGAGAGCAGTAGGCCTGGGGCCCTGAATAGCAGGGTCCCAGGTCAACTAAGTCGGAAAACCAGCAAAACACCAGGCAAAAAGTTGGGGGCAACCATAGTCAGGTATCCACCCTCCTACAATGGCAACCAAAAATGCAGTCTTAAGAGTAAGGAGACGAAGAGGACAGTTATGAAGTGGCTCAAAGGGAGCGCACATCAGATACGTCAGAGCAAGATTCAAGTCCCACTGAGGCATCACGAAAGGAACAGGGGGTAACATATGAGTGATGCCCTTCAAGAACCTATTTACAACTGGGGACTTGAAAAGAGAGGGCTTAAGAAGGCGGAAATGGCGGAGAGGTAGCCCTTAAGAGTGCCCAGAGCAGAGCCCTGCTGGGCAAGAGAAAGAAGAGGAGAACCTCAGAACGGGGAGCAGAGAGTGGATCCACAGCCTTTGCTGTGCACCATGCCACAAATTCGTCCACCTGCAGGCGTATACCGATTTTGTGGAGGGACGCCTGGCTGCCAGAATCACATTGCAGACTTCAGGAGGCAAGTCAAATGGCCTCAACTGTCGCCGCTCAATCTCCATGCCTGGAGGGGGAGACTGGACAGGTTCAGGTGGAGGACCGTCTCCTCCTGCTGCGACAGAAGGTCCTCCTGAAGAGGCAGACGAATCGGGGGATCGACTGACATGCTGATTAGCTTGTGCCCAGTCCGGAGCCTCAAGGATGACTTGGGCCTGGTCGTGCCTGATCCTCTTCAGCACTCTGGGAAGAAGTGGTATAGGCAGAAAGGCGTACAACATACCGCAGCTCCAATCGCAACGAAAAGCGTCTCCGAGCGAGTGCCGCCTTGGAAATTCCAACGCGCAGAACTGATGACATTGCGCGTTCTCTTCTGTGGCGAATATATCTAACCAAGGCTCTCCCCACTGCTGAAAGAGACCTTGCGCCACATCCGAGTTCTGACACCATTCCTGATCCATCATGCACAGACGGCGGAGTTCGTCCACCCTGGCGTTCAGGGAACCTGCCAGGTGTTGAACCACCAGGGTCAAGCCCTGATGTTCCAGCCAGTGCCAGAGGCGCAGAGCCTCCTGGCACAGGGTCCACGACCCCACCCCGCCCTGTTTGTTGGAGTACCACATGGTGGTGGTGTTGTCCGTGAGCACCTGCACTACTCTCCCCCGGAAAGAGGGAAGGAATGCTTTCAAGGCAAGCCGGATCGCCCGCAGCGCCCGCAGGTTGATGTGGAGCTGGAACTCCGCCGGAGACCAGAGGCCTCTAATCTCCGCCTCTCCCATGTGGCCACCCCCAGCTCAGGAGGGACGTGTCCGTCACAACTACGTGCTCCGGTTGGGGTAGGGAGAGGGATCTGCCGCTGACTCAATCGCGGTCCGTGAGCCACCACTGCAACTTTTCTTGCAGGGCACTCCGAGATCATCACATGGTCGGACAGGTTACCCTGATGCTGGGCCCACTGAAACTTCAGGTCCCACTGCAGAGCCCACATTCGCCACCTGGCGTGATGCACCAGAAGGATGCAGGAGACGATCAGTCCCAGAAGCCGCAGCGTCAACCTGACCGAGACTCTGGATAAAGGCTGAAAGATCGGAATCAGAGCCTGAATATCCTGAACCTGCTGTTCGGGGGATAAACCCAAAACTGCGCCGAGTCTAGAATCGCTCCGATGAAGAGGAGCGTCTGAGAGGGGCACGGGTGCGACTTCGGCACATTGATGGAGAACCCCAGCAGGTGCGGCAGGTCGGCCGTAGTCTGGAGGTGGCTGACGACTGTCTGGGACGAGCCCACCTTCAACAACCAGTCGCTGAGATGGGGGAAGACTGACACCCCTAATCTGCGCAGATGAGCTGTGACCAACGCCATCACTTTCGTGAACACCCGAGGGGCGCTGGTAAGGCCGTAGGGGAGCACGGTAAACTGAAAGTGCTCGTGGCCTACTGTGAACCACAGGTAGCGCTGGTGGGCCGGCAGGACGGGATGTGAAAATAAGCGTCCTGCGAGTCCAACACTACCATCCAGTCTCCCGGGTCCAGGGCAGCTAAGACCTGAGCCAGTGTCAGCATCTTGAACTTCTCCTTCCGGAGGAAGCTGTTGACGTTCCGCAACAGCCCCCTTTGCCCTTCTTGGGAACCAGAAGTGGGAGTAAAAACCACACCCTACTTCTGGCCCAGGAACACGCTCGATGGCCCCCTTGCGCAAGAGGGCCACAACTTCCTCGTGCGGAAGTTTCAAGCGATCCCACGACACGCAGTAGTATTGCGGTGGCATGGCTGGAGGGGTCACCTCGAAGGGGAGGGAGTAGCCCCTTCGGACGATTTGCAGCACCCACCTGTCCGAAGTGATGTTGCGACAGTGGAGGAGGTGATGGCGAACTCTGCCCCCCACTGGCGTTATATGGGCCTGAAAGCTCGGACTAGGAAGGCTTTGAGGTGGATGCTGCGGGGGTGGATGTGGACTGGCCTTGCCGTTGTCCCCCGGCACTGCCACGGCGGTTACCACGTCTGCCACTGCGCTGGATGTTAGTCTGCAGCCCATGGCTGGCAGGACATTTGGGGGTGCCCCTTCCTTGGCCACGAAAGGAGCTAAAGGCAGCAGCTTGCTGGTGCAGGGCCGACAGGCCCAAGGACTTGGCCATAGCCCTTGAGTCCTTAAAGCGCTCAAGAGCACTGTCTACCTTGTCGCCAAAGTGGAGACGGCCATCAAATGGCATGTCCATAAGGGTGTTCTGGACATCAGCCGAGAAGTTGGCGGACTTCAGCCAGGTGTGGCGGCGAACCGCCACCGTCGTCACAATCGCCCTGCCTAGCGAGTCCGTTGCATTCAGCCCACATCGGATGGAATACGGTGCCGCATCTCGACCTTCCGCAAGGGCTTGGCGAGTTTAGCCCGGGCCTCCTCCGGGCATTGTGGCAGCATGTCCGCGACCGTGTCCCACAGAGAGTGGGTATAACGACCCAAAAGGCACGCGGTGTTGACTGACCGCAACCCCAAACTGAGTGAGGAGAACATCTTCTTACCATATTGTTCGTACCTTTTGAATTCCCGATCAGGGGGAGCTGTCAGGAATGCGGTTTGGGAATTAGAGGCCTGGATAACCAGGCTCTCAGGGGTGGGGTGGGTGTACAGGAAACTAGGGTCGCCCAGGGCCGGGTGGTGGCGTCTGGCAACAGGGGGACCTGTAGCGTGCCTGGACCGAGTGCCCAAAAGAACGTCAGTTAAGGCCTCATTAAACAGCAGTAGAGGCTCCGAAGAGCTTGACTACCGTTTAAGGATCTCAGTGAGGAGGTTAGTCCTCACGGCCGCGACGGAGAGCTCAAGAGCCAAGGCCTTGGCCGCCCTCGTCAGCACCACACTATAAGTAGCCCCCTCCTCCGTAGCCACGGTAGGGGGAGACAAATCCAGTGTCGGGCGAAGTGTCCAAACCACTGGCCTCCCCTAGATCTCCTGCCCAGTCCTGAAAAGACTGGAACTCCCGTGCCAGAGGGTCCTCAGGCCCCTCCCAATCCGCCTTGCCCTCCCTCTTCTGGTACTCAGGTTCAAAGGATGGGGCCGGATCATAGAAATATTGCACTTCTCTCGACGTTGAATGCGGCGTCGATCGAGGCCGTTTCGATGTCGGAACCGGATCGAGGGGGGATTGGGGACGACTTCGTCCGGGGATGGCATCGGGGGCGACACCCTAGGAGTCGACGCCAGAGGAGGGGTCGTGAGGTCGATTCGCGGTGACCCAGATCTGGCGGGGCCCTGCAGCGTCGGGACCGAAGTCGCCGACGGTGCCAGGGCCGAGGCACCCGGCCTGCTTGGGCTCCCAGTAGGGACCGCGGGGGCCCAAGGTGCTGCGGAACCCGACAGAGGAGTGAGCAACCTCATGGTCGTGAGGAAGGCATCGATCGATCTCCAGCGTCGTGTTCAACCCAGGGACCGGCGGGTATGGAGCAGGCCGCGACGTCTGCGGCTTCGGGGGAGCCGCGTGAGTGGTGTCGCCCGAACCCCCGGCCGCGCCGTGCGAGCTTCGGGGGGAGTCAGAAGAGCGGTGTCGCTTCTTCGACTTCTTGCGCCTCTTACCTGAGGACTTGGAGCCCGACGAGCGGTGTCGACTCACCGAGCTGTGATGACTATGGCCCCGCGACCGGTCCCTCGACCTCCTCCTGGACCTCGAGCGGCGCGGGCCAACTGCCGGAGCTCGAGGCGCTTACGGGACCGCTCCCGCCTAGCTTTAGACGTCAAGTCCCGGCAGTCGGGACACGACTTGTCATCGTGGTCGGCCCCTAAGCAATACAGGCACCGGCGATGGGGGTCGGTAACGGACATCAGTCGGTTGCAGTCGGAACAGGGTTTGCACCCGGGCATCCCTACCGGCACCAATGGAGTCGTTCAACTCGAAAAACAGATCAAAAAGGATCAAAAAAGTTTAGTCAAAAAATGACTAAAGGGTACCACTTTTTCCGGATCGGCGCTTGCTGGCACAGAAAAAAAGAGGAACTGACATCAGCGCGCGAGGGCGGCGTCTAAGTACTCCGGCGACGTCATCCCGGCGCCGACGGACGCGGAGCCGCAGACGACGCCTAGTGACGCGCAGGGGTACTGTTACGCAAAAGTTTCCGGATCCAGAGTGACGACTGGGGATATTCTAAGGTAAGGAATCTAATACTAACCTGTTTAGCTCACTCTCATTATTTGGCTAAAATCTCCATTTTTGAACAAACAGACCACAGGCTGTCTAGCTTATAAAATCTCCATTTTTGAACAGACAACACGGGCATTAAAACTGTACTAATATGTAGAGCAAGCTCCTGTTATAGACAGGCTGTCTAGCTTATTTTGTACGTTGGTGGCTCACTTGAAATTCACACCAGTTGTCCTGCCATGCCCATTTAATTACATGCGAAGCAAGCTCCCATAACAAACAAGTTGTCAACCTTTTTAGTTTGCTTACTTCAAGGCCTTCTCTATTCACTTCTTTGTCTAACATCTAACAGCCAACTTCGAATTACTAAGTCATATAGCCGAGAATTTGATAAGCATCTTGTCTGTATGCTCTTTGTTGTGTTCTATGCATTTACTTAACAGTGCCATCCTAACAGTTCTGTCTGGTTAGGTGCGAACGAAATACGCATTACAAACACTTTGTCTGCCCTTTCTTTAGTTTGTTGTTGAGCTTCTTTTCTAAATGTTACAATTGCTGCCACCTTGTGTAAATAGGTGTAAAGCGTGCACAGATTACAAACTTACTCTGTTGTGGTGGTGTTTTTCTACTTTTACAGTGGCTGCTATCTTCGTGTAGATAGGTGTAAAGCGCGCGCAAATTACAAACATGTATCATTTCTTTTAAGTGTTGTCTGCCTTTATTTCATTCACAGTTTTTAGTCTGCTATGTTACTTTGTTCGTACGCTAGCGCAAGCATGTAACTGCACTGCACGTTAAGCTTTATATTTTTAGCAAAGCACCTTTTCTTTAATGTCTTTCACTTTGATATTACACTAAAAAAATATATACCAAATACATTTTTTAATGCTGTACCGGGTGAGAAATTTATATTGCACTACAAATAAAAAAAATACAACACTACAAAAAATCTGTCATTTATTACAAAAAATGTTGCATAAAGACTGTATTTTTATTTATATCTGAATTCAATACAACAGCAAATCAAGACCAATTGCCATGGTCAATGCGTGTTATATGTGGTTTCACTTATCCTGTTCACAAACTAGCAAAATTGAGACTGCTTTGTGCTCCCTAGTAATGTATGAACACTACTCCACCTGTCTTTGTGGTGCTTCTTTTTTCCTCCAAGAGAGCTTTCCGATAGGATTCTCCTCCCTTCTATTAATTTGTCCTTGATTATTTTGTTTGCGACATTAGTCTTGTGTGTTTTATTTGCTTCCCTTAATATTGCTTTATATCTTTTAAGTGTGCCATTATATCAGGACTTCTGCCTCCAGTGGCCAACACCAGGGCTTTTGTTGTTCGCTTGACTGAAACTCTTTCAACCAATGAGATGTGTAAACAGGTGACAATTTCTGGTCATCTTGTAACATAATGCATCCCTTGTTCTGTGACAAATTCGGTGTCTGCATGTTTAAACTCTACCTGCCATTGGTTAAACCGTGCTGTAGAGGCCTTACACCATTTTTGTTCTCCTGCAAGTGTCTGAGTCATCTGCAGGATAAAGACGTTTCTACAACACTCCTGGAGGCCTTTAGATGTAAATATGTAATCTAGTGTTGGCCCGCTTCTATGTGTATTTTGAATGCATAAAGGAGACGGTAGTGGTGTATCCAAACTTGAATAAGACCGCACATACACAAATAATAGTCTGATAGAGAATAATGCTGGATAAGTAGAAACAATCTTTAGTACATAAAGACAGAGTGCTGCATAGCCCCCTATCCCCCACTACCAAGAGGGATCAGATGTCAAACAGAAGATTGACAAGTATACATCCAAAAAGAAGTGGTCAAGGAGAGCACAATCCTAAAGCACATGTACATATTAAACTAATGAGTCATATGGTAACAACAGTTTCTAGACTGTATATGATCTGTTATTTCCAATTTTAGGACAGGACAAAGGAGAAAATAAAGTTCATATTCATGTTGTCATTTTCTTTATTGCAAGATCCATTGACCACTTCTTTTTGGGTGTATTTTGATTGCTTGGTCTCTAATTAATTCCAGAATTAGTAACCTGAAGAGGGTGCACATTATAAGCCTGAATGATATGCTGCAGTTTGTGGGCCTTTTTGACAGAGCGGCCACAAACGTTGGGAGGTTGAGCAAGGTTTTTTATATTTAAGTTGTGGGTAGTAGTGGCATATCTTACAGTGACTCCCAGAATTTCCCTAAAACTACATGTAGGGTTTTTTTTGTGAAAATCTTTTTATTATAAAACATGCTCCAGGTAGATCACACAGTGGTCGGCAGTAGTAATATACTGATACAAAAAATACATCAATATTTACATTGCATGTCATCATCACGGCCAGCAGGAAAAATCAAACCCCCTGTATCCCTCCCAACCCTAACCACGAATGTCCGGGGCCCACACAGGTGGAATTTCTGTGAATGGATATCACTGCGTACTAAAGTACCAGCCCCCTCCCATACCCGGTCTACTCCTTCCTGCGCCACCCATCAAACCCCATCCCCCTCGAGAAGGGAGCGGGACTCTGGGTCTATTCTAGCTTTTAATCAGGCTCCGAATCTGCCTGGGTATCTACTGACTCTCCTCTGTATTGCCTCCATGGCCCCCACACTTTCTCCCATTTCTTTGGGCATCCGCTACTCATATAAATAACTCTTTCCGCCCTTTGGCACCAATCGAGGTCCCTTTCCCACTCTTCCACCGTAGGCACCGCCTCAATTGTCACCCACTACCTCCGCCATGATATCAGACAGCCTGGATCAATAAGCCCTGATCTTGGTGCAATTCCACAGTATGTGGAAGAACGTGCCCTCTTCCCCGCACCCCCTGAGGCAAAACTTTGTATCTGCATAGCCTATCCGGTGTTGTGTCGTGCGTGGGGTGTAAGAGCAATGTAATATTCAAAGCTGGACCAGCCTGAACCGAGCCCGAATCGCCACCTCCCTTGGGCCTTGCAATGCTTCTCTCCAGTCGTCGACTTCCAGTAGCCCTACGTCTGTCTCCCACTTCTCCCTCAGAGGGCCCAGGGGATCAGTCAGATTGTTGATCAGTTTTTTTATAAGTGAGGGAGATTGCTTTATCTATCATTGGATCTATCAACAACCGGTCCTCAAGCGGGGAATATTCCGGTAGGTAGTCCCCCGACTGCAAATGCCCCAGGATGGCATGTCTAAGCTGCTGGTAATGCAGGAACTCTCCAGTTCCCATCTAAAATTCCGTCTGTAGGGACGCAAATTCCACCATGTCTCCTCTCTTCCAAATGTCCCCTAGTCTGTCGATGCCGATAAGGTTCCATGCGCGAAGGCCTTGCAGTTTGGTCACTGCCGGGAGAAAGTTCCCGGCCCATAAGAGGGTCTGGGCAGTTAATTTCGGTCCCCATCCCAGCAATTTCGTCGCTCTCTTCCACACCTCCACCACTGCATTCGTCTGAGGCGGGAGGGTCCTAAGGCATCTGCCTCTATGGTAGAGGGCAGCCAGGTAGGTCGCGTCTCCGAAGACCATACAGTCCACCCTGTACGCCGGTTCCTCCACAGGTGCGAACACCCAACCATTAACATTGACTAGCTGGGATGCCTAGCAATACAGGCGGACGTCTGGGACTGCTAGCCCCCCCTCAAACACCCCTTTCTGTAACTTTTGAGAGCTATCCTAGGACAGCCCCCGCTCCACAACAGCGAACGCTGTTCCGATTCAACCGCATGTAGATTTTTTAAAAAAAGATTCAGGAATGTGTTAACAATGAAAATTAGTTGATTTGATAAGCCATTGAAAACTATCATTTGATATTTCGGATTTTGTTACACAAGTCAACTCACGGAACGCTCTTCCAAGCTTGTTAGTTCTTACTGCTGGATGATTCACTGTCTGATATCCGTCTTTTGGTATTGAGCATGTGCTCCACGTTTCTTGAAAACAAGTTATGTCCTGTCTTTAGTGATTCTAGGGTATCCTGCTGTATACTTTGTTTGAGCCCCGCCACATTCCATGATATTAGCGTTATAGGTATTCCCAATGATCTATTTACAGTCTGGTTTAGGGGCCAACGTTAGGAATGCAGCTTAGACTTTGAAAATTGAGTAAGCGTCAACCAACTCCAGTCTTCCTTGAGACCTTCCATGTTGAAGTTGTACATGATGTAATTTATTTCGTTATTTATACTTAATTGGACTCTTACTTGAATATTCCCTAATTGCAGCGATGCATTTTTACTCTTGCATATATCTTGCAAGGGGGAGGCAAGATAAACTAAACAGGACTAATATATGAATGTTATGTCATCACATACCTTCGTTAATCCATATAAAATCAGAGGACATCAGCAGAACACGATTTTTCACCTTTAAAAATAGACTGTGTACAGATACTACAATAGTATTTGGGATTCAGAAGGAATAGGAAACTAGGTACTACTGCAAGTGTCAACATTTGAACAAGGGGGAATTAACATTAATCTGGTGGAGCCAGAGAAATGTCCTTTAGCGTTACTCAGTCCCGGGCGGTCAAGTCATCAAAAACCAGGAGGAAACAGTACTCTCAAAAGTGTAATATGCCCACCTACATTTGAGTTCTTGTCGGTGAATCACTTCCGGGTTCTTGCTCTTTGTCAATTCTTGGCCTTTCCGGTGATGTTACAAGATGTAATCTATTTGCCTGGTTGTTACTTGTGGCCAAGTTACTTTTTTAAATTAGTATTGTATTGCTTGGGTGTAATTTTACTTTATTAAAAAATATAAATGGGGTGGTGCCCTGCTTGTTGGATACGTGGTTGTTTGATGTGGGGTGGGGCTTGTTAAATTGTGTATCAAAGCTGAGTTCATTGTGACACGAGTGCCCTCTCCCTTTTCATCCACACTCTCCTTTTCTGAGTTCACTTCTACAGTGAATGGCTGTCGAGTGTATGGATTCTGCTTCCTCTTCAAAGTTGTCTTATGCCCTCCTACTAGATGCATTACTGCTTTTACATATGTTGCGATTTCCGTTGCTTTTTCCCTGGAGGCAGTGTTATGATTATGTGTACTCAGATTTTAATTAACTTGCTTTGGGAGCGGGCATTATCTTCTGTACTGTCTGTTTCACTGTTTAAATTGTCTGTAGTGTTTGTCTGTACTTGAGCTTCCTCCTGCCCCTTCCCTTCCTTAAATATTGGGTTATATTTATTCTTGTTATCTGTAGGAAGCTGGCTCTGTATATCTATATATATATAAAAACGAAAGTATGTCTGTTTGTCCTTTATGCATTACTACCCCATTCATCCGATCGCCATGAAACTTTGGGAAGTGGTTGAGTACACTCCCGGGAAGGTTTCTGGCAAAAAAAAAAAAAAAAAAATGTGTTAAAAGTTGTTGAGTACATTCCCGCGAAGGTTTCCGGCAACAAAAAAAAAAGAAAAATGTGATAAATATCGGCCCCCCGGTCCCACCCAGGGCCCTCATAATCTTTCCAATACTGAACGTTTATAGTTTATGGTGCGACTCGCTTTTGCAATGACCATCAACAAAGCACAAGGACAATCGCTGCAAGTGTGTGGACTAGATTTGGAGAATCCGTGCTTCTCACATGGACAACTGTATGTGGCCAGCTCACGCGTCGGAAAACCTTCTGATTTATTCGTGTACGAACCAGACGGAAAAACAAAAAATACTGTGTATCCACAAGCACTCGAATAAATAAATAGAATTAAAACACTTTAAAATGTTTTCCATATTAAAATGAATAAGTTTCAATAAAAATGACACAATGTAAATTAAATGTTATCATAACAAGTTTCCTTAAATTTCATTTCTGAGATCGCAGCAACGCGCAAGCTAGAAGTATATAAAAAAAAGAGGTATAGTGTCCACCAAGTCCCCAAAGGTATGGCAGAGGATAAAGAAGATAATACCTTACTCTCAATTAAGTGGTAGCTGGGCTGAGCAGTTAGGCTTATCAGAGGGTAGCGTGAATCCATTTGTTACACAAGGGAGGAACACACACTCAATGACTAACTACAGGCCAATGGTTGTAAAAATATGACTTTAGTTACTTTTATTTTAGGAACACGTAGAACTCAGTTACAGGCCTAAATAGACTTTTCAGAAGTGTAATACTTACAATATATAGCTGCATGAAATAATTATTAATGGGGCGTGGCTTGGATGCCGAGGAGGTAGGCAGCGTGAGCCCGGAGCTCCGCGCCCGATCCCGAATATCATCCTGATTATCCGAGCGGATTCCAGTAAAACTGGGATAATCCGTAATCGGAAGTAGTCGCGGAGGATACGGCGTTCACAGTGGACGACCTGGAGCTGTTCCTTGTCCTGAAATTTGACTTTGAAAACCAGCACCGGGTGTGATGTCGTCGATCTAAGATGGCGCCCTGAGGCCTGGACAAAGCAACGACGGGAGCGCATGGCCGGATTCTCCTGCTGCTCTATTACTGGCGGTGTTTGATAGACTGAAGGACCCCTCTTGACCTTCTCGGCGGGCACGGGTGAACTTTCCTCACGCTGATGCGAGCTGTTGGGAATCGTGGCCATAATTACGCTCGCCGATGAAGCACTAAAATGGCGGCGACTTTGTGACGACGGTCCCGACTATCCGAGCACAAGCTGGCATCTTAAGGCTCAGCGACAGCAGGGGACCCTAGAGTACTGCACTATCTAGTGCGATCGGAGCAGAGTCCACTGCCCTAAGTACATCCAAGATCTCTGATCCTATTGCCCGGCGAGTTCTCTAGTGGCGGAGCTCTGCAGTGTGGAGACAGTGAGGGGGACAAAGAGACCCTAGAGGCCGCTACCAGCTGCAGCCGAGATGGTGAAACCGAAAGGGAAGGGGGACGGAGCGACCGACACGGAGGCGGCGGATGGAGCGGATCGTGATCAGTCTGCTCTCCAGCGCATGCAGGGCCGTATATTGGAGGCCATCACGACCACGAAAGATGCTCTACAGCAGGACATCGCCCAGGTGGCGACGGGCTTGGGTCTCCTGAAAGCGGATCATGATAAACTTAAGGACAGAGTCAAATCCATGGAGATCGCTGTTCAGGAATTGGCCCTGGACCACGCAGCTGTGAAAGCCCAGATGGCGGATGCCCTAGAAAGGCTGAAGGTGCTGGAGAGGAGGGCCGAGGATGCGGAAAACAGGAGTAGGCGCAATAATGTTCGCCTCGTGGGCCTACCGGAGAAAATTGAGGGCGATGATATGGTGGGCTACCTCGACAACTGGCTACGCACTGAGGTGGCACCGGAAGGACTATCTCCTTTCTTCTCCCTGGAACGGGCCTACAGGGTTCCGGCTCGACCACCTGCCCCGGGTCTGCCACCTCGCCCGGTGGTGTTCAAGTTGCTCCATTACAGGGACCGGGACTGGCTACTACAGAGGGCGATGGAAGCGGGACCCTTTCAAGTTGACAACAACAGAGTCACCATGTTCCCGGACTACACTTATGAGACCCAGAGACTCAGGGCCAACTTCCTGTCCCTCAAGCGCGAGCTCCGTGGAGAGGGCATAAAATACTCCCTGCTCTTTCCAGCGAAGCTGAGAGTGGTGGTGGATGAAAAATCGCTCTTTTTCACGACCTCGGCGGATGCTTGGGCCTGGTGGGACACCTATAAAGCTGGAACGGACGGAGCTAAAGCCAGGGCGGAGGAGGCTAGAGAAGCACAGCCGATCAGGAAGTCGCAATGGATTCGTAAAAATCGCCGGAGAACTGGCAAACCATCCGTGTCACAAACAGAGTCAGAGAGGAAGGCGGCCTTACAGGCAGTTGTGGACCTATCTAGGGCGACCAGAAGCCAGTCCGGGAAGGGCACGGACTGTGATGAGCAGGGCACGGGGTCGGAGACGGGGCTCTCGGAATTTGGTGGAGCCAAAGGCCCTATAGTGACACCGCAGACATCTGGGGAGATAGTCGAGGCGTGACACGCTGGACAAGAGGAGCGGCCTACTGGTCAGACACTGGGGCGCTGTGCCCGTGAGCGCAGTTTACTGTTCTATGGGGTTTCGTGATTCTATAATGAGGGGATCATGGGGCGGGATGTGCGGGACTGATTTGCTTTGACGAACCCTCTCGACATCGGTCCGCGCCCTACTGGCCCTTACGGTCATCGCAGTGGAGACTGCGAATACTAGTGCCTTCCTTTGAGGGGTAGTTGGGTGTGATGGTTTGGATGGGTTTGCTTCCAATTGTGGGGGGGCCTGTCCTGGAGGGTGGGAACCGAGAGTAGTTGGAGGTGCTCAGGTTGTTTTTGGGGGGGGGTTCACTTGTTTGGAGTGGGAGGGAGGGGCAGCACGCTGTTGGCAAAAGCGCATGGTCGATGACATTTATCGTTCTGTCTGTGTGTGCTAAGGGATATGGCTAGTACGGACCTGGAATGTGCGGGGTCTCCATACTATGGTACTTAGGCACAAGGTTCAAGCGTATCTAAAGCGTAGGGGTGTGCATATAGCTTTCCTACAAGAGACGCATCTCAACAAGCAGGAGGGGATTGCGCTGCAAAGAAGGTGGAGGGGGCAACTGTTCAACACAACATATTCGGCCTTTGCGAGGGGGACATTGATTTGGATACGGGCGGGGGTCCCTTTCCAGGTCACCAAGACGATGGTGGACCCGGAGGGTAGGTTTGTAGCGGTGGAGGGGAGACTGAGGGGCCGGGTGGTATCTCTCTGCAGCGTGTACGCCCCCAATGTGGATTTGCCCGCTTTTCTAACGACACTCTCGGGCAAACTGGCGAGTTATCTGGCAGGGCCGGTGCTCATGGGGGAGGATTTCAACTCGGTGGTGGATGTTGATTTGGATAGATCTCATCCCCCGCTGCGTGCATCCCCAGCACACAGGGTAGCGAAACGCAGACTGGAATGGCAGGAGAGTTGGGCCCTGGGGGACGCCTGGAGAACACTACACCCCACCACTAGGGACTATTCCTTTCACTCACACTTACATGACCTGCATGTTAGATTGGATGCGTTTCTGTGCTCATCACATATGCTCTCAACAGTGGGTAGCGCGGAGTATGTGGCTCGCACGATGTCGGACCACAACCCTTTATTGTTGTCCCTGAACTGGATGGTGGAAGTTAACTGTGTACCGACATGGCGACTGCAACCTGATACCTTAGATGACTTGCTCTTCAGGGAGGCCTTGGGGGAGCGAATAGCGCGCTACTTTGAGGAGAACAGTGGCTCCGCATCCACTAGAGCTGTGGAGTGGGACGCGTTTAAGGTGGTGGTCAGGGGGCACTGTTTTGGGAACACTGCAGGGGCTCGTAAAACTTTGCTAGATGATCTTGAGAAGGCGGAAAAGCGATTGAGAGAGAAGGAGAGGGAACGCCCGAATCACCCCGAGCTTCAGGAGGGGCTTAGTGGTGCCAGGGAAGCACTAGCGGTGGAATTGTAGCGGCTGCGTAGTTTCGACCATAAGGCGTATATGACGAAGGCGCATGCAGAAGGTGATAAGGCGGGGTCGATGCTGGCGTGGCTTGCCGATCCGATCAGGCGGGGCACGCCGATCATGGCGATTCAGGCGGAGGGGGAGGGGCTTTGCCACACCCAAGCCGGGATTCTGGATAGGTTCAGGACGTACTACGAGGGTTTGTATGAGAGCGGACAGACGGGCGGGGTGGATGAGCTGGGCACCTTTCTAGAAGGGTTACAGCTACCACGATTGGAGGACTCGGAAGCAGAGGAGTTGGGTCGGCCCATTACGATCGGGGAGATAGGGAGTGCAGTGAAGCAGATTGCTAGGAACAAGACTCCGGGGCTCAACGGTCTCCCGATAGAGTTTTATAGTAAATATTTGGAGTATCTAGCTCCGCAACTGCAATTGGTTTATAATGAAGCGCAATCGCGAGGTAGGCTCCCGAGCTCCATGTGCGAGGCCCTTATGATCCCATTATTAAAGCCTGGCAGGGAGGGCGCTGCCCTTTCATCCTACCGCCCATTGTCCATGCTCACGACGGATTACAAGATCCTGAGCAAAATCCTGGCAAATAGATTATTGACCCACATGACCGGTCTGATTCATAAGGATCAGTGCGGCTTTATCCCGACACGTAACACTACCCACAATATCCGCAGGCTTACAAGGTTGATGGGGGCCCAGTGGTCGGAAGCCACTACTCCATTCGTGCTCTCAATAGATATCGAGAAGGCCTTCGATAGTCTTGAGTGGGACTATCTGTACGAGGTGCTGAGGCGTTTCGGGCTAGGGGACGGGTATATTAACTGGACTAAAGTCCTGTATACGGAAGCCACAGCTAGAGTCAGAGTGGGCTCACGGATTTCGAAGCAATACCCCGTACGACAAGGCACTAGGCAGGGGTGCTCCCTTTCTCCCCTCTTGTTCGCTTTGGCAATGGAACCATTTGCAGCGGAGGCCATATCTGGCCGCCATTATACGGGACTGATGTACAGGGACAGGCCGCATGTCATCTCATTGTATGCAGATGACCTACTGATGTTCTTGGCTGATGCGGACGCAGAATTACTGGAGGCGAGACGTCTGTTGGAGCTGTTTGGCCGAATGTCGGGCCTGAGGGTCAATTGGCCCAAATCTTGTCTATACCCTCTGAGACAAGGAGAGCCGTGCCCTCTCACGGCGCAGGAACTCCGGTGGGAACCGCATTGTCTGCACTATCTAGGCGTTTACATCTACCATACCCCAACGGATATGCTGGATGGCAATATTAATCGTTGTATTACTGCCCTGAGAGGGTGTATGGATTTCTGGTCCACTCTCACTGGCTGGTCGAATCTTCCTACTTAAGATGGTGGCTCTGCCCAGGCTGTTGTACTACTTTAGGACCCTCCCGATATGGATTCCGGGCTCCGTTTTCCGACGCCTGAGATCATTGACCATAGCGTTTCTCTGGGGCACGGGCAGGCGACGAATCGCGCTGGATACCCTCTTGCGGCCCAAGGATGAGGGAGGCATGGCGGTGCCCGATTTCGAAGGTTATTATCTGGCGGCTCAGCTGCAGGCTTTCACTCAGGAGGTCGCGAGGGTGTATCGAGGCCCGGAGCGTTCTAGAGATGAGGGCACCCGCGGCATGTGCTGGCATACATCACGCTGCATCAGAGGCTCTTGGTTAGAGATTTAACAGTAGAGGAACAGACATTTCGACTCTGCTGGAATCTGGCGCGCAGAAGAGCGGGGGTCCGCCTTATGTATGCTCCGGAAATTCCACTGGGGATGGTTACAGCCCTCCCTCATGGAGGGGACTGGTCGCGATTACTAGGCTGGGAAGAGGCTGGGGTTCAAATGCTGGGTGACTTGTATGAGGATGGTGCGTTGCTTCCGTTTCAGGAATTACAGGAGCGGTTCGATCTCCCGCGAGGTGATTACTTGTTACATGCGGCGGTAACAGGCGCCATGCAAGATCACTGGGGAGAGGGTTTGCAGGAACCAGCGACCTCCATGGCGTGCCAATATACGATGATGGCGGCCGGGACCTTTAAAGCGGTAACCTGCCTGTACTCCAGAATGTTGCGGGAGGCCTTGCAGCCGCTCGCAGCCTTGAAGGCTAAATGGGAGTTGGACCTCCAAATGGAGATGCCTGATGCAACTTGGGGTCAGTTGCTACGAAGGGCGCGGAAAAGCTCAAGGAACGCCAGGTTCCAGCTCATACACTTCTATATTATTCATCGGGCATACCTCACGCCTGGGAAAATACGGCAATACTTTGGGGTGGAACAGGCGGCCTGTCCCAGGTGTAACACAGTTGGGGCGGATCTGGGTCACATGCTGTGGGACTGCCCTGCCTTGGGGGATTACTGGCAGGAAATCGGGAGGGCTCTGAATAATGCTACAGATAGGGACATATAGTACACCAAGGCAGTGGGGGTCCTACATTGGTTTCCACACACGTCTAAAAATAAAAATACCAGCCGATTTATAGATTTGGGGCTGATCCTCGCAAAGAGGGAAATAACGAGGAATTGGAAGTCGAAAGCGGGACCCACGTATAAACGGTGGTATGGGGAGTGTATGCGGTGGGCAGCGTGTGAAAGTACTTTGAGGTACCAGATGGCTAGGAGGACGGATGATGAGAAGGCCATGGAAAAGGCAACAGCATGGGAAATGATGGTGCAGGCACTCCGGGATGATAATGATGAGGAGGAAGAAGAGGAGGAGGACTTGGTGGCAGCTGACCCCACTAACACACCTAGGAACACACCTTAGTGAATGTATAGGACCTTCTTGCACACACCAGACCTTACTCTGACTGGGATTTTCACACAGCGCTGCCACGGGGGAGGGGGGAGTTCGGGACTGGCTGGCGGGCGGGGGGGAAGGTAGTTGACGGGGGTGGGGGAGGGGCGAAAACTACAAAAGCAGTCCTCTTTTTCTTGTAAATGTGATGTCAGACATTGAACTATGCAGCGAGGAATGGACTCAGCGCGATGGCAGTTTAGTCTTCTTTCTGGAGACGTGCCTGATATGATGGGGGGAGAGATTTGATAAAGTGTCTTCTTGCTATGTTTCTTAATTATGCCATGGAGATATTGTCTGTACAATTATTTTGGTGCTGCAATAAAAACGATGTTACAAAAAAAATGAAATAATTATTAATGTCAAAGAGATACTTTGTATTATTCTCAGAATCAACATAGGTCAATACAGAGAAAAAGCAATGCAATCCTAAGGGAGGAAAGACAGGTAAGTACTTTTCAGGTAAGCACTCGACTTACAAGCTCAGCCTTCGAAGGGTTTGACCAATACAGGTCAAGAGTTGGACCAAGGTAGGTACTGCACAACCATCGACACTGGGGAGGCTGGGTGCAGAGGTCACTAGGCCCAATGTTAGCCTATGGGAACTGGGGGCACCTCTAAGAGACACCAGTTGCAGGTAATTACCCCCTGTTGAGGGACACACCCCCTGGGGGTTAAGGTAAGCACTGAAGGGGTCACCAAGTAGCACCAAAGCTGCACCACCAGCGGCACAGGTGGCAGCTGGGTGTAGGGTGCAATGGAGAGTTTGGGTGCTCTGTAGAAATCAATGGAGATCCTCGGTTGAAAAAACATCTGCAGGAGGGGACCAGAAGACTGGCTGAAGTAACCAAGCAACTGGAGAGGAGAGTTGGATAGTGGGGGGATACCGGGACATCGTGAGGGTACTCCAAGTCCTGGGAGCTGCGGGTGCAGGGGTGTCTTTATGCGTCAGGTTTCTCTCACCGGATCTGGTTTGGGGACCCTTCAAGATGAGGCTGTAGGCATCGCGGAGTAGTTCAGGAGAGGTCGTCAAATGCTGAATCCCAACTCAGATCACTGGGGAGACGTCACTGAATTGTTGGGCCACCCGTACTCAGGGCGTGGGCGACGGGTGCAGAGTGGCGTAGGGGTCGCGGATCCTGTGTCCTTGGGTCTGTTCTTTTCTACCAATATTATACTGAGTGTTTGGAGGGTCCGAGGGGAAATGATTTATAGACACAGTAGGTACCTAGTCCCCCAACTCATATAGCGAAACAACAAAGGAGGTACCTTCAGTCTGTGTAAGAATAAGGACCCAAGTGGTGCCCAACAAAAAGAAGTGTATGCAGACCACACTGTTGATCTTACATGGAGACAGTATTATGTCGTGTCAAAAGGAGAAGATACAGAGTCTCTGAGACTAGAAAACAGTACCCATCAGCCCACTCAGAAGCGGAGTATCGTCATCTGGGTAGTGGGAGAAAAGGTGTCCTCTAGGCTCATCCTCAGCCAAAGTCTAAGGTTGCCTGATCATGGACCCTTAAGATCGAAACATCCAACCCACAGAAGGCAAGACGTGAGCAGACAGGCCAGAAAGAAAAAGTTGCAGTGCAGAAAATAGAGGAAAAAGTGCTCCTAATGTTTAAAAATGCCTAATTTGATGACATAAGGTAACTTTATTGGGTTTGACCATCAAATTGGCATGATTAAAAGCAGTATGCTGATAGCATGGAAAAAATGGTTTGCTATCTATCTTGAGTGTTACTAGGTCGACATGTTTCAGCCGTTAACGGCTTTCTTCAGGACCAAAATGAGCTACCGCAACACATACTTATCGTGAACAATCAACCAATGTCCCATGGATTCAAAGGAAAAAGGTGTATCTCCTCCTGTATATATAGTGTGGGAAACAAAAAAACACAAAACATCATGTTAAGATATATACATAATGTAGACATATCATGATTAAGCTGTCAAACAGGCTTATATATTCAGCACTCACCCTAAATGCAGGGAGAGAAAACCTCACCTCGCCTGGCGACTGCTCAGGTAGGAAGGAGGCCACGCACTGTAAAGAAGTGCATGAAAAAGGAAAGTTAACTATACTTAAAAAAACTAATTCCAAAAAGCAATACCAATAAGGCGGAAAAATAGGACCAGATCTATAAGAAAGACCTATAACAGCCATCTCACAGAGAGATTAAAAACAACCTTATCTAAACAGAAAAGTTGTTGAAAACCAACAGGGTTATTTAGAAAAAACCTTGGCAAAAACGGCATATTAGCGCTGGATACCTGCCAAGGAGAACGCTGAGCTAGCTAAAGCCCTACGAGTCTGCAAAGGCCGAGCTCCAAAAAACCCTACCTCTCCGTCGTTGCCTCGGGTCCGTAGACTGAGCCGAGGGGGAGGTAGCGAACTCACGTAATGTGAGTGAATTTAGAGAGAAGCTGCGGACCTGGGAGAAGCCTCCCATCTGCATCCCTGCTATTGGTGGAATGTTCAAGCCAATCGTACGCGATGTCAGCTGTGCACAATTGACGCCTTTTAGTTGGCTCGAATACACTAGCGGACCTTGGAGAAAAATGTCTATCAAGTCCTGGCTATTGGCTGACTGGCGTAGGCCAATCAAAAGAGGTGTCGGCAAAATAAACAGGAAACGCGCGAATGACGCGTTCCACACGGAGTATGCTGTGCAGCTGACCAGCAAAACGGCCACGCCGTGTAGCGCACATTAAAGGGGACGGTACTTAAATGAAAGACATTGGTTGAACAAATCAGCCAATGGTAATGTGTCAGAAAGTAAACATCGCCCGTGGTATAGTGTGGGGACGCGTGTACATATCTGTACCCAAACGATGTAGCAGAGGTTGTTGCAGACATCCGTGTGTGTCGAAAAAAGTCCCACAAATACCGGGACGGGTGTCAAAGATTTAAAGTCATAGCAAACCCAGAATAGTTAGATGTAACCACCCGTGGGCTGAAGCTAGGTCGGGGACCCATGCTCATGATTGAAATACTTGCCCCTGGAAAGTATGGTATATAAGTAATATTACTAATGAGTCATGAGTAACTGAAAGAGTCATGCAGATGTGTCCCAAAAGCGGACATCACCCTTAGATCATGGGCGGAGTGTCTACATACAATGAGTGCACAGAAGGTTATGAAACTCCGACATCTACGCCAGTGTCCAGACACTTACAGTTGTAGCCAAGGAATATCATCATTCAGGCCTTCGCTGTCAGTGCGAAGTTTGAAAACCCACTTTTGCTCTTTCCTAAGGAGGAACAAAGGAATGTCAGTGATGTGGCTGGGTATATGTGGTTGCTCTAAGATTAACCACCTGAGTTCATCCGGATGATGTTTTTGCTCAACAAAATGTGTTGTGAGGCGGGTGGCCTGTTTACTGCGTCTGATTGTGCTTTTATGCTCTTGGATGCGCACCTTGATTTTCCTTGTCGTCATGCCTATATACTTGAGGCCACATGGACAAGTGATTTGGTAAATGACTCTGTCACTGTTACAGTTCGTGTGGTGCCTAAGTACCCAGGGACGGTCGGAGGTTGACATTGGCACCGACCGTCCCTGGGTACTTAGGCACCACACGAACTGTAACAGTGACAACATTACAGCAAAAACATCATCCGGATGAACTCAGGTGGTTAATCTTAGAGCAACCACATATACCCAGCCACATCACTGACATTCCTTTGTTCCTCCTTAGGAAAGAGCAAAAGTGGGTTTTCAAACTTCGCACTGACAGCGAAGGCCTGAATGATGATATTCCTTGGCTACAACTGTAAGTGTCTGGACACTGGCGTAGATGTCGGAGTTTCATAACCTTCTGTGCACTCATTGTATGTAGACACTCCGCCCATGATCTAAGGGTGATGTCCGCTTTTGGGACACATCTGCATGACTCTTTCAGTTACTCATGACTCATTAGTAATATTACTTATATACCATACTTTCCAGGGGCAAGTATTTCAATCATGAGCATGGGTCCCCGACCTAGCTTCAGCCCACGGGTGGTTACATCTAACTATTCTGGGTTTGCTATGACTTTAAATCTTTGACACCCGTCCCGGTATTTGTGGGACTTTTTTCGACACACACGGATGTCTGCAACAACCTCTGCTACATCGTTTGGGTACAGATATGTACACGCGTCCCCACACTATACCACGGGCGATGTTTACTTTCTGACACATTACCATTGGCTGATTTGTTCAACCAATGTCTTTCATTTAAGTACCGTCCCCTTTAATGTGCGCTACACGGCGTGGCCGTTTTGCTGGTCAGCTGCACAGCATACTCCGTGTGGAACGCGTCATTCGCGCGTTTCCTGTTTATTTTGCCGACACCTCTTTTGATTGGCCTACGCCAGTCAGCCAATAGCCAGGACTTGATAGACATTTTTCTCCAAGGTCCGCTAGTGTATTCGAGCCAACTAAAAGGCGTCAATTGTGCACAGCTGACATCGCGTACGATTGGCTTGAACATTCCACCAATAGCAGGGATGCAGATGGGAGGCTTCTCCCAGGTCCGCAGCTTCTCTCTAAATTCACTCACATTACGTGAGTTCGCTACCTCCCCCTCGGCTCAGTCTACGGACCCGAGGCAACGACGGAGAGGTAGGGTTTTTTGGAGCTCGGCCTTTGCAGACTCGTAGGGCTTTAGCTAGCTCAGCGTTCTCCTTGGCAGGTATCCAGCGCTAATATGCCGTTTTTGCCAAGGTTTTTTCTAAATAACCCTGTTGGTTTTCAACAACTTTTCTGTTTAGATAAGGTTGTTTTTAATCTCTCTGTGAGATGGCTGTTATAGGTCTTTCTTATAGATCTGGTCCTATTTTTCCGCCTTATTGGTATTGCTTTTTGGAATTAGTTTTTTTAAGTATAGTTAACTTTCCTTTTTCATGCACTTCTTTACAGTGCGTGGCCTCCTTCCTACCTGAGCAGTCGCCAGGCGAGGTGAGGTTTTCTCTCCCTGCATTTAGGGTGAGTGCTGAATATATAAGCCTGTTTGACAGCTTAATCATGATATGTCTACATTATGTATATATCTTAACATGATGTTTTGTGTTTTTTTGTTTCCCACACTATATATACAGGAGGAGATACACCTTTTTCCTTTGAATCCATGGGACATTGGTTGATTGTTCACGATAAGTATGTGTTGCGGTAGCTCATTTTGGTCCTGAAGAAAGCCGTTAACGGCTGAAACATGTCGACCTAGTAACACTCAAGATAGATAGCAAACCATTTTTTCCATGCTATCAGCATACTGCTTTTAATCATGCCAATTTGATGGTCAAACCCAATAAAGTTACCTTATGTCATCAAATTAGGCATTTTTAAACATTAGGAGCACTTTTTCCTCTATTTTCTGCACTGCAACTTTTTCTTTCTGGCCTGTCTGCTCACGTCTTGCCTTCTGTGGGTTGGATGTTTCGATCTTAAGGGTCCATGATCAGGCAACCTTAGACTTTGGCTGAGGATGAGCCTAGAGGACACCTTTTCTCCCACTACCCAGATGACGATACTCCGCTTCTGAGTGGGCTGATGGGTACTGTTTTCTAGTCTCAGAGACTCTGTATCTTCTCCTTTTGACACGACATAATACTGTCTCCATGTAAGATCAACAGTGTGGTCTGCATACACTTCTTTTTGTTGGGCCTCGTTCTGTTCTTTTCTAGCCAAATCTGGTGTCCACAGGAAAAAAAGGTCTGTTGAAGGCAGCTCAGGTCTCCGTGTTATCTGGGGTTGCTGGCTGCGGGGCACAACGGTTTCTGTGAGCAAGGTCCTTGAAGTGGGAGATAGGCCAGTAGGGCTGAGGTCAAGCCAGTTGTCGCTTTCCTCCTTCGCTGCTGCATGGCTCTTCTGTGCTTCTTCTTAGGTCATTAAATATGAATAACAAGGTTCAGGGGAGTCCAAAAATCCTAAATTTAAGGGAGTTGCTGAGGTTGAGGGCAGTAGCCAATGACTACTGTGCCCTAGGGTGACTACACCCTTTGGGTGCCCCCCTCCCTTTGGGGAGAGGGGCATATCCCTATTTCTATTGGACCTAATTCTCAAAACCAAGATGGAGAATTCTAAAGAGAGGGGTTCACCTCTGCTTACTAATTTTCCTGCCTGTCCTGTCGCAAAAAAAGTGGGGCTGGGGCAAGGGTGTGAGCATCTACACTAGTTAGAGCTGCCCAAATCAGCATAACACAAGGTGGGAGCTTCTGAGGCTCTCCGCCAAGTTATTAATTCTTGTATAGCACATAGCTACCTATAAAGGTTTCCAGCACTGGAGGACATTAGGTGGTAACCTACTGGAGTCGTCTAAAATAGCCAAGTTTTCAACTGTTTGCGAAATGAGGCCAGGGAGTTGCAGCTTCTGGTTGATTCCCGAAGGGTTTTCCACAATTTGGGACCGATAAAGAAAATGACCGGCCACCAATGCATGAAAGTCTGAATTTAGGCACTGAAAAAAGACTTGTTACTAGAACGTAGTGTACAAGACGGAAGGTAAAGCACAGCTAGCTTTTGTAAAAATTCAGGGCAGAGAGCCTTGAATATGATGCCTTTATCCACAATGACCTAACAACAGTGATGGGTCTTGGCTCTTACTCAGCAAGGCTGAGCCCTACAATTATAGAACAGAACAATTGCCAATGCTGAGACTGACTACTCCTTTATTTGTTGACTGGTTTCATGAAAAAAAGCATGAAATTCTGCTTTAAAAATTGCACCTTAGTCATAAACCAAACTATTCAATCTTCATTTATTTTTTTCGAAGAACGACATAATTTGTTGTGCATTTCAGTACAAAACGAACATGGACACTACAATGAGGCAAAATATAGACAAACTATGAAGTATTCACAAAACTCCTTATCAATATATATCCCATACACTTGGCCAATTTCACATTCATATCACATTCACACAAACATCCATCCTACAACAGAGGTCCCTTTGTCACATTTAAATGTATATTGGACAATTAAAGCAACAAAAATACAACAATTTAAATTAATCAAGTCTTTTCTCAAAGAAATTGTTTTCCTATATACAATATTAACTTCTGGGTGACCAGGGACCAGGTCGGTCGACGCGTTTCGAGCCCCGACTGTTTAAGGGTTCTCCTCAGGACCAACAACTTTCTACAAAAAACAAAACAACATATTTTAGACTAACTGCACTTAAGCAAGACCTTTGGCCTTAGGTCTAATCTACACCCCTAAAGACGCTTCCCTACCTTCAGTTATCCAGAATATGGTTGGGAACCATATATGCCACAATCCATACGTCATACACAGAAATCACTGAAAAGGAGAGTAAGTGACACTCGGATACAAACAAAGGATGATGAACTACTCCGTTCAGCTTATAAATCAGTGTAAGTGGCTTACCGTGTGATCCACGGTTGTTCCTGTGAAATGTACCAATCGCCGTATAAAATTAATTGGCTGCTGCCTTTCTGTTTGTTCCACACACAAACGTTAAAGTGTCCTCAACACCTACGAATTAAATAAATGTCCCGCTTATTTAATGCATGATCGTCATAAAAACAAACAACTCTCCCTGACTAAATCAAGCCGCTGAGGGATGCTTACCCCGTGTCACTGTGTTAGGCAATTCATCAAACTTGCTTGCAGCGTCCGCTGCTTCAATTACGGTCTTCTTTGCCATCCAGAGAAAGACCAAAACGCGCCGTACATTACTCCTCTTTTCTAATTATATTTACACTCCCTTTCTATTTGTATCTACAAGGCTGAACTGTTTTCCCTTACCAAGTGGTTGGAGGCTTCTGAATTCGTTATCGCGGCGATTCCATCCCTGCCGTTCGAATGTCGGCACTGTTAGGAAGAGAGCTATTGCTTCCTGTTTAGTCATGTGACTATCGCCAGGGAGTGTGGACTCTGTAGTTTTTTATCCCGTGTGTCGCTCAAACCGGGACAACGGTATTATGAGTTACTGGGTCCTGTCGAGGACCCCTATTTGCGTAATCTTCACAGAAGAAACTTCACAGATAAAACAGCCATTCGATCCCATATATATCCATTAATGGGTGCGTTGGAGGTTTATGCTGTAAACCTACGTTTGTGGTACAGATGGTTAAAGTATCCATTTTTTTAAAAACAGAAACCACAAAGGACACCCTCATTGTGTATCAGCCCCAGGCCAGCAGAGTGGAGGCTATGCTCATGGTCCTACAGTATTTACAAAGGTTTAAATATTTCAGAAATCTCATTAAGGCTGCTGATAGCAGTATTGAATTTCATAATAAGGAGAGCTTCTCTTTGACTCAGACGTGCCTCGAGATCCCCCCCACGGGGGTCTTCGTCAATTTTTGATAGAACTGTCCATTGTAACTCATTTTCGTTGTGGTCTTTGGTAATCCAATGATTAACTAATGGCGCATTCTCAACCCGCCTCCGTATTCGAGATTTATGCTGTGTAATACGTTGTCTGATCTCCTGGGTCGTTTTTCCAACATACAGACTGGGACAAGGGCACATGACTCCATAAATAACATTTCTGGTTTTACAATTAGTAAACACCTCATGTTTCCAATGTATCTCATTAAATGAGAAAATTGAGTTTTCCATGGTTTGATCACAACAAGTGCACGTCCCACATTTGTGGTGTCCAATTACGGGTGCTAGGCCCAACATACTCCTCAAAGTTGGAGCTTGTTCCGTCGGGAGTGATGTACGGACAATATGATTGGCAACACTTTTTTCTTTTCGGAATGCAAACAGTGGTGGTATCTCAAACTATTCATGTAAATTCTAAATCAAATGCCAGTTTGATATAATTAATTTCCTCAGTTGATGTGCATTTGGGCAAAAAGTGGTGACACAAACAGATCTTTTGAGATCCGGTTTGATTTTTTTCTCCAATAGAGTTTCCCGTGGTGTCCACCATGCTCTCTTAAGAGAATGTTTTAATAGTTTCTTTGGGTATCCTCTTTGCAATAGGCGATCCTTGAGTTGATTGGCATGACTAAAGTAATTTTCTTTGTTTGAACAGTTTCTACGGATCCGTAGAAACTGTCTAAACGGTAGATTCTGTCTGAGACTTCGAGGGTGATTACTGGTATAATGGAGAGCTTTGTTTCTATCAGTATCCTTGCGGAACAAAGTTGTGGCCAATTGACCCTCTGATGCCACCACTTTTACATCCAAAAAATGGATTGTTTCATTGGAAGCGGAACAACTGAATTTGATATCATTAGTTCTTAGGTTTAACCACGCCACAAATTCATTGAGTAGCTCATGCGTGCCTGTCCAAATTAGGAATACATCATCGATGTATCGCATATAGTTGGATATACACTCAGTGTAAGGGTTGTTGTTATATATAAACTTATTTTCATATAATCCCATAAAAAGGACCGCCAGTTCTGGTGCAAATGGGCACCCCATGGCTACACCTCTTACATGGTAGAAAAATTCTGAGTCAAATGAGAAGTCGTTTTTTTGTAATGCAAATTTTGCAAGTTCCAGGATGAACTCAGTGGGTACTCTTGTCGGTTGGTCTCTTGTATCTAGGAAAAAGGTCAATGTTTCCAACGCCTGGTCTTGGAGAATCTGGGTATACAGAGAAACAACATCTAATGTCACTAGGAGTTGTTAGTTTCATCAAATTGCACTGAAGCTATTCTGTTAAGAAATGCTGTAGTGTCTTTCAAATGGGCTGGAATGTCTTCTATAAAAGGCTTTAAGAAGAAATCAATGTATTTGGCAACTGGCTCAATCAAAGACTCACAGCCCGAGACTATTGGTCGGCCCGGGGGATCGATTTCACTCTTATGCAATTTGGGCAATACATAAAAAACTGGTATCCTAGGGTTCTTATTCTGTAAAAATGTTAATTCTTTAGATCCTACAAACCCTTGTTCAAAACCTCCTTGAATGATGCTAAAGAGATAGCTTTGAAGATCATTTGTTGGATTCTTACCAATTCTTCTGTAGCAACTTGTGTCATCTAATTGTCGAAGAACTTCCTTTTTGTATTTGTTGATATCCCAGATCACCACTGCCCCGCCCTTATCTGCCTGCTTGATGACCAAAGATTTGTCGTTTTTTAACGCAAATAATGCGTCTTTTTCCTTTTTTGAAAGATTATAGTTCACATATTTTTTCTTGGATTCCATGGCTTTGACAAAATAGTTCTTTCAAACGTGACAACTTCCTTTGGAACTTTATGGCCTGCTGGGCAGAAGGATGACTTGTTTCTTAAACCAGTAACTTCTCCTGTCAGTATTTCTTGAGTTTCCGTAAAAAAGGTTTTAAGTCGAATCTTACGACAAAATTCGATAATTTCCAATTTCATTTTGATGAAGTCCGTGGGTCTGGATGGTACGGAGCTAAGACCTTTCCTTAGAACAGATAATTCCGATTCGGTCAGCACTCTGTCTGATGAATTAAATACTGGTGATTGTTCTAGCTCTTGTAATATTGACGACGAGTCGTCATGTTCCATGGTTGGGCAAAGCGCGTCCTGCCTCTGCCTCTCTGTTGGCCTCTGCCTAAAAAAGGTGTCTGGTTTTGTGGCTGCTGTAATTGCTGTTGATTTTGTTGATTTCCTTTCCGGTTAGAATTAAACCTCGTGCTAGTATCCGGTTCTCCTTCCGAAGATGACGATGTATCGGAGAATGTTAAAAACTTTTGCCGTGATCGACCCTGATTCACTTGAAGAAATCTCCTCGAGTCTGTCCGTGTATAAAAGTCTTTGTTTAGATATGGATAGGTATTCTCTAGTGAAAAATTCATTTTGTCTAAGTCAAATTTGTTGGTTTTCTGGGTAACTGTGTAATCCTTGAACTCTAAGATTTCTTTTTCAACTTTGTCCAGTAGTCTTTTGGCGTCTGTAATTAATTGATTGTTTTTAATTTCTGTCTCTAATGCCTCTATCTCCTCTAGTTGTTTTAGAGAAATCCTATGAGAAGTTTCGCCAGTGAGAACCATCAAATCTCTGCTGCACTTGGTCTCAATGCAGCTATAGCCTTTCTTATATTCCGGATCGTCTGTGAATACTACTGGAATGTTGCGAATTTGGAGTCCAGATGGAATTGTACCCGCACGCAAATGTTGTAACAAGAAATGTCCATGGAGATCTGTACGTATCTGTTTTTTACGCAATCTGATGAGTTTATCCGATTCGTTTTGCGTTTTCGCCATCAAATTAAGGGTTGCGGAGGCGAATATTGGAGGGGTGCTCATAAGATTTTGTATATGTTCTTCTCTATAAGCGAACGTGTCTTTGTCAGCCATAACATAAAACAATGTGCAAAAGAAAAAACACTTAACAGGATAGAGTAAAACAAAGAAACTCACGATTGTCACACCACATGCACACTCTAAACCCGACCTACACTGGGGAAGGGAATGCTCTGAGATTCCCTTAAATTCTCAAATAAGGTTTATTTTAAGTGGCCTAATGTCTACCACAAAACAACCTCGCGGGATCTCCGCCCGCTCCAAAACCTAACAACAGTGATGGGTCTTGGCTCTCACTCAGCAAGGCTGAGCCCTACAATTATAGAACAGAACAATTGCCAATGCTGAGACTGACTACTCCTTTATTTGTTGACTGGTTTCATGAAAAAAAGCATGAAATTCTGCTTTAAAAATTGCACCTTAGTCATAAACCAAACTATTCAATCTTCATTTATTTTTTTCGAAGAACGACATAATTTGTTGTGCATTTCAGTACAAAACGAACATGGACACTACAATGAGGCAAAATATAGACAAACTATGAAGTATTCACAAAACTCCTTATCAATATATATCCCATACACTTGGCCAATTTCACATTCATATCACATTCACACAAACATCCTTCCTACAACAGAGGTCCCTTTGTCACATTTAAATGTATATTGGACAATTAAAGCAACAAGAATACAAAAATTTAAATTAATCAAGTCTTTTCTCAAAGAAATTGTTTTCCTATAAACAATATTAACTCCTGGGTGACCAGGGACCAGGTCGGTCGACGCGTTTCGAGCCCCGACTGTTTAAGGGTTCTCCTCAGGACCAACAACTTTCTACAAAAAACAAAACAACATATTTTAGACTAACTGCACTTAAGCAAGACCTTTGGCCTTAGGTCTAATCTACACCCCTAAAGACGCTTCCCTACCTTCAGTTATCCAGAATATGGTTGGGAACCATATATGCCACAATCCATACGTCATACACAGAAATCACTGAAAAGGAGAGTAAGTGACACTCAGATACAAACAAAGGATGATGAACTACTCCGTTCAGCTTATAAATCAGTGTAAGTGGCTTACCGTGTGATCCACGGTTGTTCCTGTGAAATGTACCAATCGCCGTATAAAATTAATTGGCTGCTGCCTTTCTGTTTGTTCCACACACAAACGTTAAAGTGTCCTCAACACCTACGAATTAAATAAATGTCCCGCTTATTTAATGCATGATCGTCATAAAAACAAACAACTCTCCCTGACTAAATCAAGCCGCTGAGGGATGCTTACCCCGTGTCACTGTGTTAGGCAATTCATCAAACTTGCTTGCAGCGTCCGCTGCTTCAATTACGGGTCTTCTTTGCCATCTAGAAAAAGACCAACCTCTTACACCTCCCAAACTCCTCCTTGCATGCAGCCTCCTACAACTCCCACACTCCTCCTCTTTGGCATCCCTAATGCCGTGTTTGTTCTTTCCACAGCCACTTCCAAATCGAACTACTTCAAAACTCTATTCAAACCAATTGACCATTACGAGGAAAAATAAACACAGTGTCAATCATATGTCCAATAAAATCTTTTTTTTTGAAAAAACGTTTTCAACTCGACTCTTTTGTGAAATAAACACGCTAATTGAACCAGATTGCACATCTTGCTTGGTGGTGGATTTGTCTTCTTAGTTGATTAACCATCTTAGTATGCGTAGCTTTTCGCTCTGGGTGCTTACTCCAAGGGCCTGCATATTGACGTATTAACGAAGTAAAGGATAGCACACCTATTAGTATTTCATCTATTTTTTAGTCCATTCTTCATTAACTTGTATTAATCTTCATTTTTAAACCATCCGCTTTGCGAAATGTTGTTCTTTATCCTGTAAGAGGTTGAAAAAACAAGAAAAAAAGAGGGAGATACCCTATATGCCAATATGGGACAGGGTGAGATAATATTAGAACACAAGAAAGTCCCTAGTTGTCGGGGGGTACCCTCTGTCACGGCCCCTTGATCTCAAAGGACCTAGCTCGACCTAAACACTATTGTTATGTCTCACCTAGTCCTTCATTTCAACCGGACCTCAAATATACAGACCAAAAACAACTCAATCAGTTAGCTACTCGAGGTCAACAAAACACACTTAAAATTAAAAATATATAAGTCCTGTGGCATTCAAAAAAGATTTTCTATATTTGTATGTGTTAAAAACAGTAATTTATTAAAATTTCATCGCATTACAGTACATCACATATTGCATAGTCATACAAAAACAATATTATACGAGGGGCGTGGCCAAGATGGCGACGGAGTGAGACGCTCTTTGCGTTCCCTCCGGCGCCGACTTTGACAAAGCACCGAATAGCACCCCCGGGGCCGTGCTTTGACCGGTGGTTCTGTTGCCAAGGGGCACCGGAGCCTAGTGGCTGCATTCTGGTGGCGGCGCTCGACCCTCGGAGCGTCCCGCGCGGAGAGGCGCGCTCTTGGAGCAGAAGCGGTGGAGGGCCTGTCCGACGCCGGACTGGCGTGGGAGTGAACGCCGACCGGAAGTGCAGGCAGGGCGGACGCCGTAAGGGGATGGAGGTCGGCCCGATGCCTGGAGCGGGACCTCAGTAGCCGGCGGGATTTCCGGAGGACAGCACTTTCCCCGCTGCCCCCCTCTCGTGTGTTGAGCTGTGAGGAGCGGCGACGGAGGAGCCGGGGGCTGAGCGCGGATCGGCCACCGGGTGCGTGACCCGGAGGAGCGGTGGGCCCGCCGAGCGGAAGAAGGTGAGCGCCTGGAGGCAGCCGGAGAGGGCTCAGGACCACGATCTGGAGCGCGGAGGGCGCCGACGGAGCTGGGCTGCTGGGCAGGAATTGCGAGGGGGCGGCATTGCGCTCTGGCCGAGTGGCAAGGACGGCCTGGTGCAGGTTGGGCAACCCCCCCTCTGAGTGGGTCCATGGAGGTTTGCGGCCACAAGTAGCCTACGCATGCAGTGCACCCTGGACGGCGGCGGCCTGTAGTAGTGGGGGAAGCGAGGCATCTGGAGTCGCAGCTGCGGCCTACATCCTGAGTGAGGCCCTGATCGGAGGGCCTGCGCCGAGCAGCGATCTTAAGCGCCATAATATCGGGGGGCAGTGGCCCGGACGCGTGAGGCGCTCTATGGTCTTTGGGGGCACGCGCCCCGCCGAACTGTGACCTGGTGGGGGCTGTCGCTAGATCAGAAGGGCTGGCCGTGAAGTGGAGCGGACCTGCTACAGCGGGTCTAGCACCTCGAAGAAGGGCACAGGGAGGCCCGCGGTGTTTAGCGGGGGTGAGGAGCCCGTCTCGGTCGCCTCACCTCGCAAACGGCGACTGGCGCAGTGGGTTGTGATCAACGGTGGATTGTGGTCGGCTTGGGGAGACGCACACGATCGACCTTGCGATGGCGAACAACCAGAGGAGGGGGAAGAATGGCAAGGATGGCCTAACCAGGGGCTCCCAGCTCCCGCCGTCACCGGGGGCGAGTTCCTCCTCCACATCAAAGGACGATGAGGCGCCGGTCACCAAAGCATTCATGACTGAGCTGTTTGCTTCCATTAAAGATGACATCTCCGAGCTGCGGTCCCAACTCGCGTCGGACCTTAGGGAGGTGACGAGAGACCTGGATGGGGTTGGCGAGAGGGTAGCCACCCTAGAGGACCATGATCTTAATCTGGCTAATGATGTCCATCAGCTGCAACAGGATGTGCTGCGTCTTAGGGAACAGAATCTGGACCTGCAGTCCCATGCGGAGGACCTGGAGAACCGCTCCAGGCGGAACAACGTCCGTATCAAGTCGGTACCATGGGACGGGGAGTCTGGCGATCTGAGAGGCTATGTCCTGGCGCTGTTCCAGCAGATCTTGGGCGACGAAGAAATCACTGATGTCAAGATGGACAGGGCCCATAGGGTTGGTCTTCCTAGGCGCGGGGGGGCCCTCCGCCGGACATCCTAGTCTGCGTCCACGATTTTCAGTTGAAAGAGCGCATTCTGAAGAAGGCTCGGGAGGCTACGTCTATCCTGTTTCGTGGGCACCACCCGCAGTTGTACCAGGATTTGGCAGCTTCTACTCTGCGGAAACGGCGTGAGTTCAGACCTGTGACTACCTTTCTGCTGGACCGCAACATTGCTTATTCCTGGGGCCACCCGTTTCGCATCATATTTCGTTGGAACAATAGGCTTGAACAGATCAGGTCCCTTCAAGTGGCAATGGATCTACTGGGAATCGACGGACCGGATGCTTCACCTGGCGATAGGAGTCCTTCTGCAAGGGGCCGGCAACGGTCCCCCTCCTGGCACAGGGTGGGCGGGGAGGGGGGGAGGAGGGTGCCTGACAGGACCACCAGCATGCAAGAACGGGACGACGCGGTGGCCTCGGTTGCCACCGTCACGCTGTCTGCCTCTCAGCTTGGTTCCGGGGCGGCGTGATTTCTGAAGAAGGATCTGACTGGCGCCGGAGGGGCGCACCCGTGCAGGTATCGTGGGTTCGTATGTACTTTGTGGGAAGACGCCCAGGTACGAGATTTGTGGGGGACATCGGCTGATGTCTCCTCGCCATCCCGTGGAGGACTCTTTTGGACTTTCGATGGTTTGTGAGGGGGTTTCCGGGGGGGGGAGGGTCTTGGGGGGGCTGTTTGGGGTGTTGGGGTTGGGGGTGAGGGGGGGTGTTGGTGGTGACGCGGACGTGTTGTGGATTGTATTATGTGGTGGTGAGAGGGAAGTTGGGAGGTGCTGTTGGTATGGGAGATGCGGGGCGATTTGGCATGGGACTCAAGGTTGGGATTGCGGGGAGGAGGGTTGGCGGGAGCCTGATCTTAACACGTGTTGTAACCAGGGTACCTTCTGGCAGGGGTGGAGGGCATGTCCCAGAGTTATAGAGGATTCTTGTTTTTTGTCTCACGATGCCTGTTAGCATAGGGACCTGGAATGTTAAGGGACTGAACTCTCCGCAGAAAAGGCAAAGGGTGTGGAAATATATAACGGACCACCAATTGGATATAGTGGGGCTCCAGGAAACTCACCTTGCACGCAAAGATGAGCTGCGTCTTAAGCATAAGGCATATCCCCTAATATACAGATCCTCTGCATCCACAAAGCATAAGGGGGTGGCCCTCCTCTTCCATGCTTCGCTGCATTTTCAGCCTGTGGCGATACGCACGGACAGGGAGGGCCGCTGGTTGATGGTGAATGGGCTGGTTCAGGGGAGGCTCTGTACTTTTGTTGTGCTGTATATTCCTAATACTGGCCAGAATAAGTTTTTGCAAGGCTTGCTGCATAAAGTGGGTGATTTTGTTGAAGGGCAGTTGTTCCTCATGGGGGACTGTAATTTGGTGTGGGACGGGGCGCTGGACTGTTCTGGCGCTCGCAGGGCGGATACTGGTGTATTCTCTGAGATGTCACGGCAAAAAGTTGCGGAAATGGGGTTGGTTGATGGGTGGCGGTTTCTACATCCAACGTCCAGGGATTACACGTTTTTTTCTCATGTACACCACTCATATTCACGATTGGACCATATATTCCTTAGCCAGGCTCTTAGAGGAGATGTCCTTGACTCCACCATACTGCCCCTCTCGGTTTCGGACCACAGCATGCTGGTGCTTACTCTGCGCTGGTCGTCGGCAGACACCGGGCAACGGAAATGGTATTTCCCAGCTTCGGTACTTCGGGACGAGGCTTCTAACAGGGCGCTGCGGGTGGCCATTAGGGAGTTCTTTGCCCTCAATCCGACGTCCGATACCTCAGTACCCAACACGTGGGATGCCTTTAAGGCGTCCATCAGGGGCACTTGCTTGGGCCTTAACGCACAACTCAATAGGTTGCGACGCAAGGAGAGGGAGGCCCTGGAGGCTGAACTGGCTTCTCTCGAGCAGGCGCATAAACTCAACCCCTCGAGGGTGACCCTCCGGCCTCTCACGGCGGTACGAGGGAAACTGAGGGCTCATTACAGTAACAGGGCGGAGTTCACCCTACTGAGGTTGGGCCGACAGTCCTACTCTTGTGGTAACAAGGTGGGGAGGCACTTGGCCCGACAGCTTCGTGACAGGCGGGAACGTGAGTACATTGGGGGGATCCGCGACTCTGCTGGACAGTTGCAGCATCGGGACGAAACTAAGGCGGCCATCTTCGGACGCTTTTACTCGGATCTATACAAGGGGGAACGGCTGGAAACAGCTGCCCAGAAACAGTACCTGGGACGTCTGCCCCTTCCGCAGGTGTCCAAGGAATGGAACGAGCTCTTAGGGGCCCCGATTACCGGGGAGGAGGTGCTAGATGCTATTAAGAACTTGAAGCTTCACAAGGCGCCTGGCCCGGACGGTTACACCGCTGTGTTCTATAAATCTTACGCTTCCGAGCTCTGCGAATTCTTGGTCACCCTTTTTAATGACATGGCCGCCTCCGGTTCCTCTACTGGCTCCTTGGCGGAGGCGATGATTACGGTCTTGCCAAAGCCGGGGAAGGATCCAGCACAATGCGCCTCCTTTCGCCCGATAGCGCTTCTTAATTTGGACGCCAAAATATACTCGGCGATCCTGGCGCGTAGGCTACAAGACCTTATGCCGGCGCTAATCCATCCGGACCAGTCTGGCTTTATCAAGGGGCGCCAGACGCATGATAACACACGTCGGGTGGTGCATCTAATAGAAAAGGCGGAAAGATTTCGTATACCGGCGGTCCTAGTGGGCCTGGACGCCGAGAAGGCCTTCGATAGGGTGGACTGGGGTTTCCTGTTCAATACCATGACTGCCTTTGGTTTTTCGGAGACTTTCATCACTATGGTGAAGGCTAATTTCTGCTGCCCCCGGTCCCGGGTTGCGGTGAATGGTCATATGTCAGCGTTCTTTGCTCACACTCGAGGCACTAGACAGGGTTGTCCTCTGTCCCCCCTGCTGTTCGCGCTGAGCATCGAGCCGCTGGCGGTGGCGGTGCGGGAGCATGACGGGATCCGAGGTTTACCATTCGCGGGGGAACAGCATAAGATTTCGCTCTTCGCGGACGATGTCTTGTTCTCTATTACTGATCCGGAGAGCTCGCTGCATTGCATTAGGGAGGTCTTGTTGGAATTTGAGGGCGTGGCAGGCTTTAAGGTCAACTATAGCAAGTCATACATCCTGAATCTTACCCTGTCGCAGGTCGAGAGGGATCGGGTACGGCCGCTGACTCCGTTGGCCTGGGCCACAGGTTCGATTGTCTACCTGGGGGTCCATCTGACTCCGACGGTGAGCGGGCTGTTCCAGGCCAATTTCCCATCTTTGATGGCGAAATCCCGGGCGGAATTGGACAGGTGGAAACCAAAAATTCTGTCATGGCTGGGCAGAATCCATGCCGTGAAGATGGTCCTCCTCCCTAAATTCTTATATTTGTTCCAAGCATTGCCTATCCCTATAGACAGCGATTTCTTTCGGCGGCTCAAGACTTATTTATTGCGTTTCGTGTGGCAAGGGGGTCAGGCACGGGTCTCCTATGCGGTTCTCCGTCGACCGAGATCAGAGGGTGGGGTTGGGCTCCCTGACCTGCAGTTATATTACAAAGCGGCGCAACTGAGAGTATTGGTAGAGTGGTCGCAACAAACCTCCGAGAAACATTGGCTCCATATGGATTGATGCGTTGCCGGCAGGTCAATCTGGGACCTAGCCTGGAAACCAAAGAAGGACCGTCCTCTCAACGCATATATCAGCACTCCTACAAGCACGGTGTTGAAGGTATGGGACTCACTAGCGGGGGACGACCGTTGGACCACGTTCCCTTCACCGTTTACGCCCTTGCATTACAACCCAGCTTTCCCACCGGCACTTCATGAAGGGCCGTTTACGGTGTGGAGGGAGGGGGGGTGTCGGGCGTTGACCCATTTGTTCCACGGCCTAGACACCCTCACTTTCGCTAACTGTATGAGAGATTATGGGGTCCCCCAGACTGAACAATTCCGGCATGTTCAGCTGCTTCACTGGGCTACGTCACCTGGAGTGGTGGAAGCGGCTACGAGACCGCCGATGCCGTTTGAAGCCTTTATATTACGGACGTCTGCCATGAAGGGGGCCATTTCCTTCATATACCAGTTGTTGCTTCAATCGGCAATAGCTCCTCGACCTCGTTATATGGGGCAATGGGAAGAAATGCTGGGGCGAGATATCTCGGATGTGGAATGGTCGGCGCTATGGCGTGACCTGACGACCTTTAACCATTCCTTGCACTTGAGGGAAGCCCACCTCAAGACGGTCATGCAATGGTATATGTGCCCGACTAGGCTTCACCGCATTTTCCCGGAGACCTCAGATAAGTGCTGGAGGGGTTGCGGACTTCTGGGAGACTTCCGCCATATCTGGTGGGACTGCCCGGTGATCCGTCCGTACTGGGAGGAAATCCTCTCCCACATGAAGGACATATTGACTTATCCCATTGATGATTCTATGGCCTGTGTCCTGCTAGGGCTGCGTGACCCTGGCCTCGTTTATCAGACCAGGGCAGATAAAAAGATTTTGTGGCTATGCCTCGGCGCTGCGAAGCTCACGCTGGCTGCGGCCTGGAAAAAGAAGGATGCCCCGGCGGTGTCACTGTGGCATGCGCGACTATGGAGGTTGCTCAGTTTGGAGAGAGTGGCGGACATCTTCCTAGGCCAGTATAAGAATTTCCGATATCAGTGGGGTCCTCTGGTTAACTTTCTTTCTAAGGGGTTACCCTCGGCGGTATGTCCGGCTTCTTTGAGGTCGATGCACCTCTTTCAAGTGTAATGTGGATGTGGACTGAGTGTTGAGTGAATGGCGTCACCACCGGGGGGAGGGAGGGGGTGGGATAGGGATGTTGGTTGTTTTGGTCTTTTGGGCTGTGGAGGTTCCACAAACTGATTATCTGCACCGCCTGTATGGAACTTGGAGGATTGGGGTCCAGCATATTGCAGCACTGGTTATCTTAGCTGGACTGGCCTAATGATAAGCTTGTAGAACACTTTGTACAGCGGTCCTAATTGATATGATGTCTCGCGCCTGGACTGGATATGCTTATAATATGGTTTGGGACACTGCTGATGTGTGAACAATGATTTTGCCCTAATCTTGAGTACTGTGCGGTTCCTCCGCAGCCCTTTGTTTATTCTCTTATGCAAATCAAAATAAAAATTTTACAAAAAAAAACAAACAATATTATAAAAACCAAAGAGTCGACGCGGCGTTTCGGTGTCTTGACCAGTGAGTCACACCTTCTTCAGGACGGTTTTTAAAATCACTAAAAAGAGAATGCCACAATTACACACTGTTTATAGACTTATTGATAACAAGACCTCGAGCAATCACAAACTGGTACAAATTACACATTTATTTAAAAAACAACACTCCATATACTTTCTTGTTTGTGTGACAAGTATAAACATTTCATCCTTTTCATCTTGTCCCATCATTACTTAGATACTCATTGTCTTTTCTAGTCTTATTACAGGGAAAAATATATATATTTCTAAATTACGTTGACCCTGGGATTTCATTTGTTCATACTCCAGAATTTTACATACCTTGGGCATCAAGTGAGACAGATAATGATATAAACTCTGAGTTTACCCTCTATTTCTTAATCCATTAGGGGTATACTTTCCGTATCGTAAAAGATTTTCACCTACAAAAATAAAGATGGGTTCATATAACATGCATCTCCCATTCCCTTAGCCACAGATGGTCTACTTCTGTTAATAGGTTTACATGCTATCATACCTTAATCCAGATGTATGTGTGCTGGAAAGGTTTGCTGCACCAGGGATGACCACCGTTCTGATAGGTTATGTACACTTCAACTACGGATAGACAGAAATACGCACAAATGCCAATTTGTAGGTAGGGTTTGGTCTTCTCTTAATGGTCAAAAAAAGACAATTGTTGTATGTTCATTTTGTTCCCATACCTTTTGTTATGAAGCTTAGGGTCACCTCATGGGGTCTAGAGGAGCCCAAACCCTACCTACAAATTGGCATTTGTGTGTATTTCTGTCTATCCGTAGTTGAAGTGTATGAAATCCCAGGGTCAACGTAAATTAGAAATATATATATTTTTCCCTGTAATAAGACTAGAAAAGACAATGAGTATCTAAGTAATGATGGGACAAGATGAAAAGGATGAAATGTTTATACTTGTCACACAAACAAGAAAGTATATGGACTTTATAATGGCTACCAGTATAAGATCTGAAATGTGATAACAAGAATTATAAGAAATATATCCGACATATGTGAAAGGATAGAATTGCACTAATGAGAAAATTGCAATTATTAAGTATAGGAGTGTTGTTTTTTAAATAAATGTGTAATTTGTACCAGTTTGTGATTGCTCGAGGTCTTGTTATCAATAAGTCTATAAACAGTGTGTAATTGTGGCATTCTCTTTTTAGTGATTTTAAAAACCGTCCTGAAGAAGGTGTGACTCACTGGTCAAGACACCGAAACGCCGCGTCGACTCTTTGGTTTTTATAATATTGTTTTTGTATGACTATGCAATATGTGATGTACTGTAATGCGATGAAATTTTAATAAATTACTGTTTTTAACACATACAAATATAGAAAATCTTTTTTGAATGCCACAGGACTTATATATTTTTAATTTTAAGTGTGTTTTGTTGACCTCGAGTAGCTAACTGATTGAGTTGTTTTTGGTCTGTATATTTGAGGTCCGGTTGAAATGAAGGACTAGGTGAGACATAACAATAGTGTTTAGGTCGAGCTAGGTCCTTTGAGATCAAGGGGCCGTGACAGAGGTTGAAAAAAGACAGCAGCATTACAGGTGGATATTATTAATGTTGATTGAAGAGGCGGGTTTTAAACCCGAGCGAACAAGGGGAGTTTTCATCTTTATAAAAAGGACACGGGTCGAAAGAAATGGTTCCAGTTTCACGAGAGAAAAGGGAGACAGCCGTTTCAGCAGGTAAAGGGAGAAAGAAAAGCTGAGAGATTGGGAGAGGATAGTTAACGCAGCACTCGAAGGCTGGGTGAAGAGAGAGAGTGAGGGAAGCTGGAATCTTGTAGAATAGTAAGAGGAAGACGCCGTGGTGGGACGAGAGAGCAATAGCCATTGAAACAGGGCACTTAGCAGGAATAACTCACACAAAGTGAAAAAGGTTTCTGAAAACATGGACAGAAAGTATTGAGTTAAAAGAGGAGGGGGCATCTGTATGAAATAAAACCGACTAGAAAAACGGACCAGGAGGGGGATGGAAAGCATTCACATATTGAAAGTAGATTGTATTGAAGTGAATGTATGTGATGAAATTAACATGACACAGAGATGATTGTAAATACATGTTTTATTGTTGGTCTACAGTTTTCCCTGACGAAGAACCCATCTAAGGGTTCGAAATGCATTGGATAAAAATAAACTGCTGAAAAAAGAACCATGCTTCAGTGCGTGTTTTGGGGAGAGAGGTTCATTTGGCCCACCAAAGCATGAGAAACTTCGTAAATTTGCAGCCCCTTGCTTGATGATGGATTAAGAAGGATGTTTATTTAACAGGATAAAGAACAACATTGCCCAAAGCGGATGGTTTAAAAATGAAGATTAATACAAGTTAATGAAGAAATTGATGCAAATGCAGAGTTAATAGGCTGTCGCCACTGAAGTGGGGTTAAAAAGTAGCCCCACAATTTTTGATATACTATATTCGTCACATGCAATGTGGGCTTGGCATGTCAAGCAGTGAGCACGCCGGACAAAACTGTGGTTTAAAAGAATGGACTAAAAAATAGATGAAATACTAATAGGTGTGCTATCCTTTACTTCGTTAATATATGGATCCCAACCATATTCTGGATAACTGAAGGTAGGGAAGCGTCTTTAGGGGTGTAGATTAGACCTAAGGCCAAAGGTCTTGCTTAAGTGCAGTTAGTCTAAAATATGTTGTTTTGTTTTTTGTAGACAGTCGGGGCTCGAAACGCGTCGACCGACCTGGTCCCTGGTCACCCAGAAGTTAATATTGTATATAGGAAAACAATTTCTTTGAGAAAAGACTTGATTAATTTAAATTGTTGTATTCTTGATGCTTTAATTGTCCAATATACATTTAAATGTGACAAAGGGACCTCTGTTGTAGGATGGATGTTTGTGTGAATGTGATATGAATGTGAAATTGGCCAACTGTATGGGATATATATTGATAAGGAGTTTTGTGAATACTTCATAGTTTGTCTATATTTTGCCTCATTGTAGTGTCCATGTTCGTTTTGTACTGAAATGCACAACAAATTATGTCGTTCTTCGAAAAAAATAAATGAAGATTGAATAGTTTGGTTTATGACTAAGGTGCAATTTTTAAAGCAGAATTTCATGCTTTTTTTTATCCACAGTGAGCCAGTGGAGATCTTGAAGGAAGTCAGATACTGAAGAATGTTTGGGTAGTCGAAAAAATAGCCTAGCAGACGAGTTTTGAACAATCTGAAGGCGCCAGATTATTGCTTTGTCAGCACCCAAATAGAGGATGTTGCCATAATCTAATCTGGAAAGAGTCGTGGCTTGAATGACTGTTCTTTGCGCTGAGAAAGGGAGCATCCATAGAATATTTTTGAGCCATTTCATAGTGGCGAAGTAGGAAGAGGTCATTTTGGCTACTTGAGGTTTCATGGACAGAGTGGCATCCAGGCTTTTCACCTTGTCAGCCAGTGTGGGATAGGAACCCAGAGCGGAGGTCTCTAGAGCTGAAGATATGTGGCAAGTATTAGCACCCTAGTCTTATTCATCCAGTTGGCAACAAAACTGTGGCAAGATTTGAGAACTTGTGGGCCTGCTTTCTGATCCGATGACAAAGAAAGAATTATCCGGATGTCATTGGCATAGGAAAATATAGTTAGTCCATGTCTTTCTACTAGATCTGCTAAAGGGCGAACATATATGTTGAAGAGCAGAGGGCTAAGGGCAGAGCACAGTGGGACACCCCAGGTCAATGTTTGTAGATTTGACACAGTATTAGTGGAAAAAAACAGAAAAGTTTGATCAGCCAAACAGGATTTTAACCAAGCAACTGTTGTGATTTTTAGGCTGAGTTGAGTCAGTCTGTCAATCAGCTTATCGTGAGACAGTGTTAAAGGCTGCACAATGGGCCTGAAGGATCAGTGTGGTCGTACCACCCCTGTCTAGAATCTGATGCAGGTGTTCCGTAGCTCCTAACAGAACCAAGTGCTGCTGGTCCGGCAAGGAGATGTGAAGCACCTCCACCCAGAGAAGGATGTGTTCCTGACCTTCGGGCGCACAAAGGCTCTTGCTCCATGAGGTCTGAAACCTGTCTGATGGTGGCTGGCTGGCTGGCAGGCAGGCAGGGACCGGTCAGCCAATACACTAGAAGTTGGTCATTTTCTAGGGTGCATCTCTAAAATGCCTTCTGAGTGCATTTTACAGTGTGGGTTTATTATATTGAGAAGTTTGATACCAAACTTCTCAGTCTTAAATAAAGCCATTGCGGAGCTGTGAAGTTCGGGTTTACAAACTCCCAGCCCATGTACTCAAAATGGCTTCACTGCACTTACAGGGTCTAAGAATGGACTCAAACACTGTAGGGGCATACTGCTCATCCAGTTATGTCCTCCCCTGTGGTACTTTGTGCTCTGCCTTAGGGCTGTAAGGCCTGCCAGAGGGGTGACTTACCCATGTCATTGGCAGTGGTGTGTGGGCATGGCAATCCAGAATGTATGCATGTCTCTCCCTAGAGAGGTCCCACCCACCCATCCCTCGCTCTCCGCCCCACAGGCAAATGGAGCGCTTGCGTGCCTGGGTACAGAACTGTCACTCGTGGATGCCTGGAGAACACGTCAACCCAATACTAAATTATACTCATTTCACTCTATCCTGCACAACCTCTATGTAAGCCTTGATCAGCTTCTTGTGCTCGCCCTATATCATCCCACTGGTTCAGCTTGCGGAATATCTGGGGCAGGTCCTGTCTGATCATGACGTGCACCTCATAGCCCTTAAATGGCAGCCCCCTCCACCTCCTGTCCCCATTTGGCGGCTGCGGAGTGACTGTCTTGAAGACCAGGTGTTTTGCCATGAGCAGGAAGCAAACATTCATTGCTATTTTTCCAAAATCTCCAACACGGCATCCACCAGAATGCTGTAATGGGTCGCTTTCAAGGTTTTACCTGGCAAAAACTCAAAAGGGCTGGCCAGTCCAGGAACCTCAGAAGTTCCAACACGCTTCTACTCATCCCACCGAAAGCTCGGAAACACAAAACCACATATAAATCCTTTGCGGGAAATGCACCTAAGATCTGGAACTCCATCCCCCCCAACATCAGAACGACCACCTCTTTCCCGAAATTCAAGATCCTACTCAAAGCCCTCTTCCTAGAGAGCTCTCAAACGTAACGAGAAATCCACAAGATACGCTGGAAAGTGTTCGACACCGCACCATACCCTCAATGTGGACTAAAACAGTCGTCTTAAAACTAAAATCGAAGGGATTTCCCGCCATACCGCTTCTTGATTGATAGACACCCCACTAGCTATCAGCAAACTAACTCCTCCTCAAGAAACCCATCAGCCTAACCCCTCTTGTTCGACCTCGAGATCTGTATTGTATTTATGTCTATAATGCTCTTAAGTTTGTGAGTTACGGATTTTGTCTCTGCCAATAATGCTCATAATTGTACTTGTTGTGAAGCGCTCTGATACCCGCGGGTCCAGCTAGCGCTATACAAAAGATCTAAATAAATAAATAAATACAACTTCTAAGCATACGTTGCTAGGGTGCATCGGGAGGGAGACAGGCCGGGAGCAACCATCGCATGACTTATTCACCAGGATTCTGACGCTCGTCCCAAAACTGATCCCCCCTTCTGATGTTGCAGCCCATGCCCAAACTGAAATTCTGCAGACCTTCTACGACTACTATGCTGAGGTGTACAGGTCCCACTGCATGATTCATCGCATTCCATAGGCCAGTTCCTCACAGCTCTCACTCTGCCTCAGATTTCTTCCCAGGTGAAGGCATCCATGGATGTGGAGATTACACTGGCTGATGTGAAACAAGCAATCCTAGACTTGGTCCATAAGAAAACCCCGGGTATGGACAGCCTATGGAATATTACAACACCTTTTTTAACTTGTTGGCACCCCGGTTTGCAGAAATGTACGGGGCAGCGCTGCAGGGCGGCAAGCTCCCTAATTCGCTCTGAGTCTCTCTTTGCCTCGATTCTGTAGCCCTGTTGGCTTCCTACAGACCGATTGCGAATTGCAAGATCCTTGGTAAACGTTTTGCCAGATCGCCATGCTCAATTTCTTCTTGCACTCGTGCACCCGAATCAGAACAGTTTCATCCCAGGCAGGAGCCTGTCTCAGAACGTTTGCCACCTTTTTCACGTCCAGGGTATGGTGAGGGGCGTTTTTCCACTTGCTGTCTGCCTGGTCCTGGACCTGGAGAAGGCGTTCGATACCGTGTCCTGGTCCTATCTGTTCACTGTCTTCGTCACATGGGAGTGGGACCTAAACTCCTAGCCTACACTAAGCTACTATATTCAAACCCCACTTCGCAGGTAAGCCTAGGGCGTTACATCTCTGCTCCCTTCCCTGTGACCCGGGGCATGCGTAAGGGGTGTCCGCTTTCCCTACTGCTCTTTGCCCTTGCGATGGAGCCCCTGGTGGTGAGACAGGAATGGGGCATCCCCCTGAAGGGCAAGACCCAGAGTATCCTTGTACGCAGATGACCTGCTTCTTTATCTGCAGGACATCTTGACCAACATTAGACCTCTTCGGGCCACATTGTGAGACTTCGCAGACGCGGCCGGGCGGAGGGTTAATTGGGCGAAATCCTCTGTCTATCATCTCAGTCCCGACCTCCGTCCGTGAGAGGAGCTCATTGACAATTCCAGCCTCGCCCACGTGTGTGCCTCGCTACCTGGGTGTCTATTTGTACCGTTCCCCCCATTATCTCTAGGAGGGTAATCACCACAGAACACTGGTGGAATTTTGCAGGACTCTTACCCTGGCCCCCATAGGAAAAATCGCATTGGCAAAAATGGTCCTCCTACCTCGTCTTCTTTATTATTTTGCCAATATTCCAGCCATTCCTCCCCACTCCTTTTTCAGGGAGCTGGACGCCCTGCTTTGCTCCCTTATTTGGGGAAACGGCCATCAGCGAGTCGCTTTTTTAAGCTGCAGCTGCTGGTAAACAAGGGGGGCCTGGGACCTCTGTTGTTTAAGGCCTACTTCCTAGTGGTACAGCTCAAGTGGCTGTCTCACTGGACAGCAAGGCGCAATCTGTGGGAGGCCTGTTCTGAAAGAGGGCCTTTACCGCCGCCTGCTCCTGCTGGGAGCCTGGCCTGCCTCGACCCATTCAACACAGGTAACTATTGCAAAGGCATGTATGCTCTGCATTCATTGGCTGTCCCAAGGGGCCTCATTCTACACCCTGCTGTTGCCGCTGGTTGGCCTGCCCCATAGTGGGGGTTACTACACTGCCGGGGAGCTACAGACCAGGACAGACCACTTGCATCTTGAGATGGAATCCCTATTTTCCAAGGGCCAGTTACTTCACTTCGACCAGCTAGCGGAGAAGAGCGGACTCCCCCTAGGGCAATTACTTCTCTATAGGCAAATTATATTTGACTGCTGGCTTCTTTGGGACCTAAGGGTGAACCTGTGCCTCACCCTGTGCTTCACACAGTACTGACCATGAGTCCCCGCCGACACCTTACTACTTGGATATACAAGGCCATCAGGGAACTGACCCCTGCCTGCATACTCAGTTGTGTCACAAATGGGAAGAGAAGTTTGAGAGGCCCCTAAACTACGGAGCACACCCTGAAATTCACCCAAAATGTTTTTTAGAACTCCTGTTTCAAATATACGATTCTTTATACTGCACCAGGAATACCTGACGCTGGCACAACTACAGCACCATTATCCGGAGTCACAGTTTGTTTACCCCCGTTGCCAGACCACTAGCGTAACCTTCCTCCATATGTTCTGGGTCTGCGCTGCCCTGCAGCACTATTGGTACAAAAAAACAAGGGAACCCTCTAGGTAGGCAAGGACCTGGGGTATCAACTTTTACGAAAGACAACGGCCCTTGACACAAAAGAATTTTTATGCTTGTAATAATTATAGGCCACGATGTGCACTATAACGGCAAAAGAAAGTCCAGCCGGACTTTGCAAATTTATTCAATAATTCAATAGTCAATTGGAGAAAAATAAAACAGTGGGACACAGTCCTGTATCCACAACACTTACATAAACTTGAAGACAATACAAACAGCACTATTGGAGCACCACCTATGCCACACTGCGCAAGGTCACGGAGCTCCCCAACATATATTCTGACGAAGGAAACACTACAAGGTCCAATCGCAGTTTGCAACGCTGGCCCTCCTCATACTCAAACGAGGCATCAAACTGCACTGGTGTGCACGAGGGACCCTCTTTGGCAGCCTGCATAGGAGAGGTACATAAGTGGGCGCTGCAAAGGAAGATCCGCTTCAATATGAGGAGGTGCATAGAGTGCGCCATCGCCCCATCTCCCCTGAATGGGCCATGCTATTTTTGTGCTTCTGTCGGACTTTTGATCATTAAACTACGACTCTGCAGTCACAAGTCTCTTTGAGCGGCTTCCCTAGGGGCGCAAACCATCCTGCCTTTCTGAGATCCCCCCTCACTGCGCACAAATACACCTCAGCCGGCACACCCCGCAGAATCATTAAGCGATCTCCCTTGCCTAGGCTTACAGCACCGCCAACTCAGTGAAAAAAATACTGCACACCCGCCCCCCCTTCCATTCAGTTCTCCTCCTATCATTCTTCTTTTGGATACACACACAAGTAGACACACCTTCTCTGGGAGCGACTTACCCCCCAACGGTCTCCATAGATTTTCTGTGCATTCAGTCCTAATGGTTATTGCATGTAATGCTGCCTCAATACCAGTCATGTACCGAGCATGCTGTCTACACTTGTGAATTGTATGATTATGTCCTGCTTTTCTCGCTGTTTGAAAACCCAATAAAATGGTTGAATGAAAAAAGTGTGTGAGAGTGGGTGGGGGGGGGGGGGGGGTTACTACAACAGAAACCCCCTTTCCCACAGTATTCCCTTGTTTTTTTTCCAATCAGCTTTTATTGCTTTTTATAGGCAGTATACAAATACATTGCACAGTATCCCCTTGTTACTACTATCTGGGTTCTACGTTTTTTTGCTCGTTGTTATTTATGTTGCGTTTTCTTGGATTTTTTTGTTTCTATTCCCTCCTGGATAGTATTCTAACCCCTTGCATTTGTTCATTTTGATTAATTGTGTTGGTGTCTATCTGGATTGGCTTTAATGATTCTGCTATTTTAAGTACGCCTCCTCTCCTGTTTGCTTTTGGTTTCTGCATTTGTTTACTTTATTGGCTCCTGGGGGGCAATTGTCTGCCAATAAATGGTTGTTGGCAGCTGTCCTGTTCGAGTTGTTTATTGTGGGCGACATATCCAAGCTAAACGAGGTTTCTGTAGAGATTTCTGGTCTCTCGCTGCTGTGTCTATATCAGATGGATTTCTATTTTTTAAACTCAGCACCAATTGGGACAGCATCCCCGGAAGTCCGCACCAATTGGGACAGCATCCCCGGAAGTGTGCACAATGTATCGTCATTATATGCTGCAGGCCCTGTAACACCTGTCGTTTCAATCCCTACTTTCATTTCCTGGTCAAACACTGCAACTGGTTCACCTGCTGTTCGAGTTTATGAGACCCAAAGGTCGGTGCGTAGATTTTTGAAAGCAAGGTGTGTTGTAGGATGATAACACTGTGGTGTCTGCCAGGCTGCTGATAGATTCGTTGTCTACTTTGAGGTTATCCCACTTCCCTTTAATTGTGATATTTCGGTTTTGTCCAGAAGTTCAACATCAACTTCACGTAGTACAAAACTACCAGCGTGGTTTGTACTGCAGTTTATTACATTCCCATCCTGGGTGGATGTTGAGAGTATTTCGATGGCAGATACATCTGGGGAATTCCCTATTTCTTCACTGCAAAAAGGCACCTCTGCTTTTATTTCTAGTTTGTTGTTCAATGGTGGGCATTAAGGTCCCCGGCTCATCCTTTCTTTTTCCTCTATGGGGGCTGGAGTCATTATTTTTTTGGGAAGTTGTTCTTTGCTCCAATACCCTATAGTAAAATTCAGTTGTGATTGCCGAAGCAATCCTGCTGTCCAAAGTACAGTCACCCTAGAAACGTATAAAAGGAAAAACTGAGGTGGCACCAAAGTGTGTTCATTAGGGCAGTTTTATTTTTATCGGTTTTTAGGCTGACTCTGCTTTGGGCATCCACACAAGTGAGGTATCATTTTTATCAGGAGTTAGAGGGGAACGCTGGGTGGTAGGAAAGTTGTGCCAGTGCGGTGATCCTTCAACTTTTCCACATAGACGTGAGGAAAATGAGGCTTTTTAGCTAACTTTGAGGTTTGCAAAGGAATTTGGGTAAAAGAAATGCTGGGGATCCACGCAAGCCACACCGGCAGTCAAGCGCCATTCACACACACACCTCCAGCCAAGCGTCATCCAACGCACATCGCCAGCCAAGTGTCATCCACACGCGCACCTGCAAAATGCCATTACACACACCAGCCAAACATCAGTACATGCAGACTGTCAGTCATACTCCAGTTCACACACACAGAAACTTTCCCTGGTATCTAGAGGTTTTCTGCCCACCTTAATGGCAGACGAGTCTGAGAATATCACTGATCTGCCCCAAAGGAAGGAGCCAGAAACGGCTAAAATGTGGGCCTAAAAATAAAATGAGAGTGACCCTTGACTATGGGGCAGTTTCCTAACATTCCCATACACAATTGGGTACCATCTAAATATCAAAGTGCCTCCTCACACAATTATTGTGTTCAGGATGATGTGGCTTGCACCCTAGTGGCTAACTTCGAGGTTGCCCCCAGCCTTTCTGCCACCAAGACAAGAATCTGACCCCCTGCAAAGAGAAGTGAACTCTCCAAGGAGTCAGAAACAATGGCCTTACAGGCCGGCTAGTGAAGTGGCACATCAAGGTGGTGAGCTTCAAAGGCTGCATCATCTCGGCAGATATAGTCGGCAAACTGGCCGACTACTTTCAAAAGGTGTACACCCCGAATGAGACTGTCACGAGGGAAGCAGCACTGACTTCCCTCCGTGCCATACCGATGTCAACACTCACTCCGGATGGAGTGAAGGAGCTAGAAGCTGAACTCACGACTGAGGAAATACAATTGGCATTAATGCCGTACAATCCGGCAAAGCGTTGGGCCCCAACGGGATCCCAATTGAATGGTACAAGATAATGACAGAGACATTGAGTGCACCGCTTCTGGCAATGTACGTAGAAAGTCTAGAGCTTACTGACCTCCCTCAAGACCAGCGCACAGCAACAATCTTGGCAATCCCAAAGCCAGGGAAACCAGAGACGGAATGCACGTCCTACCGCCCAATATCGCTCCTAAATGCCGAAGCTAAGATTTTGGCGAAACTTCTGGCTACTAGATTCCTGCCTCACCTTTCACACTTGATTCACCCGGATCAATCAGGCTTTATGCCACATAGAAGTACCCCTCTGAACCTACGTCAGGTCCATGGGGCGCTGGCGTGAGCACTGCAACTGCAGGTGTCGGCGGCAATACTGTCTTTGTATGCTAGAATGGCGTTCGACATGGTCGAATGGCAATACTTGTTTGCAGTTCTTACCCACATGGGGTTCGGTCCCAAATTTATATTGTGGATACAACTCTTATATTCCAGTCCGCTGGCACACGTCACGGCGAACAGCCATATATCACGTACGATGCCACTGGCAAGGGGGACGGGCTAGGGCTGTCCACTGTCACCTCTACTGTTTGCCCTGGTGCTAGAGAGCCGCTAGCCACTTTAATTAGGACTACTCCGCTCTTGAAGGTGATTAGCTGGGGGGAGAGTTGGGAAGAGAGAGTCTCACTTTACGCAGACGACATGCTGGTCTATTTGTTAGAACCAGACCGTGGAATACCGGAACTCCTTGCGATGTGTGATACCCACGAAAAGGTGTCCGGATACACGTTAAACTGGACGAAATCAGTGATTTTTGTCCTGCACGGCCCAACGCCGATCCTACCCCCTGACTGTCCGCTAGAGATAGCGGAGACCTCCTTTAAATATCTCGGGATTCATGTCACCAGGGATGCGTCCGACTTCTATGATAGAAATTTGAGGTTGCCTTTGGAACGCCTGCGGCGCGATGTGCAACATTGGAAAGCCCTACCTTTGACGCTGCTGTGGAGGGCAGCACTATTTCAAATGATGGCGTTGCCATGTGTCCTTTATGCGCTTGAAAATACCCCTTACTTGGTACCATCGCGCTATTTCCAGCAGGTGACGGCCATGGTGTCTGGACTGATGTGGGGAGACCGCCCGGCACGAATTGCCCACGTGAAGCTAAACAGGAGCCGGTACGAGGGAGGGATAGCGTTGCCTAACTTACAATTGTATTATTGGGCAACACAACTTAAAGTCATTAATCACTGCCTGCATGCCCCCAGGACGATCCCGCATACCGGGCCGATAGAATGCAATTAGGCGCACATAGCATATTGACGGCGCTTTATCACAAAGAAATGGCAGCGAAGCTTATGGGACCCACACAACACACAGTAGCGCTATGGTATAAAGCACAGACAAAACTTAAATGGGGAGGAGTAATTACGAAACTTACTCCATTATGGGACGCCAAGGCTCTAGGGCCTAGATGTAGGTAATAGCAATTTACCGAATGGTAAATACCGAATTTTACAGATTCGGTATTCACTATTCGGTAATTGCTATGTAGGTAAAATATTCGGTAAAAATACCGAATCTGTAAGATTCTGTAATTACCGATTCTGTAATTACAGAATCGGTATTTGCCATTGATTCCTATGGGCCTTGAAGCCCATAGGAATCAATGGCAAATACCGATTCTGTAATTACAGAATCGGTAAAATTACCGATTTTGCAAGGGTGACAGGGTGTCACTTTGACACCCTGTTGCACCCCTGTTTCTGGCTTGTGTGCCATGTGACACACAGACATGCCCTTAGGGCATGTCTGTGTGCCACATGGCACAGGTGAACATGCACAGATGTGCATGTACACTGGAATTCGTTATTTACCATGGAATAGTATTCCATGGTAAATAACGATTCGGTAAGGGCTTGTGGCACTGATTACAGTGCCACCTACATCTTGATTTACAGAATCGGTATATTTACCAATTCGGTATTTTACCGATTCTGTATATTTACCGAATCGGTAAATATACCGATTCTGTAAATAAAATGCCCCCTACATCTCAAAAGCCAAATACCGGTCGGAAACGGCCGAAATCGGCCGTTTCCGACTGGTATTAAGGCTCCTACATGTGGCCCTTGGTCATCTACGGTGGAGCAAGGGATTCACACAGTGGGACAATATTGGTATTTCGACGGTAGGAGACCTGTGGACAGACGGGACGGTGGTCCCATTCTCCCAGCTGCAGCAACAATACGACCTAGGCCCAAATGAAACATATAGATATGTACAAATTAGGCACGCACTATTGACGGCACTGCCGGAAGGCTCGAAGGTCCCCGAGTCTCCTTTGGAAGACCGATTACTTACTGACTTTATGCAGCACAGCCCCACCTCACTCAAGTACCGCAAGCTAATACACAACTTATCAGACCCAATGACCAAACTACGAGAGAGATGGGTAGGCGAACTGGGGGATATGGATGGAACAGACTGGAATGTGGCACTGGCATCCCCAAAGGAAGCGGGCATTTCAGCTAGGTTCAGACTGGTGCAGCTTAAGGTACTGCACCGGATATATTACACAAGGGCCGCCTTCCACAAGATCCATAGGGCTCAACACCCTTACTCTCTCCGGGGATGTGGAGAGGAAGGAACTTTTATCCATACTATCTGGGAATGCCCGATTAGAATTGACTACTTGGAGGCAGGTAATGCGCACCATCTCCCAAACGCTGGAGGTCTCCCTTCCACCGGACCCCCGCAAGTGCCTGCTGAATGTGTGGGACCCAAATGACCTCACGCGCCAGGGACAACTTTGGGCCACTGTGGGCATTATGGTTGCCAAGAGAGATATAGCGCAGAAATGGGGGCGACAGATTCACCTACATTGACGCAATGGTGTAACAACATGGACATGCTAATGCCTACAGAAAGAGTGGTATATAAGATGAGGGCAAACCCTCGTAAGTGGAATAAAATATGGCTGCAATGGAACAGGTACCAGAAGGTATTTATGTGATCCGCTGAGGGAAGATGAAGTTGACAGCTCGGACGAGGAGGGGGAGGAAGACAGACTGCCCCACAGACAGTCATGGGTGGTGGTGGCAACGATTGCTTCAAGATGAGAATGCGACCGGGTAGGATGCCCGACAGTAGCCAGTACACATGAGACTTGAAATGATTCTATAGACACGTCGTCATAATAACTGTATAGAACATCGCCAATATTGCCGAAGTTACTGCCTGATTTGTTAGTATAAAATTGTGATTAAATGTTTGGTTATGATTTGTTATAAAACTAAAAGTAAGACGCCAATATACTCTGAGTAAGCGATGATTATATAATTACTGTATACCTCCAATTTGATGCCGCTGTGAAAGGCAACCAGGCTGCCTTCCAAAGGAGGAAACCGCCCTCCCCCTGCCCTCAGGGATATCTGCACCCAGGTAGGAGGAAAAAGTAGATGGGCAGGCAGTGTACACCCCAGAGGTACTGTATACCTGTTATGCCATGAAGAACTTGGCCTCCCTTATTTGGAAGACTCTCTAAGCCTCGCCCCTTTTTTGTTATAGATCAAGGCATGTGTTTATCTGTAACGAAACAGGTGCTCATGTTAAAGCGCCACAGATACCCGATATCTTTGGGTCATGTTGTGCTTTATAAAAACTAAAAACAAAAAAAAAATCTTGAGGCTTCTTTGATTAGTGCATGCATATCTGATTGCTTAGGCTTAACACGGTCAGCTTAGACCTCCTGTCAGTTTTATCTAAAGAAGACTTTCGAATTGATAGGCATGAAACAACTGTATGAAAATCCGACCATCATTAGTGCAAATACAAAAGACATAGAAAAACACTAACTTTTTAAATTATTGTTCCAAAAACAGGCTAAGGAAAGCACTATGTGTTCATGCATTGGCAAGATATGTCCCACTGGTGAAAATCAATTACATAGAGCCATGCTTGACCTGGGTGACAAATCCTCTCTACCGGCAGTACCTATCTCTCCTTAGATTTCGTACAATACATTTCGTAGTAGATTTCCGCACTCAATACTGTTGGTCTGGCAATTTATCATTGTGTAGGTGTGAAACTATCTGCGAAAAATACAGAATTTTTTTTTCTGTTCTTTATATGAGGCTCCAAGGTGTGAGTTCTTAACACCCACATTGCGGAAATCGAATTTTAGATTCCATGTGGATGGCTTACGCTGCTTACAGTGTCAGGAGAACAAAGATGCCTGTTGGGCAGTTTATAACTTTTTAAGGAAATCTTTGGCACTTAGAGAGAGATATTAACAGGTTTCCCAGGGCTAATACCTCAAGGGAGCACAAAACCATTTAAGTTAGAAATTCGAGTGCAAGTTAATTGAAATTTGAAACTATTTTGTTTTTATAAGTTGTAGCTTAAGAGTGTAATGTAGAAAATGTAGTCTAAAATACTCAAGACCCCTAAAGATGCTGTTGATATCGCCTGTGTATTCACTTTTTATTGAATCACAGTATATATATATAGAGATGTTCTAAATGAAATATGATTGTGTTTTAAATGTATGCTTTTATGGATTCATGCAAATCCGAATAAAGGTTTTATGACCATGACTACACCCCCAGAAGGCTAGCCACACTTCTAGGGTGGGCTACCTGGTCTGTACAGCTGAGGAAGACTTTTGCCATTTTTAAAAGTGGTAGAATAGAGGGTTCTGGGTAGAAAAGGTGACCTACACCCCTGGATGGGATCCCTTCGGGGGGGGGGGGGGTCTGGGGGGTTAGCCACTAGGGCTAGTTGTCATTTGGCCATTTGCATCCACAGGCCTAATACCCCTACATCTAGGATTTAAGGGCTACCCTAACCCCAGAACTTCAGTTCTGATCTACCTTGCAACAAGGGCAAAAGAAGAAACCAGTGTTTGCGACAACAGGAGCTGCACCAACCACAGGCTTGATACTCTGCACCCGTGGCAACCTTCCTGAAACTGCATGAACAGGGCTCGTCCCTGTCCAAAGTTCAGTTTGCCCAGACAGTGGGACCCCCTTAAGAGCCAAAGATATTGCCAGATTCCCCTGGACTAGTGGCACT